>NC_090371.1:129139468-129792668 GCF_036365525.1 Heterodontus francisci | reverse complement strand
CTCCCAAAAACAGGCAAAGGAAATCTTGATGTGCGATAAATACACGCCAGTTCAATATGATGCAGGCAACGTGCAAATCTTTGTTTTGCCTGCTGACTAAAACGATTGCAGCATGCAGCCAGCACTAACCATGCTGTTGAGTGACTGCATACTTCAGCACAGGGACCAAAATTGTGGAAGGCTACCACCAGTTAAAGCTGAAATAAAAGCAAAATACTGCAGATGCTTTCAAAATCTGAAATAAAAACAGGAAATGCTGGAAATACTCAGCAGGTCAGGCACCATTTGTAGAGAGAGAAAAGGAGTTAACATTTCAGGTCTGTGACCTTTCATCAGAACTGGCAAAGGTTAGAAAAGAATTAGGCTTTAAGCATGTGAAGCGGTTGGGGGGGGGGTGGGGTGGCGGTGGAGGGTCGTGGGAAGAGAACAAAAGGGAAGGCGCTTGATAGGGCAGAGGGCAGGAGGGATTAAATAACAAAGCTGTCCTGCGACAAAGGCAAAGAGTGTGTTAATGCTTGTGGTGAAAGACAAAGCATTAGCCCAGATAGAGTGTTAATAGCAAATAATAAAACAAAAAATATACATTTTTAAAATATTTTTATATTTTAACCATAAATCTGTTTTTCATGTAGACAGAGCAGCTCATTATTCTGCTACATTCAAAAACCAGTGGTTAACCGGTTTAAAAATAATGTTTCTTAGGAATAAATAAGTAGTTGGGTTGTAAGTCTTTGTGGGTTACGTTCCCGGTTGGTGAGGTATCCCAGAGTAGAACAGTCAGATGCCACTCAAAGTCTTCAGGAGAATTCGATGAACAGACCCTAAGGGATAGGTGTTCAAAGCACTTCAGTCGCAGCAGGCGTCAGAGAGTTCTTCCAACAAGGAGTATAGTAACAGGTCTATTTGGATTTTAAAATTGGTAGTCTTTCAGTGGAAACTTTACTGAGAATTCCAGCAAACACAAACAGACAACGGTGTTTGTGCAGTGGTGCAGTGGTTAGCACCGCAGCCTCACAGCTCCAGGGACCCGGGTTCGATTCTGGGTACTGCCTGTGTGGAGTTTGCAAGTTCTCCCTGTGTCTGCGTGGGTTTCCTCCGGGTGCTCCGGTTTCCTCCCACATGCCAAAGACTTGCAGGTTGATAGGTTAATTGGCCATTATAAATTGCCCCTAGTATAGGTAGGTGGTAGGGAAATATATAGGGACAGGTGGAGATGTGACAGGAATATGGGATTAGTGTAGGATTAGTATAAATGGGTGGTTGATGGTCGGCACAGACTCGGTGGGCCGAAGGGCCTGTTTCAGTGCAGCATCTCTAAACTAAACGGAGAGTCACTTCCGAAGAAAAGACCTTCTAGAGTTTGGAAGTAAAAAAGGAATTTGCTACCTCCAACAATACAAATGTTCTTTTCCCATAGGTTTTTTCCTGTTTAGGCAATATCACAGCCTGTAGCTCATGTAGATCTTTCTGCCGAGATATAGATCACTTCTTCCTTCAGAGCACGCTTCACTGGTTTCCAAATCAAACTGGTTTAAGCCAGTTTTTTACACACAATCAAAAGTTGCAATACACCATGTGACCTCTCTCTCCTGCTGTTGCCTAGGAAATGGGTGATTCTTAGTTTTTAAAGCCACACTGTTTTTAAACAGAGGGGAAAAAAAGAAGTTCCATGACAATACAATATAGGCAATATACATTAAATGGCACAAATTTAAAAAGGGGTGAACAAGCAGAGAGACCAAGCGTGGGGGGAGCAGCAGTGATGGGATCAAATTTGAATGTGGCAGGACAAGTTGATAAAGATGTTACAAAAGCATATGGGATACTTGACATTATTATTATAGCCATATAGAGTACAAAAATAAGGTCGTTATGATAAACCTTCATAAATCACTACTTAGGCCTCAGTTAGGCTTTTGGGCCAGATTTTGCCGTGGTAATAATGGCAAAACTGTTAGTATTCGCCATCATTGCTCCATTGAGACTGACAGCATCTTTGGGTGTCTGAATTTGGAAGAATTACATGGAAATCCAGAGGTTGCTGTCAGTGGGACCTAGGATTAATAACTGGATTAAGTTGCAACTAAAACGTCATAAACAGACGTAAAAAAAACCAGTGGAAATTATTTTTTATATTATAGGAGAAATTTGACATTCCACATATCTAAAATGAACTTTTCAGGGCTGATGAGGGTGTTTAGCAGCATTATGGGCCAGTATTTCATGGAACCCCAGGAAATGTGCTGGCAGGTGGCGGAACATCGTATGGGATGGTACAGGGTGGCATGCTGGTTGCCTTCCCGCTGCCACTGGCAGACGGCACTCCTGCCCTGAGGCCAATTGAGTCCCTAAGTGGCCAATTAATCCAGAAGATACGCCATCGAGGTCCCCCAGAGTGCAGTCCCGACGCAAATCAGTGAATTGACAAAAAACTTTCACTGTTACTTTGTTAGTCTCGCAGTAAAAGTCCGACAAAAGGTTACAGCATGTTGAATGAGGTGTAACTGTGTTTTTAATGGTGTATTAATATCATGGCCGGAATTTTATGGGGTGGCAGTGGCCCTGTGCACAGGCCAGAAAGTGGGGAGTAAAACCACCTCGGCCAATCGTGGAAGCCCTAACTGCATCTTACATTCCTCAGGCAATTAACTGCTTGCCATCAGGGCTTCCATCCCTTTAATGGTCAAGATCCCAGGCCCAAAAGCTGCTGGACAATCGGATGGCTGACAGCTCTTCAGTCCCAGCAGCACTACCTGGCTGCAGCAGGCCAGGAGCAGCCACGATGGAAATGGCCCTGGAATAAAGGCAAGTCAGGTCAGGCTCGCCAGGGCCAATTAAGCAGGCTCCGGCAAGGCGGGGTGGAGGGGAGGGAGGAGGAGGAGAAGTTATTCATGAGGGCAGTCTTTCAGCAGGGGTGGCTCTTGCCACTAAGTTGGGGAGTGCCATCGAAGTGACAGATCAGGAGGGCCCCTCCCTGCCAAGCCCACAAGGAGGCCAGCAGGGTATACCTGGCGGCCTCACCAGATGGTGAAATGTCCCCCTGCCACTGGTAAAATACCAGCAGCAGTGGGAAGAGGCCTTTATGTGGCCATTAACTGGCCACTTAAGGGACTCAATTGGCCTAAGGGCAGGAATGCCACCCACCAGTGGCAGCAAGAAGGCAACCAGCACACTACCTTCTGCCATCCCATACGATATTCTGCCACCTGCCAGCACATTCCCTGCAGTTCCCTCCATGAAATACCGGCCCTTAATACTGCTAAACACCCTCAACAGCCCTGAAAAGTTCATTTTAGATTTCTGGAGTGTCAAATTTCTCCAATGATATGAAAAAAAAAATCCACAGATCTTTTAAAAATCTGTTTAAATCTTTTAGTTGCAATTTAGTTGCAACTTAAATAATTATAACCATTTGTTTTGCTATCTGAAAATGTAAATTAAGAGTGAAGGATGTTCAGTGTTTTTAACTTCCTGGTTTGCTGTCTGAGAGTACTTCAATATAACTGGCTACTTCCCCTGGCCTGTTGACATCACTGCTGCTGGACGACTGGAGATCCCCTTGACTTAGCACCAGATTTAAACTGCCACCGGGAAAGGGGAAATCCACGACACAGAGATCACTAGATCTTTATGGGCAGCTTTCTTCAAGGTCAGTGGCAAGTGCCATTGCT
Organism: Heterodontus francisci; assembly: GCF_036365525.1. Lineage (NCBI taxonomy): Eukaryota > Metazoa > Chordata > Chondrichthyes > Heterodontiformes > Heterodontidae > Heterodontus > Heterodontus francisci. The sequence goes on along the minus strand of NC_090371.1, from coordinate 129,788,997 downwards.
TTGCCACTGACAGCGAAATCCAGGCCAATATGTCTAATTTTAAGCACTGCACTTCAGGAAGGATGTCAAGGCCTTGGAGAAGAAGTAGGGAAGATTTACCAGAATGGTACAAGGAATGAGGTTCTCCAGTTATGTAAAGAGACTAGAGAATCACGCCTTAGAGCAGAGAAGGTTAAAGGCAGATTTAATAGAGCTGTTCAAAATTATGAGCGATTTTGAGAGTAGATAGGGAGAAACTGGTTGTATTGCCTAGTGGATCGGTAACCAAAGAACACAGATTTAAGATAATTGACAAATGAATGAGGGGGAAAATGAGGAAACTATTTTTTAAAACTCAGCAATTTATGATGATCTGGAATACAATACCGAAAAGGTGGTGGAAGCAGATTCAGTAGTAACTTTCAAAAGGGAATTGGATATATACTGGAAAATGAGAATTTTGCAGGGCTATTGGGGAAAGAGCAGAGGAGTTAGATTAATTGGATAGCTCTTTCAAGGAGCTAGCACAGACATGAAGGACTGAACAGTCTCCTTCTGTACTGTATAATTCTATGATTCCACAAGATCAGAAAAATTTGTTGTCCAGTCCATGCTGAGTTTGCTGATTTCAACCAGGAGACCAACACAGGGTTGTGTTGGTCATGATTAGTTGTAATATCCATCAGTTAAAGGAAGAAAAAAAATGATATCCAAGAAGCGGTTAGCGTGAATGTTCATCATGAGATCCCCTGTCATTGTTCAGAGATCTCTGACTGGTAGTGTGTCTGTGTATACACCGGGTGAGGACAAATATGGCTTAGCTATAAAAGGTCAAATAACCTACTTATACTACTGTCAAAACTAATACATGAATGATGGCTAATTTAATCGCAAGAGGTAGACAGACATAAAATTGGCAAGAAAAATTATGGGCTAGTTAGAAGACACAGAACAGATGACAAACTATCTTGTGACACTTTTCAGACTGATGCAGAAGGTGGAATATCGGAACAGGAGTAAACCATTCAGCTCCTCAAGCCTGTTCTGCCATTCAATGAGATCATGGCTAATCTGCACTTCAATTCTATCTAACTGCCTTGATTCTGTAACCCTTCATATTCTTGCTTAATAAAAATCTATCAATCTCAGTTTTGATATTTTCAATTGACTTTGCCTTTTTAGGGGAAAAGTGCTGTAGATTTCCATTGCCCTTTGTGTGAAGTGCTTTCTGATATCACCCCAGAATGCCCTAGCTCTAATTTACGGTTATGCCCCCTTGTTCTGGAATCTCCCACCAGAGTAAACAGTTACTCTTTATCCAATCCAGCAAACCTTTTAATTATCTTAAACACTTGATTAGATCACGCCCTAACATTCTATATTCACAGGAACTACGCAAACTGTCCTCATAATTTAACCCTTTAGCCCTGTATCATTCTGGCAAAGCTATCCTGCAGTCCCAACAAGGCCAATATATCCTACCTGTGGTATGGTGCCCAGAAATGAATGTGGTACTCCAGATGGGGTCTAATCAGAGCTCTGTAACATACAGAGCTGTATAACTGTAACATAACTTCCACCCATTTGTAATCTAGCCTTCTTGAGATACAGGCCAACATTCAATTCGTCTTTTTAATTAGTACTTCTACCTGTTCACTAGCTTTTTAAAAAATTTCATTCATGGGATATGGGCATCGCTGAAAAAGCCAGCATTTTTGCCCATCTTTAATTGCCCTTGTGAAGATGGTGGTGAGCCGCCTTCTAGAACCACTGCAGTCCATGCTGTTCTTGGACCTCATCCACAGTTCCCAGCTTCTGAACATTTAGAAAATACGCTGGTCTATCTTTCCTAGGTCCAAAGTGGATGGCCTCACACTTTCCCACATTGAATTCCCTGTGTCAGTTTTCCCACCCGCCCCTTTTGCAAATTTCTGCTCCCATCTACACAATTTACTGTGTCACCTAACTTAGTCAGGAATTTTACAGCCCCTGCCACCCCCTGCCCCTGGGAGTAGGCTGGGAGGCGGAAAATTGAGTGGGAGGCGGGGGTACCTTTCCCATCACCTATCCCCCCCGTCCTCCCCATTGCTATTTTACCAGCAGCGGGGGACGTGGCAAATGGCCCACCCAACCCAGGCCAACTGAGGATCTTAAGTGCCACTTAAGGACCTCCTCCCATTGCCGCTGGTATTTTAGAAGGGGTGGACAGGCACTTCAGCACCTGAGGAGGCGGTCCGGTAATACTCGGTGACCTCCTTACAGGCTGTGCCCCATGGAGGACACTCCCAGCAGCAAGGGCCACTCCTGCTAAAACTAAACCCCGGCCCGCCCTTCAGTCCAACACCCATTCCCCTTGCCGGGAGCAGCCAAATGTCCTCAGCAAGGCCTGATCCCCACTTACTTGCTCCGAGGCCAGCATCCATCGTGGCTCCTCTTGGGTGGGACTGATTAGCCAGCAGCTAACCACACTTCCTGTGTGGCTTCCAGGCCCAGCGGAGGCGGGCTCTCCCCGGCTTTTTAGCTGGTGGGCGGGGCCACCACCTGAACGTAAAGCTGACTTACATACACAGCTCTCTATTTCATCATTTAGTTTAGAGATACAGCACTGAAACAGGCCCTTCGGCCCACCGAGTCTGTGCCGACCATCAACCACCCATTCATACTAATCCTACACTAATTCCATATTCCTACCACATCCCCACCTGTCTATATTTCCCTACCACCTACCTATACTAGGGGCAATTTATAATGGCCAATTTACCTATCACCTGCAAGTCTTTGGCATGTGGGAGGAAACCGGAGCACCCAGAGGAAACCCACGCGGACACAGGGAGAACTTGCAAACTCCACACAGGCAGTAACCAGAATTGAACCAGAGTCGCTGGAGCTGTGAGGCTGCGGTGCTATCCACTGTGCCACTGTGCCAGTCATTTCTAAATATAGTGAAAAGCAGTGGCCCCAGTACAGAACCATGGGGGACACTACTAGTTACATCCTACCAATTTGAGTACATACATGGTTGCCTCCAGTTCCATGCCTTCTCATTTTTGTTAACAGTCTTTTATGTGAAACCATATCAAATGCCTTCTGAAAATTCCTTATTTACCACATTAATTACCGCCTCAAATAAATTCTACCAGGTTCATCAGTCATAACATACCCTTTATATGCTGGTCTCTCTAATCAGTTCATATTTGTCCAAATGCTCAGCATCTCTGTGTTTAATAATAGATTCCAGTAACTTCACCACAACTGTCATTAGATTAATAGGCCTATAATGTCCTCTTACCCTTCTTAACTAGTGGAGTGGCAGTGACAATTTTCCAATCCAAGGGGGCAATTCCTGAAATAGAGAGCATTCTGGAAGAACATGACTAAATGCTTCAACAATTTCTTCACCAATTATTTTAATATTCTGGGTGGAAACATCGGGTCCCAGGGATTTGTCTATCTTTAATCTCATCAGTTTCTCCAACAGCATGTTTTTAGTTATATTGAATCTAGCTAGCTCCGCTCCTTGGATTTATTTTTAATTTTCCTCTTTTCTCTGGTATTCTATCCTCATCCTCTACTGTGAAAACTGATACAAAAGTAGCTATTGATTGTGTCTGCCATTTCCTAATTTCTGACAAAGAAAGTGGAACACAAACTGATATGCCTGCTAACAAAGCAGCCAGGCTTGACAAGTGTTATCAAAGTCAAGTCCAGCTATGGCTGTTTTGAACGTTTTTTCCCATGAAAAGAAATGCAAGCCCAAGTCAAAGACAAATTGCATTAGACTTTAATTTAGGTATAAATGGGATGGTAGCAACCTGAAAATGGCTCCTTTTGCCATTTATGCCTGTGCTCTGGGCACCTCTATCTTCACCACTGGGTGCCTGAAGCACCTACCTGTTTCAAGTGGTAGGCCCTTGTTACGGCCAAATGATAAGGCGTGTGGGTGGTTCCCACAGTTCATCTTCCAACTGACCGTAATCCGTGTTTTGTTTAAATGATGAGTTAGCCCGAGTGTTTTGTTTGCCAAATAAACAGACAGCGACAGGTTTTCTTGCAGGTTTAAAACAGAAGATTAACTATTTATTGAACAATATTCATTTCCTGAAATGTTTGCAACACCACTCACACACGCATTCACTCTCACATGCACTCTCAAGAGAAGCTAGATAGAGGTAAAGGTTAAGAGTTCAAGGTGTGTTAGGTGTTCGCTGCTTACGGTAAACCTGCTGAATCTTCTAAGTAGGACAGTCTCTTTTAAAGATGCAGGCCTGGGTTATTTGTAGTCTTGAACTTGAGGTGTTGCAGATTTCTGGTGGTTAAGATTTCAGATTGGAGGTGGTGGTCACTTTCAGTTCTCTGTCACACCAAATTGAAGTGTAGAATTAGCAGGAGGGCTTCCTCTTGTTGTTTAGGTTGGGTCATTCCACAGCCCTCGGTTCAACTGCCTTTTCTGTGAATGTTGCGATGATCTCTCTCTCTCTCTTCACAATTCATCATATTAGCATTTCTAGTACCTGACACATGGGGCTGGATTTTATTAGCGCGCCGCATGGAAGTGCCGCCGCTGAGCCCTCGCGATATTACGCACGAGGGCTCATTTAAATGGAGGGGCAGAGCAGCTGCCCCCGATGACGCAGTGGGGCGGCCGCTGCATCCCTGGCAACAGTGTCTGGTGCCGCTGCACAGGCACAGGTGCCGGTGCCATTTTAAAAGGGCTTCAAGCCCTTCAGTAATATTTTAATATTTAGAGGTCCCGGTCTCCGGGAAATAAAAAAAAAGAGTTTATTTTAACTCTAAGTCCCGTCTCCCACCCTCCTCCCAATGGGTAATTTATATATAAATTTCCCTCTCCCCCTGTTAGTGATATCCCAAACTTCCTCCCCCAAAATTTGTTCCCTTTGACCCTCAAGCCATTTCCACCATCCCCACAGCCAATAAAAATTGTTCTCCCCGCTCCTCCACCCCTCCCACCCTAAAAACTTTATTCCTCCTCCCTTGCCACCAGGTTCTCGCCTCGGAGGGCTCTGAAGGCTCGCGAAGTGCGTTTGGCGATGGTAAAATCGGCGTGAGATGGCCGCCACCAGCAGGTAAGTTCATTTACATCTAATTTCTGGTAATTTAAGTATTTAGATGAAGATCCCGCCGTTTGGCGGCAGGGGCCGCACCGAGGTCCCCCGCCGCCGGTAATATGCGGCAGGCCCTTATTGACGCGGGGGTCGAAATTCAGCCCATGGTCTTCTCTCTTGGTGTGACTACACAATATACCAGGATCTGGAATCCATGGCCATCCATTAATGTCTGGATGAGTATCATTCTGTTATGAAGTGTCTACTTTACACCCTCTTTGTCTCAGAAGAAATCTATTCAATTCAGGAATGTCTCTTGATGGTTTCAGAATGGGTGTAGTCGGCACCTCTTAGTCTAGAATATATCCTTTTGTCCTTTTGAGACAGTGAGGCAATTTTCAAATACACAGGCCAGAACACCTGACCGTTGACGGCCATCTGGTGCACACTGTCCACTTTTAAGAAAAAGTAAACTTCAAAGATTCCATACTGAATAAAGTTTGTATCTTAAAAGTAGGAATATATGTCTTTACTGGGCATGACACCCTTTAAATACGCAAATTAGGATTCTATGACATACATGCAAGCTCTGCCTAGTTTCAGGCTGGAAGTACAGCCAACGAACCTCTTAAAGGTAAGCTGCTATTTATTCTTGTGGGGCTAGGAGAAGCAGGTGTTCTAGTGGCAGCATAAAAATAACCACTGCGGCATCGGGTTTCCACCTCCCCGCAAGAACGGACTCCTCCCAATCTATCTTTTTCTGAGCCAGGACATCCTTCGGGTTGCCAGATATTGTGCCCATCCAGAGCCAGTGGGCTGCCCCATAGGGTACCTATTCTCCGCTCACAGTGGGTATGTAATGAGGCCTGACCTTTAAAATGGACAAGGCATCCGTGGACATGATTAGATAGCTGGCCCGCACACTCTGCTGGTCAGCCACCCGATCATTGTTTCTTAAAAGATCTTAGAGGGCTGAATTTTATTGGGGTGCCGCCATCCGCGGAGGCACCCTTTGAACTCGGCGGGGTGCCCACATTCGCTGGCTGCCACCGAGCCCCCGTGAGAATCACAGCGCCAAGCCACCCTCCCCATATTCCATGGGGAGAGGCGGGACATTCGGCGCTGTGAGAGAGTTTTTGATAGTTGTGCAGCAGGTGCTGGGCCCTATTTTAAGAGCCCCAGCACCTGTTTCCTGACAGCTGTCAAAGAATACTTACCTGACTACTGAAGAATGGGGCTGCTGTCAATCTGGCAGCAAAGCAGGAAGTCCTCAGCAAGTCAAGCAGCATCTGTGGAGAGAGAAGCAGAGTTAACTTGTCCAAGTTCACAGACCTGAAAGTTAACTCTGCTTCTCTCTCCACAAATGCTGCCTGACCTGCTGCGTTACCCCAGCACTTTCTGCTTTGCTGACACATACTTACCCTGCTGCGTCCCAGTGTCCTGTGAAGTTGCGATCCTCTTCTCCCACTCAAGTGTAACATTCCTTCTTGTAGGTATGCCGCACCCGCGGCGTTGAGGGGCCAGTAAAATCAGCCCAGAGTCTCTGAGCTTCATGATGACTATTTCTACACATTAGCTCTTCTGGGTACCTGAGATACAACTGCAGTTATTAACAAACCTCAATTATCATTTGTGCTGAAAAATTCAGACAGTATGTGAAAAGTTGAAATGAAAGTTATAAGCTTAAGTGGGTTCATTTTCTGAAAAAGTTACTTGTTACTTAATTTTATTACTGTGCAGTTTAATACTTTATGTATCATTAAACTGTTAAAGGAAAATACTCTGGAAGCCAATTACATATGCCTACGAGACGGCTGACATTTACATTTCACACCTCCCTGTATCCTCATGAAAAACCTGATCCAACTGTATGGACATGAACTATTGCACATAACAGAAAGCAATTACCAGCTGTGACCCATACATAGTGTGGCACACAAACAATAAGAAATTATCATTTTTATTGAAATGCATGAGATGCTTTGAATCATGATTCGATGAGCATAGACAGTGGGCTCATGCACTGCCATCACCTTTGAAGAGCTAATTATTAATCTATTCTAGAAACGGTGACTAAATAAATTAATTAACATTGATGAATCTTGAGCTAGAAGTCAAATAAATCTAGTGGATCCAGCTAGTTTTCAGTAAACATAGTAGGCACCTTGTTAGACAGAAATGCTCAAGAACTACTAAACAGGCATGGAAGAGTCTCTATCCTGCTAATCTAAGGAGACCTGCTCTCCTTTCCCATCCAAATATGTCTGTGATTCAATTTTGATTAGAAATCATAAGATGGATGTTGTAACATAGAGAGGCTGATCCACACAAGACATTTCATTTATGATTGATTGTACCATCTTAGGGCATTGTCGTTCCCTGAAATAAATCACTAATTATTGATGAAATGTGTGCATGCAGCTCATTGCAATTCTGCATGTGTTATTTAAAAACCTCAGAAGCTGGTCTATTGACAATAAATGCACAGCCACAAATGTTATACAAATAGTGCCTGCAGAAATGATAAAAACAAAACATAAAGCTACGCTTATACATTTTTATCATAACTAGGCAAGATAAAAATGGTCAGGATATTATTCCCTTTATCAAGGTTTAGCCTCTCCAGAGAGCATTCTGAAGCATCAGTCAGTGTCTGCTCCAGAATTGTTCAAAATAGACAAGTAAACTCACTGAAATATGCTGCCAAAATATCCCAGATTTACCTCAACTCACTAGAAACTGACACCCAACTTGGAATAATTATCTTTCAATAAATATCTTTCAATAAATTCTTTAAAAGACAACAGATAGAAGCAGCAAACTATAAGGTAGCAGGCTGCTATTTTACACACATTCTTCACCTGCTTCAAAGATCCAGTTCATTCTGAAGAAGTCAGCTCATTTTTCAGTACATTTTTTTAAAAAACAGTATGGAAAAGTTTATAAAATATCACTTGTAGAGAGAACAATTCATTTGGTCGCTTGTCAGTTATGTCACATTTTTCAATGGTATTTTTAGTGCAGTACTGGCTTCTCAGAATTATGCTACAATTTTGATGTAATAATTTATTTATAAAGCACTTAGGAAAAAATTCTTAAAATTTAGTTAGAAATGATCACTGATATTTATGTAGTCATGTTGCACTCATTTTTCAGTCATAAAATATCAAACAATTATTTAAGTAAATGTCCTTAAATAGACTTAAATCTGGATGCAGGTTAAAACACTTCACAATTTCAAGACTTGTTTTTTGCAAATCAATTTCTATCACTACCATTGTAAATATTCCCTAGCAGCAAAAAACGATGATTCTATTTGGTTTGGCAAGTTAAAATGAATGACTATGTTAAACATTCCCAACAAAAGCATTTCAAAATAGATACTTTGACACAGGATTACAATAGAACAACATAAATGCAGAACTGCGTGTTTTCAGAATTACATGCCTTACATTTATTTATTTAGAGATACAGCACTGAAACAGGCCCTTCGGCCCACTGCGTCTGTGCCGACCAAGAACCACCCATTTATACTAACCCTACAATAATCCCATATACCCTACCACCTACCTACACGAGGGACAATTTACAATGGCCAATTTACCTATCACCTGCAAGTCTTTGGCAGTGGGAGGAAACCGGAGCACCCGGCGAAAACCCACACGGTCACAGGGAAAACTTGCAAACTCCGCACAGACAGTACCCAGAATTGAACCCGGGTTCCTGGAGCTGTGAGGCTGTGGTGCTAACCACTGCGCCACTGTGCTGCCCTACATGTGTGACTTTTACCAAAACCGTTGCTTTCTTATGTGATGGGCATTGTGCCAACCTTCATTTGATAAAATCAGTTGGTGAATACATTTGGAAAGACAAGCTTGTTGAATAGAAATACGTCTGCTCAGAGGAAAATGCACACTGCCCTAAATAGTTAACAAAAATACCTAAACAAACAGAATGTTGGATAAAAATTAAATAAAAGTTAAGTGGACAACTAAAATGAATGAAAGGAAATTGAAGAAAAATGATACTTGGATAATGTCAGCAAAATGTTATACAAACAAATTTTAAAAAATCAATATTGTTACGATCGAGGTTGAAAGAGTTCACTGTCTCCCTCGAGTCCCACTACTCCACTGCTCACTACATATATTTAAAAATATTTTAACCAGTTATGGATTTGGTCAATTATATGCTTTTGTCTATACGTTTCCAAATATAAATCCCCAACCAGGTTTCATTAATAAACAAAATTATTAATTTATTATAAAACAAGACATTCAATAAAGATGCAAAGCTTATTAAAACACAGGTTGAAATATGAAAATAGTTATATATTCCCTTCTAAATAACCCAACACACACACACATATCGGTTAAAGAAAAAATAAAGAAGCTTTCTCTGAAGATTTCAACTTTACAAAAGAAAAAATACTCTGGTCAAATACTTGCTAATTCTTGAAGGAATAAAGGACAAGATATGAAATGCTCCTGATGACTTTCGGTCTGGTGTCCAGATACACGTAGATGGCTGTCATTGGGATCTTTCTGGAGCAGTTCTGTTCAGGAGAGATCAAGGAATAGTCTTGCAGACTTTTTTGGAAAATTACAGCATCCATGGCTTTAGCCATCACACTGGACCCTCAGAAGATTTTTCAAAACAAGTGGCAAAGGATGAGTTGGGTGGCTTCTCTCATAGCAGGATACACACCAACTGCCCATTCAAACAGTCCAAAACAAAAACAAAGCTATAAGCCTGAGCTATAAACCCAGACATGTGACTTCCCTGTAAACTACTCCAATAGCCAGCATGGCATGTGACTTCCAGGAAGTATTTGTTTTAAACAAAGTCCCAAGTGTCCTTCCAGTGACCCTTTAAAAAAAAAGTCCAGCATCTCCTCAGGTATTTTCCACAGGCTTTTAAACACAAGTCCTCAAAAAATATTAAGAATGTAAGCATGCTCCTGATAATACCTGTATATAAATATATGTGCAAGTGAAACATTTAGTACGCTTTTCATTGCCCTGGATTTTAAAGTCAGCAGCAAGACAACAGCAGTCATTATTAGCCTCGAAGAAGGTTGCCCATAAAGATCTAGCAAACTCTGTGGTGTGGTTTTCCCCATTCCCAAAGGAGTTTAACTCTGGTACCACGTCAAGGGAATGTCTTGGCGCGCAGCAGAAGTGATGTCAGCAAGCAGGAAGCAGCCAATCACATTGAAGTATTCACACAAACAGCACACAAGAAGCACTTAAAATCCTTGGCTTTTAATTTAAATTTTCAGATAGCGGAATAAATGATTATGATTGAAGTAAGATAGAAGCTGAAATAATGATAAACAAACATTTAATAAAACTATTTTGGAAATGGGGATTTTTATTATTAGGGAGAAATCTGACATTCCATAAATATAAAATTAGCTTCTCAGGGGCCAGAGAGGGTGTTTGCCAGTAATTATGAAGTAAGTATACCATTAAAAACCGAGATATACCTCATTCAACAATGTAATTTTTTCAAGGGTTTTTACAGTGAAATTAACAGCGCAAAAGTGGAAATTCTCATCAGTTCAATTGATAATTCATTATTGCAGTCTTGGGGTGCCTCAATGCCGCATCGTCTGGAGAAGCATAGAATCACTAACAGCAATTTGTGGATTCCGTTTTATTCTGCACATAAGAGTCACAGAGTTATACAGCACAGAAACAGGTCCTTCGGCCCATTGTGTCTGTGCCAGCCATCAAGCACCTATCTATTCTAATCCCATTTTCCAGCACTTCCAGGTATTTCAAGTGCTCATCTAAATACTTCTGAAATGTTGTGAGGATTCCTGCCTCTACCACCCCTTCAGCCAGTGTGTTCCAGATTCCAACCACCTTCTGGGTGAAAACATTTTTCCTCTATTCCCATCTAAACCTCCTGCCCCTTACCTTAAATCTATGCCCCCTGGTTATTGACCGCTCCGCTAAGGGAAAAAGTTTTTTCCTATCTACCCCATCTATGCCCCTCAAAATTTTGTATACCTCTATTAGGTCTCCCCTCAGTCTTCACTGCTCTAAGGAAAACAACCCTCCAGTCTCTCTTCATAGCTGAAATGCTCCAGCCCAGGCAACATCCTGGTGAATCGCCTCTGCACCCTCTCCAGTGCAATCACATCCTTTCGATATAGTTGCGACCAGAACTGCACACAGTACTCCAGCTGTGTCCTATCTAGCGTTTTATACAGCTCTATCATAACCTCCCTGTTCTTATATTGTATGCTTTGGCTAATCATGGCATATATCCCATATGCCTTCCTAACCACCTTATCTACTACCTGTGCTGCCACCTTCAGTGATCTATGGACAAGTACACCTAGGTCCCTCTGACCCACTGTACTTCGTAGGGTCCTACCACCCTTGCCTTGTTAGTCCTCCCAAAATGCATCACCTCACACTCCTCAGGATTAAATTCCATTTGCCACTGCTCTGCCCATTTTACCAGCCCTTCTATATCATCCTGTAATCTAAGGCTTTCCTCCTCACTATTTACGACACCACTAATTTTCGTGTCATCTGCGAACTTATTGATCATACCTCCTATAATCACATCTAAATCATTAAGGTACACTACAAACAGCAAGGGTCCCAGCACCAATCCCTGTGGTACACCACTGGTCACAGGCTTCCAATCGCAAAAACAACACTCAACCATCACCCTCTGCCTCCTGCCACTCAGCCAATTTTGGATCCAATTTGCCAATTGCCCTGGATCCCATGGGCTCTTACCTTCTTAACCAATCTCCCATGTGGAACCTTATCAAAAGCATTACTGAAGTCCATATAGACGACATCAACTGCTTTACCCTCATCTACACACCTAGTCAGCTCCTCGAAAAATTCAATCAAGTTTGTTCGACATTATCTCCCCCTGACAAAGCCATGCTGACTATCTCTGATTAATCCCTGCCTCTCCAAGTGGAGATTAATCCTGTCCCTCAGAATTTTTTCCAATAGCTTCCCTACCACTGATGTTAGACTCACTGGCATGTAATTACCTGGTTTATCCCTGCTACCCTTCTTGAATAACGGTACCATATTCGCTGTCCTCCAGTCCTCTGGCACCTCTTCTGCGAACAAACAGGATTTGAAAATTTGTGTCAAAGCCCCTGCAATCTCCTCCCTTGCCTCACTTAACAGCCTGGGATACATCTCATCTGGGCCTGGGAATTTATCCACTTTTAAGCCCGCTAAAACCGCTAATACCTCCTTCCTTTCAATGCTAATTTGTTCGAGTATATAACAATCCCCCTCCCTGATCTCTACACCCACATTGCCATTCACCATAGTGAACACAGATGAAAAGTAATCATTTAAAACCTCACCTACGTCCGCCGGCTCCACGCACAGATTTCCACTTTAGTCCCTAATGGGCCCTACTCTTTCTCTGGTTATGCCTCTGCCCTTAATATACTTATAAAACACCTTAGGATTTCCCTTTATCTTGCCCACCAGCATTTATTCATGCCTCCTCTTCGCTCGCCTAATTATTTTTTAAAGTACCTCCCTACATTTTCTATACTCCTCTAGGGTCCAGAGTTCCCTGGACTTATTGGTCCTACCCTTCACCTTTACGGGAACATGTTGGCCCTGAACTCTCTCTATTTCCTTTTTGAATGACTCCCACTGGTCTGATGTAGACTTTCCTACAAGTAGCAGTTCCCAGTCCAATTTGGCTAGATCCTGTTTTATCATATTGAAATTGGCCTTCCCCCAATTCAGTACCTTTATTTCCGGTCCATCTTTGTCCTTTTCCAAACCTACCTTAAATCTTATAGAGTTATGGTCACTATCCCCGAAATACTCCCCCACTGACACTTCTACCACTTGTCTGGCTTCATTCCCTAGGATTAGGTCCAGTACCGCCCCTTCTCTTGTTGAACTTTCTACGTCCTGGGTCAAAAAGCTCTCCTGAATGCACTTTAAGAATTCTGCCTCCTTTAAGCCTTTTACACATGTGCAAACTCCAGAAGTTGCTGTCAGTTTCAGTGGAGTAATGACGGTAAGTGTTGACAGTTTCATCATTACCAGCACCAAGTCCAGGCCATTAATTGTGTTTGATGTAAGATGCTGTACACTATTATAACTATGGGCTAGAATTTACAGGCCCCCCACGTCGGGGGTCGTGGCAGGGGGGTCCCGGAAAATGTCTCTGGGAGAGGCTCACAACGGGCCTCGAAGACCGGAGCCCAATCTACATATGTAGATTTATTAAAATAAATGAAGTAAACACATACCCACTCTCGCCGTCTGTCCCAATCCGATACTGTAGCCGGTGGCCGGCACTCCCGCGTCTTCAGATTTCCGTTCGGAGATCCGATGCGGGACAGTGGTGGGAAGGGGGGGAACAAGTAAGTATTTCAGTCTGGGAGAAGAGGAGCAGTGTCAAACTAATATGATTGGTGGAGGGAATGGTGGGAAGGGTTAAAGATAAAAGTTTGTGAACTTTGAGGGGTGAGGGGGAAGGTCAGGTACACAAAGTTTTTTTTTATTCGTTTATGGGGATTTGGGCGTTGCTGGCCAGGCCAGCATTTATTGCCCATCCCTAATTGCCCATGAGAAGGTGGTAGTGAGATGCCGTCTAGAAACACTGCAGTCAATATGGGGTAGATACACCCACAGTGCTCCAGTTTTGCTCGGGCTCCTTAATGCCATGCTCTGTCAAATGCTGCCTTGATGTCGAGGCAGTCACTCGCTCCTCATCTCTTGAGTTCAGCTCATTTGTCCATGTTTGAACCAAGGTTGTAATGAGGTCAGGAGTTGAGTGGCCCTGGCAGAATCCAAACTGAGCGTCACTGAGCAGGTTATTGTTAAGTGTCGACAACACCTTCCATCACTTTACTGATGATCGAGAGTAGGCCGATGGGGTGGTAATTGGCCAGGTTGGATTTGTCTTGCTTTCTGTGTACAGGACATACCAGGGCAATTTTCCACATTACCGGGTACATGCCAATGTTGTAGCTGTACTGGAACAGCTTGACTACGGGCGCCAATTATTTTGGGGAGGGGTGAAGTGGGCACGGAATGAAGTGCATGTTGATTGGGGGTGGTGGAAGAGGGGATAGAAATATTCACTTAATTTTGTAAAGTAAAGTTTAATGCAATTTTTCTTTAAATATTCAAATTGTCATGTAGGGCTTGAAGCCCTTTAAAAATAATGTTGGCGCCTGCACAATGGCTCCTGACGCCAGGGATGGATGGCCCGTCCCCTCCACCTCATCAGGTGGGTGGGAATCCACCCCAGCCATGTAAATGTGCTGCCGTGTTTAATATCATAGTGGCTCAGCGGAGAAAAGCCCGCACATGCGGGCTACCATTTTTTATGGCCGCCGCTGCCGCAACTTAAAATTCAGGCCTGAGTTGGCCCGATTGCCCACTCATATCACCCATTGATTTTAAAGGAATGAAAATCAGATGGGTTCTACAACAGGCTGCTCCACCATTTCCTGCAGTGGCTACACTTCAAAAGTACTTTGTTGGCTGTAAAGTCTTTTGGGATGTCCCGAGGTTGTGAAAGGCACCATGTAGATGCAAGTTATTTCTTTCATTGTGCAGGCATTGAAGACAAAAATCTCTTCCATACCTTCTGAAATGACAAGTGCTCAAAAAAACAGGCAGCGGCATGCGTTTTTTTTGTAATTATACATGTGATAGCAAACCATTTTTTACTACCCTATGGCGTTCATCATAAAAGAATAAAACAAGACAAATGCAAAGTGAAAGTAAAGGCTGTAGATCGAGGATGGAAAGACAGAATGGGGGATTAAAACAGGCCCTCTTCAGCATTCAACCTGGATTGTCATTTCTGTCTTTTCTTTCTTGTGTGAAATGTGCCCTATTCACTGAGTAAAGTGGATAAACTGCACATTGTGCTGCATACCATTCGAAAACCAGGCAATGGAGACTTAAAAAAAGGCAAGAGACCTAAAAATGCAGTTTTTTTGATTCATTTAATAAGAAAACAGTTGAAGATTAATGATATTCTCCATCTAACCAAGTTCTGTTTTCTATTGATAACATACTTAATCATTCTATGCACAATGTGCAATAAATGCAATGTTCATTAGAAACAAAACTGTTGTACTTGTTATGGATTGGAATTAGCCTAGTAGACAATTTGAAAAAGTGAACTAACAAAGATCTTATAAAATAATTAATTTAACAGAGAACATAAGAAATAGGAGCAAGAGTAGGCCATTCAGCCCCTCAAGCCTGTCTCGCCATTCAATAAGATCATGGCTGATCTGTCTCTGTCCTCAACTTCTCTTTCGGGCCTGCTCTGCCTAACGCTCGACTCCCCGAGATTTCAAAAATCTATCTACCTCCTCCTTAAATACATTTAGCGACCAAACCTCCACAACTCTCTGAGGCAGAGAATTCCAGAGATTCACCACCCTCTGAGAGAAGAAATTCCTTCGCATCTCAGTTTTAAATGTGTGCCCCCTTATTCTGTAATTGTGTCCCCTCGTTCGAGATTCCCCCACTAGTGGAAACATCTTCTCAACATCTACCCTGTCGAGCCCCCTTAAAATCTTATATGAGAAAGAGGCAATATATTCTTTATTCTGCAGCAGTTGAGCCAATCATGCAAAGGTAAGCCTTTTATTAATTAACAATATGTAGTGTTACAATTGTTCTGAAAGTCCTTCCATTTTTTTGTTACATTTTGAGGACTTGTGTTTTAAAACTGAAAAAAATTCTATAGATGCTGGACTTTTTTTTTTAAAAAAAGATCATCACAAGGTCTTTTGGACTTGATTTGTGAACAACCCTTGCTGGAAGTCATCTGTCTTCAGATTAATTACCCAGCAGAGGCTTTTTGACTTTGGGAGTGAGGGGCGGGGGGGCAGGGTAGATGTTTACAAAGAAGTGACAGGTCAAGATTTATAGGGGTCAGGAGGCTTGAATCCAGGTATTGTTATGGTTTGGCTTTGGACAGTCAGTTGGAGTTTTAAAAACCAGCCAGGAGAGCAGTCACCCCAGCTTTGAAAAGCCTGCCAGTTTTTCCATCTCTTTGAGAAGCTCTTAGAAGCGAGTATAAGAAAAAAAAGAAATTGATGTTACATTCGTCCTGAAAGGCCTGCTTGAAACCACAGTTGCCGCATTTCTCCTGAGATGCTGGAAAAACCTACCAGATAAATCCTCGATGCCGCCTGAATAAATTGTTTCAGAAAAGGATCCCAATGACCCATCACCATATACCCGGATGCCAGACAAAAAAAGGACAAGTGACACCTTTCCACATCTCTTTTTTCTTCAAGAATTAGCAAGTATTTGGCCAAAGTATTCTTTTTTGGCCCTTTTTTGTTAAGCAGAGCTGTTGGCATTAGAGTATAAACCAGGAGCTAAGAAAGCAGACATAATTGAACTAATAGCACAGCATCTGAAATTGGAAGAAGAGAAAGGTGAACCAGATGGTAGTTCAGTTGAATTAGCTAAAATTCAGTTACAGATGAAGCACCTTGAGCTTGAACAGGAAAAAGAGATGAAAAAAACTTGAGCTTGAAAGAGAATGGACAATAAAGAAACTGGAACTTGAGGAAAAGGAAAGGGAAAAAGAGAAGGAAGGGTATTCAAATTTAAAAAGATGGAACTAAGAAAAAGGGGTGGTCTTGACTCCAGTGAAAGTTCTGGTGAGGAAAGATTGTCTCCAGCCGAGGACCCAGTGGACAGCTGTTTAAATTTCTACAAGCCCTCCCAAAATTTGAGGAAATAGATGTAGAGGCATTTTCATTTCTTTTGAAAAGATGAAGTGGCCGAAGAAAGCTAGACACTGCTTATGCAAAGTAGGTTGATGGGCAGAGCTCATGAAGTTTATGCCATGCTTTCTCAGGAGGTTTCTGCAGATTATGAGATGGCAAAAAAGAATATTCTTGCTGCTTATGAGCTGATCCCTGCAGCATACTGCCAGAGATTTCAGAACCTCCAGAGACAGCCTGCGCAGACCTATTTAGAATTTGAGAGGGTAAAGCAAATTAATTTTGATCGTTGGATGTGGGCACTAACGGTAGAGGCCACATATGAGAACAACTTAGGGAACTAATTCTCCTGGAAGAATCTAAAAATTCCGTTAGTAAGAAGTGCTGTATCTCTCTAAGTTCTAAGTTGTAAGAACCAGAAAGTTTCAACAGCCAGACAGGCAGTGGAAATAGCTGATGATTACAAACTTGTTTACAAACCCAAACCTTTTGAATGTCACCCCCACAAACCCAAGAAGGATAGAAGGTGGGAGAGTGCAAGGAAGGCATGTAGCCGGGGACAAGAAGGAACAGTTGGGAACACCCCGGGATCTCCTGCTCAGGTCAGAAACGATGATGCTGAGGGTGGAAGTCAAGTCTGAAAGCCTAAATGTTACTACTGCCACAAGGCGGGACACCTTCATGCAGAATGCTGTGAGTTGCAGGGTAAGCCCATGGGACTTAGTGGAGTACACAAAGCCAGTGCAGAGAAAGGGGCCCTGACCGAGAGTGTGACAGATCAGGGTGTAGCTCTGACTGCAGCTGTAAGGCCAAGTACAAAAATCGCTGTGAGTGCTGGGATCATTAGTAAGATACCTGAGAGTTATAGAGAATCCTTGTCGAAAGGAAACATAACTCCTTATCCCTCAAATGAGGCAGGCAAACCTATAGCTAGACTTAGGAATACAGGAGCCACCCAAACTCTTTTACTGGGAAAAGGCATAACATTTCCACGAGAGAGCGCACTGAATGCCAAGGTTTTAATGAATCGTATTGGCGCGCAGTATATACCCATACCTTTGTATCGGGTGCACCTGGAGTGTGACCTAATGTCTGGAGCAGTAAATGTAGGGGTTGGCCATAGTTTACCTGTAGACGGAGTTGACCTACTCCTAGGGAATGCTTTGGCCGCAGCAAAGGTAGTAGCTTCTCCAGTAGTCACAGAAAAAGCAAGTGAAGTTAAAGAGACAGAACAGTTGCAGGAAAAGGTTCCAGGAATTTTTCCTTTATGTGTAGTGACATGAGCAATGGTTAAACAAGTCCGACTGTCGGAGGTAAAAGTGGCACCACAGTCAGAGAGCCGAATATCTGAAACTTTCTTTGGAGATTTGGATAATCCGAAGGAAATGTTCAGCAAGTCTTCTTTGATCAAGGCTCAGCAAGCCAATCCAGAATTAAAGTGACACAATCAGCTGTAACTGCAGCTGAGGCAAATGGAGTTCCGGAATGATACTATATTAAAAATGGGATTCTGATGAGGAAGTGGAGACCTTTGCGGATGAAGAATGGACGGTTGTTCATCAGATAGTGGTACCACCCAAGTATCGCCAGGAAATATTAAGGTTAGCCCATGAAATTCCTATATCAGGACATGTGGGATCTGGAAGAGCAAATCACGTTTAGGTCGCTATTTTTACTGGCCAAGTCTTTCCAAGGACGTGGTACAGTTTGGTAAAATATGCCATACATGCCAGATTGTAGGAAAACCGCAACCTGCCATAAAACTGGCACCTCTAATTCTCATATCAGTTTTTGTGGAACCATTTAGCAGAGTGTTGGTAGACTGTGTAGGAGCTTTACCGAAAACAAAAGCGGGACACCAGTATATACTCAGTATCGCGGATATGGCTATTCAGTTCCCAGAGGTCATTCCCTTGAGAACAATTTCTGCTAAGGTAATGTTAGAGAAGTTAACCCAGTTCTTCACTAGATATGGATTAGCGATTGAGATTCACCTAGATCAAGGTTCCAATTTTACGTCTAAAATTTTCAGGAAGTTATGGGTAATTTGGGTATAACACAGTAAAAGTCTTCAGCATACTACCCACAGGCACAAGGGGCTTTACAAAGGTACCATCAGCACCTCAAAACGATGATCAGGGCACATGTCATGAATATCCCCATGATTGGGATAAAGGGCTAGAATTTCTTCTGTTTGCCTGTAGGGATTCAGCTAAAGGACAGTTTTCGTCCTTTTGAATTAGTTTATGAACATGAGATAAGAGGTCCCCTTTCCCTTTTGCTTGGAGAAGAGAAGGCTGAGAGGTGATTTGATAGAGGTATTCAAAATCATGAGGTGTCTGGACAGAGTAGATAGAGAGAAATTGTTCCCACTCATGAAAGGATCGAGAACAAGAGGGCACAGGTTTAAAGTATTCGCTAAGAAAAGCAAAAGTGACAGGAGGAAAAACTTTTTCACACAGCGAGTGGTTAAGGTCTGGAATGCGCTACCTGAGAACATGGTGGAGGCAGGTTCAATTGAAGCATTCAAAAGGGAATTAGACTGTTATATGAAAATGAAGAATGTGCAGGGTTATGGTGAGAAGGCAGGGAATGGAACTGAGGGAATTGCTCTTTCAGAGAGTCAGTGTGGACATGATGGGCCGAATGGCCTCCTTCTGTGCTGTAACAGTTCTTTGATTCCCCTCTCGCCCTCAAAACTTACCTGCTCCCCACTCCCAACCAGTGTTCAGCCACGGATCTCTGAACAGAGATCCAAAAGCGTGGGAGTTCCGTCAACTGACCGGAATATCACAGGGGAACGGACGGCGGCAGGAGATAAGTGATTAATTCATTAATTAGAATATTTTAACATATGTAAATTGTGATGCCGCCGCAAAGCGATGAGGGGGCCGCCATGAGGCCTCACTGCCGCCAATAATATGGGGCAGGGCTTTCCTGTTGTCGAGGCCCATGGCGGGCCTCTCCTGGATGTATTTTCCTGGCCACCCACCATGACCCCTGACATCAGGGGCCCGACGTAAAATTCGCCCCTAAGTATCTGTGTTCCGGGAACAGCTCACAAGAGCTGGCAAAGTGGCTCAGGAACACCTTAAAGCTTCCCAAACAATCATGAAGAAATGCGCAGACAAGCATGCCAAGACCTGAACGGTTTAACCAGGGGATGAGGTGTTCGTATTGCTGCCTTTACTGGGTGAACCGCTGAAAGCACAGGTCAGTGGTCCATATAAAGTAGTCATAAGAATTGGTAAAGTAAATTATTTGACTGACACCCCAGATCGTCGGGAAAAAAATCGGCTGTGTCTTATCAATATGATAAAACAATTTCATCACTGGGAGGAGGATATGCAAGCACAGGTATGTCAGGTAGCAGGGGTTGTGAAGGATAAAAGGGATAGTGAGGATGAGGCAGAAGATGGCCTAGACAGTTCTCAAATTGAACCTCCTCCTATCTGGTTAGCTCATACTGAATTGTTAGAGAGATTGGACACTATGCTTTCATATTTAGATGTAGAACTCACAGCATTTAAAGGAGTCTGTAGGGACAAGCCAGGATGTACACCCTTAACCACAAATGATGTGGATGTAGGAGAATCCTTTCTTATAAAACACCATCCTTATCACTTAAGTCCAGAGAAGCAGGGTCAGGTAAAAGCAGAAATCCAATATATGGTGGAAAAACACCTCATTGAACCTAGTCAAAGCAGCTGGAGTTTCCCAGTGGTGTTTTTGCCTAAACCTGATAGTTCAATTAGATTCTGCATAGACTACAGAATGGTAAATGCAGTAAAAAGACAGACTCCTACCCAATTCCTCACTTGGAAAACTGTATTGACAGAGTGGGCAGTGCCACATTTCTTACAAAAATAGTTTTGTTAAAGGGATACATGACAAGTTCCTTTAACAACCGAGCTAAAGAAATATCAGCCTATGTCACACCATATGGTCTTTTCCAATGCCGGGTGATGTCATTCAGGCAAAAAAATGCCCCAGCTACTTTTCAGAGATGAATGAACCAAGTGGTAGCCAGTGTTCTTCACTGTGTGGTTTATCATGATGATTTTTTAAATTCATTTGTGGGATGTGGATCTCTGGCTTGGCCAGCATTTATTGCCCATCCCTAATTACCTTTGAACAGTTTGGCTTGCTCAGCCATTTCAGAGGGCATTTTAAGAGTCAACCACATTGCTGTGGGTCTGGAGTTACACATAGGCCAGACCAGGTAAGGACAGCAGATTTCCTTCCCTAAAGGACATTAGTGAACTAGATTGGTTTTTACAACAATCAACAATGGTTTCATTGTCATCATTAGACTAGATTTTTAATTCTAGATTTTTATTAATTGAATTGAATTCAAATTTCACCATCTGCAATGGTGGGATTCGAATCCATGTCCTCTGAGCATTGACTGGGCCTCTGGATTAATAGTCCAGTAACATTACCACTATGCCACTGCCTCCCCATGTGCTGGTATACAGTGACACTTAGAAGGACGACTTGGAACAACTAGAAGCTCTGTTTAGAAAATTACAATCGGCTGAGTTAGTGATAAACATTACCAAAAGTGAATTTGCTAAAGCCAGAGTAATCTACCTCAGGCATATAGTAGGGCCAAGTGTTGCCAAGAACAGCAAAAGTACAAGCATTGGTAGAGTTCCCTATCTCTAAGACTAAGCCAGTAATCATGAGGTTCTTGAGGATGTGTGGTTTCTACCATAAGTTTATACCAAATTTTAGTACTATAGCTGCTCCACTGACAGATTTGCCACAACAAATGAAAACCAAGGGAGTGTGGTCAGGTGAATGCCAAGCATCTTTTGAGAGGCTGAAAGCCATTTTGATTAATGAACCAGTGTTGGCTCCTCCAAATTTCACTAAGCCCTTCACGGTTGTGGGATCATAATTCCTTCAACACCAACCCCCCACCCACCCCCACGCACCTCCCCACCCCCCAAACTGGACTTCAAAACTGGACTTGATGGAATATGGGGAGAAAACCCCCACAGACACTAGTACTGTGAATAAAAGCCAAACCTCAACACAAAACACACAGCTGCATTCCAAGGGGTCAATTTCAAACATTCCAACATCACAACTGAACTGATACTGTTAAAGGACTGGAATTTGGGTCATTATCATAACAGTGACACAGGATAACTGCCATCATGTAACCCAATTAAGTGATTGGGGAGGCCATCGTTACAACTAACCATCCCCAGACCACAGCATTCACTCCTGTCAAAACAGGAGAGAAACCTTTTCATGTACATCAGCTCTGGAGCCTGGATACCTCACCTTTGTGGAGTTCATTGTTCTCGGTCATGTAAATAGAATCAGCACTGAGTGGATCTGTCTGGACTAGGCAAGTAACAGACTAAAGGAATTAAAAGGTGCTAAGCGCTGACCATTGGCAGGATAGCTTCAGGAGATGTGTTTATGATATTTCGATAAGGATCATCATAAAAAGGACAAGATCGAAGGGTTTGGCACTGCAGTCAAGAAGCAGGGTCAGAAATGGTCAACCTGGCTCGTGGATCTACAAATTCTCACTGGAAGGACCCACCACATGGAGGATTGTGAGCTATCAGCCAAATCCAAGGGGTATTTGGGGCTGTGGGTTTAAAGCAATTTTAAGTGTAACAACCAAATTCTGGGAAGGTTTGGGTTTTGAATTGAGTGCGTCTGGGCAGAAACGTGGGGTTTTGACGAAAAAGGTTATCTTATAAGTCATGGTGACTTGTGTGTTTGGATGGGAGCCAAGGTTAAATCGTGGAGGGATTTAAATCGGACTAACCAATCATGGTGTTGTGTGGTGTCCTTTAAATTGGTTTAGAGGTCTTTGTATCAGAGTGTTAGGAGGGTTTTAATAAACAAGTTTGTGATTCAGCCCAACCCCGTGTCTGTGCAATTGGTCCTTTATAAAAATCCTAAAGTCAACAGCCATCAGTAAAGGGGGAAAACGGGAGTGGGAACCTCTTACAAGATAGCAATTGATGCTAGTAATCTGGAGGTCAGTGCAGTCCTGTTACAATATGATGAATCAGGCATAGAAAGGCCAGTGGGATGCATATCCAAAAAGCTAAATCAACACCAAAAACTATATTCAACAGTGGAAAAAAAAACCCTAGGCTTATTACTAACTCTTAAGCATTTTGAGGTCTATGTCCACCATAGAGACACTGGTGTATACTGATCATAACCCACTAGCCTTTGTGGAAAAATTCAAAAACAGAATGCCAGACTATTCCAATGGAGTTTACCATTGCAACCTTATCACTTAAAGATTATCCACATTACAGGAAAAAATAATGTAATTTGATTTGGAGGAAAATGTAGCTGGTCTGATTAGTAAGTTTGTGGTCGACACAAAGGTTGGTGGAGTTGCGGATAATGATGAGGATTGTCAGAGGATACAGCAGGGTATAGATCGGTTGGAGACTTGGGCAGAGAAATGACAGATGGAGTTTAATCCGGACAAATGTGAGGTAATGCATTTTGGAAGGTCTAATGCAGGTGGGAGGTATACAGTAAATGGCAGAACCCTTAGGAGTATTGACAGGCAGAGAGATCTGGGCGTACAGGTCCACAGGTCACTGAAAGTGGCAGCGCAGGTGGATAAGGTAGTCAAGAAGGCATACGGCATGCTTGCCTTCATCGTTCGGGGCATAGAGTATAAAAGTTGGCAAGTCATGTTGCACTGTACAGAACCTTAGTTAGGCCACACTTAGAATATTGCGTGCAATTCTGGTCGCCACACTACCAGAAGGACGTGGAGGCTTTGAAGAGGGTACAGAGGAGGTTTACCAGGATGTTGCCTGGTCTGGAGGGCATTAGCTATGAGGAGAGGTTGGAAAAACTCGGATTGTTTTCACTGGAACAACGGAGGTGGAGGGGCGACATGATAGAGGTTTACAAAGTTATGAGTGGCATGGACAGAGTGGATAGTCAGAAGCTTTTTCCCAGGGTGGAAGAGTCAGTTACTAGGGGACATAGGTTTAAGGTGCGAGGGGCAAAGTTTAAAGGGGATGTGCGAGGCAAGTTTTTTACACAGAGGGTGGTGAGTGCCTGGAACTTGCTGCCAGGGGAGGTGGTGGAAGCAGATACGATAGCGACGTTTAAGAGACATCTTGACAAATATATGAATAGGAAGGGAATAGAGGGATATGGGCCCCGGAAGTGCAGAAGGTGTTAGTTTAGGCAGGCATCAAGATCGGCGCAGGCTTGGAGGGCCGAATGGCCTGTTCCTGTGCTGTACTGTTCTTTGTTCTTTGTTTGTAATTGCGGATGCTTTGTCTAGCATTTAACTTTGCTTTGAGTTATCTGAGTGCAAAAATGGTACAAAGAAGAACTGTATTAGCTACAGGGAAAGAGTGAATGAGAATCAGTATGTACATGTGTTGTCATGCAGGCCCCCTCCTGCCAAGACTGAGGCACAGATTATTTTGCCACATGAACATTAAAACTTAAAATTGTGGCTGGGAAGAGGGCCTATAACAAGGAATTGCCAAGCCCCTGACTGGAAAGACATTTGCATAGTAACAGACAGTACTTGGAACGGACAAAGGCACCACTCCCTGCTCCAATTTAATCCACAATGGACTTTTGATTTCCAGACATTGAAGATGGAGAGGCTGGCATTCCAGGTTAACTGCTTAGATGGCCGAATACACAAACAGACATGGTCAGACCAGTTTAGCTTTTTGAATTTGAACTTGCCACAGAGAATTTGAACTCAGAAAGCTCTTTGCTCCTGGACTGAGAACATCTCTCTCCTGTCCGCTCCCATCTCTTTCTCATGGAACTGAAGACCCATTGAAGATACATGAACCCCAAGAGAGGAAATTCTCCGACACTGAACAAGGTTTAAGAAAAATACTGGGCCCCAACGAAAAGCAAGACTACCTACAATCAAGGACTACAGTGAGCTCAAAGTGCAATAAAAACCCCTCTTCAGAGATTGCCTCAAACTTTTTAAACTTTATTTTCTTCTGCTCTTTTCTGTATCCATTTGCATGTGCATATCGCAAATGCATGCTAGCATGGGGCACGGCGTGTATTCGTGGGCATTAACAGAATTAGAGTTTCAGTTTAAGTTTTAATAAATTTCACTTTCCTTCTTTAAACCTAAGAACACCTGGTGTGCTCATTTCTTTGCCTTATCATTGGAAAGCAGTGAACAAGATTCACCAAGGGGGAGCTCAAAACACAGTGTGCTTAAAAATTAAAATCCTGCTACAATAAGACCAGGTGAAGGCTGAAAGAGACTCCTAGACAACTTTCTCACCTGGTCATAAGAGTGTTTTAATATTTTTTAATCTTCTATTTTTTCCACATATTGTAATGAAATACATGTAAAATGGTGTTTCATTCTTCCAAGGGTGGAGGTGTTATGAAAGTTCTTCCATTTTTTGTTAAATTTTGAGGACTTGTGTTTTAAAACTGAAAAAACGGATTTCCCAGATGCTGGACTTTGTGTTTTTGAAAAAGAGGTCATCATAAGGCCTTTTGGATCTGGTTTGTAAACAACCCTTACTGGAAGTCACCTGTCTTCAGGTAATTAACCAGCAGGGGCTTTTGGACTTGGAGGAGAGTTTACAGAGAAGTGACAGGTCAACATTTATAGGGGTCAGGAGGCTTGACTCGAGATATTGTTTTGGTTTCGCTTTGGACAGTCCATTGGAGTTTTAAAAACCAGCCAGGACAGCACTCACCCCTGCTCAGCCTTTTCCATTGCTTTGAAAAGCCTGCCAGATGCTACATTTGTCCTGAAAGGCCTGCTTGAAACCCTTGTTGCCACATTTCTCCTGAGACGCTGGTAAAACCTGCCAGATAAATCCTCGATGCTGCCTGAACGAATTGCTCCAGAAAAGGATCCCAGTGACCCATCACCATATACCTGGATGCCAGACAAAAAAAAAGGACAACTGACATCTTTCCATATCTTCTCTTTTTTCTTTTTTCTTTTTTGGCTCTTTTTTTTGTAACAGAGCTCTAAAAAGAAAATCTCTATTTTTTTGGGGGGGTGTGTGTGAGAAGCTAAGGTGAAAAGGGGACTTCCATATTTCAACTTGTATGTTAAAGCTTTGCTTTGTTACTGATTTTAGTCTTCTTTTATAATAAACAGAAAATTTTGTTTTTAAAGAAACCTGGTTTGTGTATTTTATTCTGGGATAAAGAAATAGAGTCTATGGTTGACCTCATCGGTAACTGGGTAAACATATGTTGTGACCTGTGGAGAAGTGGAACTAGAGAAACAGTGCACTCCTCCCGCCTCAATCGTAACACAATGCATTTCATTTTGTGGATGCTTGAGAGTACTCCATAGACAATATGGAAACACACAGAGGAATGATTCATCGGGCAAGGCAATCCCAACACTTTCACAGGAATATCTTGGTACTTGTGATGAAAATGCATAGTTTAAAAAATACCTCAAACATTCAAAGGCAGTAGTCCTACCAAAACTTACAAAACATGTTTAACAAATAATGCAACAAATGCAAAATGAATAGTATGTTATGTTATATGTACAGTTTCAGTTTATTGTTCAAAGAAACACACTGAAAGACCTACGAAAAAGCAACTACAAAATTAGATATAAAAACAAAAAGTGCTGGAAATACTCAGCAGGTCTGGTAGCATCTGTGGACAGGGAAGCAGAGTTAACATTTCAGGTCTGTGACCTTTCATCAGAACTGGCAAAGGTTAGAAAAGAGTTAGGTTTTAAGCAAGTGAAGGGGAGGGGATTGGGGGAAAGAACAAAGGGGAAGGTGTTTGATAGGGCAGTGGGCAGGAGAGATTAAATAACAAAGCTGTCCTGGGACAAAGGCAAAGAATGTGTTAATGCTTGTGGTGAAAGACCAAGCATTAGGCCAGAGTGAGTGTTAATAGTAGAATAGTGAGCAGTTCTGACTACATGAAAAACAGGCACATGGTTAAAAAATAAAATATAAGAAAAAGGCCTGTCAAGCTCTGAAGGTATTGAACTCAATGCTCAGTCCACAAGGCTGCAGAGTGCCTAATTGAAAGATCATGTGCTGCTCCCCGGGCTTACATTGATGTTCACTAGAACACTGGAGCAGGAGCCCTCTACATTGGGAAGATGAAACGCAGATCGGTTGACCGCTTTGCGGAACACCTCCGCTCAGTCCGAAAGCTTAACCCCGAGTTCTGGTTTCTTGCCATTTCAACACTCCTCCCTGCTTTCATGCCAACATTCCTGTCTTTGGCCTGCTCCAGTGTTCCAGTGAACCATATGCTTGTTTTTCATGTAATCAGAGCTGCTCATCATTCTGCTATTAACACTCTCTCTGGACTAATGCTTTGTCTTTCACCACAATCGTTAACACATTCTTTGCCTTTGTCCCAGGACAGCTTTGTTACTTAATCTCTCCTGCCCTCTACCCTATCAAACATCTTCCATCGTTCTCTCCCCCAACTCCCTCCCCATCACTTGCTTAAAACCTAACTCTTTTCTAACCTTTGCCAGTTCTGATGAAAGGTCACAGACCTGAAATGTTAACTCTGCTTCTCTCTCCACAGATGCTGCCAGACCTACTGAGTATTTCCAGCACTTTATGTTTTTATTTCAGATTTCCAGCATCTGTATTTTGCTTTTATTACAAAATTATATGCTAGTCGATAGTTTATGACAAATGCAAACAACCATGAGTACACGTTTCAAACCAAATTTAAGGTCATGTGTATAAGTCATTTTTATTTGGCAACATTTCCCATCATACGCCTGTCTTACATATATTATGCAGTGTCAGGTGATGCTGCTTAAGTCATGCCTTCAATTTACAGGGGAAAAATGTGAATGTTTGCTGAGTCCAACCAGAATAATCCTCATCAACTATGGGTCATGGATTTTGACGTATTCTCTGATAAACTGAAACAACCCATGACAGCAGTGAAGCCTCAGGGTCACAACTGGCTCAAAACAATACCATTTCTCATCAAGGATTCTAGTTCTTTCACAAATAATGACACCACAGGCTGGTGTGCCATGCAATCGCTCTTGTATAGAACAGGACCATAACACTTGACCTGATGCTGCATCAACAATTGGTCATGAAGTCTTGTGTTTCATTGCATTAATAGATTCAGTATTTTCTTTACAACACAGTATTATACATGTTCACTACTTTTATGTGATTGTTACAACTGTTAGTTTTTTTATGGATACCCAGCTTATACTGGAGGTTTACTTTTACTGTTCTGAACACTTGTGTTCACCATTTTCACAGCTCTGACTGCAGTAAGTGTCCAGCACAGACTATGTGGAATGAAAACTGGGCTGTGCTATTATTTCACTCAGTTACTGTGCACATGTTCTTTGGTTATTTGTACAATTGCTGAACATGCAAGTGCAAGGTTTAAATACGTGGTTCAATTATTTGGATCAACAATGTATGGATTTTCAGTGCACTGCAGATGTACTGTATTGTCTAGGTATTATTTCAGAACACATTCATTTGAATACATTCAGCAGAGAATACTGAATATCAGTTAGTGAATTAGAAACACAGAATAGTTACAGCACAGAAGGAGACCATTTGGCCTGTGGCGTCTGTGCCAGCTCTCTGCAACAGAAGCTCAGCTAGTCCCACTCTTCCACCCTTTCCCCATAGCCCTGCAAATTCTCTCTCTTCAGGTACTTCTGAGATAGTAATCTAATCAAGTGGTTTAAATGTCATCATAACCTGTGAAAGTGAAACTCAAGTGGTTTACCTTCATGGCAGATTATCATTCACTGACGGGCATCCAATATTTACAGCCTTGTGAATTTTTGATACAAAGTGATGATACAATTGTTAAAAAGTAATTACTTAATTTGATGTTGTAAGTTTCATGTTAAATTAGTGCCAAGTGAGCAAGATTTTCAAGTTCTTAAACTTTTGTAATGTAAGAATCTGAAAAGCATTTGACATATAAAAGTACAGGATATCTGGCTATTACTGATAGTAATTATGAAACAAAGTCCTGCCCGATGTATTCTTGTATTATATCTAGGGTTACTTTTTTAAGTGAATAAGTCAAATTCCATTTTTATTGAACGGACTTTTTACCAGTGTTTCAAAAATGGCATTCAGGGTTTTTCACAATTTATAATTATGGTAACTGAATACATAAAATTCAATTTTTATTGAATGATTACAAGATTTTCTGGGACTTTTACCAGTGTTTTGGGATTATACCCCAATTCCAATTTTTTTTTTTAGAAAACTGTAATTCAATGGGCTTGTACTCCCATGACCTCCAATAGCTCACATTCATTAGAGACATGCTACAGTTATAACTGGCAGCTAAATTCACTAAAGATACTTTACATGTATTTAAAAAAAAATCAAATTTTTTCAAATCTATCTGAAATAATTTTTAATATAATAACATGCATGAAAAGAAAGAAGTCAACATGTGGTCCTCTAGTAAGATTGCTATATAAATGCAAATTATTTTTGTTTGATATCAATTGCACCTGTAACACCCATTTCCAAGTTACATTTGATATACCAGTGTCACAAAAATAATCAGCATTTGTTTCTTTTGAAAGGGCTCAAAATAATCTAATGATATAATTTGTCACCAATGAATGCAATCATCTTGACAAATGAAGACTTGCTTTGACTTTCCATACTTGTGGTTCACCAACTATTAATTCACCAAAAGGAAAGGATTTCTTTCAAAGCCAGATTGGAAAAAGGGCACCAGATGTCATAAAAACTTAATAGCATTAGTCTTTTCTCATTGCTCAGTGACATTCAGTAGTGAGCTCATGACTTCCAGAAAATACCATCAACAACATGTATCAATAATTCTTTCTGACACATGGTTATCAGTCATACCACTGTCCGCTTAAAGTTAAATTGCAAATTCTAAGTTTCGAACTACTTTAACAAGGACCTGCAAAATGTATTTTATACAATATATTTAAATTCTTAATATTAACCTGATTTTTCCATGTTATATGAATATGTACTCCACATTTTAACTCTAGACTGTTATTGATGGATCTTCCACATACAAATAATGAATACCTAGAAAATCATAATGCTTGTGGAATATTTGTAAGATATTATTCGTATTGATCATGTTGAATATATCTTTTCAAGCTGAATATTAAAAAGCTTCTAAAGGAAAAAAGAATGGAGAGTGTTGTTTGGCATAGCACCAATGTGTGCCAAAACCCAGGCTTGCTTCGCCCACAGGTTCAGTGGGTGGATGCCTTATGTTGTGCATGGACGACTGCAGTAGAGTTCCACAAGACAATGATTTCAACTTTTACATGAATGCATTTTGATTGTTCTGGTTATTTATTATTGCAACCACCTTTCTGATAAGTATTATAATTTATGCATTTATTATATTCCATAGAACATTGGAAAAATTAATAAAACTTAATTGATACTGTTTATCATGGAAAAAGGGCAGAATTATTCACTTTTTTGCATAACATTCAATATAATTGAAGAATTAACATAGGCCTTTTTTATTACAACAGTAATTGTGTGTGGAAAAATTCACAGCACAAACGTGTCCTGTTGCACATTTAACAGACTTAAATGTCAACAGTAATTTGGGCTGCTAATTGTGATATACAAGTATATCAAAAATCCTAGCATGATTTCTCTGCATCAGTTCTGACATAACGTCCCAAGCAAAGAATTAACCTGTCTTTCACTTTCAGATGCTGACTGACCTGCTACGCATTAAAAGCATTTTCTATTTTTAATTTCACAATTCCACTGCTGATGTGTGAATTATTTATACGTTACAGAGAAAATATATCTATGACAATGATACATAGCTTTCCAACATTCTGAACAGACACTCCTATTGAAAAAGTATTGTTAATTGACAACTTCTGTAGTTATCATTCTTACAATGGAAGTTACAAACATGAATGCTTATCGCAAAAGCCTTATTTTATTAAACATATAGCAAGTCGTGATATTTTCTTTGCAGCAATGTCCAAGATTAGATACATACCATGAAGCTTCACAGCTCACCTGTATAACTTCGATCAATGTTTACTTAAATTTATAAATATCTCAAGCTCCATATATTAACAGATTTGGGGTACCTGATTTTGGATTTATCAGTCAATGAGGTAACACCACTAAGTGCAGCTGTTTCTGAACTTGCAGGCTCACAAAATTAAAACGGGGCAAATCAAGGGTAATAAATACAAGTGTAAATAAAACTGAGTTACCTACTTTGGCAGGGCCCATGGACCCCATGTGCCCTGCCTTACTGCCTATTGTAAAAATGGTCAGCAATACCATTATTGGCTCATGGATAATAGAAACATTTTCTGTGGTATTGTGTGAGAAATCACAAAAAAATTAGCTGCTCAAATCTAAAGAAACAGAAATAGTAATTTAGAAAAGTTTCTATGAGCAGACAATTTACTCTTACATGTATTCCTAAAAGGAACTCAATTCTGATTTTGCTAGAAATGCCAATTAAAGAAAATCTTTCCATAGCAATCCTTAACACATATACATTCAAGAATTTTTTCCCTCATTCACTTTAAAATAATGATCTTGAGATTGTTCCATTTCTATCTGGCACACGAGGTAAGTTTTGAAAGATCATATTTTAACACAGATTTTGATCAATTTTTAATGACTTGGCCTACAGTATGAACATATGAACATACGAATTAAGAGCAGGAGTAGGCTGCTCAGCCCATTGAGCCTGCTCCGCCATTCAATAAGTTTATGGCTGAACTGATTACTCCACATTTCCACCTACCCCCAATAACCTTCCACCCCCTTGCTTATCAAGAATCTATCTACCTCTGCCTTAAAAATATTCAAAGACTCTGCTTCCACCGCCTTTTGAGGAAGAGAATTCCAAAGACTCACGACCCTCTGAGAGAAAAGATTTCTCCTCATCTCTGTCTTAAATGTTTGTTTATATGATCTTTTTTTTAAACTTACTTTGATAACTGACTAACCTTGCTGATCTAGGACCCATCTTGCTCAGCCAATGTTAAAACATTAACACTAACTGGCAGTGTCACAGGTCATTCTAGTGGGCCCTCAAAAGAGTTCTAATAAACACTACAAGACATCTTCTGTAATACTATTGCATTGTTCTGATATGTGCATCTGTTCAAATTGTTTTCCCTTAACCATATATTTTTAACTATCTTTAACCAAGCAATTTTAACCAATAAGTCCCTAGCTTATTCAGACAGCTGTAATAGCTTTTTTTTTGCTGATGTTGTGTGCTGACTCCACCTAGAGGTTTTATATGAATAGCAGCTTTGTATTTCTCAAAGTGAGCTAAGGTGAAAATCACCTGATTAATTTATCTATAAACCATAGTTATTAATATCTGAATATTTAGCAAATTCCAGTCAAATGTACTTTCTTCCCCCACAGTCTTGAAATAACCACAAGCTTTATTCACACCAGACATTTTGAAACTGGAAAACTTTCAATATGGCAGCTGTTAAACTGAGCCTTTTGCCTCAAGTCCGCCAATATTTTCTAGTTTTGTTGAAACATATAAACAATTAAGTCTCCTGTCAGTTACACATTAATAAAGGTGCAATACAGTCCTATTGTAAGCCTATGCATGAGTTATATCTATTTTTGCCTTTCATACCAGAAACATGCCACATTTTATTGGCCATTTCCCCTGTACAGAGAAACTATACCCATCTCCCTACTTTTCAGATTTCAGTGTCTCTTTTGGTTGACTCTATGTTGACAGTTTTTATTTAAAGCATATTATATATCAGGAAGAAATACAGTTGCTTAAAATAAATGAAGTTTTTGTGGTCATATAGCTACAGTTACATTGACATTTTTCTCTCCCTTCCCAAGAGGCAAGTTGAACATTGGATTGAGAAAGGCATACAGATCCAGCATGCAGAGAATGCATTTAAAACAAGAATTTATTTCAGTTTCACACTGAAGGTGTGGAAACACCACTTTATAGATTTGTGATTGGTAATTGCTTAAATCTAGAGCTGGACACATTTCTTCCTACCTGGCACAACTGAAATTTTTAAAAGGTTAGTAGGAAGCTATAGGTGAAGAAGGTTTAATATTCATCACTCTTCTACTCACCCTGCCAGCCAAGAGAACACCAACACCAGACTAATCAGGGCTGAAGGCAGGAATTTGTTCATGGTCAGATTTCTCTTCATGGCTGCTCCTTTTAAAAAAAAGTTAAACACAGCACAGCTAAAACATAAGGAAGACAGTAAGGCTACATAAACCTCTACAAGTACCGAAATCATGCTCGGTTAGCTTTCACTGACTTCAATACCAAATGCTAATTGATGTGACAAAGCCTGTTGTACTATATCCACAAAGTACTGTAGCATTTTTTCTCTCGTCGAAGTGATGCATTGAGAATAATTAGAAAGCGTGCATTTTAAAATCAGATGTGTGATTTACTTTTTTTTCTACATTTACATATGCAGAGATTTTTTTTTGAAGTATCTCACACTATGTTAGAGCACTGATGTTATAGAGACATTGCAATATTAAAGACTTTAGGACAATTTAGAACGTGCACTGCACATTTGTGTAACCGCAATCCAAGAGCCTGGGTTTACAAATCCTCATAACAGGGCGCGATGCAAAAGCTAGAATGGTTGCAGTCTGCATGTTATTTGCCTCAAAACACGAGCCCAAGTGTACAACGGGCGAGTGCACGGCGGAGGATGAGATAGTTTCCCATCCTGTCGGGATTCCTCAGTGAGGGAAGCAGCGAGTGCTGCTGGCAGCTGAGGACCGGGGCGCTCACAACTCTTACCTGGGTGCCCGAGGGAGGTGGGGGGGGGAGCGGGGGGACTCCAGACCTCCCGCTGAAGTACTCGGCGGCTGCAGTCCGCTGTCACAGGAGGAAAAGCCCTGAGACGGGAAAGTTGGGTTGCTCCGAGTGCGATGCTGCAGCGGCAGCGGGCGACTGCCGAGTGCGCGCACCAGAACGGGCGGCGCGCACGCGAGAGCGTGCCGCGGGAGCGCGCCTCTATGCTGACACAACCTCTGGCTCCGCTAATTTATGCTGATCCGTCGTGGCACCCGAGTGATGACCGTACACTATCCATAGCCTGCGTCAAATTGCTGGAGGACCGGCTCTGGCACACGGGTCCCGGGCCATTCGAAACCTGCACACACTGAGCTGTCCCTCCCGCACTCCTCGGGGTCCTAGCGCCTTCTCTGCCAATGCGCCCATACACCCCAAACGAAACACCGTCTCTCAGAAACCACCCACCCCAGCTAAACACACCCACCCCCACCCTGACAAAACATCCATCCCTGCTAAACACACCCTCCCACATAAAACGCCCACCCCTTAAAACACAGCTTCCCTCATAAACCACCCACCCCAACTAAATACACCTTCCCTTCCCACATACAGCCCACGTGAACTGTACTAGCATTCAACCGCATCTGCTTCTTCCACTGTTAATATTAGATACGCACAAATATTTCTTCAATTATCTTTTGGCAGCAATGTTGCCGTTGTGCAGCGGTATGCTGGGTTTGACGGCGTTATGCTACAATCAGCTCATTGTATTTACATTTAAAAAACAATGTGCGTGCTTTTACTGAAAGGTGCTGTTGTGCTTCTAGTGACTCTGCTCCGTACATCTGCAAACACACGACACATACGAGGATCTCAGTCTGATTCCTTTAGTATTCCTTCCACTCCCTGTCACTCTGTTCCCTATTCTCAGCGTTCCCTTTCTGATTTTCCAAGTAATCGTCCGGGGGACCTTTAATCGTTTCTGTTGCAATAACTGTCACTTAGTTTACTTATAATGCCATGTTTTCCATTATCTTTAAAAAGGTTTTAATAGGCAATTATGTGTTTTGCTTTGTAGATTGATAACAAATTAAATAGATACATTATTGTAACTAATATGTTTAATATTTATGAGTGTAATTTTTGTCACATTATATTTCTTTTTATGTATTTACCCGTATTCTACGCGGCTAGTTATGATCGAGGACTTTGTATTTAGACTCTGCTTGGTTTTGCCTTGTGTGGAAAGCATGAATGACAATAAAATAACTGGACAATTATAATCAGTAAAACGAGTTAACCTGATATGCAAAACGTTCAAGTCAATAAAGTGATTCGGTTCTTTAACCTACTTTCTAATCTGATTTACAGCACTTAACGCCAGTATAAAGCATTTCAAGTTATACAGATCAGTCATTTAAATTCTGTCTATGTACACTTCCCATGAATAATTAAATGTCTGTATTTTCACTGCCTCCCTTGACAAGGAAGATAGAGAAACTGCAGAAGAGGAGAACAGACAAAGATTGTGAATGCGTTAACTGTCTTTACAACACTTACATGTTCTGCGTCTGTTTTTTTTCCGTTATTGCTGGACTAGTTTACATTGCTGTGTGAATATTAGATATACGTATTAATTTGTATTTTCAATTCATTGAATGCAGTTTACCTTTTGTTATTATGAGTTAAATATCTATTTGTAGTTGCATTATGTCTAAATTGCAAAGAATGAGCATACAAATATTATATTTTATTAAACCAAATTACTAGAAGCATAAATGCATTGCATTTAAAAATATTGTTAAATAATGTTTGTCTTTTTGATACATTCCTATGGATTCCGATTAAATAATGTCACATTCAACAGCAATATTTCAATGTGAATTGCTCTTTCATAATTTTTCTGAGAGCTTCTCGTATTAAACTTAAAGATGTCAGAAATAAACTTTATCTAGTCTTGGGGTCTGTTTGCTTTGCCACATTTTGGTGAGAAGACAAATATATTGGAGCAGCCGAGCAGACCATGGTGCCCGTAGCAACTATGGAAAATGCCAGCTTCAAACATAACAAACATCGTAATCAATAAGAAAAATTGTGTTCTGTATGCAGAATTTATACATATAACATTTATTGTTAACTACAATACAACAAATGCACGTGGATAAAGGGTTGTTTTCCCACGCTACATCAGAAAGCAGAGCCTCTCGGAATTTTATGCGGCTGTGCACTGTTTCCAGATTCAGGTTTCTGTTTAATCACGCAATTGCATGTTTTCTAATCAGTGATTTGGTTGAAGAAAAACTTTGCCATTTCGAATGAGTTTTCAGCATTGGTGCCAACTTCCCTCTATTTTCTCATCCAGGTGTTCATTCTCCTTATGTAAGTCTGCACAACCATTCAGCTATTGATCATGAAAGGCATTGGAGCCAAATCCAATCCCTGTCCTCATCTGGCATGCACCTTTCAAGCAAAAGTCACTGGATAGTGACCGAGGATAGGAACCCTGAATATGATGTTTTCCTGGGATAGGGAGGATTGGTTCCAAGGACAATCCAAAGTTGTAGCCATTATTAAAATAAATGGAGCTACCTCAATGCATCTGGATCCTGCCTATTTTGTGATATAACTAGGAATGCCTTGGAAGTACGAAGGGAAGAGTAGCAGGACATGTCATTTTTATAAATCAGTAACTAATATTTTTATAAGTATACAGAGGTATTGGGAAAATATTTGGAATAAAAAGACCCCCCCCCCCCCCCCACCTTATCTCCCTCCGGCAGCTAGAATTTCCTTTCCCTTTAAGTAAAATGGATTAGCTTTTTTCCAATTTGCTTGAAAGAATTGCACAGAAAGTAATTAACGTCATGATCAGTAATTCCTTTACTTACATGTGGAAAAGTTCAGACAAAAAGAGATATGTTGGGAATCTTAATGTGAATGTAGATGGTACCGTACATAAGGAAGTAGTGCAAATAAGCTGCACCGATCTCTTGGCGATTAGAACATTACCGTTCCTTTCTGATAACAAGGATTGAATCAGTTCATTTGAAGCAGAGGCACAAAAAATCTATTTGTCATACAATTGAATTTGTTTTCAGCTCATAGACTCTGAACTATAAATAAAGCTGAGGTAGTTTAATGGTTTAAAGATACATGCACGTCAGTATTCAAAGTCAAATGATCACACACCAACACCTAAATCACCAAATGCAACAAGATTAAAATTTCAGTGTGATGACATGGTGCCATAGTAAACTACAATAATTTGTGTTGAGCCTCAATTTGAATCTAAACAAGAATGATGAGTTAAAAGTTTAATTCTATGGTGCAATGCAGCATCATAAAAATGTCCATAAGCCTCAAATAATTAGAAAAGTTTGGAAACCTCAAACTAAATGAGCCACAACAGCATATGGTGAGGGAAATGAATATAAACACTGATTCTACAAATAGTTTACATCCTGAGGAACAATGGAGAAGCTTTACCTTGCACCTAGCCTATATTATGCCTATCTTGAAATGACTTGAACGCAGCACTAGATATCAAAAGTGACTTTTTTTAAATTATTCTTTCATGGGATATGGGCATTGATGGCAAGGCCAGCATTTGTGCCCATCCCTAATTGCACTTGACAACTGAGTGACTTGCTAGGCTGTCCTGAGGCAACTAGATGTCACCGATCTTGTTATATAACCAGGAGGAGTGGGACAGCAACCTCCGGACTATGAATATTTAAATATGAATATCCAGTTAAGTCAACCACATTGCAGTTGAAGTTTTTTTAAAGTTTTTTTCTGTCTCTTATCTCTCTCCCTTTATTCCAAGTGTAGTTCTCAATCTTAATTTAACATTTTGTACATCTTTAAATTTAATTTGTATTTTCTGCTTTATACTTCCTGGCTTGGACTCTGCATGTCTATGTGAAGATCCTTCCGTTTGACTTGTTGAAGAGCCTCACTACTTCTTGCCTCTTCATCCATGCAACAGATCCTCTGTAGAGGGTGCCATGTTGAATTAGACACCTTAAAGCCAATCAGAGGGCCAGCAGCTCAGAAGTATTGGCAGCGCCACCAGAAGCGGAGGCCTCGGACCCAGGCCCAGCAGTGGAATCCCGGAACACAGATAGGTGAGGCGGGGTCGCCGGAGCCAGTCCGGAAGGCTCCAGCGAGGGGAGATGGAGTAGGTGTCATTCAGTCTGGGGGAGGGGGGGTCCCAGGGAGTAAAGTTGTTCCCAGTAGGGGGTTGCTGTGGGTCAGAAATTGCTCACTAAGAAGAGACCCCCCCCCTCCCAAGCCAGCAGGGAGGGAGCTTCATTTTACAAGGCATCCTCCCCACGTGGTTGAGGCAGGTCCCCCTCCCCACCATGATATGATCCCACTGGTGGTAGAAAGAGGCCCTTAATTGGCTGTTAATAGGCCACTTAAGAGCCTCAATTGCCTACTGGGTGGGAAGGATGTCGTCGGCCTATCCCGCCCCGAGAAGATTGCTGGGTGACGGAGAGGCAATGGGCCCTGCGTCCAGTGCTCCCCTCCCCCCCCACCCCCCCCCCCCCCACCACCACCTGTTGCAGTACTCTGTTCCTCCTGCCTCCGATCCCGCCTTGTCGGGGCCCATAAAATTGCACCCATCGTTTGCCTTTGACAATTCCCAGAAACCATAAGTTTGACCATAGCAAAACCATCTGGGCCTTTTTGTTTCCAGGTGTTAAAATGTGAAACTCAAATCTGCATTTTAAAGCCCTTGGCTCCCTGTTTACAATCTGTGAGTCTGGGAGAGTGAAACCTGTTGTCCGTTAGGTGTTACAACCTTGCACCCTGCTTTCAAATGGGTCTTTGATCTGGGTTCCTTGTTCTCACGGTAACCAAGACCCCTGGCTTGTCTCTGGGCAGATTTTGTATGTGG
The DNA here is from genome assembly GCF_036365525.1 of Heterodontus francisci. NCBI lineage: Eukaryota > Metazoa > Chordata > Chondrichthyes > Heterodontiformes > Heterodontidae > Heterodontus > Heterodontus francisci. Next base: position 129,750,542 of record NC_090371.1, on the reverse strand, counting down.
TCACATGTTTCCTTTGAATGTCCATTTTACACTGCATTAAAGATCACAGTTTTAAAAACATAACCATACTAAAAGACTAGCGCTCATAAGAACAAGGGTGACCACGGTGACTGCAACAACTACCATGGAATCTCCCTGCTCAGCATAGTGGGGAAGGACTTCGCTCATGTCGCTTTAAACAGGCTCCAGAAGCTGGCTGAGCGTGTCTATCCTGAGGCACAGTGTGGCTTTCGAGCAGAGAGATCCACCATTGACATGCTGTTCTCCCTTCGCCAGCTACAGGAGAAATGCCGCGAACAACAGATGCCCCTCTACATTGCTTTCATTGATCTCACCAAAGCCTTTGACCTCGTCAGCAGAAGTGGTCTCTTCAGACTACTAGAAAAGATTGGATGCCCACCAAAGCTACCAAGTATCATCATCTCATTCCATGACAATATGAAAGGCACAATTCAGCATAGCGGTGCCTCATCAGACCCCTTTCCAATCCTGAGTGGCATGAAACAGGACTGTGTTCTCGCACCTACACTGTTTGGGATCTTCTTCTCACTGCTGCTCTCACATGCATTCAAGTCCTCAGAAGAAGGAATTTTCCTCCGCACAAGATCAGGTGGCAGGTTGTTCAACCTTCCCCGTCTAAAAGCGAAGACCAAAGTACGGAAAGTCCTGATCAGGGAACTCCTCTTTGCTGATGATGCTGCATTAACATCTCACACTGAAGAGTGTCTGCAGAGTCTCATCGACAGGTTTGCGGCTGCCTGCAATGAATTTGGCCTAACCATCAGCCTCAAGAAAACGAACATCATGGGACAGGACGTCAGAAATGCCCCATCTATCAATATTGGTGATCACATTCTGGGAGTGGTTCAAGAGTTCACCTACCTAGGCTCAACTATCACCAGTAACCTGTCTCTCGCTGCAGAATTAAACAAGCGCATGGGAAAGGCTTCCTCTGCTGTGTCCAGACTGGCCAAGAAAGTGTGGGAAAATGGTGCACTGACACAGAACACAAAAGTCCGAGTGTATCAAGCCTGTGTCCTCAGTACCTTGCTCTATGGCAGCAAGGCCTGGACAACATACGTCAGCCAAGAACGATGTCTCAATTCATTCCATCTTCGCTGCCTCCGGAGAATCCTTGGCATCAGGTGGCAGGACCATATCTCCAACACAGAAGTCCTCGAGGCAGCCAACATCCCCAGCATATACACCCTACTAAGCCAGTGGCGCCTGAGATGGCTTGGCCATGTGAGCCGCATGGAAGATGGCAGGATCCCCAAGGACACATTATACAGCGAGCTCGTCACTGGTACCAGACCCACCGGCTGTCCATGGCTCCACTTTAAAGACGTCTGCAAACGCGACATGAAGTCCTGTGACATTGTTCACAAGTCCTGGGAGTCAGTTGCCAGCGATCGCCAGAGCTGGCGGGCAACCATAAAGGCGGAGCTAAAGCGTGGCGAGTCGAAGAGACTTAGCAATTGGCAGGAAAAAAGACAGAAGCGCAAGGAGAGAACCAACTGTGTAACAGCCCTGACAACCAATTTTATCTGCAGAACCTGTGGAAGAGTCTGTCACTCTAGAATTGGCCTTTATAGCCACTCCAGGTGCTGCTCCACAAACCACTGACCACCTCCAGGCACTTACCCATTGTCTCTCGAGACAAGGAGGCCAAAGAAGCGCTCATAACACTATACAAAGCCCTGGTTAGACCACATCTGGATTACTATGTACATTTCTGGATACCATACTTTAGATAAGATATTTGACCTTGGAAGGAGTGCAGTGAAGATTCACCTGAATGTTACCAAGCCTCCAAGGGTTACATTATGAGCTGAGGACAGATAAGATAATCTTATATTTCCTGGAATGCAGCATGTTAAGTTATAATTTGATTGAGGTTTTTAGAAGTGTGAAATGAATTGATAGGTTAGATTGAGAGAAACTTTTTTGCTGGTGGTGAAGTCTAGGACCTTAAAATCAGAGCCAGGCCATTCAGGAGAGAAGTTAGGAAACACTTCTTCACACAAAGGGTAGTAGAAATGTGTAGCTCTCTCCCATAAACTTGAGTAGATTCTCGCTCACTTAATAATTTAAATCTGAGATTGATAGATTTTTATTTCCAAAGTTATTAATGGATTTAGAGCCAAGTCAAGTGGATAGAGTAAGATACAGATTACAATGATCTAATTGAATGGCAGAACAGACTCAAGGGGAATTTCCTTACAATACCACAACTGAATGAAAGAACTTACAAAAACAACTGGTATTTATACAGCCCCTTTCACTTGGTAAAATATCAATGACACTTCACAGGAATGTAATCAAACAAAATCAGACACTGAACCACGTGATGAAAAACATTGTCAAATAGGTAAGTTTTAAGGAGCACTTGAAAGGAAGAGAGAGGGGTAGAGAGGCAAAGAGTTTTAGTGAGGGAATTCGAAAGCTTAGGATGCAGGCAGCTGAAGGCACAGCTGCCAGTAGTAGAGCAGCAGTCAACTTACCTTGGGATGTTTTATTAAGTTAAAGGTGCTGTATAAATTCCAGTTGTTTTTGTAAGTTCTTTCATTCAGTGATTTTGTGAGAAAATTCCAAGTGTAATATGCTTCCATGCAAGAAGAGAAATCTAAAACCACAACAACTCATATGCACCTTTTGTCAGATTGTTCTGAGATGCATCGATTTGGAATTTGCTCTCAACGGTGACGGAACGGCGCTCGTCATTCACCTCACTGACAGTTGCCCGCAGAGTTTTTGTGGGCGTGTCAGTGGAGATTTCTAGTAATGTGGAGCTGGAATTTTAGCCCCCAATGGAGCCAGGTACGGAGGTGGATAGGCATTAATAATAGCACAGCTGGACTGTGTGCCGGTTTCCCTGCTCCATTCCATCCAGGTCATTTTCCTAGAGGTGAGATGGAGGGGTGGCAGGGCTACCTGCCTGCTTGTGGCAGGTAGCTGATTAAGCTTTTTAACAGCCACATAAGGCCAATTGAAGGAGGGCAGGAGGGATGATCCAGTCAGTCTCCAGTGTTTCCGGAGGCAACAGGGGTCAGTCTTTAAAGGGATGGGGATCCCTTCTGTCAAAACTTCGAATCAAAAAGGCAGGGGAATTGCTCCGGGGGGCATGAAAAGGCAGAGGCAGGGCTCCCCATTATTGACTTTTGATCTGGATAAATTCGAGAGGCTTTCCTAGGTCTGGAGGCTGAAAGGAAGAAACAAGGACCAGCAATCAGCTGCGCAGCCTAAAAAGAGAGAGACCACTGAGCTGTTTCTGGGGAAACTGCTGCTCTCAGATCAGCAGAAAACTGCTAAGATTTGAACCCGGTTTGAAGGCTCAAGGTTTGCAGAGGAGAAAAGACCAAGAGGGTCACCAGAGATTGCCTTATTAATGAAAGTCCAGTCGAATGTACTCGGAAGAAGTGAGCAAAGAGGATGTTGACTTAGAGAAAGACACTGGGAGACCCAACCTAGTGTCGCTGGGAGGAGTTTGGGATTTTTAACTGCTAGGATACCTTTCTCGCTGACAGCACTTTGTAACATATAAATGAGTTTTCAAGTGTGTTAATAAGTTAATGGGAAATGTCTTTCTCTGTAATTTAGTGTATTAGCTACGACTAAATACTGTTTGGTTAATGATGATAGTTAGTTTAGTTGTTATCGTAAAAGTATTAAAATGTGAAATCTTTTTCTGTGATTCTTATTCGGTCACTGGGAAGTTCATATCTCTTGTTTTAAAGTGATCAGTCTTTACTGACATCATAGTAAAGCTTCCTCCCCTTTATATTCTAGTCCTCTGGATATAAAGGCTAACATTCTATTAGCCTTTCTGATTTTGTTTTTACCTGACCATGGCATTTTACTGATCTGAGTACACAAACCCTTAAATCTCTTTGAACTTTCACTGTTCCCAACATTTTATTTTTTTAAAAAATACTCATATCTCTCTTTCTTATGGTATTATTTGGAGGAGGGATGCAAGAACAGAGGGATCAGAGGAGATCAAGCAAAAACCTTCAGATAGCAGTCCAGTCAGAGGCTGTGCAAGAGATCCAGCCAAGCAAGAAGAACACTGTTGAACAAGAACTAAACCACCTCGACAGCAGAGACAACACAAAGTGACTTTAAGAATCTGCATCTGTGAAGGTAACAACATACCCACCACCAGCTTTGTGCTGAGTCGTAACCACTAGAACACCTCTACAACTTCAAGACTACAAACACCCAGGCCTGCATCTTTAAAAGAGACTGTCAACCTGAGAAGATTCAACAAGTTTACTGTAAACGATGAACACTTACCTCACTTTGAAGTACATCCCTCTCTTTATCTATTCTTTTGTGTATGTGTGTGCGAATGAATGTGTGTGTGGGTAAGGTTGAGACCATTTCGGGAATGGTGTAAAAATTAAGGTTTTTTTAACCTTTGAGAAAACCTATAATTTGTCTGTTTATTTGGGTCTAAAAACACTCAGGGAATAACTCACTATTTTTAACAAAACATGATTGTGGTCAGTTGGGAGTTGAAAAGTGGGAACCACCCATAACCCTTTCACCTGTCCATAATGTAAAATTTTGAAAATGCTGCATAGATTGTATATTACTAAGTTTTCTTACCATGGTTAAAAGGGGAAACATTGTTTTTATCTCGAGACTCTGAACAAAAGCTATAGGGCCAAGGTCTGGTGAATATATCAAAATAAATATTTGGACAAACAATTGTATTTTGCTGTGTCCTATTGTAGGCTCATAACAGCATGGGTCAATAGCATATTTTGTAGGATTCTTCCAACACAGGGTTCCAAAAAGAGCGACTTTATATCTGCCAATTAAGATCAAATATATATATTGATTTGTTATAAATATTGATTGAGTGTCTATTAATTGCCACAGACATTTCAATTGCAGTTTGAAAACATGTAGCATACCTTTTATAAGGAGCAACAATTCAATTTTCTTCAGACTTTGGTTTTAGACTTGGCTTGGAAGTTCCAAGTTTTAACTCTTTCTAAAATATAGTCAGAACTCTCTTTTGCTACTTAACAATGAATTGATGGATTGGATGTATGCATTTGCTCAGGGACGAGGAATAGGGGCAGAATTTTATCTTTTGGACTCGCTTGCAGTGGGAGAGGCTAGCAATGGGTCAGAAACCAAAAAGTTTATGGAGTGGATTTTGCCATGGCTCTTGAACTCACGATAGCATTAACATGCCGCTTCTGGGTTTCCTGACCAATTGGACAGGGTGGGTGTGATCACAACCCGCAGCTGTCAATGCAATCATACATTTCACACAATTTGGCTCTGCTATAACTTCAAAATGGAAGTGTGTGGTGGCAAAATCTCTTGAAATAAATAATTGTAAAGCACTGGTGAAGGGAGAGGAGTAGGAGCACTGGGCGGCACAGTGGCGCAGTGGTTAGCACCGCAGCCTCACAGCTCCAGCGACCCGGGTTCAATTCTGGGTACTGCCTGTGTGGAGTTTGCAAGTTCTCCCTGTGTCTGTGTGGGTTTTCTCCGGGTGCTCCGGTTTCCTCCCACAAGCCAAAAGACTTGCAGGTTGGTAGGTAAATTGGCCATTATAAATTGCCATTAGTATAGGTAGGTGGTAGGGAAATATAGGGACAGGTGGGGATGTGGATGGAATATGGGATCAGTGTAGGATTAGTATAAATGGGTGGTTGATGGTCGGCACAGACTCGGTGGGCCGAAGGGCCTGTTTCAGTGCTGTATCTCTAAAATACTAAAAACAATGGGCATCAGGAGATTGCTGGAATGATTTAAAACCTAAAACCATAGATCAATACTTTACTTCAGCTACATTCCTGTTCAGGTCTCTGTTGGTGGTTCAATGTGGCACAATAACTGAGCCATTCATGCTAGGGAGGGTCCCCAATTCAATTTTTAGTCCATGTTGTATCCGGTGAAATTTTTTCTTTCCTGTCCCACAGTTATTTTTTTTCCTCCCTTTGCTTTTCTCTTTCAGCAGTGAATGGCCACATTTTAGCAACATGTGGCTGACTCCAGCTCCCTCTCGTTAGTCACAATGACACACCATCTCCTTTACTGCAGTTTAGAAACAATTGGAGGCCTGGTGGTGTTGGGGGAAATCGGAGGGCTAGTGATCGGAGGGGATGGGAAATTGGAGGCCTCATGGTGGTGGCCGTGGTTGGGATGTTATTGAGAGCCTCATGGTGAGATCAGAGACCTTGGGGAGAAGGTGCAGGGGTGGCCCATCACAGAGATGTCTTGAGCAAGCGCCTGGATCCAGGAGCTAGGTGTAAATATATTCACCTCCTGAGTTGCCAAGCACTCGCTTTGTGAAGCTGCCAGATTTCCTGATTTGTTTTTTCTATTCATTCATGGGATGTGAGCCTTACTCTCAAGGCCAGCATTTATTGCCCATCCCTAATTGCCCTTGAGCCTCCTTCTTAAACCGTTGCAGTCCTTGGGGTGTAGGTACATCAACAGTGCTGAAGGGAGTTCCAGAATTTTGACCCAGTGACAGTGAAGGAACAGCAATATAGTTCCAAGTCAGGATGGTGTGTGACTTGGAGAGTAACTTGCAGGTGGTAGTATTCCCATGCACCTGCTGGGACCTTGTTCTTCTAGGTGGTAGACGTCACGGATTTGGAAGGTTGAATAAACCTTGCCGAATTGCTGCAGTGAAGTATATGTTACACACTGCTACCACTGTGTGCTGGTGGTGGTGGGAGTGAATGTTTTAGGTAGTGGCTACTGATGAAGCAGGTTGCTTCATCCTGATTGATGTTGAGTATCTTGAGTGTTGGAGCTGTAAGTGGGGAGTATTCTATCACATTCCTGACTTGTGTCTTGTAGATAGTGGACAGGCTTTGGGCATCATGAGGTGAGTTAATCACCACTGAAATCCCAAACTGCTCTTGTAGTCACAGTATTAGTATTTATGTGGATGCTCCAGTTAAGTTTCTGGTCAATGGTAACTCCCAAGATGTTGATGATGGGAGATTCAACAATGGTAATGCTGTTGAATGTCAAGGGCAGATTGTTAGATTCATTCTTGTTAGAGATGGCTATTGCCTGGCACTTGTGTGGCACAAAAGTTACTTGCCACTTATCAGCCCAAGTCTGAATGTTGTGCAAATCTTGTTGCATGCAGGCTTAGACTGCTTCAGTATCTGAAGAGTTGCAAATGGCACTAAACACTGTGCAGTCATCAGTGAACATCCCCATTTCAGACCTTATGATGGAGGGAAGATGATTGATGAAGCAGCTGAAGATGATTGTGCCCAGGACACTACCCTGAGGAATGCCTGCAATGACGCCCTAGGACTGAGATGATTGGTCCCCAACAATCACAACCATCTTCCTTTGTACTAGGTATGGCTTCAGGAAGTGTAGGGTTTTCCCTGATTCCTATTGACTTCAATTTTGTTAAGACTCCTTGAAGCCACACTCAGCCAAATGCTGCTTTGATGTCCTGGGCAGTAATTCTCACCTCACCTCTGTATGAGATCTGGAGCAGAGTGGTCCTGCCAAACTCAAACTAGGTATCAGTGAACAAGTTATTGCTGAGTATGCGTTGCCTGATAGCACTGTTGATGATACCGTCCATTACTTTGCTGATGATTGAGAATAGACTGATGGGGTGGTAATTGGCTGGATTGGGTTTGTCCTGCTTTTTGTGGAGAAGACATACCTGGGCAATTTTCCACATTGTCAGATAGATGCCAGTGTTGTAGCTGTACTGGAACAGCCTGGCTAGGGGCACAGATAGTTCTAGAGCTCAAATCTTAAGTACTACAGCCGGGATGTTGTCAGGGCCCATAGACTTTGATGTGTCTAGTGTGCTCAACTGTTTCTTGATATGTGGAATTAATCGATTTGGCTGAAGACTGGTATCTGTGCTGCTGGGGACTTCAGGAGGAAGCCAAGATAGAACATCCACTTGGCACTTCTGGTCCAAAATGGTTGCCAAAGCTTCAGCCTTGTCTTTTGCACTGACGTGCTGGGCACCCCCATCATTGAGGATGAGGATGTTTGTGGAGCCTCCTCTTCCCATCCTTGTCCAACATCATTTACACTGGTTGTGGCAGGACAGCAGAACTTTGACCTGATCCATTGCTTGTGGGATCACTTATCTCTGTCTATAGAATGCTGATTCTGCTGTTTAGCATGTTTGTAGCTTGTTCTTCTCTCGACGTCAGGTTTTGTGCCGGGGGTGGGTGGTGGGGAACGGAGAATAGGAGCAGCAGCTGTTGGTTCTCTCACCACCTGACAAGCCCAGTCTGGCAGCTATGTCCTTCAGGACTCAGGCAGCTTGGTCAGTAGTGGTGCTACTGAGGCTATCTTATGGATGGACATTGAAGTTCCTCCATCCAGAATACATTCTGCGCCTTTGCTACTCTCAGTTCCTCTTTCAAGTGTCTGTGAGGTAGCTTCACCAGGTTAGTACCTCATCTTTAGGTATGCCTGATGCTACTCCTGGCATGCTCTCCTGCATTCCTTTTTAAACCAGGGTTGGTGCCTCGGCTTGATGGTAATGCTAGAGTGAGGGATACGCTGGGACATGAGGTTACAGATTGTGGTGGAGTACAATTTTGCTGCTGCTGATGGCTCACACGCCTCATGGATGCCCAGTTTTGAGCTGCTAGATCTTATCTGAATCTTCAGCTAGTGCCACACAACACAATGGAGGGTGTTCGTGTGAAGACAGAACATCATTTCCACAAGGGCTGTGGGGTGATCACTCCTACCAATACTGTCACAGACAGATGCAATGCAAGAGGTAGATTAGTGAGGACAAGGTCAAGCAGATTTTTCTCTTGTGTTGGTTCTCTCACCACCTGACAAGCCCAGTCTGGCAGCTATGTCCTTCAGGACTCAGGCAGCTTGGTCAGTAGTGGTGCTACTGAGGCTATCTTATGGATGGACATTGAAGTTCCTCCATCCAGAATACATTCTGCGCCTTTGCTACCCTCAGTTCCTCTTCCAAGTGTCTGTGAGGTATGATTGGGGGCTGGATTTTGTGCTGTTGCGATTACGCGGCAGGCGGCCACTTATCACAACGACGGCGGCCGCCCCCCCCCCAATCATGTGGCAGGTAGCATTGATGACGCCGTGAACAACATCATTTGATGCAGGAGCAGGTGTTGGCACCATCTTTAAAAGGCTGCCAGTCCTGTAAACAGTATGTCCCAATGCAGAGTTGCCCCCTTTCCCCTCATCCATAAAATAATGCAGAGTTGCCCACTTCCCCCCCCCCACCCCCTTATTCACACACAGAATGCGGAGTTGACCCCTTTTCTGCCTCGGTGGCATCAGCTTCTCATGGACGAGAAAGTGAGTGCCTCGTGAGTGCCGCACGTCAAGCTCAAGATTGGGAACGGATGGTCAGATCGTGACGAATTACATTCAAATGGATGCAAAGAGGTACTTACCATATTTAAAGTAGAGCCCAGTCCCAGACTGGCGAAGGTGCTGCCACAGACCTTCGCTGCCCTGGGAAGATTGGAACCTGCAATCCCAGCATTGGGTTCCATGGCAGTCGCTGCTGCTTCCTCTGCTCCCTACCACCCACCCTCGGTACAAAACCTGACGTCGAGAGAAGAACAAGCTCCGGCCCTTGGTGTGTATGACTATGTCAGGCTGTTGCTTGACTAGTCTGTGGGGCAGCTCTCCTAATTTTGGCACAAGCCCCCAGATATTAGTGAGGAGGACCTAGTAGGGTGGACTGGGCTATTTGTGTCTTTGTTATTTCTGGTGCCTTGGTTGAAGCTGAGTGGTGCATCCTGTTTTTATTTTATTTGACTTTTCTATAGAGTTTGATACAACTAAATGGCTTGCTAGGTGACTTCAGATGGCAACTATGAGTCAACCACATTACTATGGGTCTCAAGTCACATGGAAGCTAGATCAGTTAAGATGGCAGATTTCCTTCGCTAAAGGACATTAGTGAACGAGATGGGTTTTTATGACCATCTGGTAGTCTCATGATCACTATTATTGAGACTATCCTTTTATTCCAGATTTATTTTAATATCCCCCAGCTGCTATGGTGGGAATTGAACTCATATCTCTGGAGCATTCATCCGGACCTCTGGATTACTAGTCCAGTAACATTGACACCAAGCTACCATTCCCATTTAATGCAGGAGACCCGAACGGCCAGACTTAAAGTTGAAAAAGAGAATAACAGTGACACTCTTAGCATCATTACAATAATTAAAATTCAAACCTGCCTCCTTGGTGGCTTGGTTTCCCGTCCTCCTTCCAGCCTCAGTTAAAAGCAGAAGTGGAGGGACTGGAGGATAATTTGGTCTGGAAACAGATTTTAACAGTTTATTCCCCACTTGTCCCAAGCCCATCTTCTTTGAAGGTTAAAATTCCCCCTTCTGTACTTTATCAAAAATGACATCCTTTGTGACTGTGGTACATTATTCCTCCTTATCCTTCCAAATTTGTCTGCAGCCTTTGACATGGTTGGCCTCTCCTCCTCCAACAGCTTTCCTTTGTCATCTACCTGGATGCGACTGTCCTCACTTGATTCCATTCCTATATTCCAGGTTAAAGAATCAACTGCAATAGCATTTCTTCCCTGCACCTTTACCTATGGAGTCCTCCAAGGATCTGTCAATGGCACCCTCCTATTTTTCATCTACATGCTGCCCCTTGGAGATAGCATCTGAAAACACAATGGTAGGTTCCACATATACACTGATGGCATCCAGCTCTACCTCACAACCAGCTCTCTGGACAACTTTGCTGCTGATGATTTGTCACACTGCTTGTCCGGTATCCAGTGCTGAATGAGTAGAAATTTCCTCCAGTTAAATATTGGGAAGCCTGAAGCCATTGTCTTCAGTTTCTGCCACAAGCTCTGTTCCCTAGCCAACCACTCCATCCCATTCCTTGAGCACTGTCTGAGGCTGAACCAGACTGTTAACAATCTAAGCATCCTACTTGACCCTGAGCTGATCATCCAAGGCTGTCTACTTTCCCTTGCCTTAGCTCATCAGCTGCTGAAAACCTCATCGATGCTTTATTTCTCTAGTCTCAACTATTCCAATGCTCTCCAAGCTGGCTTCTCACTTTGCACCCTCAGTAAACTTGAGCTCATCCAAAACTCTGCCGATCATATCCTAACTCGCACCAAGTCCCGTTCACTCAACCGACTAGCCGACCTACAATGAATCCCGGTTCAGCCACACCTCAATTTTAAAATTCTTATTCTGATCTTCAAGTCACTCCATAGCTTCATGCCTCCCTGTTTCTATAACCTCATCCAGCCCTACATCCTTCTGAGATCTCTGTGGTTCTCTAATTCTGGTCTCTGAGCATTCACCAATTTTCTTTTCTTCAACATTGGTGGCCGTGGCTTCAGCTGCCGAGGTCCTGAGCTTTGGAATTCCCTCGCTAAACTTCTCTGCCTCTTTATCCCTCTTCCCTCCTACAAGACAATTCCTAAAACCTACATCTTTGAACAAACGTTTGATCATTTGTCATTAAGTGTATATTGCCTCTCCCTATTCCTTCTGCCAAAATGCATCACCTCACACTTGTCAGTATTAAATTCCATCTGCCACCTGTCTGCCCATTCTGCTAGCCTATCTATGTCCTGTTGCAGGCCATTTATATCATCCTCATGGCTTGACACATCTCCAAGTTTGGTGTGATCAGCAAATTTTGAGTTCCTACTCTGTATTCCAACATCCAAGTCATTTATATAGCAAAAAAAGCAGTGGTCCTAGCACTGACCCCTTTATATGTGTATAACATCATTTTAAATAGATCTAAACTCAACTATAATTCAATGGAGTTAGGGTTAGGGAATTACAACAAAATTGGCATTAAGTGATTTGTTGAAATAAGTTGCACAGTAGTCATATCTTCATGCACTGAGGTTAACATTATCATTGTATAGACAAAGAACATAGGACGCTTCTAAATATAATTAAATATATCAAAGAATGTGTTAGAGATGCTGACTTTCAGATCAGCAATTGTTTACAACTTAACAGAGATCAGCAATGGTTTATAAACTAACACCTCTGAATTCATTTGGGTATGAAATATCTCAGAAGTGCTCTTCTGTTATGCTGGAAGGGTTTCAAGTTCTCTAGCAGCATAATTATGACTACTTTTTGTATCATTAGTCTAACAAAAACATCGCAAGATATATAAAAGCTGAATGCCTCCACAACTTTAGTTCTTGCATTACAGAGAAGATCAATTTTTGTAGACTGTCCAGATGTACCAGGAGAATTATAAAAATACGGATGTTGCAAACAGATTCAGATACCTCCTTTGAAAAATTAATTTAGGTGCCATCACTGTTTTCCAAGAGAAGAAAAAATTCTGGGACTTTTATAATGAGAGGCAGTATAACAACAGAATGCCCTAATTTATGGCCCTAATGGTTGCTGAAAAACCCCTAAAAAATGTCTAGGTAATTTGTGCTAGGCTGCTAAGGATTGTTACCAGTTAATCAGTTGTCCAATGATCAGCTAGTGGTTATTGTTCTTGGAAGGAGGTTAAGCAGGGTTTTTTTTTTGATTAAATTGACTCTAAGATGACCTGCCTGGTGATGGGAGATTGAAAGCAAATCAGTCTTCTGTGGCTTTGCAATCCTCTATCTGAGCATGGCTGATCGAGTACTCACCACTAATAATGATTCACCACCCAGCATAGTTCATTTGTGGAGTCTTAAGGGACAGATTGGAAATTGGGATTACTCCAATCTACCTCCAGGTAACAATGAAAGCTAATACCTTAATGGGTAATCTGACTAAACTAGCAATGGGAAGTTTACCTCTGCTTTTGTTTTATCTGTGTAGACTTAAAAAATCCCATGACACTATTTCAAAGAACAGCAGGGGAGTTATCCCTGTGGAGATGGTCAATATTTATCTCTCAATCAATACACTAAAAGGACACATTGGTGGGATTTGGTCGAGGCGGCGGACCTCCCGGCACTGGGCCCGTGGGGCAAGCCCTGCCTCACTCTTTTCGTGCGCTGTTTTGCTGCCTAAGTATCCTGCGCCAGGAAGGACGAGGATCCCTCCTGCAAGAGCTGCCAGCCAGCCCCAGGGCCGGCAGCTTAGCAGTATCAGCAGCAAACAGAAATGTGCTATAGACCAGATATTGGGCTGGATTTTATGGGCTCTCCTAAGGCAGGGTTGGGGGGCGATGGAGCCTGTTTGGGAGGTTGAACCTATGCCTACAGATTGAGAAGAAGCTATGGGCTGAATGTTATCAGCCCACTAGGGACGGGCTGGGAGGTGGTGGGGGAGAGGGGGGTGGCATAAAATAGCAAGAGAAGGTGAGGGGTGGACTGGCAGACACCTTCCCAATACCATTCAATATTTTGGGGGTGGGGAAGGTGAAGATGGCCTACGCACCCAGAGGCCAATTGAGGCCCTTAAGCCAATTAATGGCCACTTAAGGGCCTCTTCCCCTGGAATTTTACCAGCAGCGGGCTTGGGGGAGGGGGGTTGTGGGTGGGGGGGGGGGGGCCTCCACCACATTGCGAAATTGCTCAGTAAAACCAGGCAGCCTCTCTCTGGGAGGTCCACCGGCAGCAAAGGTCACCCCTCTGCAAACAACATCCCCCTGCCCTCAACAACTACACCCACCCACAATCCCCACCCCCCACCCCCAGTAGCCAGGACCAACCAGCCTGGCCTAATGAGCCCGACTTAAGGTCTGGGGCTCCAGCCCTGCACCTCGTCCTGGGCCTCCTGCGGTACTGGCAGTGGCTATCACACCCAGTAGCACTGTTGATACTGCTCAGCTGCCTGACCTCAGGCTGGGGAGGGACAGGGACACTGATGGCGGGCAGTTAATTAGCTGCCTGCTATGGAATTTGACCAAGGGTCCGAAGCAGGGCCTGGAAAGGTTGCCCCCTGCCAGATTAAAATCCAGCCCTATTTGTGCAGGCATAGCTGCCTGTGCACAAGAGAACTTAACTTGCTGGATAATATAAGACCTACTCTTTTATATAATTTTCTGGTCCTTTGGCACATCAGTCATGACATGCTGGGATTTCAAAGATTATAATTTTGGACAGCAGCAGCCAGTGATAACTGCTGGTTTCTCATTGTTGCCAGGCAATTCTGCAGCATGGGATGAAAGGGCACCAGTTTGGGACTGGGGGTATGGGATGGCAAGGGCAAGGGTGGCAAAGCTTATTGCTTTAAAAACACACCCACTCCTTTATTGCATATTCCAAAAGTTTAAGGGCAGATTTTTGTGTGGCTGTTTGAAGCAGGAATGGTGGCATGGAGGGACAGAGAATCGCATTGGAAGCGTCCACCCGGAAATCTGGCATTGTGATATTGGTTCTGATTCACTCAGTGGTGGGAAGGCGGAATCACCACCCCAATGCAAGAGGAATGTATTTTAAATTGCTGAGCAGTTACTTTTAATGCATTTGCATCTAATTCATCGCGATTAAATGGGGGGCTTGAGATTAAGTGGATGGCAGGCGGCACTCACATACCTTTGGGTTCATGGCCTTTAATAGCTGGCGGCACCAAGGCGAGGCTTCAGTGCTGTAACAGGGAGGCAACCATGACCAGGATTGCATAGGAGAAGAGTGGAGGTGCGGAAGCTACTTTCAGACTGTAGTGCTGTGTGCTTTGCAAGGGGATTGTAGTCTCGGGGGCTCTGCAAGGGCGGGTGGGGGCTTGGATTTGGGGAGCTGTATGTGGTGAACAAACTGTCTGGTGAGATGAGTGGTTGCAGCACTGGAAGCAGCACTGGAAGTTGAAGCCCTTGCACTGGACGCCAGGCAGATTGAACAACGTTCCAAGGAGGCAAGAGACATACTTACCCACTTCCAGTCAACCTGATGTTCATTCACAGAGAAACCAATTAAGACTGACCTCGATGCATGTGGTCCGTCACCTCCTTTTCATTTGTATTCCATGCCTAGCGCCCTGCTGAAACATATGCTAGTGCCCATGGGAGATCGTATTTAAATGAGGGCTGTGCCTACATTTTCATTCCACTAAGGAGGAAGGGTGAAGTCAGCAGCTCACAAATAAGCCATGATAGAATAATCACTTTTACACAATGAACGTTAATGGCTTGAACAAACAAATTCTATGTGAAGCATCACAAGTCAGATATCAAACACCCATGAGCTCACAAGTGTGTCGAGGTGCTTTTCTTGATACTTTTGTGAGTGCTTCTACAAGGTGTGACCCCAGCACTAGCAGCTGGGCTGGAGGCAAGCTGCTGATCAGGCTGTCCCTTGGCTTGTGATGAATTTGGCGGCCGTCCTCCAGTTGCCTGAGGCCTGCACTGGTGCAGGACTCTCCTTAAGCATTACGGCTGCTGGAGCTGGGCTCACTGATGGAGGGGCTGAGGAGCCGGGGTCCACACTCAGTATGCCCTGAGGGGAGAGCTCAGCTGTGGAATTCAGCCTCTGCCCCTCCCTTTCAAGACTCACTTGAACTTCTTTGCTCATCAGAGGATGAGGAGCAGGAGAAGACTCCACAGCTATGTGGAGCTCATGGCCAAGACGATGTTGTGCAGGTCTGTGCACATCTGTGGGATCTGGCTCTCCATGAGCGCCGTCAACCTCTCAATGGAGGAAGCCATGCGCTCAAATGCCTGAGACACCGAAGCAGTCATGGCATGGATGGACTCCTCCATCATCTGCTCATGGCTGCCCATGGCCTCTGCCATCTCTGCCAGATGTTGCCTTACCTTCCTCTACAACTCCAGCATGCCCTGTGCTGTCGCCACCAGAGACTCGTCATCAGCCTGAAGCTCAACATGGGCCTGGCTACTCACAGTCCTCTGACTGTCAGAGGCCTCGGGTGTCTCAGCCTCAGCTAACTGCTCGGGAGAGTATGTTGTCCTCTCACCTGCTTGTGACCCTGATTATACAGCTGAGCGGAAACCCACGAGGTGAAAGTATCTGCGCTGGTGGAAGTTGCAGGAGAGTCATCCTCTGAGTGCTCCTCCTCCTCAGAGGTGGACGGCTGTCCCACACCTGATTGAGTCTCCTGTAGAAGCCAACTTGCATGAGAGAACACAAACATATGTAGGTTAGGCAGTGATGTGGATCTCCAGAGTGATCTGTATTGCGATGGAAGCCACTCCTCACTCTCTTGCACAGAGCCTGCAGTCTCTCCATCAAGTATGGTGCGGCCGCCCTGTTTCCCTACCAATTCTAAGGCCTCTTCCTCGGCTGTGGTGAGAGGCCGCAGATCTGAAGGGATCGGGCTGTCTTCCTTCTCTTGTCCTGTAAGAAGAAAGATCAAGATAGTCACCCCTTGCAGATACATCAACTTGACAGTTCTGTTAGTGTCAGCCCCTTGTCCTCTACTGGGCTTTTACATACACCTCATGCTGCCCTCTGATCAGAGGAGTTAAGCAGTGATCTTTGAAAGAAGGTGGCCTGTGGCTGAGATACAGCCATGCATCTGCAGGCTGAGGTGATGCCTAATCGCCTCTGCTATCACCATTGTGGTACCTCCCTCCCCATGTCTGGCTTCCTCCTGTGTAGCCACTTGCAATCACTAAAAAAAGAGGTGTGGAGTACTCATCTTGGCAGACGCAGGAGGTCATTGGCCCTCTTGCAGCACTGTACCTAGTGCCGGGGGTGGGGGGACCCCATGGCTATTGACATCCTCTGCTTTCTCCATCCAGGCTTGCTTGGTCAGCGGGAGGATCTCTTCTTGCCATTGCTGGGGAAGAGGGCCTCCTACCTTTTCCTTGCAGCCTGGATGAGAATTTGGAAAGAGACATCACTAAACCATGGGGCTACCCTGTGCCTTGGCCTGGCCGTCCTGCAGGGTGCGCCTCATGGTGTTGGGGGGTCCAGAGTCACTGCAACAGGTCTCAGTTTTGATGAGCTAGCAGCAAATGAGTGCAAGGAAGCAATGCAAGCAAGGCTGGCAGGCCTTTAAAAATGGTGCCAGCACCTGCTCCAGAGTCATCTGATGCAGTATTCAGCATACAATATGATGTGCTTCCATCATAGAAAATGGACACCCTCAGAATGATCGGAGTGGGGTGGCCACCCACATGCCAAACGGGAATGATGCCCATTTCTGGGGCCTGCCGCCAGGACCCACGATGGACTCACTAAATTCAGCCCTTGTAATGGGTGCTGAACATCAGCTCAGGTGCTGAAGTTTCAGCAACTTACAAGTCTGTGGCCTAATGGTCTAGTTCCATGCTTCTGTGAAAGATCCAAGTCCTCTTTGTGCTCATCTCCTATTTGGGGTATATTAAGTGTCTCAAGCACATGATAGGCCTCAGGCCTGTATGCCTAGTGCTTCCATCATATTATTGGCACCATTGTGAACGTGTTAGGAGACCGTAGGAGTAGAATTTGGAGAGGCTCTTCCAACACCTCTCTTCCACTCCTGAATACGATACAAGGACAATCTTGTTGTATTCATTAAATCTTAGCTTCTAACCTCACTTTCCACAACACAACCGTTCTTGTTTCTCCCTATTCTATCTCTATTATTATTGTTGGTGCTGTGTGGACTTTACTGTCTTGTTCGTGATAGCTGCGAGTATATTGTGCCTCCATGTTTTGCTCTTGCTGACATGATCATTGTGCTGAAAGCAAGGTTTATCACACAGTTCTTTCCCAAATAGTTCACTCATTTGAATTCTCTGTAACTGACAGCATTTCTAAATACTGGGAGTGATTTTAAACTTAACCACCCGTAAAACATGACCAGTTAAAATCGTACAATTTCCTTACCTGCCTAATCCCGTCAATTGCAATTTTTATACAGTGTTCTAGATGGACAGATTAACTGCCCTCCCAAAGCCAGCAGGATCCTTCTTTACATATGCAAATCAAGGTTGATAATGCCATTGTGCCAGGACTGCAATTTTAACTCAAACCAGAGCAAGAAAACTATTATAACTTTGCCACCAGCCTGAAGATAATCAGAATCCCGCTGGGAAGATGAAGAGGCCCAAACAGATCAGCCTTTTGCTCTCCCTTGTGGTGTTAAGAATAGCGCAAGGAAAGTTGAGGCCTCCCTTGCCCCTGACTGCCACCCCACACCCCAGCTTCCTTTCTGTGAGACCCTCCTGGAATCTCCTTTCCCAAACCTACCAGGGTGTCAGTGGCACACCCTGCACAGTCTTCATAGAATCATAGAATGATGCAGCACAGAAAGAGATCATTCAGCCAATTGTGCCTGTGCCTGCTCTTTCTAGGAGCTATCCAATCAGTCTCACTCCCCAGTCCTTTCTCCATAACCCTGCAAATGTTTCCTTTTCAAGTACTATCCAATTCACCTTTGAAATTTATTATCAAATTTTCTTCCACCATCCTTTCAGGCAGTGCATTCCAGATCATAAAAAAGTCACTGTGTAAAAATATATCTCCTTATTTCACCATTGGTACCTTTGCCAAGTACAACACCTTCTGTGGACTAGTGCCAAAGTTGGGAGAGCTGTTCCACAGACTAGTCAAGCAATAACCTGACACAGTTGTACTGACAGAACCATATTTATCAGTCAAGATCCCAGACCCCTATATCACCATCCCTGGGTATGTCCTGTCCCACTGGCCAGAGATAAAGGCACAATGGTATTGAGTCCTGAGGAGCACCCCGGAAGTCTTCAGTATTGTACCTCAATGTTGGCATTCTAAGCCTCTATGGCAGGAGCTTAAGTATTAATGGAAGAAATGCAGACTACTCTCAGGCTTTCTACTGGAGGTATCTTTGCAGGGACTGCAGTGCTATGAGCCATCCAGCATGATACTGTACATACAGACAATGGACTCCTGTGCTTGAGCTGCCATTTATATCACACTGTCTAGCACGGTCTCCAATGATTAAGCATACATTTGATACTCTATATCCACCCTGCTTTCAAAAGTAGGACACATAAGATTTGGATCCCAACCACCTTCATAGAGTCAAAGTGTCAATTATGACATAGAAGGAGGCCATTTGGTCCATTGAGTCCATGCCAGCTCTCCGTAGAGCAATCCAGTCAGTTCCACTCCCCGGCTCGATCCCCACTCTGCAAGTTTATTTCCTTCAAGTGCCCATCCAATTTCTTTTTGAAATCACTGATTGTCTCCACTTCCATCACCCTCGTGGGCAGCAAATTCCAGGCCATGACCACTCGCTGCGTATAAAGTTCTTCCACACATTCCCCCTACATCTCTTGCCCAAAACCTTCAATCTGTGTTTCCTAGTCCTTTTACCACCAGTTTATTGGAAAGATTTTTCCTTGTCTAACTTAACTAAGCCTATCATAATCTTGAACACTTCTATTAAATCTCCTCTCAATCTCCTTTGTTCTAAGGAGAACAAACCTAGCTTTTCCAACCTAACCTTGCCTCCATCCCTCGAACCATTCTGGTAAATCTCCTCTGCACCCTCTCAAGGGCCTTCACATCCCTCCTAAAGTGTGGTGACCAGAACTGGATGCAATACTCCAGTTGGGCCAAACCAAGAGCTTTATAAAGGTTCAGTATAACCTCCCTGCTTTTGTACTCAATGCCTCTATTTATGAAACCCTTCACTAACCACTCTCTCAATATGTCCTGCCACCTTCAAAATAGATGCACATGCACCCCCAGGTCCCTCTGTTCCTGCACACTCTTTAAACCTGAGCCATTAAGTATATATTACCTCTCCCTTTCTCTTCTTCCAAAATGCATCACCTCACACTTGTCTGTATTAAATTCCATCTGCAACCTGTCTGTCCATTATGCTAGCCTATCTATGCCCTTTTGCAGGCGGTTCGTATCACCCTCACTGGTTGCTGCTCCTCCAACTTAGGATTCATCGGCAAATTTTAAAATTTTACTCTGCATTCCAAGATCCAAGTCATTTATATATAGCAAAAAAGTAGCGGACCTTGACCCTTGGAGAACACACTGTCTACCAACCTCCAGTCTGAAAAACAATTTACCATGTCTCGCGTTTTCTATCCTTTAGCCAATTTTTTATCCATTGGACACTTACCCTTCTATTCCATGAGCTGCAATTTTGTTTAGCAGCCTTTTATGTGGTACTTTATGAAACACTTTCTTAAAATCCATGTAGACAGCATCCACCGTATTCCTTTCACCAAACTTCTCTGTTACTTCATCAAAGAGTTCAATCATATTAGTCAAACATAAACTGTCTTTTTCAGGTGAAAGACAATATATCCTGACACTCTAGCCTGCAATATCTTCCTGATCATGCATTCCCTTTTGGCTCACTCTCGAATTCGACCATTGTAAATGTCTTCAGATTGGTGCTTGTGAGTGAGAGAGTGAGTGCTGGCAGCATTGGATATACTGGGTCCTTGTTCTTTTTTGCGTAATTTTCAGCAAGAAGTGATGTGGTGAATTGTGAACTGCTGCAAGGTGCTGGATGATTTGTGCCACTCTACTGTGAGCCTTGTGAAAATGTCAACTCACCCTCAACATTCCATGAATTTCAAAAAATTGCTGTATTTGCACATTAATTGCCAATTACATTTGCTGCAGAAAGTTAGGGCTGGTATTTCATAGCGTAAGTACATTTGTAATGGTATTTCCTGCAATGCCATTCATCTTCTCCGGTCCAGACTGGAACAATTAAACTGTGTTACTTTCTCTTAATCCAATCTTTCTTCCTCTACCATTATTTCTCTTTCTGTACCTGGATTGAATCAAGAGTGCCAACCCTGCTATACTCTCAGCACTCCATGAACTGCTTTGCCTGTGCTGAGATGAGGGAGCAGTACCACAGGACATGCGCGATGCCAATATCATCACCCTCTAAAAGAACAAGGGTGACCGCGGTGACTGCTCAGCATAGCTGAGAAAGTCTTCGTTCGAGTTGTTTTAAACAGACTCCAGAAGCTGGCTGAGCATGTCTACCCTGAGGCACAGTGCGGCTTTCGAGCAGAGAGATCCACCACTGACATTCTGTTCTCCCTTCGCCAGCTACAGGAGAAATGCCGCGAACAACAGATGCCCCTCTATGTTGCTTTTATAGATCTCACCAAAGCCTTTCACCTCGTCAGCAGACGTGGTCTCTTCAGACTACTTGCAAAGATCGGATGCCCACCAAAGCTATAAGTATCATCACCTCATTCCACATCAATAGGAAAGGCACAATTCAGCATAGCGGTGCCTCATCAGACCCCTTTCCAATCCTGAGTGGCGTGAAACTGTGTTCTCGCACCTACACTGTTCGGGATCTTCTTCTCACTGCTGCTCTCACATGCGTTTAAGTCTTCAGAAGAAGGAATTTTCCTCCACACAAGATCAGATGGCAGGTTGTTCAACCTTGCCCGTCTTAGAGCGAAGACCAAAGTACGGAAAGTCCTCATCAGGGAACTCCTCTTTGCTGACGATGCTGCATTAACATCCCACACAGAACAATGTCTGCAGAGACTGATTGACAGGATTGCGGCTGCCTGCAATGAATTTAGCCTAACCATCAGCCTCAAGAAAACGAACATCGTGGGACAGGACATCAGAAATGCTCCATTCATCAATATCAATGACCACGCTCTGGAAATGGTTCCAGATTTCACCTACCTAGGCTCAACTATCACCAGTAACCTGTTTCTCGATGCAGAAATCAACAAGCGCATGGGAAAGGCGTCGCTGCTATGTCTAGACTGGCCAACAGAGTGTGGGAAAATGGCGCACTGACACGGAACACAAAAGTCCGAGTGTTTCAAGCCTGTGTCCTCAGTACCTTGCTCTACGGCAGTGAGGCCTGGACAACGTATGTCAGCCAAGAGCAACGTCTCAACTCATTCCATCTTCGCTGCCTCCGGAGAATCCTTGGCATCAGGTGGCAGGACCGTATCTCCAACGCAGAAGTCCTTGAGGCGGTCAACATCCCCAGCATATACACCCTACTAAGCCAGCGACGTTTGAGATGGCTTGGCCATGTGAGCCGCATGGAAGATGGCAGAATCCCCAAGGGCACATTGCACAGTGAGCTTGTCACTGGTATCAGATCCACCAGCCGTCCATGTCTCCACTTTAAAGACGTCTGCAAACGCGACATGAAGTCCTGTGACATTGATCACAAGTCATGGGAGTCAGTTGCCAGTGATTGCCAGAGCTGGCAGACAACCATAAAGGCGGGGCTAAAGTGTGGTGAGTCGAAGAGACTTAGCAGTTGGCAGGAAAAAAGACAGATGTGTGAGGAGAGATCCAACTGTGTAACAGCCCCGACAACCAATTTTATCTGCAGCGCCTGTGTAAGAGTCTGTCACTCTAGAATTGGCCTTGATAGCCACTCCAGGCACTGCTCCACAAACCACTGACCACCTCTAGGTGCTTACCCATTGTGTCTCGAGACAAGGAGGCCAAAGAAGACCTAACGACTCTAATTCACCCTTTTTACTCTGTCATTCTTCTGTTTCTTTCTCAATCTTTAAATCTCTTTGGTTAAGGAAGTTCATGAAGGCAGGCCCCGGTGATTGGGATGGGGGGTCCTAGTCTAGTGCTGTGCCTTAGCCTCCAGGGCGCCCCCTCTGTGGGCCATGGAGCAGCCATTAAGGAGGGCCCACCACCACCCCCACCCCTGAGGACCCTGCTGGGAGACTGTCAGGGTTTACCTGGTGGTCTCCCCATGCAGCGGCACCCCTTCCTGATGTAATCAAAATGCTGGCAGTGGTGAGGAGTGGCCCTTAATTGGGGCTCAAGTGCTCAATTGGCCGCCCAGTGAATGACCATGCCGCTGAGGCTCCTGCAGCTGGCAAGATTCTATGACGCCACGAAGATGTCAGGTCCCCTCCTGCACCTTCCCCTGCCCCATTACCAATCTTCTGAATGGCTCAGTGGGTAGTACTCTTCAAATCTCACTCCAGCACTTGAGTACAAATCTCAAGGCTGACATTCTGCTACAGTATTGAGGGAGTGCTGCATTGTTGGTGGTACTGCCTTTTGGATGACATGTTTAAGCTGAAGCCCGATCTACTTGCTTGGGTTGATGTAAAAGATCCCATGGCCCTATTTGAAGAAGAGCAGTGGAGTTATCCCTGGTGTCTGAGCCAATATTTGTCCCTCAATCAACATCACAAAAACAGATCATCTCATCATTATCACCTTGCTGTTTATGGGAGTTTGCTGTGCAACAATTGGCTGCCACATTTCCTGCATTACAACAGTGATTACACTTAAAAAAGTACTTCATCGGCTGTAAAGCATTTTCAGATGTCCTGTGATCATGAGAAGTGGTATATAAATGCAAGCTTTTCTTTTTTCTTTTTCCCGTCCCGCAGCCTGTCTCCAAAGGGCTGGGAATATTCAGCCCCAGTAACGGGAGAACTGCATGTTGCTTCTGGGTGGATGAACTAATATGGGATGAATGGTCTTCCTTATCCATAGTTGTTTTGTGATCTTGTGAAAATAATATGATAGAAACAGTATTCAACAATTTAGACTCTGCATAAAAACTACATTTTTAGAGTTCTGTCCTCAGTCTTGATCAGGTCAGTGACTGAGGGATACAGGCACAGGAGATACATGGAGGCATGTTTCCTTCTATACGTTGAGATCATCTTCGCTATGGAGTGGTGTCATTGTAGTCAGATGGGTGAGGGGCCTCCAGGAGCAGACTTTCAGAAACTTTGGCATGCATCTGTGGCAACCTGTGCCAAAAACCCTTGAAATGCCAGCAGAAGCAATCTGTTTGGAGTAGGGTACTTGATGCTCTTCTTCCCCCAGAAAAACTATCTGCTGGCCACATGGTCCCTTACAAAGGAAGTCAGGATGTAAAGGCTCATCAGACTCAATCCCTCTGACTGCTTGGCCATGTTCTGAGTTCCAGTATGTGTTCAGTTGATAATAGGAGAGAACTAAACAATGTGCACCAGTTTACCAGAATCTCTTGTTACCATAGGACACTGTAGGGATTGAAATTATTATTGATCCAAATTTCGTTATTTTTTTCTAGAATGGTCTAGTTTTCTTTTTTCAGGTTTGAGTAGATTGCCTGTTATTTCTAATGGTGCCTTCCTCAGAATTGGGAGATACTCGTAGTTGTTCTGGTGGCATTGGTGACAAAGGAATATCCAAACATTATTATAATATAATAAATAAATGTTCACTATATAATGACCCAAATAATAATAAGGCATCCTAACAGCAAAACAGCCTAAATCCATCACCAACTGATTAAATTAGTCTCTATTCAGTATGAATGAAGAAGAGGTTACAGAGATAAGGAGGAACAAGGCTTTAAAGGGATTTAAACACAAAAATGAGAATCTTAAATTGGACACATTGAGAGAACGGGAGCCAATGTAAGTCAGTGATGAAAGGATAGGACTGTTGGATGAGCGGAACTTGTTATTGGATAAATACAGGCAGCAGAGTTTTGGATGAGCTGAAATTTTTGGAGTGGTTGGCCGAAGAAACATTGCAAAATTCAAGTCTGAAAGTGATAAAGACATGGATGGACTGAGTTGGGGTGGAGACAGGCAATATTAAGAAGCGGATTAGGCAGTCTTCAAAGGACATGGCTTGGCAGCTCAGCTTGGGATTGAAAGCTCAACTTGATATTGAATAGGACACTGAAGTTGCAAATAATCTGTTTCAGACAGTGGGGAGTGGGGGGAAGAGGAATGGAATCAATGGAAAGAGTGTTAAACTTGTGCTGGAGGTTAAAAACAATGGGCAGGTTTTTCCATCCGCGGGCAGGAAACAGGTCGGGACTGTTTCCGGGTCCCCAAACCGCCCTTGGGGAAGCAGTTATTGTTTATGTTTTCCCAGGACGGCCAATTAATGGTAGGATTGCTGTCCAATTAAGGATGGTGGGTGGGCTCTCGAAGCTGGAGGGCCAATCAGAGGCCTTACAACTAATGGAGAGAGCACTTCAAAATGGAGGTGACCTCTTGACAGTTTTTTATAAATTAAATTTCAAAATGGATTTTGCAGCCAGGTCACCATTATGGGGGAGGGGAGCCTCTGAACAAGGTAATCTGTGGCTGCTTCTGCACCCAGGCAGGCAGGGAGGGCATCTAGGCCTGCATGGAGCATTGGCCTCATGGTCTGACACTGGGAGGCAGCCTCCAGGCACCTTACCTGGCCCCCACCATCTGTGTGAACCATAATGAGCTGTGTCGGCTACCCGCCACATGCGGGCAAGTAGCCCTGCTGCCCACACCACCCGCCCCACCAATCCACCTCTGCAAAAATAGCCTGGAGGCGGGATGGCACTTGGGTACTGGCATGCTGGAGGTTGGGGCTATTTTTAGCTCCTGCATGCATCTGTTCCCGGCCCTGATGGGGCCTCAAATTCCTGCCCAATGTTTTTGCTCTTCCCAATGTTTAGCTGGAGGAAAATGAGGCTAATCCAAGACTGGATAATGGACAGTCTGCCAGCACAAAGGCAGTGGAGGGGTTGAGAGAGGTAATGGAGAGGTAGAAAGAGATGTCATCTGTGTAAATGTAGAAGGTGACCCCATACCATGTCTGCAGATCATGTTGTCAAGGATCAATATTTAGATTAGGAAGAGGAGTGGGCTGCAGATCGATTCTTGGGCGAATCCTGAAGTGATAGTTCTGTGGCAGGAAGAGATACTATTGGTAGAGGTCCTTTGGCTACAATCCAATAGGTGAGAATTCAATCAATCTCACCAAACTGGACAATGGAGAAGGATGATGTGGTAGATGGTGTAAATGGCTGGTGATATGACAGGAGGGATAATACACCATGATCTCAGTTACAGAACATAGTGTTTATTGCTTTGAATAGGGCACTTTTGGTGCTGTGGAAGGGGCAGAAACCTGATAAGAGAAATTCAAACAGCGAGTTGAAGGAGAGATGGGTGTAGATCTGGGAGGTGACAAGCAGTTTGAGGACTGTGGAGAGAAAAGGGAGGTTGGAGAAGGGACAGTAATTTGAAAGGCCAGACGTATAAGTAGTGGGTGATGATGATGAATTTGAAAAGGAGGGGGCAGTGCCTGTGGAAAGGGATCCATTCACAAAGCGAGCATGGCCTGGACACAATAAGGGAATTTGGCAGGCAGAGGTTAAGGATAAAAGGCTCAAGGGAGGAGGAGGTGGCTCTCATGAACATGATACGCTCAGGGTTGGCATGGGGAAGATGAGAGAGAAGCTTGACATAGGCAGGTAGGCCAGAGTAGAGGAGTCTGCAGTGAGGTTTGCTTGTTGGGCAAGGCAGAGGGGGGAAGCAGCAGAGGCAACTGATGAATGGTCTCTATCTTGGTGACAAAGATAATCACTGGAATATGATTACGATTAGCTCTCTGCCAGTGTAAAAATGTCAGCAATGTGTTGTGAAAGCCAGGAACAAAGCCATTGTCCTACAGTTCACATAAAAAATTATTATAGATTATGATAAGAGTGGAAGCTGTAGGGGCTTTAGTGGGGGGTGAAACACATATTGGGTTTTGCTGGTAGGGATTGATAGCTTACATGATGGTCTGATATGTGTGTGTGTATATCTGTAACACAGCTTCTGTTTCATTTGATTCAAATTCAAGAGTAAGCTGCTCTAACTTCACTGCCCCTCCTACTTCCCTGAGATAGAATATATATACTGCTCCCAGATGGGCAACTCAGCAGCAAAATAGATTGCTTGCTAGCTGAATCTGTCACTGTGTGAATGATTGTCATTGATTTGTTACATTTAACTCCTACTTGACTACACACAGTTTGCAAAGCTGCCTGATTTACGTTTTTTATTGGGGTTTGAGTCCAACTGCAAGGATAGCTAACCGACATCTTTGTTTCAAGGTATTTCCCTTGTTTTATTAAAACATGCCTGACAATCCACCCAAAACTGGTAATAAAGAAAGAGAATAAGGCTATGAGGCTGCCATTACAATAGTGAGCAGTAATATGAAATAGTAGCCCTCGCATTCAACTTTGGACATATACTTCATCACTATAGCCATTAACTGCAGTCAGTATCTTACTGAAAGCTGTAATCAGTGTCTGTTTTATTAAATCCTGACCTGACATTTATTTTTAGCATTAAGTTTATTGCCAGCAGTTAGATTGAAGCCTAGAAAACACTAAGGAGAGTGTTGACGGACTTGGCCCTAGGCAGAGAACAGCAAATTACAGCAGTGGAACTGCACAGCACAGGAAAGAAGCACAGGAGAAATGTCTAAGACAGATGCTGACCTGGGAATTCCTCATGTGATGGAGAACCTCTGTTAGCCCATTCAATATAATGAGCTCCCTGGCCTTAGAAAGCCTCTAAGTGTCTCATTTATAAAGGTAGTTTGATGACTAGACATTATGCTTATTGGATATTGGCAAGATTTCAACTTTGCAGAGTAAACTGTAGCTGTCTCTGAATAAACAATCACAGATGCAGTGGTAAATAAACATTTTAAATATGAATCTTTGCATCTTTAGCTTTGCAACACCAATTGATGATAAATTTCTGTTCTCATTGCCCGATTATGTCATACACTGAAGACAATTACTGGTTTAAACTATTGAAAATTATTTTTATACATATAAACCAAATCTTCAGTCAACCTCAGTTCGACTTTCGATTCATAACTTTAATATGTAGATTCACTTCAATTAGAGACAGTAATTATATGGGCTATCTCCAATGCTTTCATGAATTTATCCAGTGGGCATTTGAGCCATGCAAACAAGGAATGCCTCATGTTCCACAGGCTGTGCTGAGTCAATTAATCTCAGCTAGTCACAATTTCTAATATATATGTCTGTATTTTTATTAAAGACATATTAACAGAGACTGTAACTTTTGCAGGTTGGATCTTGTTACTGCATGTCCTCCCTTTAAAATTGGTTTCATCTTGTTCTCTGTGTTTGCTCAAGTGTATCTAATCAGGGGTGTCCAACCTTTTCGCATGAGGGGCAAATTATAATTTTTGTTCTACATAATGGCCCGGTGAGTAAATTTCAGAAAGATAAAGGTATGAGAAATTAATTTTACCATTAATCAAAAAACCCCCAAAAGTGAGCATTTTTGTGAACAAGCTTTAAATGAGAAGACTAATTTATTAACTTACTTTGTTGTCACTATATTGAACACTGATTTAGTGAGATACCTGGCATTGTTTTTGCTTGCAGAAGTAGGCAATGTCTGCTCGTATGCTTGATGTGGCGATGCGGAGTATTCTGGATAGATGTCCATCTGTCAGGAGTGAGCATGATCGCTCTCTCTCCCCTCTCTTTTCCTCTCTGTTTCTCTCCCTCTCTATCTCTCATCCTCTCTCTGTCTGTCTCCCTCTCTCTGTCTATCTCTTTGTCTGCCTCTCTCTCTCTGTCTGCCTCTGTGTCTTGCTCATTCTCTGTCTCTATGTGTGTCTCTCTCTGTCGCTCTCACTCTCTCTCTCTGTATTTCTCTATCTCTCTGTCTCTCAGTCTCTGTGTGTCTCTTTTTCTCCTTTTCTCTCTCTGTCTTTCTCTCTCTCTGTTTCTCTCTTTGTCTCTGTCTCTCAGTCTCTGTGTATGTCTCTCTCTCTCTTCCCCCACCCATTGTGATTCCTCTTCCCGATCACAGAGCACGGTCACCCCAATACCCTATCCATGGTTACCCCAGCACTGTACACCCGGTTACCTCAGCACCCTGCTCCCAGGGCCCAGTTACCCCAGCAATCTGCTCCCAGGGCCTGGGCTTGGGCCCTGCCACCTCCTCAGGTGGCTTCTCCTTGGTGACAGTGGCAGAGATGAAGAGCCTGGGGCCCAAGGCCCTGGACAGGTCTGTACACAGGCAAAGCCAGTGCTTGGCCTTGGGACTGAGCTCAAGGCCGGGAAGGCCGCACCGTGAATGGAGTTTGTGCAGGAAGAACTGGCAGACAGGCAGCTCAACCTGGGTGACACCATCTTTCTAAAGGAGCCAAAACACCAGGTACTGAAGATTGTCCACCATCTTGGTAAAGGAGCTGCAGCTGTTGTCAGTTACAGAAAGTTTTGGGGGGGTGGGGGGGGGGCGGCGGGTGTGGTGCGCAAAAAGCCAATGGTGAATTTCCAGCAGAGATTTCTCATCCTTGATATGCTGGATGGTAACATTTGGCAGGCCGGGTTCTGGCCTGCAGGTTGTATGTTGGGTAGCCCTGATCTAGATAGAATGACATGATTCCAGAGCTTTCTTGAAATAGTATTGCTAGTTTCTTAGGCACTACACAATTGGCTTCAGTGCCTCTGGGTTGCATAGTCCTACATGGTATTTACAGCACAGAAACAGGCCATTCAGCCCAACAAGTCCATTCCAGTGTTTATGCTCCACACAAACCTCCTCCAATGCTTCTTCATCTAACCTCATCAACATATAATTCCTATTCCTTCCTCCCTCATGTGTTTATCTATCTTTCTTTTGAATGCATCTGTGCTAATCACCATAACTATTCCTTGTGGCAGCAAGTTCCATATTCTAACCACTCTCTTGGCAATAAGTTATTCCTGAATTCCCTATCGGATTTCTTAGTGATTATCTTATATTTATGGCCGTAGTTCTAGTCTCACCAGCAAGTGGAAAAATCTTCTCTATGTCTACTTAGCAAACCCTTTCATAATCTTAAAGGCCTCTATTAGGTAACTCCTTGGTCTTTTCCAGAGAACAAAAGTCCCAACCCTTTCAGTTCTGATGAAAGATCATTAAGCTGTAATGTTAACTCTGTTTTTTTTCTCCACAGATGCTGCCTGACATGCTGAGTATTTCTAGAATTTTCTGTTTTTATTCCAGCCTGTTCAATCTTTCTTGATAGGTATAACCTCTTGGTTTTGGTATCATTGTAAAAAATCATTTTTGTATCTTCTCTAGTACCTCTATATGTTTTTTATAATATGGCAACCAGAAATGTTCACCATTAGGGTTAGGGAGAAAAAGTTAACTGGTGTTTCAGCAACACTAGTGCATATCTAGGTACATTGAGTAAGGATAGGATTGGCTTGACTGTTGTGTTCTCCATGGTCGAGTAGTCCACCAATCGTCACTGGCTATTTTTCAGCCTTGTCCATGGAGTACAATAGTAGATGGCTCCCAGCATCTGCTCAACCATATTTTTCTGTTTTTGTTTGTATTGGACAGGCTGCGGTTGTTTTCTTCGGAACAGAGGAGGCTGAGGGTAGATTTAATTGAGGTGTATAAAACTATGAGGGGCCTAGATAGAGTGGATAGGAAGGACTTATTTACATTACCAGAGAGGTCAGTAACCAGGAGAAATAGACTTAAAGTAATTAGCAGTAGGATTAGAGGGGAGTAGAGGAGAAATGTTTTCACCCGGAGGTTGGTGGAGTTTTGGAACTCACTGTCTGAAAGAGTGGTCAAGGCAGAAACACTCATCACATTTAAAAATACTTGGATATGCACTGCAAGTGCTGTAACTAACAGGGCTACAGACCAAGGGCTGGAAAGTGGGATTAAACTGCAAAACCCATCTTCTTCGACCAGCACAGGCACAATGGACTGCATGGCCTCCTTCTGTGTGATTAATTTTCTATGTTTCCATGATTTCTATTAAGGCCTATCCAAATCCAATGTTGTCTCTGAGCAATACCAGGAATCAACTTGTACACAGAATTAAAAATACTGCGTACTTAGGGGCAATCTGAGGATTGTTGGCTCAGCTCTGGATTTGGATTATAAACAATTTGATCTTTAGTCTTGCAAGTTATGAACTCACCTTAATTCCCTGATTACTCTGTCATTTTGGGCTCTGAATTATGAGAAAAGTCTCACAGAGCTGAACTTATTGGCACTAAAGAAAACATGATTGACGGGCATAGTCCAACTATCTAAAGTGCCAAGGAATGTAGGTGCTAATAGACTGTTTAAATTTGTTTCCAAACATAGGAGTAGAGAATATAGGAAATTTCATCTGCCTGATCTCTTCTAACCTGGCATCAAAATGAGCAAATGTCTAGTGAGACTAGACAGTAGTTTAAACCTTTTTTGCCCACAGATTATTGGATACGCGAAACAGACTCCTGGCAGAAGTAACGGATGTTGCAAAAGGTCCTTCAAAAAATAAACAACTGAGAGCAGGACTGAAAGTGAGATAATCAAAAATTCCTGAAGGCATTTATCTCCCATGCTGCTGGATGGGATAGGGAAGTTCCCTATGGAAATCAGCCAGCATGGGGAATATATAGATATTACGTAGAATTTACAGCACAGGAACAGGCTATTCGGCCTGATTGGTCTATGCTATTGTTTATGCTGCATGCAAGCATCTTCTATTCCTTTCTCCTGCACTCATCCAGCTTCCCCTTAAATACATCTATGCTATTTGCCTCTATTGCTGTATTTGTAGCAAGCTCTACATTCTAGCAACTCTCTGTGTAAGAAGTTTCTCCTGGTTTTACTACTGACTATCTTATATACATACATCGAGTTTTGGACTGCCTCATAAGTGGAAACATCTTCTTTATGTCTACCTTATCCAGGTGCTTCATAATCTTAAAAACCTTTATTCGATCACCCCGAGTCTTCTGGAGTTTTAATGGCCTGTTGCAGAGATACTTTAACTCAGGAAATTCAATTTTCTTGGTAAAGTTCACAAGATCTGTGGAAGGAACAGACCGTTTCCAGCTCTATTCTCATGTTAATAAAAGCAAAATACTGCAGATGCTGGAAATTGGAAATAAAAACAGAAAGTGCTGGAAATACTCAGCAGGTCTGGCAGCATCTGTGGAGAGTGAAGCAGAGTTAACGTTACAGGTCTGTGACCTTTCATCATGTGTTCTGATGAAAGGCCTCTGACCTGAAACATTAACTCTGTTTCTCTCTCCACAGATGCTGCCTGACCTGTTGAGTTTCCAGCACTTCCTGTTTTTATTTTTATTCTCATGTTCTATGCCAATGTGTTCCAATGCCATCATGCTTCTTAACTCAATTGCAAATCTCAATTTATGTAAATTCATTTACCAATGCACTAAAAATAGTACAGAGAAGTTATATCCAGCATTGAGTTTTTTTTTAAATGATGTCTAGATGCCACAAATGTAAAGCTAGTCTGAGGTGGATGAGCACAATCGGTTCTTGTGACAATCCCCTCTTCAATATTTGAACTGAGGCATTGAGCTATTTAAAGTAGTAAGTAGAGGCATGTTGCACAAACACAAGATGTTCATTTGCTAATAACACCAAGAGTAATTTTTATCCTATAATGTTAATTTGTATTGTTTGGAAGCATTTTTATTTTCCTATGTTATCTCTAAGTAAATTGATGGAATATTTTATGAAGTAACAAGATTGGTCACTGCTCAGGATTTGCATATATTTTTGATGAACTCAGTTATTGCTGAAGAATAAAACATGGCAATTTGGTGGGAATCGGGAACTCCATCAGATAATTACAACAGTTTCATATACTTTCTAGATGTCAGCACTAACAGCCCATGTTTCACTATTTTTACATTGTATGTTTTTTTTCATTGGTCATGGGATGTGGGCATTGCTGGCCAAGCCAGCATTTATTGCCCATCCCTAATTGCTCTTAAGAAGGTGCTGCCTTCTTGAACCGCTGCAGTCCATGTGGTGTAGTTGCACCCAGTGTTGTTAGGAAGGGAGTTCCAGGATTTTGACCCAGCGACAGTGAAGGAATTGCGATATAGTTCCAAGTCAGGATGGTGTGTGGCTTGGAGGGGAACTTGCAGGTGGTGGTGGTCCCATGCATCTGCTGCCCTTGTCCTTCTAGGTGGTGGAGATTGTGGATTTGGAAGGTGCTTTCAAAGGAGCCTTGGTGAGTTTCTTCTGCGCATCTTGTTGATGGTACACATTGCTGCCACTGTGCATCGGTGGTGGATGGGGTGCCAATCAAGTGGGCTGCTTTGTCCTGGATGGTGTTAAACCTCTTGAGTGTTGGAGCTGCACCCATCCAGGCAAGTGGGAAGGATTCCAGCACACTCCTGACTTGTGCCTTGTAGATGGTGGACGACACATTGGGGAGTCAGAAAGTGAGTTACTTGCCCCAGAATTCCCAGTCTCTGACATGCTCTTGCAGCCACAGTATTTATGTGACTGGTCCTGTTAGTTTTCTGGTCAATGTTTTTTAAAATTCATTCATGGGATGTGGGCGTCGCAGGCAAGGCCAGCAATTGTTTCCCATCCCTAATTGCCCTTGAGAAGGTGGTGGTGAGCTGCCTTCTTGAACTGCTGCAGTCCATGTGGGGTAGGTACACCCACAATGCTGTTAGGAAGGGAGTTCCAAGATTTTGATCCAGTGACAGAGGAGTAATGTCAATATATTTTCAAGACAGGATGGTGTG
The DNA here is from genome assembly GCF_036365525.1 of Heterodontus francisci. Taxonomy (NCBI): domain Eukaryota; kingdom Metazoa; phylum Chordata; class Chondrichthyes; order Heterodontiformes; family Heterodontidae; genus Heterodontus; species Heterodontus francisci. The sequence goes on along the minus strand of NC_090371.1, from coordinate 129,717,396 downwards.
GAATTGGAGGGCAACATGCAGATTCTGGCATTCCCATGCTTCTGCTGTCCTTGTCCTTGTAGTTGGTAGAGGTCATGGTTTGAAAGGTGCTGTCGAAGGAGGCGTGGTGTGTTGCTGCAGTGCATCTTGTAGATGGTACACACTGCTGCCACTGTGCGTCGGTGGTGGAGGGAGTGAATGTTTAAGGTGGTGGATGGGGTGCTGATCAAGTAGGCTGCTTTGTCCTGAGTGTTGTCGATCTTCCTGAGTGTTGTTAGAACAGCACCCATCCAGGCAAGTGGAAAGTATTCGATCACACTCCTGACTTGCATCTTGTAGATGGTGGACAGGCTTTGGGGAGTCAAGAGGTAGGTTACTAGCTGCAGAACTCCCAGTCTCTGACCTGCTCTTGTAGCCATAGTATTTATGTGACTGCTCCAGTTCAGTTTCTGGTCAATGGTAAGGGAGAATTCAGTGATGACAATGCTGTTGAATGTCAAGGGGAGATGGTTAGATTCTCTTTTGTTGGAGATAGCCATTGCCTGGGACTTGTGTGGCACGAATATTACTTGCCACTTATCAGCTCAAGCCTGAATGTTGTCCAGGTCTTGCTGCATATGGACATGGATTGCTTCAGTATCTGGGCAATTGCAAATGATGCTGAACATTGTAAAATCATCAGAAAACATCCCCACTTCTGACATTATGATGGAGGGAAGATGATTGATGAAGCAGCTGAAGATGTTTAGGCCTAGGACACTACCCTGAAGAACTCATACAGCAATGTCCTGGGGCTGAGATGATTGGCCTCCAACAACCACAAACATCTTCCTTTGTATTAGGTATGAATCCAACCAGTGGAGGATTTTCCCATTGATTCCTATTGAATTTTGTTTTGCTAGGGCCCCTTAGTAGAAGTAGAACATTACAGCGCAGTACAGGCCCTTCGGCCCTTGATGTTCCCGACGGCAGGACCGGAAGTTGTTGTAACTTCTGCTTCCGCCATAATTCCCGTTTCAGACAAGATTTTATATGTACATGAGACCTGCAGTGATGGGAACGGGGGACTTTTGGGATCATGCATCGGGGGCTGCCTTTCATTGATGGAACCCGTCACTGCCTCAAGCACCATGATCGCCACAGATAATAAACTTACTGTGCTTGCAGCCTCAAGGATCAGCAGCCTTCCTTTTATGTAAATATCTCAGACTAACTTAAATTGAAGCTTTTATTTAAATCAAAATGTTCTTGCCTCCCTTATTTTGTGAAAGTCACTGTCAACTTCACATCATTTATTTTACCTGCAGCCAAAGTGAATCACGCTGGGACTGCTGGGCACCAGCCCCTGCTCAGCCCCACACCCATGATGATCCGTTGTTTGTTGCTATGAGAAGTCTGCTGGATGTGCAGCAAAGCCGTATGGAAAATATGTTGGACATGCCTAAGGTCATGTCTTGCCTTGCGAGTGCCATGGAGAAATCCATGAAAGCCATGACGTCTGCCATGTCCCAGGCATTTACGCGTATGGCTTCCTCAGTCGAGAGTTTGTCAAGCTTCATGGTGAGTCTAGTTGAGCACTCAAGCTGTATGTGATCTGACCTGCACACCATCACTCTAGCCATGGCCTCCATGCAGCAGAGTCTAAACGAGAGGGGGATGAGGAACCTGGACCTCCCTCCGGTGCTCCTTCCCCTCAGGGAGACAGACAGGTGCCATTGTGCACACCGATGGAGGAGAAGCATATGACAGTTGCCCCGGGGCCCTCCTCTCAGGACACCCCTAGGGTAAGTGGGTTCTTGTCCTCCCCCCAAAATTGACCCTCTTACTTCCAGCAGGCGAGCACATGGGAATACTGAAACACCAGTGCTACAGAACTCCAGAGGACACCCACCACGGTTATCCACAGTAATGGGGCAGCGGACTGAGCAGACTGCCTCCACCTCAGCTGCTAATGTCGGGGTAGCACCTAGACATAGTGGGAGAAAAAGGAAATTGAAACAGTTTTCAGCACAAAGGTGGCATCGGTAATGTATACATTGTGAGAATGGAAAAGTTTTATTAATATATTTTTATTTCATTTAAAATTTGATCCACTCTCAGTGATGTTTTGCTTGGTTATAGATGGTTACAAAGATGTTTTTTGGAGGCCTTTGGCAGGAACGCAATGATGTTTGCAAAGCATCTCAGAAAATGTCCAGTGTCCTTATCTCATTGGAATTTGAGCCTTCAATCTTCAATGATGGCTGCGTTCCTATTGATGATTATTAATTTTTTCTACTACACTCATGCCTTACTAACTTTATAGGCGGGGTCAAAAATCAAGTCCAAAGAGTCTGCAAAGGGATATAATAGGCTAAGTGAGTGGGCAAAAATTTGGTAGGTGGAGTATAATGTGGGAAAATGTGAGTTTGTCCACTTTGACAAGAAGAATAGAAAAGCAAAATATTATTTAAATGGAGAGAGACTGCAGAATGCTGCAGTACAGAGGGATCTGCATGTCCTTGTACATGAATCACAAAAAATTATCATGCAGGTACAGCAAGCAATTAGGAAGGCAATGGAATGTTGTATTTTATTACAAGGCGGATGGAGTACAAAAGTAAGGGAGCCTTTCTACAACTGTACAGGGTGTGCAGTTTTCAGGTAGGGCTTATACTTGTTTGAGTTTAAAAAAATAAGAGGTGATCACATTGAAAGGTATAATATTCTGAGGGGGCTCGACAGGGTAGATGCTGAGAGGATGTTTCCCTTCTTGGGGGAATCTAGAACTGGGGGCATAGTTTCAGAATAAGGGGTCCCTCATGTAAGATGGAGATGAGAAGGAGTTTCTTCTCTCAGAGGTTCATTAACCTTTAGAATTCTCTACCCCAGAGAGCAGTGGAGGCTGGATCATTGATTATATTCAAGGCTGAAATAGATAGATGCTTGAACTATGGGGAAGTCAAGGGTTATGGTGAACAGGCAGGAAAGTGTAATTGAGGCCAAGATCAGATCAGCCATGATCTTATTGAATGGCGGAGCTGGCTTGATGGGGCAAATGTTATGTTTTTAAATCCTGGAGGTTAATTATGGGGGACCCCTTAAAACCTTCTCATTTACCTTAAGGTGGCTACAGACCCCAGTTGAGAAGCTCTGCAATAAACTCCCTTCCTAACAGCACTGTTACTGTTACCTACACCCCAAGCACTGCAGCAGTTCCAGAAGGCAGCTCACCACCATCTATTCAAGGGCAATTAGGGATGGGTAATAAATGCTGGCCTGGCCAGCGATGCCCACATCCCCTGAATGAATAAAAAAAACTATTCACACCAAAACTCTCTATGCACAACAAAATAACATTCTCATGATTTATTGGTCTTTTTCTTCAAAAATCATTGTGTGCTTCATGGATTTTACTCGCATTATTCTTTTTCTAACTAAATCAATAAAATAGCGAGATCTTGCAAAACTTGAAATAGTCTTCTTTATCAGCATGCATGTTTTCAATTACTATGAATTACCAACTGACTTTATCAATTGACTTTTAACTCCAGAGACCTCAAACACTTGTGCTATTATCGATATTAGCTTTGTCAGAGTTCTCAACAAACAAATAGTGCGATTTTAATCTTACTCACCAAGTGAAAGCTGGGCAGGTAGGCCATTAAATTGCTTACCTACTCTGAAACTGCCAAGATCCCACTGTCCATGATTTTGACTTGCTCTGCCAAGCAGGTGGCAAGGACACCCACCCAAAGCCACTGGGGTCCTTTTTACATATGCATGTTGGGTTCGAATGGCATCACTATGATCCAACTGCAATTATAACTCAACTAAGAGTGGGAAAGCCCTGCATTTTTCCCATCAGGACAACAAAGGACAGAAAAGAATCAGCTCCAGCAGAAGCCAAAAAGCGGGTGGGTTTTTTTCTTTACTTTTTGGGACCAGGATGTACAGGGATGCATCTCCAGGCCCCACAAGAAAAACTCAGGCCTCTCCACTATGGAGATCTCATTCCCCCTTTTCCTGAATGCGAGATCCACATGAGACCCCTCTATATCCTGATCTCATCAGCTACCTTGTGTTGGCAGGCGGTCTCTGGGCCACACAATTTTCACTTCTTTGTACTGTTTTCCAGCCTGGAACAAGCAGGAAGTTTGCCAGTGTAACTTAAATAAGGCCTGGCTATTAAAATTGTTCAACCCACATTCTGCAGGTGGAAAATTTACGTGCCAGTTAGATTCCCACCAGGAATCTACTGGCAGTTTTAAAATTCAAGGGTGGAATTTTATGCTCTCCCCAGCAACAAGTTTGGAGGCAGGGAGAGCATAAAATCAGAGAGACCCTGCCACCATCCTGCCTTGACCAAAATTTAGTTTGGGGCAGGAAGGCCTATGAATGGTCTTCCTGCCCCGTTGCCAATTGAGGCCCTTAATTTGGTAATTAATACCTAATTAAGGTCCTCTTCCCACCGCAGCACAATTACCCATGAGGTGGGTGGGCCAGTCACTGCACGGGAAGCACGGCACCAAAAACTGTGGGGGCTTCTTCCTGGCTGTGGGGGGTTGGGTGTGCTGGGGTGGGGGGTGGTGAATGGTTGGTGTCCCTCGTTCAAAGGCATTTTGTGCCTGAACCGAGCGACGGGGCAACGGGAGGGCAGGGTTGGGGGGGGGGGGGGGGGGTGGGGGGGGGTGGCGGTGGTGGGGGATGTGCCCACTGAGTGGTACTGCAGCTGCCAGCCTTTGATTGGCTGGCAGCTCTGCAAGGCTGGGACTGCCAGCGACGGGGTCCTACATCATACGAAAGGCCTGCTGCTGTCCAGTTAAGTGCCTGTTTGGCACTAAATTAAGTGGGTCTTCCGTATGAGAGGTGACGAGGGGATCTCGGTTTCCTCTGACGTCAAGACCCCCGCCAGCAGCATAAAATTCCACCCCAGGTCTAAATTTGTTGATATCCAGGATTCCAAAGGATTCAACAAAATTGAACTTCAAACATTAATAGATTTATGACTCGAACTTATCAATTGACTTTATCACGTGACTTTAGTAAAACTGTACCTGAATGCTTTTCTTGTTTCATGCAATAGACATTTGTGCTGTGGAATTCGGCTGTATAGTTTTTTTTATGCATTCGTGGGATGTAGGCATCGCTGGCTAGGCCTACATTTATTGTCTATCCCTAACTGCCCTTGAGAAGATGGTGGTGAGCTGCCTTCTTGAGCCGCTGCAGTCCATGTGAGGTAGGTACACCCACAGTGCTGTTAGGAAGGGAGTTCCATGATAATGCCTGGTTTTTCAATGCTATGACTGCTATTTTGCTTCCAAAATGTGCGTGCACACATCAGGTGCTCGTCACATTGAATGCCATTTTGATGAGTGAGATTTTGTGTGTTCCAGGAGCGTCCACCATGAGTATACAGAGTAGGTGAATCAGTGATGTCAATCAGCCTGTAATGCTGATTTTAGGTCAGCACTGCCATTTTGGAGCTCAACACTGCAGCTAGCACCCTGTCATAAACACACACAGCTGAACATACTTTCAGCAGCAGGAAGGACACCCCACCAGCACTATTTAAAGGGATCATCAACTACTTTCAGGTTAATTGCTTATTGATTTCTGCTGGTTCTTGCTACGACTGTAGAATTCTTTTGATTCTAGAGTTCTTTAAAGCTTGTTGTGAAAGTGCTTCCATTTTTTGTTAAATTTTTTTGAGGATTGCGTTTTAAAACTGAAAAGGCTTCCATAGATGCTGGACTTTGTATTTTGTCTAAAAAAAAGAAGTCATCGGAAGGTCTTTTGGACTTGGTTTGTAAACAACCCTTAGTGGGGGTTAGCTAATAAATACCCAGCGGGGGGCTTTTTAACCTGGGGAGGATGTTTACAGAGAAATGACAGGTGCAGATTTATAGCAGTCAGGAGGCTTGACTCTTGAGGTATTGTTTTTGGTTTCACTTTAGACAGTGAGATGGGGTTGTGGACAATGTTTTGCAGGGAGTTTAAAAATCAACCTGCCAAGGACAAAACCCCAGCTCAGCCTTTTCCATCTCTTTGAAAAGCCTGCCGGCTTTTCAATTTTTTTAAGAAGTTCTTAGAAGCGAGTGTAAGACATAGAGAAATTGATGCTGCATTCCTCCTGAAAGGCCTGCCTGAAACCTTGGTTGCCGCATTTCTCCTGGAAAGCCTGCCCAAGCTGATCTTCAACATCGCCTGAAAAGAACTGTTCTAGAAAGATCCCAGTGACAGCCGTCTACACATATTTGGGACAACTGACATCTTTCCACATCTTCTCTTTTTTTCTTCAAGAATTAGCAAGTATTTGGCTGAGGAATTTTTTTTTGCCTTTTTTTTTGTAACAAAGCTGCAGAAAGAAACTCTCTTTATTTTTTGGTTAACCGGTGTGTGTGTGAGAGGCTAAGGAAAAGGGGGACTTTCATATTTCACTCTGTGTGTTAATGCTTTGCTTCATTACCGGGTTAAATCTTGTTTTATAATAAACTGATAATTTTGCTGTTTATTCAAGAAACCTGGTTGATGTATTTTATTCTGGGATAAAATTAGAGTCTATGAGTAACCGTATCGGTAACTGGATAAATATTTAAATATATGTTGTGACCTGTGGAGAAGTGGAACTAGAAAAAACAGTGCACTCCTCGTGCCTTGGTCATGACAAGTTGCTAACGGCTACAGAGACTGGTGTGGCAGTGCTAAGAGAGTTCGTCTTAAAATCGAGGCTTCTGCACAAACCAATTGCTTGCAGACATAAGTGCATTAGTAGGCATTCCCCTTGGACTACAGTATGAAAGGGAGAGTGAGCAGAGGCAACACAGAGAAGGATAAGCTGCTGTAAGAGGGAAGAGGAGGAGTAGGGGAGAAGGGTCCTCAGCAAGAGGTCATATCCATCCAGAGTCTTCGGAAGCAATTCTCCCACCTGAACCTCAGTGAGGAAGTGTGTCAGACGTTTCTGTTTCACTAAGGATGTCCTCACTTAAATCTATCACCTGCTACAACTACAACTCCAGCCTCAGAGCAGGGCAAGGACCACATTGCCAGTAGCTGTGAAGCTGACCATGGCCTTGAACGTCTATGAATCTGGTTCCATCCAGGCTGGAGCAGGCGATATTTGCAACTCCTCACAGTTTGCTTTCCATTGTTGCATAAGGGAGGTCACTGAGGCTCTGCATGCCAAGTGAACTGAACACATTTCATTTTCTCTGGTCTGAGAGAAGCAGACGGAGTGAACATGTGGCTTCACGAGGATTGTAGACTTTCCCATGCTGCAAGGTGCCATTGACTGCACGCATATCGCTTTGCTGACACCACATGTGAACTCAGATGTACCGCTACCGAAAGGAATTCCACTCCTTCAATGTTCAGCTGGTGTGTGACCATATGCAATGTATCATGCAGGCCAATACTCGGTATCCTGGCAGCAGTCATGATACATTCATTCATGTAGTGCCATCTGCATTTGAGTCATCACAACAAACTAGAGGGTGGCTACTGGTGACAAAATATCCTTTGACCACATGGCTTATAACTCCAGTGCATAACCCATGCACACATGGGTAGCATGCAGATATCAATCATGCCACCACACGAAACAGGATAGAGTAGACCATTGGGATGCTTAAACAATTCCTCCACTGCCTGGACCACACTGGAGGAGCCCAGGAGTACATGGCAGAACGCATATCAAGATTCATGGTGGTCTGTTGCATGCTGTACAACCTTGCCATCCTGAGGACACAGCCCTTGTCACTAGCTACATAGTGACCATCTGAGGAGGAGGAGGAAGAGGAAGAGAGGATGCAACCAACACCACTCCTTTCTGGATGAATCTTCTGTGATTGACTCATCCGACTGCGATACAAATGAGTACAACCCCAATTCCCCATTCGCCAACAGACTCACACCTTTCCTTCCCTCTGTTAATGATCATCACAGTGTCCACTTGGCCACAATGCTAAAATAGAACTTGCAAGCAGAGGCAACGAATAATTTCAAAGGGAAATTGGATGGGCACCTGAGGGAAATAAAATTGCATTTTTACAGGGATTGAGCCGGGGATGGTTCTACAGAGAGCTGAATGGACTCAATGGGCCGAATGGCTTCCTTTTGTGCTGTAATGACTCTATGAAAAGCCAACTTGAAATAAACATTCCAAACCAAATTATAAATCAAACCAAGCCATATTCCATATGAATGTCAACTATTCACCCTTGTGCATCCCCTTAGTCCCTGTCTTCAATGTGCCTTTGTGTGCCCTAGTGTTGCTGTGCAGTGTGACCCCAGTAGCTGCTGGAAGGCCACTGATTTTCATTGGGGAAGACTGAAAATGACCTTGTAGTACGACCTCAAGCAGCTCTGGGCCTCGAAGGCCAGGCTTTGGACTGCACCACCTCGGTATGGGCTGTGGCAGTCTGGACTGGCTGACTGACAGACAACAACAAGGGCAATTGTGGAGTGGCAGTGTTGGAAAGATGAATGCTGTAATCCTGAGAGAAGTGAGCTTGTGTAACTTTAGTCTGAGCTTCCACTGCAGAACCCAGAAATTGGGTGACTTCTGCTTGTGCTTCAATAGAAGCTGAGACATTGGCTATCAGACTTTGCAACATGTGTGGATCTACAAGTTTTCTCATGGATTTGACCACCACTTCCATGCTGGAGAGGATGGGATCCAAGCTCTGCGCAAAGCCCTTTACCAAGTTGGTGTCAAACTCCTCCATGCTCCTTGATATTTCATGCAAGCTTTATGGCAGATCTGACAATGCACCAAGCATTTTATGTGCATAGCCATTAGCCTTCTCTGTATGCTGCCCCATTGATATCCTCATCTGAGTCGTCCACACCAAATCTCATGAGCAACCTCGCTCTCCCGGGAGCTAATACTTGTGCTACCCTTGTCCCTTGCCTGGTTGCAGGCCACTAGTATCTGTTGTCCCACCATGTGCAGATCCTGCCTCTAAACTATCCTCTAAAGTAGGTGCAGTGTTAGGCTCTGAGCTGGTGGCTGCGAGTGAGAGAGTGAGTGACTGTGTTTTTTCATCATCACTGTCTTCCTGATCTTCCATCACTGCCTGGCCAGGTTGAAGTTTTTGGGTATCTGCAAGGAGAAAGACACAAGAGTTGGCTTGTGGTCAGGGAGGTTAGTTGGGGGAGGGTGGGGGACAATGGTGAAGTAAGAGGTGCATGCTTACACCATCAGAAGCTGGTAAATCATAAGAGATTGTGGCATGAGGGGAAGTGAGATGTGAAAAGAAGGATTAGGTATAAGAATACCGCCATCTTCGATGGTTTCAGACTCACAGCAGGCCACTCCAATGATGGTGACCATCGTCTCCTCCATTGAGGGTAAGGATGTGCAGCCATGCCTGCCCGACTGGTTAGGTGCTGGTGCCTCTGATTAAGTGCCATCTTGTCCTGCAAGAGATAGAAATGTGTCAGTGAATGTGATGCAATGGCTGGATTTAATACGCTCGCTGCTGATCTTGGCGGCGAGCTTCAAAAATGGTGGCCCGACCGTGCGGACTGCATGCCAAAGAGCCACCGCAATCTCAAACAGAGCAGCTCATTTAAATAGCCGGGTGAGCCGTTTCCCCCCGACCACCTGATCACATGGAAGGGGTGGGTTGTTAGTCCCTGGCAATGGTGTCAGCTGCCTGTGCACAGGCACTGATGCCATTTTTAAAGGGCTGTCAGCCCTGCCGGCTTAGTTAACTATATGGAATAAAATTAAATGAATACATTTATTTTGCCTCTCTCCCACCCCCCCATAACAATTCGATTAATTATTTGCCCTCCCCCCAAAACACTTACCATTACCATCTGATCTTTACACCCCTAAACTGCAAAAAATTTAAACTACAACCCTTCCCACCATCCTCTACACCCATGACATTTATTTGACCCTGTCCCCCCTCTCCTTCACTTGCCTCCTCCCCCATCCTCACCAGTGTTGGGCCTCATTTCTCCGGACGGGGATCTGAAGGTGCGGGTATGCCAGCCGTTGGGCAAAAGATCACGGGCGGGCCATCAAGAGGTGCCTTAAGTATATTTAAATTAATTAAGTTAGTTGCTTTGGATATTAAAATTGTGGCCCTGTCATCCAGCGGCGGGAGGCCGCCACGGTGCCTTGCCGCCGCTGGGAGGATCGGGCTGGGCCCTGCCGGCGTTGAGCTCCGTGGTGGGCCTCATCCAGGGCCATCTTCAGGCTGCCCCCACCCCCCACCACCACCACAGATCCCGATGTTGAGGGCTCTTTAAAATCCAGCCCATTGTGTTTGAATGATGTGGTTGAATTGCTGGAAACATGTGCAAGCTGTGAGATGTGGGTGTGAAACTTGCTGCAGTGCCAAGTGTGTGAGGGTGAGGTGAAGCTTTAAATGTTGGGTATGAGATTGTTGGTAGGTGAGTGATGGGGGTGCGGTGCATTGAGCAGTGCCTGAGGCCAGTGGTGTAGTTGGTAGGATATGGCATTTGAAGATGCATTCACTGACCTTGACCACTCCTGTAAGGTGATTGAACTTCTTGCAGCACTGCACCCAGGTCCTCGGGGTTTGACTCCTGGCATTGACTATCTGCTTCCAACGCCTTCGCAAGTTTTGTCTGGAGGGTCTCCTGGCCCCCTGTGGATAGATGGCATCTCTCCCCCTTTCCACCCCTCTCTACCTCATGCACCAAGGCCTCCAGTGCAAATTCAGAAAATTTTGGAGCCTGCTGTCTGCCATGCTGTGCCATTCCTGTGTCTTTCCCAGGTCAAACTCACTTCACAATGACTTCCAGCACCTGCTCTAGCCAAACTGCACGTCCCCTTTAAGAGGTGTATGCTGACTTTAAGTATTGCAGACTAATTTTAATTGGTACTAGCCTCTCATGATTATGGCCACCTGCTCAAGTGTGCAGCCATTCAGCAGCGCGCTGTGCGCTGTCTGCACTCTACAATCATTTAAATTAGCAGGCACCACAATGTTTACATGCTGCCTGCATCAGAAGCAATGGGTGTGGGTTAATCGTGCATCGCAATCCCTGCGCCTATTTTCAGATTTATCGAATTTCACAGCCTGTAAATCTGTAAATGGAGGACAGCAAAAATGTAACAGCACAGCTTTGATTAAAGGAAAAGCAAATTAACATTTGCTGAAGGAATGTTTCCGATGTTTGGACTCCTCTGAGATTTTTGTAAGAGTAACAGCAAGTTAAGCCACAGGAAGAGGATGGGGAGGACAGTGATGACCACTAATAAAGCAGGACAGATGTAGCAGGCTTTGATTTAGGAGTTCTTTTTTTGGAGCCATTGTAGCGGGGGTCTGAACAAATTGAAGGAAGTTGAAAACTTTCATGCTTTGCAAGTCATTAAACATGTTGGTTCCAGTAACAACTGCAACTGATATTTCCTACATGCTTTTAACATGATAAAACATACCAAATTGGTGTTGAGCAACATTGACAGAAGAGTTAAGGGGTGTGACCAAAGGCATCATCAAACAGATAGGCTTTGAAGAGGCTTTTGTAAACAAGGAGAGGACAATAAGGCAGAGATGTTTAGAAAGAGTTCCAGATTGACTGAAGACTCTGTTCTGATTGTGAAGTGGAGGGAGGATGCAAAGGAGGCTCAGGTGAGAAGAGTTGAGGAGATAGGCAAGACTGGGGTGAGCCTGTAAATAGATCTGGGAATGATTTTGAGTTCAATGTTAAAGGGAGTCCACAAATTTGTTGCAAAGGGAATTTGATACTTTCTTTAAAAACAATATTAGAGGATGTAGGGAGGAAATAGGAGGAAAACAGCAATGCAGACTTGACGGGCCAAGTGGTCCATTTCTGTGCTACAACATTCTACAATTCTAAGGGACATATTTTCATTTTCACTGCCTGAGTCATGACATGGCAGATCAGATTGCACTGATTTTCATTCCATTCATTTCAAACAAGCAGCAGGATCATGGTGATTGTGAAGTTGAAAGTGATGGAGCAGAGGTAGAAATAGGTGACATTGGTTTATTATATGAAACCTGATATAATGTCTGCATTACCCAGTGGCAAAATGAACTAAAAATAATGGCATCCTATGAAATTAGCCAGCAGATCTTGGGTTGGTCAAAGCCTGGTTGCATTCATGTAGATGGAAGATAATTATCAATAGTAGTGGTTCTATGTCGGGAATGATCACAAATGGAGTTCCAAAGCAAACGTTATTATCCTGCTGCTTGTGTGGTGGGCAGACTGTCTTTTTGGCTTGACCGCAGCATCCCATTAGTCAAAAATACCACTTGTGGTGCTACTGCATAGTAGCAGTGTGAAGTGGCTAGCTTCACCTGTGGCTCAAATTTTTGAGGTACCTTACCCTTTCAGGGTAATTTAAGGTAGACTGGGCAATTTTCAGATCCGAAAGTGACGGTCTTCGGCCCATTTGTGAGTGTGCGCGATACACAATGAGCAATGATCTGATTGGGGTAGCCATTATCCCACAGAATAGCTTTGATGCACCCTATTTCAGCGTCAAACTTGCACGTTGAACAAATAGCTTGGGCACTATTTACGAGATTACCGATAAGGCCAGCCTTATATCGTGTGGAACTGTAAGAATCCAAACGTGTATAATAGCCACTGAGCTTATGGTCGACAGTATCAGAGAACCCATGAGTGGATTTCTCAACTAGCATATCGAGGAAAGGGAACTCATTCAACTGCTCCATTTCGAAGGTGAATTTGAGTGCAGGATGGAGCGCAATAAGATGTGCATGGAAATTATTTCATGCAGCCGCAGATTCAAATATAGCAGACGTATCATCTACATATTGGAAATAAGCAAGGGGTAGGAGGTTACGGGTCATTCCATAGAAAAAGCGTTTCTCTGGAAACCAACAAAAACATTAGAGAGAGCTGCGCCTAGAGAGGATTCCGTGGCAACACCATCCATTTGGGCATGCATAGTGTCATTAAAACTGAACTCAATTACACGAGTTACTCAGTTCATAAGTTCAATGAATATAGATTTAGAAAATGGCGGTGTGTCTAGATTGCCATGATATAGTGATGTGGCGCAAATCTGTTATGTAGGTGCAGTGAGTTTTGCTGCTCCGTGCTTTGGAAACATGGTCAAATGGCTTTACATGTGAGAGATTGTGATCTTGTTGCAAAGTGTTCATAATCAATGCCATTGTTTAGAACCCAAGCAAGCAATGTATGGAATATTTCACTACATTTGATGAATGCCAAATTTGCTGCTAAATAGTGGAACTCTAAAAAACATTCAAGTACCAGTAGTATTGTCAGTCACACTCTAGAAAGGTCAGTGCCAAAGACAAAGCTGAAACATTTGCAACCATTTTCAGCCAGAAGTGCCAAGTCAAGGATCCATCGTGGCCTCCTCCTGAGGTCCCCAGCATCATAGATGCCAATCATCAGCCAAGTCGATTTACTCCACATGATATCAAGGAGGGCTGAATGCATTGGATACTACAAAGGTTACAGGCCCTGATAACATCTCGGCTGTAGTACTGAAGACCTGTGCTCCAGAACCAGCTGTGCCCCTAACCAAGCTGTTCCAGTACAGCTACAGCACTGGCATCTACAAGACAATGTGGAAAATTAGTTGAGTATGTCACAAAAAGCAGGACAAATCCTATCCAATTACTGTCCCATCAGTCTACTCTCAATCATAAGCAAAGTGATGGAAGGTGTCGTCAACAGTGCTATGAAGTGGCACTTACACAGCATCAACCTCTTCACTGTTGCTCAGTTTGGGTTCCCCCAGGGCCACACAGACCTCATTACAGCCTTGGACCAAACTTGAACAAAAGAGATGAATTCCAGAGATGAGATGAGAGTGACTGCCCTTGACATCAAGAAGCCTTAGCCAAATTGAAGTCAATGGGAATCAAGGGGAAAACTCTTCGCTGGTTGGAATCATACCTAGCACAAAGGAAAATGGTTGTGGTTGTTGGAGGCCAATCATTTCAGGACATCACTGCAGGAGTTCCTCAAGGTAGTGTCCTAGGACCAATCATCTTCAGCTGCTTCATCAATGACCTTCCTTCAATCATAAGATCAGATGTGAGGATGTTCACTGATGATTGTACAATGTTCAGCACCATTCTCAATTCCTCAGATACTGAAGCAGTCCGTATCCATATACAGCAAGACCTGGACAACATTCAGGGTTGGGGGAAGTCAGATTTAAAAGGTGTTTTGGGGGTTAGGGCAAATAGTTAATGTAATTGCTATTGGGGGGTGGGAAAGAGGCATTAGAAATTTATTTGATAAATTTTGGAGATTGTTTCTTTAAAAATTTAAATATGCCAGCAGGGCTGGCTGCCCTTTAAAAATGGCACCAGTGCCTGCTCACAGGCAGCTGATGTCATGACTGGAATTGGACAGCCCGCCCCCTCCACATGATTGGGGTGGGGAGGTGGGGGACAGGACTCGCCGAATATTTCAATGAGCCTACGCGCGGGAGATTGTAGCGGCTGTTCGGCGTACCGGGAGCGATGGCGGGCTCTTAAAATCCAACCCGTGGTTTCAACTTGCATTGATCTGAAATTGCAACTAATACCTCAGCCTTCAGTGCAATATAAATAAAGCCATAATACATTATTTTTTTTCTTTTCTCTCATCTTTTCTCTGTATTTATCTTTCTCTTTACTTTGGCTTCATTTTTTTATCCTCCTACTCTGCTGATGATGGTAGAGAGCTTAGCTGCTTCACTATCCACTCTGGATGTAATTCTGCATTTCATTCCCTCCCACTTTTGAAGTTGCTATTGACATGCAGTTAAGTTAGGAATTTTCCAGATCAATTTATAAAAGTACAGGCTTGGTAGTGGAATTCTTCTTATTGGAGTTATTTGCATGCTCCAAGGGCTATCCTACATGACATTATCAATAGACTATGCATGCTAGGATGTAATTTCATTGCCTCCATGATCTGCCATCCAATTGATGGCAGATGTGCACATAAGCTAAAAACCTTTTTACACAGGACCTCCAATTGGCATGCAAAGACAATTGTGCAGGCACAACACTCACAGAATCTGCAAGGTTTGAAAACCCAGTATTTTCCACAACATGAATCGTTGACACCTCCTTAATTAAGATTGCCAAATTTGGAGCATTTTTGTGCAGTGGTTTAATGATTAATGGGAACTATGACAGACCCCCTCATTCATGCAAGCTGTTTATAGCCAGTGGGAAAATAAGATTCATCCGATTAGTCTGTGCTGGATTTGAACCAGGTCCGAAAACTTAAAATAAAGTGCGCTATCCCACTCTACCATTAATAAACTTGTAACAAGTCTTTTTAGTTTTGTAATTAGAGCCAAAAGGTTACTTGAAAAGAGGAACAGAGAAACAACATATTGATACTGAGTATTTTGCCAATGTATTCGGTGAGAAATTTAAACTGTTTAACAATAGACTTCTATGAGCTCTTGGTATTCTAGTTTAAAAAAGCAGATTCTTCTTTTGACAAACAATAAACACGCGTCTTAGCCCAATATATCAAATCACATCTCATTGCTGGCTACTCGTGCTGGTGCAAAACGGCTCTATCGAACCAGCTACCCATTATAAACCCTGCCTGATTTTCCATTACATTTCCTTTAAGTCAATGAAATCAATGGGCTTGATCATGGATAGAAGATTGGCTCGCTAACAGGAAACAGAGAGTAGGCATAAATGGGTAATTTTCTGGTTGGCAAGATGTAATGAGTGGTGTGCCACAGGGATCAGTGCTGGGCCTCAACTTGTACAATTTATATAAATGACTTGGATGAAGGGACCGAAGGTAGGGTTGCTAAATTTGTTGATGACACAAAGATAGGTAGGAAAGTAAGTTGTGAAGAGGACATAAGGAGGCTGCAAAGGGATATAGATAGGTTAAGTGAGTGGGCAAGGATCTGGAAAATGGAGTATAATGTGGGGAAGTGTGAAATTGTCCATTTTGGCAGGAAGAATTAAAAAGAAGCATATTATCTAAATGGCGAGAGCTTGCAGAGTTATGAGATGCAGAGGGATCTGGGTGCCCTAGTGCATGAATCGCAAAAGGTTATATGTGGGTACAGCAAATGATTAGGAAAGCTAATAGAACGTTATCGTTTATTGCGAGGGGAATTGAATACAAAAGTAGGGAGGTTATGCTATAGTCATACAGGGCACTGGTGAGACCTCATCTGGAGTACTGTGTACAGTATTGGTTTCCATATTTAAGGAAGGATATAAATGCATTGGAAGCAGTTCAGAGAAGGTTTACTTGGACTAATACCTGGAATGGGCAGGTTGTCTGATGTGGAAAGACTGGACAGGCTGGGCTTGTATCCACTGGAGTTTAGAACAGTAAGAGGCGACTTGATTGAAGCATATAACATCCTGAGGGGTCTTGAAGGGTGGATGTGGAAAGGATGTTTCCTCTTGTGGGAGAATCTAGAACTAGGGGTCCCTGGTTAAAAATAAGGGGTTGGCCATTTAAGAAAGAGATGAGGAGAAATTTTTTTCTCTCACAGGGTCGTGAGTCTTTGGAACTCTCTTCCTCAAAAGGCAGTGAAAGCAGAGTCTTTGAATATTTTTAAGGCAGAGGTAGATAGATTCTTGATAAGCGGGGGATGAAAGGTTATCGGGGAAGGTGGGAATCTGGAGTTGAGGTTACAATCAGATCAACCATAATTTTGTTGAATGGCTGAGCAGGCTCGAGGGGCTGAGTGGCCTACTCCTGCTCCTAATTCTCATGTTCGTATGTTCATATGAATTTTGGGCTACCAACCAGGGGAACACGCCGATCAGTCCTTGCACTCCAAGGCAAGAGGCAGCCCAGATTTTGGGGCCCTGCCCTCATTTATATTGGGCTGGTGAGCTGTGCTGTGTGAATTAGGTGCCCCAACGCAGTCCTTCAGATTGAGGTCTGCCAATATCAGGTGGCCAAGGCTGCCAGAAAGGTAAGTTCAGGGGAGGACAAAACCTTAGAAGGGCTTGGCAACTGCCCAGATTATTTTTGTAGGGCTCAGAGAAGTGCACCTGCTAATAATTTCAAATATATCTTTGCTGGGCCTTTACGGCTCCAACACCTGATTGGAGCCTGCAAGACACACAACCCAACCAGGTCCTATTTAAAATGGCAATTACGGTTCTATTCACATCATCAGACCTTTTTTTTTTATCTAAACAGGGCCAACCACCTGAAACAGGCAGGGTAAGCCCTTCCAATATGCCCCAGCTACATCATCAGAATTAAAGGGGCAGTCAGGCAATTGACCTCAGTTTCAGGCCATTAAAGCAAGTGAAAATCAACTCCAATGTGAGGGACAGTTGAGCAGAATGTATAACAGGTGGCTTATCCAATATCGATACATGCATAGGTAAAGATTTAGGATAGAAAGCAAGGGAAACTTTTTTTAACACAGGGAATTGTGTAGCTGTGTTAATGATTTAATGAGTTAATGATTAAAGCAGAGATAATGGTTAGGATTTGGGTCGAGACCCTGACGTCAGGGTCAAATGGTGATCCCGACCCTGCACTGTGTCAGGAACAGTCACCTGGCAGTGATTTTCCCTGAGTTGGCCAATTAGTAGCCAGTGGGCCGGCTCATTGTCCAATTAAGGATGGAATGTGAAGCTGGAGGGTCTATAGGAGGCACTCCAGCATGGAAGGCGCTGCAGCTTGCTGTTCAGGTAAGGAAGAGAGAGGGCACCTCCATCTTGAGGCTCCTGGTCAGCACTTTAAACATTTTTCAACTAAAGAATAGTCACAGCTGCCAGGTCCCCATTGTGGAGGTTAGTGCCAAACTCAGCAGAAGTGGCGGCACAATGGTATACAGTAAGGAGGGAGTTGCCCAGGGAATCCGCAATATCGACTCATTGCATCAGGTCAAACATGGGCAAGGGAACTTCCTGCTGATTCCCCCCTACCGCCCTCCCTCAGCTGGTGAATCAGTACTCCTCTATGTTGAGCCCCACTTGGTGGAAGCACCTAGGGTGGCAACAGCGCAGAATGTACTCTGGGTGGGGGAACTTAAATGTCCGTCACCAAGAGTGGCTCGGTAGCACCGCTACTGACCGAGCTGGCCAAGTCCTAAAGGGCATACATGCTAGCCTGGGTATGCAGCAGATGGTGAGGGAACCTACAAGAGGGAAAAACATACTCGACCTCGTCCTCACCAATCTGCCTGCTGCCGATGCATCTGTTCATGACAGTATTGGTAGGAGTGACCACCACACAGTCCTTGTGGAGACTAAGTTCCACCTTCACATTGAGGATACCCTCCATCGATTTGTGTGGCACTACAATCGTGCTAAATGGGATATATTTTGAACAGATCTAGTAATGCAAAACTGGGCATCCATGAGGTGCTATGGGCCATCAGCAGCAGCAGAATTGTACTCAACCACAATCTGTAACCTCATGGCCCGGCATATCCCCCACTCTACCATTACCATCAAGCCAGGAGACCAACCCCGGTTCAATGAAGACTGCAGGAGGGCATGCCAGAAGCAGCACCAGGCATACCTCAAAATGAGGTGTCAACTTGGTGAAGCTACAACACAGGACTATCTGCATGCCAAACTGCGTAAACAGCATGCGATAGACAGAGCTAAGCAATTCCATAACCAACGGATCAGATCTAAGCTCTGCAGTCCTGCCAATTTCAGCCGTGAATGGTGGTGGACAATTAAACAACTAACTGGAGGAGGTGGTTCCACAAATATCCCCATCCTCAATGGTGGGGGAACCCAGTACATCAGTGCAAAAGACAAGGCTGAAGCATTTGCATCCATCTTCAGCCAGAAGTGCCGAGTTGATGATCCATCTCAGCCCCCTCCTGAAGTCCCCAGCATCACAGATATCAGACATCAGCCAATTCGATTCACTTCGCGTGATATCAAGAAACGACTGAAGGCATTGGATACTGCAAAAGCTATGGGCCCTGACAATATTCCGCCAATAGTACTGAAGACCTGTGCTCCAGAACTTATCGCGCCCCTAGCCAAATAGCTACAACACTGGCATATACCCGGCAATGTGGAAAATTGCCCAGGTATGTCCTGTACACAAAAAGCAGGACGAGTCCAACCCGGCCAATTACAGACCCAACAGTAAAGTGATGGAAGGTGTCATTGACAGTGCTGTCAAGCGACACTTGCTTAGCAATAACCTGCTCAGTGATGCTCAGTTTGGGTTCCGCCAGGGCCACTCAGCTCCTGACTTCATTACAGCCTTGGTTCAAACATGGACAAAAGAGCTGAACTCAAGAGGTGAGGTGAGAGTGACTGCCCTTGACATAAAGTCAGCATTTGACCGAGTATGGCATCAAGGAGCCCTAGCAAAACTGTAGTCAATGGGAATCAGAGGGAAAACTGTCCTCTGGTTGGAGTCATGTCTAGCGCAAAGGAAGATGGTTGTGGTTGTTAGAGCTCAATCATCTCAGCTCCAGGACATCACTGCAGGAGTTCCTCAGGGCAGTGTCCTAGGTCCAACCATCTTCAACTGCTTCATCAATTACTTTCCTTCAATCATAAGGTCAGAAGAGGGGATGTTTGCTGATGATTGCACAATGTTCAGCACAATTCGCGACTCCTCAGATACTGAAGCAGTCCATGTAGAAATGCAGCAAGACCTGGACAATATCCAGGCATGGGCTGATAAGTGGCAAGTAGCATTCGTGCCACACAAGTGCCAGGCAATGATCATCTCCAACAAGAGAGAATCTAACCATCTCCCCTTGACTTTCAATGGCATTACCATCGCTGAATCCCCCACTATCAACATCCTAGGGGTTACCATTGACCAGAAACTGAACTGGAGTAGCTATATAACACTGTGGCTACAAGAGCAGGTCAGAGGCTTGGAATCCTGAGGTGAGTAACTCAACTCCTGACTCCCCAAAGCCTGTCTACCATCTACAAGGCACAAGTCAGGAGTGTGATGGAATACTCTCCACTTGCCTGGATGGGTGCAGCTCCAGCAACACTCAGGAAGTTCGACACCATCCAAGACAAAGCAGCCCGCTTGATTGGCACCCCAAGCATTCACTCCCTCCACCACTGACGCACAGTGGCAGCTTTGTGTACAAGCTACAAGATGCACTGCAGCAACGTACCAAGGCTCCTTAGACAGCACCTTTCAAACCCGCAACCTCTACCAACTAGAAGAACAAGGGCAGCAAATGCATGGGAACACCGCCACCTGCAAGTTCCCCTCCAAGTCACACACCATCCTGGCTTGGAACTATATCGCCATTCCTCCACTATCGCTGGGTCAAAATCCTGGAACTCCCTTCCTGACAGCACTGTGGGTGTATCTACTTCACATGGACTGCATCGGTTCAAGAAGGCAACTCACCACCACCTTCTCAAGGACAATTAGGGTTGGGCAATAAATGCTGGCATAGCCAGTGATGCCCTCGTGAATAAACGAAAATAATAGATATTTGAAGGAATGGGGAATGAAGGGGTATGGGAGCAGTGCAGGCACTTCGGATTAGTGTGGTGTATAAACACCAACATGGCTCGGTTGGGCCAAATGGCATGTTTCCATGTTGTAATTTCTTTGGGTAAATTTTCGTCTTCACAAAATGGTCGGTAATCTGGCTAAGTGGATCACTCGTCTGTTGTAAAACCCATTGAAATCAATGGAATGAAAACCAGGTGGGTTTTCAACAGATGGACAATCCAGGCGGTGAAAACAAAAATCCATCCATGTGCATTTCTATGTATTCTGGCTTTTTGTTTTATTGGATGACTTGCCTGTACATTCCAAATCATTGCTTTTGTTTTTAATGTTTTTTTCCAAAAGTGACACAGAAATTTGCATGAAATAGTACACAATATCTGAAATGTGATGGACTTCTGAGGTGAGATGGACAATCTTTTATATGGTATGTTAATGCATCGGGGGTGATTTTAACTTTTATCACCGGGGAAAAATAAATGATAGTGAATCAGCAGTCCATTCCCCACTCCCCAACCCTCAATCACCCCAACCGCCCCCTACTGCCCCTCACTGCCACCCCCCCCCCACAGCTGAATTTTATGTTCCATGCCAATGACAAAGAAAATTGAGGCAAGTTGTAAAGCAGACTCCTGAGTCACAATCAACTACTTTTCACCCTGCATTTAAAGTTAAAATTACTCCCCTTGATGGATAATAAAAGACATATCTTCTTGGAGTATAAATTAAAGTAGGAACAGTTTAATAACCTCAACAAAGAATGAAATATTGCTACTTTCATTATATTGCCAATTGCATTTTATCTATCAAGTTCTCTTGCGTGCAGGAGGATTGAAAATGCAGACAAGGGCCTGTCTTCTTTTCTCTTACTTATAATCCAGCTGCAGTTCCATCACACTTGATTGATGTATCAATGCACAGCTCACGGACTGTTCTGAATTCTCAATGTTTTTGCAGAAAAAAACAGCCATTCTGTATAAATTGTCAGGCTGGTATCTCACAGCCTCTTCAAACTATATTGTATTCATGCTTTAGAAAGTGCTACAAGCAAATCTGAGATGGCTGTGATTTAAAAGTATCCAAGAATGATATTACTTTGAAGTGTGACTGTGCAAATGCATTTTATATCTTTTTCTTTGGGATAGTTCCACAGAATAGCAATGGTTAGATCCATGTTTATTTATGGCATTTAGTGCTGTCATTATTAAGCTTTACTCTGTGATGTAGGTCTTGAATTCTTAGTGTAGGTTAAGCCCTGATACTGTTTCAGTTAATCTATTGTTTGTCTTGCTCACCCAGCAATGCACAATCTCAAAAATCTTACTGCAAACCGAGGAACAAACATTCAAATCCCTACTCAGAGAGGCATGAAAGGCTCAATATAACCCGGGTGGCTAGGGCATTAAAATAGCTTCCCACTGTGTTCCCTATGTATTCATGCCCACTGGAATTTTACCTGCCAGGTTTCTGTCAACGTTGAGTCCACCACTGAAGGCTAATTGGGGTCTCATAACTATTTAAATATCTTAAAAATTTCTCACGGTGATGATGCTCAGCAACCACTAAAATCATGTGGCAGGCAGAATTGTGGCCAGAAGAGGCCCAGGTAAGTTTAAAGTTTCTATTTTATGAAGGTTATTTTGTGCACCAGGAAGCGTAGGGGTGCTCTTCTTGGCCCCACAAGAAACCTTGGGCCTCTCAAGCCCTGGGCTTCCTACTCCTGACTGCGATTGCCCCAGAGTCCCTCCTTTACAGACTTTACTTATGCCAGCTCCCACAGGTCCCAGGCAGCCGTCTCCTGAAGCCTGAAATCTCACTTCCGCCTGCCGCCCAGGTAACAATTCCTCCCACGTTCAGGCAGCGGTCTGATTTAGCTGAGTCCCAGGCTTCTCTGGGTCTCATGATAGGAGCTGTTCAGACGAATCACTTATGCTACCAAGTTAAATTTGGGGCTGAAGCATCTCATCTGGACACAACAGCCTCTTAAACTAATGTGGTCCCTGGAAACTAATCAAGTGGCAATACACATAGAGGTATGTTTATCTCTGTAAGGTTAAGTGCTAAATTGGAGAGATTTATTATTACATTTTAACAAATGAGTTCTTTTTCAGCTTTATATGCAGAAAGATATATAATGCATAGTAGGTTCAATTTATTATCAAACCTAAAAGCAAATGTTCCTACATTGAACTGCTTTGAATTGCAGGCTTTTTAATGATCCAAGCTTATCAATATCATTGATTTCAAAAATGGACAAAATGGCAAAAACATATGGAAACATCTTACAACATTGTAATAAAAGCAAAATACTGCAGAAGCTGGAAATCTGAAATAAAAACAAGAAATGCTGGAACCACTCAGCAGGTCTGGCAGCATCTGTGGAAAGAGAAGCAGAGTTAATGTTTCGGGTCAGTGACCCTTCTTCGGAACTGACAAATATTAAAAATGTCACAGGTTATTAGCAAGTGAGGTGGGGGTGAGGCAAGAGATAACAAAGGAGAAGGTGTAGATTGGACAAGGCCACATAGCTGACCAAAAGGTCATGAAACAAAGGCGAACAATATGTTAATGGTATGTTGAAAGACAAAGCATTAGTACAGAAAAGGTGTTAACGGATTGAATATTGAACAGCAGCAAGTGCAAACATGAAAAAAAAACTGTAATATTGGAGTGAGAGGGATACTGATGACAAATGCTGACCATTAATTTATTTCATTTCTTTTCTCTTCACTTCACTTTTGCTGTAACATTATTATTTGAACCAAGTTTCCACAGAGAATTTGATGAAAAGAGGAGAATAAAAGAGAGTAGCAAGATAAAATAGTGCTAATTCCATTCTTATTTAAAGTTATTAGTCAGGAATATAGATATTATAAACAATTTTAAACCCTGTTAATTCTTTAGTATTCACCTTTGGGGATGCAGTTTGACAGGGTGCTGGCAGTCATCCCTTCTCTCTTATAGGCAATCCCTCAGGAACGAGGATGACTTTCTTTCACTCCAGGGTTGTGGGTCCTTAGGTGACTGAATAATCCAATTCTGGATCTGCACACTTTGCCACAGGTGGGGTAGGTGGTGTTTGGTGAGGCAAGTGAATGGGATGCTCAAAACTTCGAACGCTCCTTCCGCTAAGGGGCGGCACAGTGGCGCAGTGGTTAGCACCGCAGCCTCACAGCTCCAGGGACCCGGGTTCGATTCCGGGTACTGCCTGTGTGGAGTTTGCAAGTTCTCCCTGTGTCTGCGTGGGTTTTCTCCGGGTGCTCCGGTTTCCTCCCACAAGCCAAAAGACTTGCAGGTTGGTAGGTAAATTGGCCATTATAAATTGTCACTAGTATAGGTAGGTGGTAGGGAAATATAGGGACAGATGGGGATGTTTGGTAGGAACATGGGATTAGTGTAGGATTAGTATAAATGGGTGGTTGATGTTCGGCACAGACTCGGTGGGCCGAAGGGCCTGTTTCAGTGCTGTATCTCTGATCTGATCTAATTGCACTTGTTCGCTGCCTGGGCATGTCGGCGTTATTCGAACTGGCTGGCACCATCGCGGATGCTTCTTCTCCATTTTGAGCGGTCTCGGGCAAGAGATTCCCACAAATCGGTCGAGATGTCACATTTGTTCAGGGAGGCTTTAAGGACATCCTTGTAGCCTTTCCTCTGCCCTCCTGGTAGCCTTTTGCCTTGATGGGGCTAGGAGTAGAAAGCTTATTCTGGGAGTCTTGTGTCAGTCTGGCACACAAAGATGGCTCCTGGACAGTCAGCTCCCTAGGGAGCTCCTCACTGTTCACGTCTATCCGTGACCTTTTGCTGTCATCTGTTGCTCTTTCTCCCCACTAAATCCTCTCTTCTGCTGTTTAAGTTCTCATGATTCTAACAGTAGGTGCATTTTTAGCCCAAACTTCAAGTTAACTGTTAGTTTAAACATCCTCTGTCTAATGGTACAAACACCATTCCTGGCCTTACCTTATGAGCTCTGGTAAAGATCTGGATAAGACCTGGATATGCTTTTTCTCTCAAATCTGGCTTTAAATTCCTGGCTTCACCGGACAGCAAGATCATGCTTCTGCGCTAGCAGTCATCCCACACTAATAATGGTTCACATTCTGGGCTAGAGAGGTTGATTGGCAGTCATTAACAATCACCACATTGTTAAAAGGG
This sequence comes from Heterodontus francisci, assembly GCF_036365525.1. Taxonomy (NCBI): domain Eukaryota; kingdom Metazoa; phylum Chordata; class Chondrichthyes; order Heterodontiformes; family Heterodontidae; genus Heterodontus; species Heterodontus francisci. The sequence continues at coordinate 129,692,850 of NC_090371.1, read as the reverse complement.
TTCTTTCGTTATTGATTACAAGACATAACGTTATGTGACGAGTTTAATGGGCAGTCAATGTGCAAATGCAGCAACTTCATCAAAATCATGAGGTGATTAGGCGCACTACACCGTTTCTGTGAAGCTCATGGTGGAAAAGCTCAAATCGTTGAGTAACTTGTAGTTACTGGCTGATTTGTGCATTAACAACAGCATGCGTCATTCAGATGCCATTATTTTTTCAGCAAGCTCTGGCTCATCTTTTCTACATGTCCACTTTCAAACCCCTCCATAATTTTGAAGACCTCAGGCTGGATTTTGAGCCCCTGCCAGAGCCAAGAACATAAGCGTGCAGTCGCTAAAGATAGCACTGCTGTCCAGCGTGCCAGTTCCCCGGCTCCCTCCCGCCTTGGGCCCATTTTCCCAGAGGAAAGATTGGGGGGGGGGGGGGGGAGGAGTGGTGGTGGGGTTGGCATGGCAGGACTACAGACACTGCAAGTAGTCAATTAGACTAATTAACGTCCACTTACGACCAATTGAAGATTATCTAGTGGGCCTCCAGGTTCCTGGAGGCGGTGGAGTTAGTTTAGCTCGTGCCTGCCTGGGTGTAGCAGCAGCTGCATGCTGCCCTGAACAGGGGGTTCCACCTGCCTCTACAGTGGTGGCCTGGCTGCAAAGGCCATTTTTTATTTAACTCTTGAAATTCTTGGAGAGAGGACGCCTCCAGATTGAAGCAATGGGCTGAATTTGTCGGCGAGGTCGTGGTCCCGCTGCTGAGACCAGAAGTGGGAGATATTATCGCTTGGGCTGGGGACTGGCTGGGAACTGGAATTCTGTGCTGGCTGACCAATTAATTGCCAGCCGCCAGAGGAGGCATCCAGTAAGGAATTGGTGGTAGCATGAGGACATGCTGCTGGAAGTGACGGTGACATATCTAAAGGGCTGCCAGCAGTCTTAAATCGATCCAGGCATAAAGAAGTCTGTGTGGAAAACCTGTGAAAGAAGGCCTGTCAAGGAATGGCAGTGGCAAGATGCTGGGTGGCCCCTCGATTTAGCGATGCCTCTCTGCAGCTTCTCCTCCAGGCTGCTCGAGCTCTTCGCCCAGGACAGGACAGGAGGAGACCTGCCCACCAGGCCAAGAAAGCCTAAACGGAGATTGCAGAAGAGGTCAGCGGCCACCGGATCATCCCTAGAACCTGACTGCAGTGCTGCAGGCAGGTGAATGCTCTCATGTGATCCGCCAATGCGATTGCACCACACGTTGCTTTCCTGAGAGGCTGACATGTGGCTATGTGTGAGGCTGAGCTTGCTAGAAAAGGAATGCCAACTCAGTCAGTGACCATGGGGCCAGGCAGCAGCATTGCCTTTGTAGGCATGGCAGCATTTCAGTGAATGACTCCAGTCCATCAGAGTTGGCTCCTGCACTACTGTTTCTGAGTGGCCACCTGCAGGGGGCATCCCAGTGGCACCATCGTGGACAGTCAGGCAGCCACCAGCATAGGTGTTGAGCCTGGCTTTTTCAGGCAACTAACTATGGTCATTTATGTACTTGCAGGAGAAGGCTGCCCACGATGCCAAGGAAAGGGTAAAGACTGGCAATGGCATCCCGTTCTTTGCAATCCTGACCCCCCATGGAGGACAAGGCACTAGAACTAGGAGGACAGCATGGGGCCATTCCATCGCTAATGGTGAGACAGAAGTGGAAACACAAGAGAGTGAGTGGCTGCGTGAATGGGCACAAGAGAGCCCCTGGCAAATACAAGGCATAGTGCTCATGTGTCCTCTACAGGTCACATGGAACTCCACAGAAGGGAGTGATGAAATGCACATTACTCTCTAATTAATCTTCTCTCTCGTGCAGGTCAAAGGCAAGAGCAGACAGCTCCTGAGACCGGTGGGACAGCTGTCCACCATTGAGCAGGGGGAGGGCGCCTCAGAGGACACACTGTTACATCATTCCCCTGCACCCTCCACCAGTGCAGATACTGTCATGTTGGTGGGTATCCATTCACAAGTAGATCTGGGCAGCTAACAGAGGCTGTGACAGTTGAGGTCACCGACACTTGGGAGGGCCTGGTGATGCTGATCCTCAGGCCGATGACAGGCCTCTGGAGTTATCTGCAAGGTGGCAGATGCTGGAGCTGCAGTGTGAGGTGAGGGAACAGCTGGCAGAGTTTCCAGAGGCTGTGCATAAACATGTGCGAATGATGGAGGAGTCCATCCAGGCCATGAATGCCATCATGTTTCTGGCATGTGCATGTTTGGCTTCCTCCATTCAGGGTCGGCAACCCTCATGGAGAGCCATATCCAGCAAACCACTCAGTGGATGCCAGAGATGTGTGCTGACCTGTCTACCAGCCAACTTGATTGAAATATATAAGATCCTGAGAGATCTTGACAGGGTGGAATGTGGAAAGGATGTTTCCTCTTGTGGGAGAATCTAGAACTAGGGGTCCCTGGTTTAAAATAAGGGGTCACCCATTTAGGACAGAGATGAGGAGAAATGTTTTTCTCTCAGAGGGTTGTGAGTCTTTGGAACTCTCTTCCTCAAAAGGCAGTGGAAGCAGAATCTTTAAATATTTTTAAGGCAGAGGTAGATAGATTCTTGATAAGTAAGGGGGTGAAAGGTTATCGGGGGTAGGAGGGAATGTGGAGCTGAGATTACAATCAGTTCAGTCATGATCTTATTAAATGGCGGAGCAGGCTCGAGGGGCCGAGTGGCCTACTCCAGCTCCTAATTTGTATGTTCATATGATTTTTGGGCTACCAACCAGGGGAACACACCGATCAGTCCTTGCACTCCAAGCCAAGAGGCAGCCCAGATTTTGGGGCCCTGCCCTCATTTATATTGGGCTGGTGAGCTGTGCTGTGTGAATTAGGTGCCCCAACACAGTCCTTCAGATTGAGGTCTGCCAATATCAGGTGGCCAAGGCTGCCAGAAAGGTAAGTTCAGGGGAGGACAAAACCTTAGAAGGACTTGGCAACTGCCCAGATTATTTTTGTAGGGCTCAGAGAAGTGCACCTGCTAATAATTTCAAATATATCTTTGCTGGGCCTTTATGGCTCCAACACCTGATTGGAGCCTGCAAGACACACAACCCAACCAGGTCCTATTTAAAATGGCAATTACGGTTCTATTCACATCATCAGACCTTTTTTTTTATCTTAAAAGGGCCAACCACCTGAAACAGACAGGGTAGTCCTCTTCCAATATGCCCCAGCTACATCATCAGAATTAAAGGGGCAGTCAGGTAACTGACCTCAGCTTCAGGCCATTAAAGCAAGTGAAAATCAACTCCAATGTAAGGGGCAGTTGAGCGGAATGTATAACAGGTGGCTTATCCAATATCGATACATGCACAGGTAAAGATTTAGGATAGAAAGCAAGAGAAACATTTTTTAACACAGGGAATTGTGTAGCTGTGGAATGCTCTACCAGAGTTAATGATTAAAGCAGAGATAATGGTTAGGATTTGGGTCGAGACCCTGACGTCAGGGTCAAATGGTGATCCCGACCCTGCACTGTGTCAGGAACAGTCACCCGGCAGTGATTTTCCCTGAGTTGGCCAATTAGTAGCCAGTGGGCCGGCTCATTGTCCAATTAAGGATGGAATGTGAAGCTGGAGGGTCTATAGGAGGCACTCCAGCATGGAAGGCGCTGCAGCTTGCTGTTCAGGTAAGGAAGAGAGAGGGCACCTCCATCTTGAGGCACCCTCTTAGCAATTTAAACATTTTTCAACTAAAGAATAGTCACAGCTGCCAGGGCACCATTGTGGAGGTTAGTAGATGTTTGAAAGAATGGGGAATGAAGGAATATGGGAGCAGTGCAGGCACTTCAGATTAGTGTGGAGTATAAACACCAATATGGCTCGGTTGGGCCAAATTTTCATGCTCGTAGGAGTTTTGTGCAACGATGGCTGGGCGAGAGGATGCCAAGGCACCTGGTCTCACTGTCAGGTACTCGCACTCCTCAGGTGAACAGGGAGGTACAGGTGTGCCTTAAAAAGGCAGAGGAATGACTACATGATGCATCTGGGGTCAGCTCTCAGGGTGCTGTTTGGGTGGACAACTACCCCTGTGCCCCTTGTCCACCAACACTTCTCTCAGCTGTGATGGCAGAGGAGACTTAGTGCTGGCATGGACTCAATGGGCCAAATGGCCTCCATCTGTACCAGAAATGACTCCATGACTCCACCCTTGTCCGGGGGCCCCTCAATATGCTAGCGCCCTGCACGCCTCAAGCAGCCAGAGGATGAGGTCGTCCCAAGCCATGGGGCAGCAAGGTCAACAGCCTGCCTCCACCTCAGCTGACAGCACAGAGGGAGCACTATTTAGGAGCACATGTCAGAGATTTAAGAAGAGTGCCTAACTGCACTCAAAATAAATGGGTTAACTTTTTTTGAAGCTTGCAGCCTTGCAATTTTTCTGTTTGCCAATAACTGTGTGACGTGCCAAGGTATGAGGCTTCCTTGCATTTCTTGTGGGCCGCTGGGACTTCAGCAGTACCCTGGTTTCCTCAAAGGGTGTGATGGGTGGGCCTACTCTGGGTAAAGCCGATGCATTCCCTGTGCCGCAGTCTTATTGAGTGCAGGTAAATGGCAAGGTCAATGAAGGGAGCAATAACAGGGCTACAACACGTTGAAGTTTTATTGAATTGTGTGCATCTATCATTAAGGATCATGTGAACTGTGCCTGTATTAGTACGTCCTGAGTCTCCCTTGTGTGTAAATTATGGCACCTTGCCTGTGATCCCTGGGGATCTTCAACATCCTGCGCTTGGTCATCATTTTCCTCCATCTCCTCATTGTCAGAGGAGGCATCGTGCTCCACAATATCCTCATTGTTCAATTGCTGCCCCCTCTAGCGCCAGGTTGTGCAGCGCGCAGCAAACCACCATGATACATAAGACCCTTGCTGGGGCATACTGAGGGGCTCCACCAGATCTATCCAGGCATTTGAACAACATCAAAAGGCCTATGGTCTGCTCGATGGTGGCATGTGTTGTCCCATGACAGCTGTTGTATCTTTCCTCTGCAGCAGTGCGAGAGCTCCTCACAAGCGTCAGTAGCCAGTTCTTCAAGGGGTAGCCCTTGTCACCCAGTATTCATCCTTGAAGGCGAGCGGAGGTTGTGGGTTTCAGAAGGTTGGGCATCTGGGACTGCCTTAGTATGTAGGCATTCCAGCTGCTTACCGGGAACCGGGAACACACCTGAAGTAAGTGATTGTGGTGTTTGCTGACCAATTGTACATTGAGTGACTGGAAGCCCTTCCTGTTGATAAAGGCCACTGGCTGAGCTGTGGGAACCTTGATGGCCACATGCGTGCAATCGATGGCAGCCTGCACCTGGGGGAATCCAGCAATGGCCCCGAATCCTATGGCCCTCTCAGCATTACTGTCTGCATCGGTACTGGCTGCCCCTCTTGAAGATGGCATCGGTGACTATCTTGATGCAGTGATGAGCAACAGACTGGGAAATCCCACTCATATCTTCAGTGAATCCTTGGTATTGGTTGGCCAGCACTTCCCATTGGGCTTGGCTCGGATCGTAGGGCTGGAGATCGGATTGTGGGGGCGGGGAATCTGATCATGGGGGTGGGGAATTGGATCATGGGGGTGGGGAATTGGTGCGTGGGGCTGGGGATTGGACCATGGGGGTGGGGAATCGGATTGTGGTGCTGAGGATCAGATCATGGGGGCGGGGGATCGGATTGTGGGGACGGAGATTGGATCATGGGGATGGAGATCGGATCGTGGGGCTGGAGACCGGATCGTGGGGGTGGGGGATCAGATCGTGGGGCTGGAGATCAGATCATGGGGACGGGGGATTGGATCCTGGGGGTGGGGGATTCGGATCGTGGGGCTGGGGATCGGACCGTGAGGGTGGGGGATCGGATCGTGGGGATGGAGATCGGATCGTGGGGATGGAGATCGGATCGTGGGGGTGGGGGATCGGATCGTGGGGGTGGGGGATTGGATCGTGGGGATGGAGATCGGATCGTGGGGCTGGGGGATCGGATCGTGGGGGTGGGGATTGGATCGTGGGGCTGGGGATGGGGATCGGATTGTGGGGGAAATATAGATTGCAGGGAGGGTGTTGACCAATCAGGGGTGGGGGTTGGCCGAACGTTGTGGGGGGAGTTGGGGTGGGGTGAGGTAGGACGATTTTGGGGGAGGGCTCGACTGAAAGCAGGGAGGGAGGACGATCACAGCAGGTTAGCTTGGGGAGGCCGGGTGCAGGCATTCCTGCTCCTTCTGGTCCACAACCAGTGCTGGAAAAACAGTTAGCTGCTGGAGCTGGCAGTTCTTGTCTTCCTTTAGATGCTGGGGCTGGATTTTATTTTCCCGCCGCTGCAGCGAACAAAACGGTGGCCCACATGTGCGGGCCGTGCGCCGCCATGCCACAGCGATCTAGTGCGTGACAGCTCATTATAATATGCAGGGCGGCCAATGTGATGCTGTCAATGGCGTTGCCTGTTTCTGCGCTGGCGTGGTGCCCCCATTAACAGATGAAATTTGACCTGTTCCCCCTACCAACTGCAACAAAAAATAAAGTTTGACCGAACTCCAACAACTATACCAGAAAAGCCCAGATTACCCCTTTTCCATTCAAAATGCACCAAGAGCACAGTTGACCCCTTTCACCCCACCTCCAACTGAACTAAATTCAGAGTTCAACCCTTCCCCCTCTACTACACTGAGAATGCAGATTTGACCCCTCCCTGCCCTCCCCAACTCCCCTTCATTACAATGCAGCGTTCCCCTCTTCCCCACCTCAGTGGCGCTAGCTTTCCCTGGACGGGAAAGTGAAGGCGCGGGAGTGCCACACGTCACTCAGAAGATCCAATCTGCTGGTAAAATTGCTCCAAATTCCATTTAAATGTATTTAAATAGTTGATTTTAATGTTGAAATCCGGGTCCCGCTGCAGAGCTGTGAATGTGCCACCACGGAGCTTCTCTGCCGCCGGGAAGATTGTGCCCCGCATTTCTGGCATCGAGCTCCGTGGAGAGCTGCTGCCACTCTGATCTTCCACACCCCCACCAACCCCCCAACCACCCCCCGCCATGGAGCCCGACGCCAGGAGCTCAACAAAATCCAGCTCTGGGTATCTGCAGCCTGAAAGAAACCAGCAGCACTTAAATCCAAATGGCTCCAAAAATCTGAGGAATGCAGCCTCATTAACAGATTATAATTAATAAGCTGCCACTCAAGAACAGGTTACTCTCCTGTGCTCCCTCACCCCTGCACTCCTAACCCGTCCTGGTTACACCACACTTGGGTGCACTTGCAGCGGGTTGGGGTCGGGTTTTCATTTTAAGAGTTTAACTTCCCCCTCCTCCTGCTCATTTCCACATCTGTCATGGGGTTATCTTGCCTTTGAGTCAGATTTTTGGACTCAGACACCACTCCAGGATCTGAGCACATAATCTGGCCTGACAGTTTTGTGCAATACTCAGGGAGTGCTGTATTGTCAGAGTTATTGCCTTTTGCATCATACTAAACTGAAATAAAAGCAAAAAACTACGGATGCTGGAAATACTCAGCAGGTCTGACAGCATCTGTGGAGAGAGAAACAGAGTTAATGTTTCAGGTCAATGACCTTTCATCAGACATGACAAATGGGGGAAAGGATGGGGTGCTGTTGGCAGTGAAAGCCTTGAACTCAGCAAGAGGCTACCAATCCTGGACCTCATTCATACAGGCTTCGGGGACCCCGCTGAGTGGAGGTGCGGCAGAGCGGGCGGGAGGACTAGGCACCTGCAGCGACACCACAACAACCTGTGAGCCCACAAGAGGGTCAGCATCAGCCTCTAGACGGTGGAGAAGAGCACAAAGGGGAAAGACAGGTGGCTCCCCCATGGAGAAGAGGCTACCGTCCAAAGAGGGAGTACCAGCGGAAGCTCAACTACTAACAAATATCCGAGAGGCAGTGCCAGCAAAAACTTTACCTCTCCAGGGAGGCTGTCACTGTAATGCAGGTCGCGCTGGGCCCCAGGAGACTTGGTGGGAATCCAATGCCAATGGCACTGAAGGTCAATGTGGCACTGAAGTTCTACACCTCTGCATCATTCCAAGGATCCATGGGGGACAGTGGGCCATTGGTGTATCAAGGAGGTCACTAATGCCCTTTTCATGAGGGCCAGTGACTATGTGCACTTCCACAATGATCCCAATTCTAAAGCTGAGAGGACTAGGGTTCAGAGCCATCGCTGGATTTCCCCAGGTGCAGGGCGTCATTGACTGCACGCATGTGCCCTTCAAGGCTCCTGAACAGCAGCCAGCAGCCTTCATCAACAGGAAGGGCTTCCACTCCCTCAATGTACAACAGGTCTGTGACCGCTATAAACAGATCCTGCAGGTCTGTGCACACTTACCGGGAAGTTGTCACAATGTCTACATCTTAAACCAGTTCCAGGTGCCAGAGCTTTTCCAGCACCCCCTTGCACCTTCAGGGATGGGTCCTTGGAGAAAAGGGCTACACACTGAGGACACAGCTACTGACACCTGTAGGGAACCCCCGTACAGAGAAGAGGTACAACACTGCCATGGGGCAACATGAGCCACCATAGAACAGGCCATAGGCCTACTCAAGATGAGATTCAGGTACCTCGATTGGTCTGGTGGAGCCCTACAGTCTGCTCCAGCTAGGGTCTCATGTATCTTGGTGGTCTGCTATGAATTGCACAACCTGTCACTACAGAGGGGGAAGGCATTGAACAATGAGGATAGCAGGAATGCAATGAGGATGCGGAGGAGGAAGTTGGCCATGTATTGCCAGATGAAGGACCCAGGGACAACACGAGAGATGCCATCAGTTACGTGCAAGGAAGGCTCATAATGCCCTTATGCATACACGTTTCCTTTGATCCTTATTGTCAGTTGTAGGTTGACCAATAAAGACTTACTTTTAAGCAGCCCTGTTGGCACCTTCCTTCCCACGGTGCACAGCACTGAGCTGGCAAGGCTCCAGACCCCTTGCAGCATAATCCCTCGCCTTGAGCACCTTGACGGAGGCAGAGTTGAAACGAAGCTCCAATGGCTATAAATAAAAAGAAGGAGATCTCGTGCAATAGAAGATAATCTTTATTCCTGACAGAAAACACAGCCCTTTCTATTAACATTGGACATTCCCTCAGCTGATGACTCAGTACTCCTCCATGTTGAACACCACTTGGAGGAAGCACTGAGGGTGGCAAGGGCACAAAATGTACTCTGGATGGGGGACTTCAATGTCCATCACCAAGAGTGGCTCGGAAGCACCACTACTGACCGAGCTGGCCGAGTTCTAAAGGACATAGCTGCTAGACTGGGGCTGCGGCAGGTGGTGGGGGAACCAACATGAGGGAAAAACATACTTGACCTCGTCCTCACCAATCTGCCTGCTGCAGATGCTTCTGTCCATGACTGTATTGGTAGGAGTGACCACCGCACAGTCCTTGTGGAGACGAAGTCCCGCCTTCACATTGAGGATACTGTCCATCGTGTTGTATGGCACTATCACCATGCGAAATGGGATAGATTTTGAACAGATCTAGCAATGCAAAACTGTGCATCCATGAGGCACTGTGGGCCATCAGCAGCAGCAGAATTGTACTCAACCACAATCTGTAACCTCATGGCCTGGCATATCCCCCACTCTACCATTACCATCAAGCCAGGAGACCAACCCTGGTTCAATGAAGAGTGCAGGAGGGCATGCCAGGAGCAGCACTGGGCATACCTCAAAATGAGGTGTCAACCTGGTGAAGCTACAACCCAGGACTACTTGCATGCCAAACTGCATAAGCAGCATGTGATAGACAGAGCTAAGCGATCCCATAACCAACGGATCAGATCTGAGCTCTGCAGTCCTGCCACATCCAGCCATGAATGGTGGTGGACATTTAAACAACTAACTGGAGGAGGTGGCTCCACAAATATCCCTATCCTCAATGATGGGGGAGCACAGTACATCTGTATGAAAGATAAGGCTGAAGCATTTGCCACAATCTTCAGCCAGAAGTGCCGAGTTGATGATGCATCTCGGCCTCCTGTTGAAGTCCCCAGCATCACAGATGCCAGACTTCAGCCAATTTGATTCATTCCGCGTGATATCAAGGAACGAATGAAGGCACTGGATACAGCAAAAGCTACGGGCCCTGACAATACTCCAGCAATAGTACTGAAGACCTGTGCTCCAGAATTTGCCACGCCCCTAGCCAAGCTGTTCCAGTACAGCTACAACACTGGCATTTATCCTGAAATGTGGAAAATTGCCCAGGTATGTCCTGTACACAAAAAGCAGGACAAGTCCAACCCGACCAATTACCGCCCCATCAGTCTACTCTCAATCATCAGTAAAGTGATGGAAGGTGTCATCAACAATGCCATCAAGCAGCACTTGCTTTGCAATAACCTGCTCAGTGACGCTCAGTTTGGGTTCCGCCAGGGCCACTCAGCTCCTGACCTCATTACAGCCTTTGTTCAAACATGGACAAAAGAGCTGAACTCAAGAGGTGAGGTGAGAGTGACTGCCCTTGACATCAAGGCAGCATTTGACCAGTATGGCATCAAGGAGCCCGAGCAAAACTGAGGTCAATGGGAATCAGGGGGAAAACCCTCTGCTGGCTGGAGTCATACCTAGCGCAAAGGAAGATGGTTGTGGTTGTTGGAGGTCAATCATCTGAGCTCCAGGACATCACTGCAGGAGTTCCTCAGGATAGTGTCCTAGACCCAATCATCTTCAGCTGCTTCATAAATGACCTTCCTTCAATCATAAGGTCAGAAGTGGGATGTTTGCTGATGATTGCACAATGTTCAGCACCATTCGCAACTCCTCAGTTACTGAAGCAGTCCATGTAAAAATGCAGCAAGACCTGGACAATATCCAGGCTTGGGCTGGTAAGTGGCAAGTAACATTCGTGCCACACAAGTGTCAGGCAATGAACATCTCCAACAAGAGAGAATCTAACCATCTCCCCTTGACATTTAACAGCATTCCCATCGCTGAATCCCCCACTATCAACATCCTAGCAGCTGAACTGGAGTAGCCGTATAAACACTGTGGCTACAAGAGCAGGTCAGAGGCTAGGAATTCTGCGGTGTGTAACTCACCTCCTGACTCCCCAATGCATGTCCACCATCTACAAGGTACAAGTCAGGAGTGTGATGGAATACTCTCCACTTGCCTGGATGGGTGCAGCTCCAACAACACTCAAGAAGCTCGACACCATCCAGGACAATGCAGCCCGCTTGATTGGCACCCCATCTACAAACATTCACTCACTCCACCACCGACGCACAGTGGCAGCAGTGTGTACCATCTCCAAGATGCACTGCAGCAATGCACCAAGGCTCCTTCGACAGCACCTTCCAAACCTGCGACCTCTACCAACCAGAAGGACAAGGGCAGCAAATACATGGGAACACCACCATCTGCAAGTTCCCCTCCGAGTCACACACCATCCTGACTTGGAACTATATCGCCGTTCCTTCACTGTCGCTGGGTCAAAATCCTGGAACTCTCTCCCTAACAGCACTGTGGGTATACCTACCCCAAATGGGCTGTAGCGGTTCAAGAAGGCAGCTCACCACCACCTTCTCAAGGGCAATTAGGGATGGGCAATAAATGCTGGCCTGGCCAGTGACGCCTACATCCCATGAATGAATTTAAAAAAAATCCCCTGTGCTTCTAGGTGCTCTTTATTCTTTTGGGTGAACTCCTACATGGTGCTTCCTCTGTGCTGTCAGCTAAAGTGGAGGCAGGCTGCTGACCTTGAAGCCCCTTGGCTCGGGATAAACTTCGTGGTCGTCCTTTGGATGCATGAGGCCTGGTGGCCCTGGCATACTGAGTGCCTCCTGCACAGAAGCAGTACCACTGTCTGTCACCATAGGGATGAAGGAGGATCTGGCGACACTGGCAGAGGGATAGAGGCACAGCTGCCTGCACCAGGAGCACCCTGTGAGGAGCCCCATGCTGTGGGGGACAGCCTTTGGAAGGCAGACTTCTGCCTCCCTGCTGACCTAACAGTGGATGACCTGGTGGTGACTCCAGGTCCCCGTCCCCCTCTCACCTTGCCACTTTTACCTTGAGCTCATAGTCAAGGCAAAGGTATGCATGTCTGCATGAATATCCTGCAGACACTGAGTGGTCTGCTGGATGTGGTTCTCCAGGAGAGTCGCCAATCTCTCAATGGAGGATGCCACTCGTGCACCAGTCTGACAGTGCAGCACTCAAGGCCTGGATAGACTCCTCCATCATCCGTGCTTGGGCAAACATTGCCTCTGGCATCTCTGCCGGATGTTGCCTGACCTCTCACTGCAGCTGCAGCAGCAGCATTTCCCGTGATGCTGGCTACACCAGAGGCACGTCATTAGCCTGGGGCTCTGCACGGAGGTGGCCTGGGTTGTCACAGCCTTTGTCAGTTGTTCGGGCACGTCCATGCTGTGTTCACCAGGTTGTGAGCCTGAATCTAACCACGAGTGCATACCACCGACGTGAGAGTATCTGCACCGGTGGAGGGTGCTGGGGTATGAGGTGACGATACACCCTCTGAGGCTCCTTCTTCCCCGGCAGGCTCTTCCACAGGGAGGCTTTCTGTGGATGCTCTATGTGATCTGCATGAGAGAACAGAGACATTCAAGGGTCAAGAGCCTCCCTTCCCGACATAGTAAACACCCCAACATTGGAAATCCCAATAGGCACCAGATGTCTCATGAGCAGCATGGCTCCATCGCTGCAGATGCTCCCTTGTGCTGCATGGAAAAATTACTTTTTGTCTTATGAAGGTGCCCCTGTCTCTCCTTCCGCAGCACACTATCTGTCCTGTGGTCCATGCAGCTCCATGGCCTCCTCCTCCATCAGGCTCAGGACATGGAGATTTGGCAGTCCACTGCCGGCCTTGGCCCACTCTCTGGAATTGTTTGCTATCTTCTCCTGCAGACACAAAGATGAATGTTGTTGGTCTCCCAGCACAGACAAGCCCAATACATATGCTGGTAGTAGTCCAGCGGTTGCTATTTGGGCACACAGTTGCCTCCTGCATATGGCCCCTTTCCAGGGACTTTGTGAGGGTCTGCAATGACAAAAGACTGCCTTTCAGTGTCGTTTTGCCCTGCCTCAGGCAGTTTGTCTGTATGCCCTGACCCTTTGCCAATGTCAGCAGAAGCAGTGGCGGCGGTGAGAGAAGCCGGTGTGTAAAAGGAGTGGAGAGCGAGGCTCGACACAGAAGCAGTGGCGGCGGTGAGAGAAGCCGGGGTATAAAAGGAGTGGAGAGCGAGGCCCGACACTGAAGCAGTGGCGGCGGTGAGAGAAGCAGGGGTATCAAAGGAGTGGAGAGCAAGGCCCGACACTGAAGCTGTGGCGGCGGTGAGAGAAGCCAGGGTATAAAAGGAGTGGAGAGCGAGGCCCGACACTGAAGCAGTGGCGGCGGTGAGAGAAGCCGGGGTATAAAAGGAGTGGAGAGCGAGGCCCGACACTGAAGCAGTGGCGGCGGTGAGAGAAGCAGGGGTATCAAAGGAGTGGAGAGCAAGGCCCGACACTGAAGCTGTGGCGGCAGTGAGAGAAGCCAGGGTATAAAAGGAGTGGAGAGCGAGGCCCGACACTGAAGCTGTGGCGGCGGTGAGAGAAGCCGGGGTATAAAAGGAGTGGAGAGCGAGGCCCGACACTGAAGCAGTGGCGGTGGTGACGATGAGAGAAGCCGGGGTATAAAAGGAGTGGAGAGCGAGGCCCGACACTGAAGCAGTGGCGGTGGTGACGGTGAGAGCGCTTTGTTCTGTTCTGTGGGCCTGCATGACCAGCAAAAATCGAAGTGTGATGTCACAGAAGAGCTGGTAAGTGATTGGTGGGTATTTCTTTCCTTCTTCCGTGTCTCGTGGTGTTTTTTCTTCCTTTTTCCTGTTTTTTTTGGTTTTGGCCAAGTAATTTAAATCAGGTGACGTCATTACAGGTTAAGAGTATACTTAAATAGTTTTTTTTCTTAAATACTGTGATCCAAATTAATTAATTAAATAGAATCGAGATGGCTGGGCAGGTGATGTGTTGCAGCTGTAGTATGTGGGAGCTGGTGGATGCCGGTGCGATCCACAGTGACCACATCTGCAGCAAGTGTTAGCTGCTCGAGGAACTTCGGCTACGAGTTGATGAGCTGGAGTCCGAACTGCGGACACTGTGACACATCAGGGAGGGGGAGAGTTACCTGGACACTGTGTTTCAAGAGACAGTCACACCCCTTAGATTAATTACATCCAATTTGGACGGTCAGGTACAGTAGGGTGTGACTGCCAGTGAGGCAGGTATGGGTATCCAGAATTTAGCTTTAGAGGAGCCTCAGCCAGTGCCCTTATCCAATAAGTACGAGGTTCTTGCTCCTGGTATGGATGAGGGCATAGACTGCAGGGAGGATGAGCAAACTGACCACAGCGAGAGGCAGCATGGTTTTGTGAAGGGGAGGTCATGTCTCACTAACTTGATTGAGTTTTTTGAGGAAGTGACGAAGATGATTGATGAAAGAAGGGCAGTGGATGTTGTCTATATGGACTTCAGTAAAGCCTTTGACAAGGTCCCGCATGGCAGACTGGTACAAAAGGTGAAGTCACATGGGATCAGAGGTGAGCTGGCAAGATGGAGACAGAACTGGCTCTGTCATAGAAGACAGAGGGTAGCAGTGGAAGGGTGCTTTTCTGAATGGAGGGATGTGACTAGTGGTGTTCCGCAGGGATCAGTGCTGGGACCTTTGCTGTTTGTAGTATAAATAAATGATTTGGAGGAAAATGTAGCTGGTCTGATTAGTAAGTTTGCAAACGACACAAAGGTTGGTGGAGTTGCGGACAGTGATGAGGATTGTCAGAGGATACAGCAGGATATAAATCGGTTGGAGACTTGGGCGGAGAAATGGCAGATGGAGTTTAATACGGACAAATGTGAGGTAATGCATTTTGGAAGATCTAATACAGGTGGGAAGTATACAGTAAATGGCAGAACCCTTAGGAGTATCGACAGGCAGAGAGATCTGGGCATACAGGTCCACAGGTCACTGAAAGTGGCAACGCAGGTGGATAAGGTAGTCAAGAAGGCATACGGCATGCTTGCCTTCATTGGTTGGGGCATAGAATATAAAAATTGGCAAGTCATGCTGCAGCTGTACAGAACTTTAGTTAGGCCACACTTAGAATATTGCGTGCAATTCTGGTCGCCATACTACCAGAAAGACATGGAGGCTTTGGAGAGGGTACAGAAGAGGTTTACCAGGATGTTGCCTGGTCTGGAGGGCATTAGCTATGAGGAGAGGTTGGATAAACTCGGATTGTTTTCACTGGAATGACGAAGGTGGAGGGGTGACATGATAGAGGTTTACAAAGTTATGAGCGGCATGGACAGAGTGGATAGTCAGAAGCTTTTTCCCAGGGTGGATGAGTCAGTTACTAGGGGACATAGGTTTAAGGTGTGAGGGGCAAAGTTTAGAGGGGATGTGCGAGGCAAGTTCTTTACACAGAGGGTGGTGAGTGCCTGGAACTTGCTGCTGGGGGAGGTGGTGGAAGCAGGTACGATAATAACGTTTAAGAGGCATGTTGACAAATACATGAATAGGATGGGATTAGGGGGATATGGTCCCCAGAAGTGCAGAAAGTTTTAGTTTAGGCAGGCATCAAGATCAGCGCAGGCTTGGAGGGCCGAATGGCCTGTTCCTGTGCTGTACTGTTCTTTGTTCTTTGTTAGCACCGTGGTTCAGAGTGCCATTCAAGTGGGGGGAGAAAAAAGAAATGTAGTTGTAGTAGGGGATAGCACAGTTAGGGGTTTCGATACTGTTCTCTGTCGCAAAGATAGAGAGTCCTGAAGGCTGTGTTGCCTCCCTGGTGCCAAGGCTAAGGACATCTCTTTTGTCTGGAGAGAATCTTGGAGTGGGAGGGAAAAGATTCAGTTGTCGTGATCTCCGTAGGTACCAATGACATAGGTAGGACTAGGAAAGAGGTTCTGCTCAGGGACTATGAGCAGCTCAGGTCCAAATTAAAAAGCAGAACCACAAAGGCAATAATCTCCGGATTACTACCTGAGCCACGTGCTAATTAGCATAGGGTAAATAAGATTAGAGAGGTAAATGTGTGGCTCAAAGATTGGTGTGGGAGAAATGGGTTCTGATTCACTGGACACTGGCACCAGTACTGGGGAAAGAGAGAGCTGTTCCGTTGGGATGGGCTTCACTTGAACCATGCTGGGACCAGTGTCCTGGCAAATCGTAGAAATAGTGTTGTAGATAAGGCTTTAAACTAAATAGTGGGGGAGAGGGTTCATTTGAAGGGAAGTTTAAAAAGTCGAATAGTAACGAGAGAGCAGAGGTATCGGATAGTGAAGGAACATACATTAATCAGAGAGCGACAGGAAGGGACACAGAATACAAGCACAAGAGTACAGCAGACATTAGAACCAGAGTAGGTAAAATGGTAAAAAGTCAAAGCTTAAGGCTCTTTATGTGAATGCACGTAGCATTTGTAACAAGATAGATGAGCTGACGGCACAGATAGAAATAAATGAATATGATTTGCTGGCTGTCACTGAGACGTGGTTGCAGGATGACCAGGACTGGAATCTAAATGTTCAAGGATATACCACATTCTGGAAGAATAGCCAGAGAGGAAAGGAGGGGGGGTAGCTTTGCTATTAAAGGAAGGAATCAGTGCAGTTGTGAGTAATGATATAGGTATAATGGATCGTGATGTAGAATCAGTTTGGATGGAAATAGGGAATAGCAACGAAAGAAATCACAGGTGGGAGTGGTCTATAGGCCCCCGAAGAGTAGCCTCGCTGTAGGACAAGATATTAATCAGGAAATAATGGAGGCGTGTAAGAAGGGCACTGCAATTATCATGGGTGATTTTAATCTGCATATAGACTGGACAAATCAAATTGGCAACGGTAGCACGGAAGACAAATTTGTAGAGTGCCTCAGGGATTGTTACTTAGAGCAATATGTCACAGAACCTACCAGGGAACAGGCTATTTTAGATTTGGTAATGTGTAATGAGGTAGGATTAGTAAGAGATCTCGTAGTTAAGGATCATTTAGGGGGAAGCGATCATAACATGGTAGAATTTCAAATTCAGTTTGAGGATGAGCAACTCGGGTCTCAAACCAGTGTCTTCATCTTAAACAAGGGCAATTACAGAGGTATGAAGAAAGAGTTGTCTAAAGCGGGCTGGGAAGATAGACACAGGGGAAATCAGTAAATGAACAGTGGCAGACGTTTAAGCAGATACTTCATAACACTCAGCAAACATTTCTTCCAGTCAGAAGGAAGGACTCGAAGAGAACGATGAACCACCCGTGGATAACAAGGAAGTTAAGGAGAGTATCAAATCAAAAGCAAAGGTGTACAATGCGGTGAAAACGAGTGGTAGGCCAGAGGATTGGGAAGCTTTTCGAAACAGGCAGCGGATGACTAAAAAACTAATAAAGAGGGAGAAAATTGATTATGAGATTAAATTGGCAAGAAATATAAAAACAAACAGTAAGAGCTTCTATGGGCATATAAAAAGGAAGAGAGTAGCTAAAGTAAGTGTGAGGCCCTTAGAGGATGAGAATGGGAAATTAATAACAGGAAACAGGGAAATGGCAGATAATTTAAACCAATATTTTGTATAAGTCTTCACGGTGGAGGACACGATAAACATCCCAACAATAATAGATGAACAAGGTGTAAATGGGAGGGAGGAACTTGTAACAATCTGTATCATGACGGAGAAGGTGCTGGACAAACTGATAGGACTAAAGGCAGACAAGTCGCCAGGACCCTATGGCCTGCATCCAAGGGTTTTAAAAGAAGTGACTGCAGAGATAGTGGAGGCATTGGTCATAATATACCAAAACTCACTGGATTCCGGGAGGGTACCAGCGGATTGGGAAACTGTTAATGTGACACCCCTATTCAAGAAAGGAGGGAGACAAAAAGCAGGAAAGGAGGGAGACAAAAAGCAGGAAACTATAGACCAGTTGGCTTAACATCTGTCATTGGGAAAACGCTTGAGTTGATTATTAAGGAAGAAATAGCAGGACATTTAGAAAAACATAATGCAATCAAACAGAGTAAACATGGTTTTATGAAAGGGAAATCATGTTTGACAAATTTGTTGGAATTCTTTGAGGATATAACAAGCAGAGTGGATAAAGGTGAACCGGTAGATGTTGTGTATTTGGATTTTCAGAAGGTGTTTGATAAGGTGAAACATGAAAGGTTATTGCACAAAGAGGAGCTCAGGGTATTAGGGGTAATGTGTTGGCCTGGATTGAGGATTGGCTAACACGCAGAAGGCAGAGAGTCGGTATCAATGGGTCTTTTTCAGGTTGGAAAGCCGTAACTAGTGGGGTGTCACAAGGATCGGTCCTCGGGCCTCAACTATTTACTATCTATATTAATGACTTCGAGGAAGGGACAGAGTGCAGTGTATCTAAATTTGCTGACGATACAAAAATAGGTGGGAAGGCATGTTGTGATGAGAACACAAAGAATCTGCAAAGGGATATAGATAGGTTAAGTGAGTGGGCAAAAATTTGGCAGATGGTGTTCAGTCTGGGAAAGTGTGAGGTAATCCACTTTGGTAGGAAGAATATAAAGGCTGATTATTATTTAGATGGAGAAGGACTACAAAATACTGCAGTACAGCGGGATCTGGGTGTTCTTGTGCAAGAAACACAAAAGGTTAGCATGCAGGTGCAGCAAGTAATTAGGAAGGCAAATGGAATTTTGGCCTTTATTGCTAGGGGGTTAGAGTTTAAAAATAGGGAAGTTTTGTTACAACTGTACAGGGTGTTGGTGAGGCCACACCTGGAGCACTGCGTGCAGTTTTGGTCCCCTTATTTAAGGAAGGATATACTAGCATTGCAGACAGTTCAGAAAAGATTCACTAGGCTGATTCCTGGGATGAAGAACAGCTAAACAGGTTAGACCTTTATTCATTGGAGTTTAGAAGAATGAGAGGTGATCATATCGAAACATATAAGATTTTAAGGGGGCTTGACAGGGTAGATGTTGAGAAGATGTTTCCACTAGTGGGGGAATCTCGAGCTAGGGGACATAATTACAGAATAAGGGGGCACACATTTAAAACTGAGATGCAAAGGAATTTCCTCTCTCAGAGGGTGGTGAATCTCTGGAATTCTCTGCCTCAGAGAGTTGTGGAGGCTAGGTCACTAAATGTATTTAAGGAGGAGGTAGATATATTTTTGAAATCTCGGGGAGTCGAGGGTTAGGCAGAGCAGGCCTGAAAGAGAATTATAGGACTGGGAGAGATCAGCCATGATCTTATTGAATGGCAGGGCAGGCTTGAGGGGCTGAATGGCCTACTCCTGCTCCTATTTCTTATGTTCTTATGTTCTTATGTCTGGATGGGCACTCCCTCTCGACCCAATGCACCCTCCTCCTCTGACAAATGCAAGACCCAAGAGGTGAAGGCATTAAGAGGTACTTACTTTCGCTGCTCGGATGAAGTCATTAAGTCACTTGTGGCTTGGTGTTACCCCATCGCTTCTGACCTCCTCCACTATTTGCAGCCATGCTTGCTTAGTCAGGCTCCCAGCTCTCCTCGTCCCATCCCTAGAGAATAGTATATCCCATCTTTCCCTGGCAGCCGGTAAGAGAACCTGCAGGGAGGCATCACTAAAACACGTGCCACCCAGGGTCTCCCTTCTGCCATCATTCTGCAGCCTGTCTCCTCTGAAGAAATCCTTGTACCTTGAAATGAAACATTGAATGCAGGGCTGGCAGCCCTTTAAATATGGTACCAGCACCTGCCACGGTGGCAGATGATGCCAGCGTCTCCGCCTCCACCCCTGTCACCATCCACTGTATTGGACAGCCGCGTGCCTCATGAAGTTAAGTTGACCAGCCGCCACTTGATCATATGCAGCAGGCCGCTCATGGCCCCGATGGAAGCTGTACCCGTTTCCGGTCCAACGTTGGGACCTGCGGCTTCAATATAAAATCCAGCCCTCTGTGTAATTGCCCAGATAGGCACAAAAGATCCTTTGGAACATTTTTGGAAATCTCTTTCTGGCCTGGCCAAAACTCCTCCCCCTTTCACCTAAATAAATTAACTTGTCAATTTTGCTTTTCTTGGGAACTGCTGTGTACAAATTGGCTGCATGTTTGCCTACAAAACAACAGTGACTACACAACGAAACTAAATCATTGGGTGTGAAACACTTTGGAATGTCCTGAGGACAATGAAAACCACTATATCAATGCACGTCTCTCTTTCTTTCTGGAAGTCAACGATGGGTCTGCTACCATTGAACCTGAGCCAAGCTGAGCTGAACCTCACAACTATTTTGAGCAAGAATGTCATTTTTATTCTGAGGCTTGATTCAAACTAAATTAGAACATTAGAACATTAGAACATTACAGCGCAGTACAGGCCCTTCGGCCCTCGATGTTGCGCCGACCATCTGACCTACACTATTCCATTTTCATCCATATGTCTATCCAAATAAAACATGGAAGACATTTTCCTCTGTGTGCTGCAAGTTGCAACATCAGAAATGCTTATAAAAAATTGGGTGTGATTTCACTTCATCTGCTATGCAGAGGAAATCGGCGCCCATTTTCGTTTGCTGTGAAACTACAATTCTAGTGCTCTTGACTATGTGAACAGATTTATTCATTTCTTGCAAATGTCAAATTTCAGCTAATCCTTGAGAGTATGTTCATTTCCTCTCTAGTCTCAGTTGAGTTGTTTGGGTGAGGGAAGGAAAAGTGCTGGAGGTTCGGGGTGTACACAAATGACATCGACACAGAACAAGGAAAAAAAGTGAGTTCCTGACAGAAGAAGATAGTTGGATAAGAAGAGCTCAGTTGACAGTGAGGCAATAAAATAAGAAAAGCATTACAAATAAAAGGAATAATGTCACTTGACTGGCCCTCAAAGCAGTGACCACAGTACAATACATTGAATGAAGTACATGTCCAGCCCCATCTCTACTGAGAGGTGCTTGACTGGATTTGCATTCTGTGAGATTTTACAATGGTGTTGTGCTTTTTGTTAAATATTTATTCTGTCCCTGTTTCAGAGTTCAAATGGCAGCAGAGGTCAACAGTACACTATTGCCAGCTGTCTACATCTATTTTACATAAGTATTCATTGGCATGTTAAAGTTAAATACTACAAATAATACATGCAAATTATGTAAATAATTAAAATCACCTGTACATACAAGAGTGCAAACAGGTGCACATTAAGCAATATCCTGCAGTTGTTGACAGCTGACAAGGGTGTTTTGCTTATATGTTTCCATTCTATTTGCTATTGAATTTAATTAAAATGCAGGGCCCCTTTGTTGTTCAGATCTCTCAACACATCACTATTGCTATTATATCTAGGTATTTAATTAGTGATATAGGAAGATATTTTCTAGTCTGCCATTTAATTGTAACACAATGTTCCAAACAATACATACCAAGATTCCCAAAAGCATTTTTTCTTTAAAAAAAATGATTCTTTAAACCAAGGTGAGATGCGTGTGTTTGGAATTTCTGTCCTTTATGTGCCCATTGCGAGGTTTATTATAAGCTAGATATGGAATAAAGCACTTCTACCCTGCTCCAACAAAGTACCTTAAGCCCAACCATGGGAAATCACCCCATTCTGTCCCAAGGGCAACATTCTCTTTTCTCAAAACTATCTTTGCGGTTGGTTTTGTGCACTTAACCCATGTTCATTCGGAGCTGGATTGAGACTGCAAGAATTTATTTTACTTGGAAGCCCCACAAACATTAATGAAAGAATTTAATTCCAAATCAGTGGTCTGGATTTGACCCCGGGTCACACAAGTAAAAGGGCGATGTTCCAATCCTGCACAATTCAAGCTGAAGGAAACAAAACACACATTCTAATGATTACCTGAAGGCTGACAGCAGGAGGCAAAAAAATGAGTCGAATTTGCATTAGAGTGATGGAAAGTGCTTAATTTAGTTTGACAAATGGTTTGCTCATCCAGCAAAAAAACAAATAATTAATAACACTATTTGCACTGTATCCACTTTATTTTGTGAAAACATCTTGAACCACTTTCAACTGCAGTGACTATAATAATGTAGCAGATATTCCATGCTAACAACATCCTATTTACAAAGCCTATTACTTTTGGTAGTATTGGTTGAAAAAGTGATGGTGACGAGAAAACAGGTAGAACTTCAATTTTTCTATGGATATATCCATGGGATTTTTCATGTTCTTCTGAACCCAGATCAGAAGCTTTAACAACTCATTTGGAGGGAGGCACTCCCGATATTGTATTATTCTTTCAGTACTGTCCGAAAATATCAGCCTAGGTTATGAGTTGCTTAGAAATTGCAACATGAAAAGCTGTTTGGTCCAATCAGTCTGTATTGGGTGTTTAACCTACTCATGAATTCAAGAATTATTTGCTGCCGTGGTAAAGCAAAATAAAAAGCAAAGGGCGAATTTTCCTCTCCGCGGCTCCCAATACGGCCCAGAAATGAGTGTAATGAATTGGAATGCTGAGGTCTATTCACTTGCTCCCAGAATCACAGAATTATTACAGCACAGAAGGAGGCCATTTGGCCCATCGTGTCTGTACCGGCTATCCAAATGAGCAACTTACCTTGTACCATTCCCCGCTGTCACCCCATAACCCTGCACATTCTTCCTTTTTAGATAACAGTCCAATTCCTTTTTGAATGCCACAATTGAATCTGCCTGCACCACACTCTCAGACTGTGCATTCCAGAATACAACCACTCGCTGTGTGAACAAGTTATTCCTCATGTCACTTTTGCTTCTTTTGCCAGTTACTTTAAATTTGTGCCTTCTCGTTCTCGATCCTGTCACAAGTAGGAACAGTTTTTCCTATCTACTCTGTCCAGACCCCTCATGATTTTGAATACCTCTATCAATTCACTTCTCAGCCATCTCTTCTCTAAGGAAAACAGTCTCTACTTCTCCAGTCTATCTTCATAACTGATATTCTCATCCCTGGAACCATTCTTGTGAATCTTTTCTACACTCTGTCCAATGCTTTCACATCTTTCCTAAAGTGTGATGTCCAGAACTGGATGCAGTACTCCAGCTGAGGCCGGACTAGTGTCTTATACAAGGTCAACATAACTTCCTTGCTCTTGTACTCTATGCCCCTATTAATAAAACCCAGGATACTGTATTCTTTATTAACTGTTCTCTCAACCTGTCCTGCCACCTTCAATGACTTATGCACATATACACCCAGGTCCTCTGTCCCTGCACCCACTTTAGAATTGTACCCTTTATCTTATATTGTTTCTCCATGTTCTTCCTACCAAAATGAATCACTTCACATTTCTCTGCATTGAGCTTCATCTGCCACCTGTCTGCCCATTCCACCAACTTGTCTATGTCCTTTTGAAGTTCTACACTATCCTCTTCACAGTTCACAATGCTTCTAAGTTTTTTGAAATTGTGCCCTGTACATCAAGGTCTAGGTCATTTCTATTTATCAGAAAGAGCAAGGGTCCCAACACTGACCCCTGGGGAACTCCACGACAAATCTTCCTCCAGTCCGAAAAACATCCATTAATCATTACTGTCTGTTTCCTGTAACACAGCCAGTTTTATATCCATGTTGCAATTGTCCCTTTTATTCCATAAGCTATAACGTTGCTCACAAGTCTGTTGTGTGGCAATGTATCAAATGCCTTCTGGAAGTACATTTGCACCACAACAACAGCACTGCCCTCATCAACACTCTCTGCCACCTTTTCAAAAAACCCAAGCAAGTTAGTTGAACAAAATTTTCCCTTGACAAATCCGTGGGCTGGTTTTCCTTAATTAACCCACGTTTGTCAATGTGCCTATTAATTGTGTCCCAGTTTTTGTTTATTGAAGTTTTTCCACCACTGAAGTTAAACTGACTGGCCTGCAGTTGCCGGGCTTATCTTTACACACTTTTTTGAACAAGGGTGAAACATTTGAAATTCTCCCTGAGTTTTAGGAAGACTGGAAAATTATGGCCAGTGCTTCCACAACTTCCACTCTCACTCGCTCAATATCATTGGCTGCATCTCATTCAGTGATTTATCAACTTTAAGTATAGACACCCTATCTAATAACTCCTCCTTATCAATTTAAATCCTTCTAGTGTATTTATTACCTCCTCTTTCACCGTGGCCTGGGTAGCATCTTCTTCTTTAGTAAATACAGATGGAAAGTATTCATTTAGTACTGAAGCTTTCCCCCCTGCTTCCATGTGTAAATCACCTAATTGGCCCTACTCCTCCTTTTACCACCTTTTTACTATTATTTATGCCTATGGAAGACTTTGGGATTCCCTTTTATGTTAGCTGAAAGTTTCTTTTCATACTCACTCTTCGCTTCTCTTATTTGCTTTTTCACTTCCCCTTTGAACTTTCTATATTCAGCCTTGTTCTCCATTGTATTATCCACCTGACATCTGTCATAAGCACACTTTTTCTTCTTCATCTTAATCTCTATCTCTTTTGTCATCCAGGGAGCTCTGGATTTGTTTACCCTACCTTTCCCCTTCGAGAGAATGTACCTTGACTGTGCCTGAACTATCTCTTCTTTGAAGGTAGCCCATTGTTCAGCTCCTGTTTTTCCTGCCAACCTTTGATTCCAATTTATTCAGCCCCGATCCATTCTTACCCCATTGAAGTCTTACTGTAGATAGTTCTTTGTCCTTTTCCATAATCAACCTAAATCTTATGATACATTGATCACTGTCGCCTTAATGTTCTCCTCCTGATATTTGATCCACATGGCTGACCTCATTCCCAAGAATGAGGTCCATCAATGCCTCCCCTCTCATTGGATTGGAAACATATGGCTTCAGAAAATGTTCCTGAACACACTCGAGGAACTCTTGCCTCTCTTTGCCCTTTACACTACGACTATCCCAGTCTATATTCAGATAATTAAAGACCCCCATTATAATTACTCTATAATTCTTGCACCTCTCTGTAATTTCCTTGCAAATTTGTTCCTCAACATCCTTTCCACTAGTTGGTGGCCTATAGACTACACAGAGCAATGTTATTTCACCTCTTTTGTTCCTTAGCTCTAAAATGAATTCTGTCCTTGTCCTGCTGGGATATCCTCTCTCTCCAGCACTGTAATGCTTTCCTTAATCAATACCACCACACCTTCCCCTTTTCTTCCTTTCCTATCTTTCCTGAATACCTTGTATCCAGGAATATTTTAAACCCTTCTTTGAGCCAGGTCTCTGTTATAGCCACAACATCATACTTCCAAATTTCAGTCCGTGCCTGTATCTCACCAATCTTATTAACCACACTCCATGCATTCACATATGTATACATTAACCCTGATTTAGATGTTACAGGCTGGATCTTGTTCTCCCCCATGCATCGGGTTCCATGGTGGGGTGGTGGTGGTGGCGTGCTGAAGATGGCTCTAGGTAAGGTGGCCACGGACCTCAACGCCAGGAGGGCCTGGCCTAATCCTCCTGGTGGCGGTGAGGCTCTGCTGGGTGACGGGACCACAATTAACATATTCAAATTAATAAAATTATTCAATTTAAATAGACTTACCTGCAGTCTCGAGGGCGCACTGCAATCTTCGGCGTGGCGGCCGGAACTCCCGTGCCTTCAGATCCCCGTCCATGGAAACGCAATGCCACACTGGTGGGGAGGGGGAAAGAGGTACATTTGTCAGTGCAGGAGGTGGGGGCAACGGGGTCAAGTGCATGCAATGGGTGAAGGGGATGGTGGGAAGGGTTGAACCTTAAGCTTTGTGCAGTTTTGGGTGGGAAGGTCAGAGGTAAAAGATGTGGTTTGGAGGGGGAAGGGCAAATTGTTATTGTAATTGTTATGGTGGGGGGGGGGGGGACTTTAAAAATTTATATGTGCCAACAGGGCTGGTTGCCCTTTAAAAATGGTGCCAGCACCTGCAGCTTACGCCATTCCTGGGGGCAGACAGTCTGCCTCCTCCATGAGAGGTAGAGGTCATGGGTTTGGAAGGTGCTGTCTAAGGAGCCTTGGTACGTTGCTGTGGTGTATCTTGTAGATGGAACACACTGCTGCCACTGTGCGTCGGTGATGGAGGGAATGAATGTTGAAGGTGGTGGATGGTGTGCCAACCAAGTGGGCTGCTTTGTCCTGGATATTGTCAAGCTTCTTGAGTGTTGTTGGAGCTGCACCCATCCAGGCAAGTAGAGAGCATTCCATCACGTTCCTGACTTGTGCCTTGTAGATGGTGGACATGCATTGGGGAGTCAGGAGGTGAGTTACACACCGCAGAATTCCTAGCCTCTGACCTGCTCTTGTAGCCCCAGCATTTATGTGACTGCTCCAGTTTAGTTTTTGGTCAATGGTAACCCCAAGGATATTGATAGTGGGGGATTCATCAATGATAATGCTGTTGGATATCATGAGGAGATGGTTAGATTCTCTCTTGTTGGACATGGTCATTCCCTGGCAATTGTGTGGTGCGACTGTTAGTTGCCCCTTATCAGACCATGCCTGGATATTCTCCAGGTCTTGCTGCATCTGGACACAGGTGGTTTCAGTATCTGAGGAGTCACGAATGGTGCTGAACATTGTGCAATCATCAGTGAACATCCCCATTTCTGACCTTATGATGAAGGGAAGGTCACTGATGAAGCAGCTGAAGATGGTTCATGTATGGACCAAGGCTGTAATGAGGTCAGGAGCTGTGTAGCTCTGGCAGAACCTAAACTCAGCTTCAGTAAGCAGTTTATTGCTGAGCAAGTGATGTTTGGTAGCACTGTTGACAACCCCATCCATCACTTTGCTGATGATCAAGAGTAGACTGATAGGGCGATAATTGGCCGGGTTGGTTTTGTCCTGCTTTTTGTGGACAGGACATACCTGGGCAATTTTCCACATTACCGGGTAGATGCTATTGTTATATCTGTACTGGAACAGCTTGGTGAGAGATACGGCTAGTTCTGGAGCACAAGCCTTCAGTATTATTGATAGAATGTTGTCAGGGCCCATAGCTTCATAGGATCCAGTGCCTTCTACCATTTCTTGATATTATGTGGAGTGAATGGGATTGGCTGAAGACTGGCATCTGTGATGCTGGGGACCTCAGGAGAAAACCGAGATAGATAATCTTCTCAACACGTCTGGATTAAGGTGGATGCAAATGCTTCAGCCTTTTCTTTTTCACTGATGTGCTGGGCTCCCCCATCATTGAGAATGAAGATATTTGTGGACCTCCTCCTGCTGCTGGTGGTTTGATTATCCACCACCATTCACGACTGAATGTGGCAGGACTGCAGAGTTTAGATCTGATCCGTTGGTTATGGGATCGCTTAGCCTTGTCTATTGCATGCTATTTACGCTGTTTGGCATGCAAGTAGTTCTGTGTGATAGCTTCTCCAGGCTGACACCTCATTTTGAGGTATGCCTGCTGCTGCTCCTGGCATGCCCTCCTGCACTCTTCATTGAACCAGGGTTGATCCACCAGCTTGATGATAATGGTAGAGTGGGGGATATGCCGGGCCATGAGATTACAGATTGTGGTTGAATACAATTCTGCTGCTGCTGATGGCCCACAGTGCCTCATGGATGCCCAATTTTGAGTTGCTAGATCTGTGTGAAATCTATCCCATTTAGCACGGTGGTAGTGCTGCACAACATGATGGTGGGTATCCTCGATGTGAAGATGAGACTTTGTCTCCACAAGGACTGTGCAGTGGTCACTCTTACCAATACTGTCATGGACAGATGCATCTGCAACAGATGGATTGATGAAGATGAGGTCATGTAGGTTTTTCCCTCTTTTTGGTTCCCTCACCAACTCCTGCAGACCCAGTCTAGCAGCTATGTCCTTTAGGACTCGGCCAACTCAGTCTGTAGTGGTGCTACCGGACCACTCTTGTTGATGGACATTGAAGTCCTCCACCCAGAGTACATTCTGTGCGTTCAATGGCATTACCATCATTGAATTCCCCTACTATCAACATCCTGAGGTTACCATTGACCAGAAACTGAACTGGACCAGGCACATAAATGCCATGGCTACAAGAGCAGATCAGAGGCTGGGAATTCTGCAGTAAGTAACTAACCTCCTGACTCCCTAATGTATGTCCACCATCTACAAGGCACAAGTCAGGAATGTGATGGAATACTCTCTATTTGCCTGGATGGGTGCAGCTCCAACAACACTTAAGAAGCTCGACACCATCCAGGACAAAACAGCCCGCTTGATTGGCACACCATCCACAACCTTCAACATTTACTCCCTCCAGCACCGACGCACTGTAGCAGGAGTGTGTACTATGTACAAGATGCACTGCAGCAACTCACCAAGGTTCCTTTAACAGCTCCTTCCAAACAGAGGAACATAGGAACATAGGAACAGGAGCAGGACATTCAGCCCATTGAGCCCACTCCACCATTCAATATGCTCATGGCTGATCATCCGCTTCAATGTCTTTTTCCCACACTATCCCCATAACCCTTAATATCATTGTTATTTAGAAATTAGTCGATCTCTGCTTTAAGCATACTCAATGACTGAGCTTCCACAGCCCTCTGGGGTAGAGAATTCCAAAGATTCACACCCCTCTGAATAAAGACATTTCTCCTCATCTCTGTCATCTAGACTCCCCAACCAGGGGAAACATCTTACTTGTATCTACCCTGTCGATCCCTTTAAGTATTTTGTAGGTTTCAATGAAATCACCTCTCATTCTTTGAAACTCTGGAGAATACATGCCCAGTTTTCACAATATCTCTTCAGAGGACAGTCCTGCCATTCCAGGAACAAGTCTGGTGAACCTTGGTTGCACTCCCTCTATGGTAATAATATCCTTCCTAAGGTAAGGGGACCAAAACTGCACACAGTACTCCAGGTGCGGTCTAACCAAGGTTCTATACAATTGAAGCAAGACTTCACGACTCCTGTACTCAAATCCTCCTGCGATTAAAGGCTAACATACCATTAGCCTTCCTGATTGCTGGCTGCACCTGCTTTCAGTGACTTATTGACAAGGACACCCAGATCCCTTTGTACATCTACACTTTCTAATCTCTTACCATTTAAAAAATACTCTGGACATCTGTTCCTCCTACCAAAGTGGATGATCTCACATTTTTCCACTTCATATTTCATCTGTCATATTCTTGCCCTTTCACTTAGCCCTTCCAAATCCCCTTGAAACCGCTTTGCCTCTTTCTCACAATACACATTCCCACCTAGTTTTGTGTCATCCGCGAACTTGGAAATATGGAACTTGGTCCCCATATCCAAATCATTGATATATATTGTGAACAGCTGGTACTGCACTGATCCTTGTGGTACCCCAGTAGTCACAGCCTGCCAACGCGAGAATGACCCGTTTATTCCTACTCTCTGTTTTCTGCCTGTTAGCCAATCCATGCCAGTATATTACCTTCTATCCCATGTGCTTTAATTTTGCTAACCAACCAACTGTGGGGGACTTTATCAAAAGCCTTCTGAAAATCCAAGTATACTACGTCCACCGACTCCCCTTTATCAATTCTGTTAATAACACCCTCATAAAACTCCAACAGGTTCGTCAAACATGATTCCCCGTTCATAAATCCATGTTGACTATGCCAAATCAGATCATTATTATCCAAATGCCCATTTATCACATCCTTTAGAATATATTCTAGCCTTTTCCCAATGCCTGATGTAAAGCTAACAGGTCTGTAGTTCCCTGTTTTCTCTCTCCCTCCCTTCTTAAATAATGGGGTGACATTTGCGACCTTCCAATCTGCAGGAACCATTCCAGAAACTATAGAATTTTGGAAGATGATCACCAATATATCCACTATCTCCAGAGCTACCTCTTTCAACACCCTGGGATGTAGAATATCAGGCTCCGGGTGCTTATCAACCTTCAGCCTCATTAATTTCTCCAATACAGCCTTCTTACTAATATTAATTTCCTTCAATTCCTCATTTTCCTGAGTCCCTTGGATCTCTAATTCTGTGAAATTTTTGGCATCTTCCTCAGTGAAGACAGTCTCAAAGTAGTCATTTAGCTTCTCTGCCATTTCTCTATTCCCCATTATAAATTCTTCTGACTTTGCCAGTAATGGACCCACATTTGTCTTAGCCAAAAGTTTCCTTTTTATATTCCTATAGAAGCTTTTACAGTCCATTTTTATGTCTTCTGCTAGTTTACATTCATATTCTATTCTCCCTTTCTTTCTCAGTTTCTTGGTCCTCCTTTGCTGTATTCTGAAATCCTCCTAATCCTCAAATTTATGACGATTTCTGGCAACTTTATAGAACTTTTCTTCGAATCTTATGCAATCCTTAACTTCCTTTATTATTCACAGTTGACTGCCTTTTCTTTTGAAGTTTTTGTGCCTCGAAGGAATGTATAGTTGCTGCAAACTATGGAATATTTCTTTAAAGACTATCCATTGCCTATGTACTGTCATACCTTTTAATGTATTTTCCCAATCCACTTCAGCCAATTTGCCCCTCATACTTTCATAATTTCCTTTGTTCAAATTTAACATCCTGGCTTCAGATTGAATGACCTCACTTTCAAACATAATGTAAAATTCTATCATATTATGGTCACTCATCCTTAAAGGTTCTTTTACAGCAATATTATTAATTAACCCTTTCATTACATTATACTTTCTCTAAAATAGCCTGTTCTCTCGTTGGTTCCTCAACATCCTGCTCCAGAAAACCATTCCAAACACACTCCAGAAACTCATCCTCCACAGCATTAGGGCTCATTAGGTTTACCTAGTCTATATGCAGATTGAAGTCACCCCTGATTTCTGTATTATCCATGCTACATGCTTCTGTGATCTCCTGATTAATACCATGCCACACACTACCACTGCTGTTTGGTGGCCTATAAACAAATCCTACCGAGGTTTGCTGCCCCTTGCTGTTTCTTAGCTCCACCCAAACAGATTACACATTTTGTTCTTCCGATCTGAGATCCTCCCGTACTAATGTACAGATCCCATCCCTTATTATCAGCACAACACCACCTCCTTTTCCTTTTTGCCTGTCCTTCCTAAATGTCGAATATCCTTGAATATTCAGTTCCCAGTCTTGGTCACCCGGTAGCCATGTTTCCATAATGGCAATTAGATCATACCCATTTACCTCTATTTGTGCCTTTAAATCATCTACCTTGTTGCGAATGCTGCGTGCATTCAGGTGGAGTGCCCTTAGCCTTGTCTTCTTGACATTTTTCTGCATTCTAAACCTAGTTGATGCTTGCCTTTATTTCGCCTGCCTTCTAATGTCACTTGCTAGATTTTTACCTCCTGTTACCAGCTTTACTTCCTTCCAATTTGAGCTACCCCTCAGGTTCCTATCCCCCTGACAAGCTAGTTTAAACCCTCCCCAACAGCACTAGCAAATCTCCCTGTGAGGCTATTAGTCCTGGTCCTGTTAAGGTGTAGCCATCTTGTACAGGTCCCATGTGCCCCAGAACCAGCCCCAATGCCTCAGAAATCTGATGCCCTCCCTCGTACACCAATTCTCCAACCACATGATCAATCAATCAATCATCCTATTCCTATGCTCACTAGCATGCGGCACTGGGAATAACCCTGAGATTACTGCTCTTTTAATTTCCTTCCTAACTCACTAAAATCTGCTTTCAGGAGCTCATCCCTCTTCATACCTATGTCATTGGTACCAATGTGGACCACGACTTCTGGCTGTTCACCCTCTCCCAGAAGGATGTCCTGCAGCCGCTCGGTGACATCCTTGACCCTGGCACCGGGGAGGCAACACACCATCCTGGAGTCACATTTACTGCCGCAGAAACACCAGTCTGAACCCCTGACTATCGATTCCCCTATCACTATTACCCTTCCACTCTTCTTCCTCTCCTCCTGTGCAGCTGAGCCACCCATGGTGCCACAGACTTTGCTTTGTTTGCACTCCGCTGAGGAACCACCACCCTCACCACTATTCAAAATGGAAAACTGATTAGCAAGCAGGATAGACTCAAGGGACTCCTGCACTGCCTGCCTGGTTTTCTTAGATCGCCTGGTGATCCCCCATTCCCTCTCTGCCTGCATGCTTCTAACCTGTGGTATGTCCACCTACCTAAATGTCCCATCCATATAGTCCTCCATCTTGCGGATGCACAGCAGTGACTCCAGCCACCGCTTGACTACCGAAACCAGGAGCTTCTGCAGCTGGTGACACTTCCTGCAGATGTGTTCATCTTAGACACGTGGTGTCTCCATGACTTCCCACATACCACAGAATGTGCATTCCTCTTGGCTGAGCTGACCTGCCATATCGTAACTTTAAAAACATTTTATTACAATTAGAAGTAGAACAACATACCAATTTTTCACCAATCAGCTTCTTCCCCTGTACCGAAGAAATAGCCAGCTACTGGAAGCTTAAAAAAGGTAAAGGAAGAAAGCAGCCCATCCCTCACTGGACTCCCTCACTCACTGAACTCTCACTTTACACTCTGTTCACTCAAAGCAGCACTCAATGCAATCCCGTGACCTCTACCATCCAGAAGGACAAGGACAGCAGATACATAGGAACACCACCACCTGCAAGTTGCCTTCCAAGCCACACACCATCCTGACTTGGAACTATATTGCCGTTCCTTCACTGCCGTTGGGTCAAAATACTGGAACTCCCTTCCTAACAGCACTGTGGATGTACCTACACCACAAGGACTGCAGCAGATCAAGAAGGCAGCTCACCACCACCTTCTCAAGGGCAATTATGGTTGGGCAATAAATGCTGGTATAGCCAGAGATGCCCACATCCCATAAATGATTAATAAAAAAAACTTAGAAATTGACAGAAATGATAAAAGGATAATTCAGAATCTATATTGGAATCAATCAGTGGTGATGAGACTTGATAGCGGCTTATCAGACAGCTTACCAATCAAAAGAGAAGTGCGCCAGAGATGTGTTTTGTCCCCAAAACTGTTCAACCTGTACACTAAAGCTATCTTCAGAGACATAGAACATCTACCAGGTTGCAACATTGGTGGGTTGAGCGTCAACAACTTGAGATACTCTGATGACACTTCACTGATTGCAGAGTCAGAAGAGGCACTACAGGAAATTGTGAACAAAGTGAATGCAAGGAGTGTGGCATATGGATTAAGAATGAATGTGAACAAAACCAAGACAATGGTGATAAGCAGAGACCTAACCCCGGAAGTGAAAATTAAAGAAGATGGACAAGTCCCGAAACAAGTGAAAAGGTTTACATACCTTGGGCAAATTATCACAGATGATGGGCGATGTGATTGTGAGATCCAAAGGAGAATTGAGATAGCCAAGAAGAGCTTTGTCAGAATGAAGAATGTGTTAACATCAAAGAAGCTGAACCTGAATCTTAGAAAAAGAATGCTGAAGTGCTACATTTTGTCATCTATGCTATATGCCTCGGAAACGTGGACAACAAACACAGAGACTATTGATAAGCTGAATGCATTTGAGATGTGAACATATAGGAGGATGTTCCGCATATCCTATACAGACAGAAAAACTAATGAGGAAGTGTTGGAAATGACTGGAGAAAAGAGGAAATTAGTGCAGAACATCAAACAGAGAAAGATACTATATTTTGGTAGAAGCAATTATTGGAAGGAAAGCTTGTTGGAAAATGTGGGAGAGGGAAGCAGAGGCAGAAATGGATGACGGATATAATGGACTGGATGCAGTTGGCCTATGTATAAGGGTAGCACAAGACAGACAGAGGTGGAAATCCATGGCAGTCAACCTTCTGGCACCAACGAATGATAGAATCTTACTCTTTGACCAAACTTATGGTCATCTGTCCTAATATCTGTTTTATGTGTCATGGTGTCAATTTTTGTCTGATATTGCTTCTGTGAAGCACCTTGGGATGCTTTTACTATGTTAAAAGCATTGTATAAATACATGTTGCAGTTGCTGTTGTTGCATGGAGAGCTGCTTGGCAAAGTCATGGCACCACAGTATGACTCATTTATCGAATATGGTACACTTAACTTAACATGGAAGTCAATGACAAGCAAATAAGCTTCTTGTTGCCTCACACTTTTCAACAATAGCTGACTGTTTAAAAATTCACTGTTCCATAAATCCATAGATCTACATGAGGTAAAGGTTCCCACTGTGCTTGTCCTCTCAAGGGTGCAGGCTCAATGGAAGTCTCATAAAAGAAATATACATTTTTGTTATTTTTATTGGGTATGGCAGCAGACTACAGAATAAGTACAAACACAAATAAACAATTCCAGTGATTTACAGAATAACTTTTTTTTTAAAAAAAGGGTGAAATTCAACTTTGGTTGGTTGAAAACCAAGTGGTAGCAGATCAGCCACCAATTATACACCACCCCTCCCACTGACGTCATTGGAAAGGAAACTCAAGTGGGGAAGGGGTGGGGTATAGAACGGACAGCTAATCCACTACCACCAGTTTTATTGAAATTGAATTTCACCCCCGAAATGTCCAAAAGCAAGCCAGCTAAATATATGCACATCGGATCAGGTTAATAATTCATCAAGGTTTCACTTAGCATCCCAGACACCAGTATGTGGATTGAAGTAATGGGAACATAGCAAGATTTCCTGTTGTCTGCCTGAAGCGCCAATGGTGCACCCCCCTGCCCAATCCACTGTATGACTGGTGTTTTCCAGGTTTATTTTAATGAGACCCCATGGGAGGTTTGTGATTGCGCTCCAACTACTCCCAGTGTGCTCACAATATCAATGCTCCCACAGAGTACAATCAGCTCTCATGTTTTCTCTTTCTGTTATTTTCATTTTAAATGATTCTGTATGAAGAATTATATACAAGCTTCAGTATTTTTTCAATTTTCACTTTTACAATAAATGAAATGAAATATTTTAACCAGAAGATAAAGGCTGAGATAATCTACATCTATAACCTGGAGAACAGACCTTTTACTGTAATTGGGAAACCTATTTCTTTTATTTATGACTCAATGGTCAGACTCTATTTCTCTCTCCAGCTGCTCTCAGATGGTGATAATATATGCCCAACGATCAGCTTTCTCCCTCAAACTGTTATTGTGTAGTGAGTGTCCATGTATTGTTATCTCATTTGCTCTCTCCTAATCAGATAGCAGGGTAAGTGTTATGAGAGTCTCTCACTAACTTTTTTGATTTGTTCTTCAAATGCAAGTGACCTGAGAAGGTGAATTGGATCATTTCAGTTAGCATTAAGAGTTAATCACATAATGTGGGACTGGAATCACAATTGACAAGTTCACTTCCTGAACAACATTAATGATTATCCAACAGCTTTCACACTCAGTTTCCAGTGTTAGTCCACACATTCACAGGTTTATCGAGTTCAATTTCACAAATTATCATGGTTGGATATAAACTCTTACTAATCCAAAACCACAGCCAGCAGGTTATTGTACCCTAGCTTGGTAACTGATATTTAGTTGTAAGGATATACGTATTGTAGCAGATGTTCAAAGTACATGTTGAATAACTAAAAGAAAAGAGATTTGTTTGAGTGGTCTTATGATTGATAACTTTATATCGGTCCAGATTTAGTGGTCAGCGACAAAGCGATGGTGCTCCTTGCTGACCTCAAAGGAAGCTGTCCACAAAGATCTAGTGATCTCTGTGCCATGGATTTTGGTTTTACCAACATTAATTTCATTCATAGTGCCAATTATAGGGGATCTCTGGCATCCAGCAACAGTGATGGCATCAAGCAGGCTATGCAGCAAGTCACATTGAACAATTCTCACACACACAAAACCAGAACATAACAAGCAGGTTTTACCATTCCCTTTTTATAATTTTACAGAAAATTGAATAACGATTGGGTCGTACACATGGAAGTAGGCTTATTAGAAGCTGAAATATCATAAACAAGCTCATAAAATAATTTTTCATATAATGGAGAAATTTGACATTGCACAAATATAAAACTAGTTTTTCACGATTAGAGAGGTTGTTCAGCAGTAAAACCCAGTTACACCTTATTCAACATGGCTTAACTTTTTCAATGGTTATTGCAGTAAGAATAGAACATAAAAAGTGGAAGTTCACATTAATTTAGTGATCTCTAATTGATTTCCATCTGCGAGGAATTCAGCGGCACACCCGTTGGAGGAGCAGGGAATCACGGATAGTAACTTTGGATTTCTGAATTTAACTGTTCATATGCAGATGCCAGAAGTTGCTGTAAAGTTTCACACAGTAATGATATTGAACACTGACAGTTTCGCTATCATTGCAATTGCAAAATCCGGCCCATTACATAAGCAATATGATTGTAAGCAGTGCAGATGGAAGCATAAAATTACAAAGAGACATTAATAGATTAAATGAATGGGCAAAACTGGGGCAAATGAATTTCAGTGTAGGCAGATCTGAGGTCATCCATTTTGGACCTAAAAGGAAAAGAACAGCATACTTTCTAAATGGTGAAAAGCTAGAATTAGTGGAGGTCCAAAGAGACTTGTGGATCCAAAAACACCGATCATTAAACTGTCATGAACAGATAACAAACAAGATTTTACTTCATGGCCACAGTGTTAAAGCAGTCCTCACCTTGCCCCCATGCCCTCTCACTCTCCCCTTTGAAATTGGCTCCATTTCCACTATTTAGGACAAAGTCCACAAGCTACTGCAAGGCTGGTGAGGGGTTCCACTCCGTCACACTGCTGCAGACAGTTCTTGCAGGATTTCAGGCCCATTAATTAAATCAGTTGTTAGCAATAGATTTTGTGTCATGTCCTTGTGGTCTATCAGCCGTAATAAGTATTAATAATGAATTGTTGCAGTGCTGCATTATATTCACCTTCATCATTGACTGACAGTTTCTTTAAGTGAGTCAGTTTATGTAGGACGCATTCCTTGATCAACAGCATGTATGAAATCCAAGACTTGAATGTTAATGCAGTTCTTCCTATCAGATTTTTCGTACAGTATTCTCAGAAATTTATTTCCGTATAGCTGCTATTAGTTGGTGAGGATGTGTGATATTGTTGCCAGGTTCTGTCTCTACCTGTAATCAGGAGTTAGGAGTATGTACAGTTACAAGATTTTCTGTCTAACAGCTAACAGTGAGTTATGGCATGTGTGTAAGTCACTGAGTACTTTCTCTTGTGGGGCCTCAACTTTTTACAATTTATATAAATGACTTAGATTTGCTAAATTTGCTGATGACACAAATATATGTAGGAAAATAACTAAAGAGGACATAAGGGAATTACAAAGGGATATAGATAGGTTAAGTGAGTGGGCAAAGACTTGGCAAATGGAGGAGAATGTGGGAAAGTGTGAAATTGTCCATTTTGGCAGGAAGAATTAAAAAGAAGCATATTATCTAAATTGTGAGAGATTGCAGAGCTCTGAGATGCAGAGGGATCTGGGTGTCCTAGTGCATGAATCACAAAAGGTTAGTTTGCAGGCACAGCACGTAATTAGGAAATCTAATAGATTGTTATCATTTATCGCGAGGGGTATTGAATACAAAAGTAGGGAGGTTATGCTTCAGCTATACAGGGCATTGATGAGACCACAACTGGAGTACTGTGTATAATACTGGTCTCTTTATTTAAGGAAGGATGTAAAAGCATTGGAGGCAGTACATAGAAGGTTTACTAGACTAATACCTGGAATGGGCAGGCAGTCTTACGAGGACAGGTTGGACAGGCTAAGCTTGTATCCGCTGGAGTTAGAAGAGTAAGAGGCGACTAGATTGACTAGATATAAGATCCTGAGGGGCCTTGACAGGGTGGATAGGACGTTTCCCCTTGTGGGAGAATCTAGAACTAGGGGTCACTGTTTAAAAATAAGGGGTCTTCCATTCCGCCACTGGGCGGCACAGTGGCGCAGTGGTTAGCACCGCAGCCTCACAGCTCCAGCGACCCGGGTTCAATTCTGGGTACTGCCTGTGTGGAGTTTGCAAGTTCTCCCTGTGTCTGCGTGGGTTTCCTCCGGGTGCTCCGGTTTCCTCCCACATGCCAAAGACTTGCAGGTTGATAGGTTAATTGGCCATTATAAATTGCCCCTAGTATAGGTAGGTGGTAGGGAAATATAGGGACAGGTGGGGATGTGGTAGGAATATGGGATTAGTGTAGGATTAGTATAAAATGGGTGGTTGATGGTCGGCACAGACTCGGTGGGCCGAAGGGCCTGTTTCAGTGCTGTATCTCTCTAAATCTAAATCTAAATCTAAAGACAGAGATGGGGAGAAATTTTTTCTTTCAGAGGCTTGTGAGTCTTTGGAATTCTCTTCCTCAAAAGACTGTGGAAGCAGAGTCTTTGAATATTTTTAAGGCAGAGGTAGATAGATTCTTGATATACAAGGGGGTGGAAGGTTATCAGGTGAAGATAGAAATGTGGAGTAATCAGTTCAGCCATGAATTTATTGAATGGCGGAGCAGGCTCGAGGGGCCAAGTGGCCTACTCCAGCTCCTAATTCGTATGTTCGTATGTTCTTGTTATTAGTTAGTAAAAGGCATGCGCATCATTTGAATGAAAGAGCTTGCATTTATCTAGCACCTTATCTGTTCTTAGCACATCACAAACTGCTTCAATTCAATTAATTACTTTTAAAGTGTAGTTACTGTTGTTTTGTAGTTAAATGAGGCAGCTAATTTGTGTGCATCAAAATCTCACAAAAAAAAGCAAATGAGATAAATGACTAGTTAATCATATTGAGAAGGATATTGATCAGGACCCCAGAAGCAGTCCCAAAGATCTTGAATGCCTACTTCAACATACAGATGAACCATGGTTTATATGAAAGACAGCACCTCTAAGAATGTAACAATCCCCCACTACTGCACTAAGGTGAGATCCTAGATTATTTGCTGACATCTTTGAGTGGAGCATGAACTCACTCTGATTCAAAGGCAATAACAGAGCTAACCCAAGAGAAAAAACACATTGTCGTGCAGGCCCCCACCTGCCAAGAATGAGGCACACTAATTTCATCACATGGATATTAAAATTCAATTTGTTGCTGGGAAGAAGTGGAGGCCTGTTACAAGGAATTGCCAAGCCCCGGGCCGGCAAGACATTTTTGCATATTAGCAGACAGTGTTAGAACAAAGGAGCTATCCCCTGTTGCCGTACAATACACAGAACAGACCTGGTCAAACCAGTCGGTCACATGACCACCCTGCTGGCCAACCTGAGGAGTTTTAAGTTGTAGAGATAGTGTTTGAACTGGTTGAAAGCTCTTGGCTTCTGGATTGAAAAGAGCCTCTCCTGTCTGCTCCCATCTCTTTCTCATGGAACTCCAAAACCCACTGAAGACACGTGAACCCCAAGAGAGAAAAAAGTCTCCTCCAGTGAACAAGATTTAAGAAGAATACTGGGCCCCAACGAGAAACAAGACCATATCTTCAATCAAGGATCTACAGCAAGCTCGAAACACAGTAACAAAAACCCTCCTCAGGGATTGACTTAAACTTTTCCACTTTATTTTTTCTTCTACTCTTTTTTGTCCCTATCTGCATGTGTGTATCGTGTACGCATGCTAGCGTCGGTGCATCGTGTATCCATAGGCGCAAACCGAATTAGAGTTTAAATTTAAGTTTAATAAATTTCACTTTTCTTCTTTAAACCTAAGAAAGCCTGTTTGTGCTTATTTCTTTGTCTTATAATTGGAAAGCGATGAATAAGGTTCACCAAGGGGGCAATAAAAACACAGCATGTTGAAAAATAAAACTCTGCTACAGTACGACCAGGTGACGGCTGAAAGAGACCCCTAGACCTGTTTCTCACCTGGTCGGAACAGCATGGATTAGGATCTTGGCATTGCCGAACAATCGGGAGCACATATGAGTTATGTTTCAAAGGTGGAAGAGCATGGTCTTGACAATTGGATATTGGACAAATAGCTCAGCTTGGGGTTGAACATGATGACAAGGTTGCGCACCACCAGAATCAGCCTTACAGGGCAATACAGATAATTCATCAAGTTAGAGTGAAAAGATGTCTTCAATTTCATCAATGTTGAGGTCAAGAAAATACTAATGGATTCACGAGTTTAGGTCAAACAGTAAGTCAGAAAGTATAGTAACAACTTTGAAGTTGGTGGTCAGGGAAAGTTAGAGCTGGGGTCACACCTATTGATGTTGGGCGGGTGAGTTTCCAGTCCATATGGGCCCAAGCATTGGGATTTTGCCACAGAATGCATTGGAAACTACATTTAGGCAGCGCTAAAAATGGAAAGGATAATTTTAGAAGGGTATAGCGGCATAAAGGTAAGAGTTTGCAAAGTAATTGTGTAGGCAGAAAATAAAGACAATGATCAAAAGATGGAATGGTGCAGTACTCCTGTTCTTTTTTGATGTCTGGGGAAATGAACATAGCACAGAATGAGGTGGTAGTGAGGAGGATGCACTCATAACCAATCCAGGGCAACTTCCATTAGAACAGCATTGCAACATCATTCTAACACTGGCAGCAATTGGTACATGTGACCAGTGGCATGTTCTTCTGTTAATCCTGGAGTTTTTTGGAAAGAGGCAGAGAAAAAAGGCTCAACAGCACAGCTACTCGTTACTGCCACTGACAGTACCAGACCTATGATCCACATTAACTGCAGTTTAGTTTAGTTGCAGGAAGTTTCACAGCTCTGCTGACCTGGAACCTGTGTAGTCTGTTCTGCAAGGTGAAGACCAGGTAAATTTAGTTAATTTAAATGTGGGTGGGAGTCACTGATTTTAATGTATCGAATAACACTTGAAAATCACTCACCTGAACAAGGTAATACTTTCAGGAGGTGGGCAGGGGGTGGACAGAAGGGAAAAGATTGGCAGAGTGGCAAAAAGAGAGATGGAACCATCTGATACTTAGGGCTGGATATTTCTTCACTATTCTATTTGTCATTGGACATTGGATAATATAGTGTTGGTGGAGCAGACTAAATAGAGCAAAGGATCGACAACAAGATCCCTGCCCTTTACAAGGCTGCAGGGAATTATTTTCCTTCATTGTACCCCAGCAAGGATTTGGCTGACCATCCTTTGATCATTCTGTGAAATTTAAGTGATGCCAGGGGTGGTGCAACGGAAACCCACCGCTTTCCATTGTTCCACCAACCCCTGGAAGAATAAAAGGGTTGATGGCACTGATTGTGGCAGTGGGATGGGCCAAAACTATTGAAGGTAGGAGAGGATCTATACGTGGCCAACTCACCTTCTCTTCTATAATAAAAACAAGAAATGCTGGAAATACTCAGCAGGTCTAGCAGCATCTGTGGAGAGAGAAGCAGAGTTAACATTTGAGGTCAGCGACCCTTCTTCAGAACTGGCAAATATTAGAAATGTAAAAGGTTATAAGCAAGTAAAGTGGGGGTGGGGCAAGAGATAACAAAGGAGACGGTGTAGATAGGACGAGGTCACAGAATAGACCAGAAGGTCATGGAGCATATGTTAATGGTGTGTTGAAAGATAAAGCATGAGTACAGAAAGGGTGTTAACGGACTGAAAATTGAACAGCCACAAGTACAAACATGAAAAAAACAGTGGGTAAGCAAACTGAACAAACTAAGATGAAATAAAATAAACACAAAAAAAAATTTTTAAAAAGGGAAAGAAAAAAATAACTAAAAATAAAAGTAAAATGGGGGGGCCCGTCATGCTCTGAAATGATTGAACTCAATGTTCAGTCCGGCAAGCTGTAGTGTGCCTAATCGGTAAATGAGATGCTGTTCCTTGAGCTTGCGTTGATGTTCTCTGGAACACTGCAGCAATCCCAGGACAGAAATGTGAGCATGAGAGCAGGGGGGAGTGCTGAAATGGCAAGCAACCGGAAGCTCGGGGTCGTGCTTGCAGACTGAGCGGAGGTGTTCCGCAAAGCAGTCACCCAGTCTGCGTTTGGTCTCCCCAATGTAGAGGAGACCACATTGTGAGCAGCGAATACAGTATACTACATTGAAAGAAGTACAAGTAAATCGCTGCTTCACCTGAAAGGAGTATTTGGAGCCTGGGATAGTGAGGATAGAGGAGGTAAATGGGCAGGTATTACACCTCCTGCGATTGCAGGGGAAGGTGCCGTGGGAAGGGGATGGGGTGGTGGGGGTAATGGAGGAGTGGACCAGGGTGTCACGGAGGGAATGATCCCTTCGGAATGCTGACAGGGGAAGGGAGGTGAAGATGTGTTTGGCAGTGGCATCACGCTGGAGGTGGCAGAAATGGCGGAGGATGATCCTTTGGATATGGAGGCTGATGGGGTGGAAAGTGAAGACAAGGAGAACCCTGTAGTGGTTCAGGGAGGGAGGGGACGGAATGAGGGTAGAGATGCGGGAAATGGGCCGGACATGGTTGAGGGTCCTGTCAACCACAGTGGGGCGGAATCCTTGGTTGAGGAAAAAGGAAGGCATATCAGAAGCGCTGTCATGGAAGGTAGCATCATCAGAGCAGATGCGTCAGAGACGGAGAAACTGGGAGAATGGAATGGAGTCCTTACAGGAGGCAGGGTGTAAAGAAGTGTAGTCGAGGTAGCTGTGGGAGGCGGTGGGTTTATAATGGATATTAGTAGACAGCCTATCCCCAGAGATGGAGACAGAGAAGTCGAGGAAGGGAAGGGAAGTGTCAGAGATGGACCGTGTAAAGGTGAGAGAAGGGTGGAAATTAGAAGCAAAGTTGATAAAGTTTTCCAGTTCGGGGCGGGAGCAGGAAACGGCACCGATACAGTCATCAATGTACCAGAAAAAGAGTTGGGGGAGGGGGCCTAAGTAGGACTGGAACAAAGAATGTTCGACATATCTCACAAAAAGACAGGCATAACTAGGACCCATGCGGGTACCCATAGCAACACCTTTTACTTGAAGGAAGTGAGTGGAGTTGAAGGAGATGTTGTTCAATGTGAGAACAAGTTCAGCCAGGCGGAGGAGGGTGGTGGTGGTTGGGGACTGGTTGGGCCTCTGTTCAAGGAAGAAGCGGAGAGCCCTCAAACCGTCCTGGTGGGGGATGGAGGTGTAGAGAGATTGGACATCCATAGTGAAGAGGAGGCGGTTGGGGCCAGGAAACTGGAAATTGTGAAAATGACATAGGGCATCAGAAGAGTCACGGATGTAGGTGGGAAGAGACTGGACCAGCGGAGAAAAGATAGAGTCAAGATAGTAAGAAATAAGTTCAGTGGGGCAGGAGCAGGCTGACACGATGGGTCTGCCGGGACAGTCCTGTTTGTGGATTTTGAGAAGGAGGTAGAAGCGGGCCGTCCGGGCTTGTGGGACTATGAGGTTGGAAGCTGTAGAGGGAAGATCTCCAGAGGAGATGAGGTCAGTGACAGTCCTGTGGACAGTCGCTTGATGTTTGGTGGTGGGGTCATGGTCCAGAGGGAGGTAGGAAGAAGTGTCTGAGAGTTGGCGCTGAGCATCTACAAGGTAGAGGTCAGTACGCCATACAACAACAGCACCACCCTTGTCTGCAGGTTTGATGACAATGTCGGGGTTAGACCTGAGAGAATAGAGTGCCTCAAGTTCAGAGGGGGACAGGTTAGAGTGAGTGAGGGGGACAGAGAAATTGAGATGACCAATGTCTCGCTGACAGTTTTCAATGAAAAGTCCAAGAGCGGGTAAGAGGCCAGGGGGAGGGGTCCAGGTAGAGGGAGAATGCTGGAGGCGGGTGAATGGGTCTGCTGGTCAGGGGGAGGTCTCCTAGTCAAAGAAGTGAGCCCGGAGGCGGAGGCGACGGAAGAAGAGCTCAACGTCATGCCGAGGGCGAAATTAATTGAAGTGGGGACCTTCTCTTCCGTCCACCATATGCTGGGATCTAATATCATTCAGAATCCTTTTGCCAAACTTTTCTGCAAGCCTGTAGGAACCTTCTTTTCAAATGGTAATGACTGATGGCTTTGTGCCATATATTAAATCATAAATGTAGTAGCATATTATGTCTCAGCACAATAATCCAGTCCATCCATATTTTCTTCTGTTTGAACTACATTCGCTATAAAGAGAGCATAAAAAACTTGTATTATTTCCCAAACTGTCTAAAAGCATAATTATTACTGCAATAATAGCTCCAAGACACTGCTTAATTAGCACTGCCAGAGAACATTCAACTCACTTTCAAAATATCAGTCATTAAGCTTTTGCCTTTTTCTCGATGTT
The DNA here is from genome assembly GCF_036365525.1 of Heterodontus francisci. Taxonomy (NCBI): domain Eukaryota; kingdom Metazoa; phylum Chordata; class Chondrichthyes; order Heterodontiformes; family Heterodontidae; genus Heterodontus; species Heterodontus francisci. Next base: position 129,648,847 of record NC_090371.1, on the reverse strand, counting down.
GCAATTTTCGTTAAAGTGATACAGGCGAGTTGATCCTTTGTGACACTGTTGAAGGACAAAGTATGTCTCTCTGTTCTTGAAACTGTCTTTGCTTGTCACCAGGCCGTGAATTTCCCTGCTGATTCTGATAGACTCCCACTGTAACTCCAGCAAGAATCTTTCAGAACCCATAAGAAAACAGCAAGAATCCAGTTGCATCAGGTCCTTGGTGTTTCTGGGATTTTCCAGCCATGCCTGGAAGGCATTAAAGCTCAGTTTCTGCTTCCCTAGTTCAGTTGGGATCTGGTGCAGGATAAGAGGCTGATATTTTGTGTGAACTGAAGTGTACAAAACTCGAGGTGGGTGGAAGTGGGCCCCATTGGGAAGGGGAGGTTAAAGCCAAGGAAGCAGTCTGGATCTTCAAAGACTGGGCAATTATTTTTAAATGGGATTGGCTACCTTGGTACCTTGAGCACCAAGGTCTGGGGGAGTGAGGGGTTAGGGTGGTTGGTGCAGCTGCGCAACCCAGTCAATACTTTTGGCTAAAAATGCTTGCAAACACTTGGGCAGGAATTTTACATGGCGGCAGAGACCCCGCCCTCCAGCCACAAAATCAGGGCCGAGCCCGCCTCTGCTGGGCCTGGAAGCCACGCAGTGATTTTACGTGGCCCAGGCCCTTAATTGGCCTCAGGTGGGACTTCCAGCCCTCTGAGAAAATGTTAAGGATTGCCCTTCTGTGGATAAAGGAAATGTTAGGAAGAGAAAAAAGATATACAAGATAAAATGGGTCTATTCAAGTCAACAATTATCAGATTGTTTTATAAAGAAGAATGCCTGCTCCAAGAAATTGTTGGAGGTCCAAGAAGAGGAACACCTTATATTATGATGAGTTGTAAGAAATATGGAAAATTATTTTTTTTCCTTGATTGCTTTGTAATTATTTAAGTATTTCACAAAGTTTTTGTTTAAAGAAAGGGGAATGTATTAATGGCAGGTTAATTATGTTGTCAAAGATACACAGGTGAAGGGCATTGTTTAAGGAATTTGAGGGGCTATAAAGCGCGCCTGCAGGGACATGGGAGATAAGCAGGAGGCAGAGATATGTAATGCTGCATTCTGTGAATAAACAGACTATCAAGAAAAGGATCTGTGTCCAGCTTCATTCTTCACCATTTGGCTTGGATCCATGTAACAGGCTTGTGATTTAGTGGATGGCAGGCAGCATTCAAGTGCCTTCGGGTTTATGGCAGTTAAGAGGTGAGAGGCTTCAGTGCCACAATATGGAGGCAGTCATGAACAGTACTGCGTTAGGGAAGAGGGGGTTGCGGATGCCGTTGTCAGACTGTTGTGCTGTGCAAAGTGGCTGGAGAGTTGGGGGTCTCTGACAGGGAGTTTCAAGTCTTGATTGCTCTGCAAGGGAGAGGTGGGGGGGGGCATTGGTGGGAGGCGACCTGGATTTGGATGTCTGTATTGGGTGACCAAACTGTTGTGTGAGATGTTTGGTCACCCATACTGCTGGATGAGAGGGTCAGCTATCAACAAGGGTGGGCACTAAGTGTCATTGGGGAATCTGCCGGATGAAGTGTCAAAAGCTCAGTTGCCAAGACAGGATCTTCTCTGTGTCGACAGTGCTCTGTAGGCCCACTGGTTACCTGGCTCATAAACCCTGTATTTTTGGACATCCATGGTGTAATGTGGTATCTCTGATGGAGAGAGAGCCATGAGGCAGCTGCGTCTGTCCATGAAACTCCACAATGAGAGCAACAGCAGCCTGCCAAGCTAAGATGAGCTCACGTTTGCCAGAGAGTGTACTGAACTCGAATCAGCTACCTCCAAATGTCCGAGCTCCATTGTCAGTGAAGACTATGACTCTCCATAGAGGCTGGCACCGACTTACGTGTCCTGCTGCAGGACAATTTGCAGCTTATGAGATTTGGGGGCTACCCTATGCCAGTGGCACTGAAGATCACAGGGACTCTGAACTTCTATGCATCTGGGTCTTTTCAAGAATCCACCGGGGACATGTGTCTCCAAGGCAGTAGCCCCATGCTGCATTAAGGAGGTGACCAACACCCTGCTCAAGAGGTCCAGTGACTATTTGCGTTATCAGACCGACCCTGACAGTCAGGCCGAGAGGGCAATTGGATTTGGAGCTATTGCTGGATTCTCCGAGGTGCAAGGTGACCATCAAGGCTCCAATGGACCAGCCAGTTGCTTTCATCAACAGGAAGGGCTTCGATTCAATCGACGCGCAACTGGTCTGCAACCACCGAACGTGTTTCCTGCAGGTGTGTACCCGCTTCCCTGGAAGCAGCCACGATGCCTACATACTTTAACAGTCCCAGGTGCCACAGTTTTTCAGGTCCCCCCCCACCGCTTGTCATCAGGAATGGATTCTCAGGTACAAGGGCTACCCAGTGAAGACATGGCTAGTGATGCCTGTGAGGAACCCATGCAATGCAGCGAAGGAGAGGTACAATAATTGCCACGGCTCCACCCTACCTGTGCTTGTTTGTCCCCTTCCTAGCTGTGATACCATTTTAACATATTGATGTGGTACACCCTTTGCTTTTTCTTGCAATCTGGGGTGTCAATTATATAATTCACCTGACTAATTCTCTTTACTCCTCTGTAGGGGCCACTGAACCGGGCTTTTAAAGGTTCTCCCTGTATTGGTAATAGCACTAACACATGGTCTTCGGGCTGAAATGTTCTGGCCTTGGCACGTTTATCCGCCTGCCTTTTCATAGCTGTCTGGGAAGTTTTTAGGTGTTCTCATGAGCCGTCCTTGGAACATAGAGATGTAGTCCAACAGGGAAGATTCATCCCTGTGTCCCAAAAACCTCTCCTTGATTAGTTTAAGAGGACCTCTCACCTCGTGTCCATAATCTAATTCAAAGGGATTAAAGCCATGAACTCTTTGGGTGAGTCCCTGGTAGCAAACAGTAGAAATCCCAGCCCTTTGTCTCAGTCATGAGGGTACACATCGCATTACGCCCTGATCATTGTCTTTAGTGTCTGGTGGTACCACTCCAAAGCCCCTTGTGACTGTGGATGATAGGCTGAGGACTTTAGCTGGGTTATGCTCAGATTACTCATGACCTTTTGAAAAATACTGGACATAAAATGTGTGCCCTGATCCAACTGGATCTCAGCAGGCAGCCCATATCGGGTGAAGAAATGGGTTAGCCCCTCCACCACTACCTTGGCAGAAATGTTTCTTCGAGGGATAGTCTCTGGAAATGGAGTAACCACATCCATAATGGTGAGAAGATACTAGTAGCCCCTTTTTATTTTCTGCAGGGGCCCCACACAATCTACCACCTATAAAATTCTAATAGGACTACCTATAAAATTCTAACAGGACTTAACAGGGTAGATGCAGGAAGGATGTTCCCGATGGTGGGGGAGTCCAGAACCAGGGGTCATAGTCTAAGGATACGGGGTAAACCTTTCAGGACTGAGATGAGGAGAAATTTCTTCACCCAGAGAGTGGTGAGCCTGTGGAATTCGCTACCACAGAAAGCAGTTGAGGCCAAAACATTGAATGTTTTCAAGAAGGAGTCAGATATAGCTCTTGGGTCTAAAGGGATCAAAGGGTATGGGGCGAAAGCGGGAAAAGGCTACTGAATTGGATGATCAGCCATGATCATAATGAATGGCGGAGCAGGCTCGAAGGGCCGAATGGCCTACTCCTGCTCCTATTTTCTATGTTTCTACTTTGCTGAATGGTTCCTCAAAAGTCGGTATGGGAATTAGGGGCGCAGGTTTTATTGAAGGTTGAGACTTCCCCACAACCTGGCGTGTGTGACAAGTCTTACAGAACTCCACCACATCCTTGTGGAGTTGTGGCCAGTGAAAATACTGTCTTATACGGGTTCGTGTTTTTCTGATATCGACATGTCCAGCCATTGGAATCTCATGGGCTATTCTCAATATTTCCCTACCGTAACTCAGCGGCACCACTACCTGGTGAAGCACTGTCCACTCTTCGTCTGCAGGTCTGTGAGGAGGTCTCCACTTCCTCATCAGCACCTCATTCTTTAAATAGTAGCAGTCTGGAACTCCCTGTGTTTCCGTTTCAGTTTGGGCTCTCTGTTCTAACATTTTTAACCCTGGGTCGGCTTGCTGAGCCTCGACCAAGGAAGACCTGTTTAACCCATCCTTTGGGTCCTCTAACTTCCCAAAGAATATTTCAGATAACCAGACAGTAGGGTCATCTGTCTGCAGTGTCAGTTCAGCCTCTTCTGATGAACCGGGTCACCACACAGTCAGGAAAAATGCCAGGGACCTTTTCCTGTAACTGCTCTATCTCCCTGACCTCTTTCAGTCTTTCTAAAACCACAGAGGAAGCTACCACCTTCACCCCCGCCAGATCATTACTCAGGAGCAGGTCGAACCTGTCCACAGGTAAACTACGGTTACTGGTCTTGAAACAAGGTTGCATCAAGGTGCACCCAGTATAAAGGTATGGGCATAGACCTTTCCCTGATACCATTTACTAGCATTCTAGCATTCAATGCACTCTCTGGGGGAAAGGTCATGCCTTTTCCCAGCAGAAGGGATTGGGTGGCCCCTGTATCCCTAAGTATGACTATGGGCTTACTCGCCTCACTTGAGGGGTTTGGGGTCACTTTTCCTCTGGACACAAAATCCTGGTAACTCTCAGGGATTTTGTGAATCTCTCCCACATTCACAGTGGTAGGTTTACTGGGTTTTACTGCTGCAGTTAAAGTCACAGCCTGGTCTGCTTACCATTTGGGCCCCTTTTCCTGCACTGGCCTGGTGTACCCTGACTAAACCTATGGGTTTTCCCTGTAACTTCCAGCAGTCAGCTCGAAGGCGACCTGCCTTGTCACAATGGAAAGATATAGGCATTTGGGCATCACTCGTGTTCTCAGCACCAACCTTTTTTTGGCCTGAGGAGGGCCCCCTGTGTTTCCAGCTCTCACTTCTTGCTCATGGCTGTTCATCCTCCTATCACCCTCCCACCTTCTATCCTTTCCAGGTTTCTGTAGGTGATTATGGAAGGGTTTTCCTTGGAGCATGGGCTTGTGAATAAGTGCATAATCGTCAGCCAGGATTGCTGCCTGCCTATCTCTTGGAACCTTTTGTTCCTTCGTGTGGTTTCTCATGGAAAGGGGAAGTGAGTTTTTGAACTCCTCAAGGAGGATCACCGCTCTGAGGTTTTCATAGGTGGACTCAATCTTAAGTGCCTATATCCACTGGTTGAAAGCAAGCTGCTTAACTCTTTGAAACTCAAGGTAAGTTTGTTCAGGCTGCTTTTGGAAGGTTCAGAATTTTTGGTGGTACGCCTCTGGTACTAGCTAGTATGCACTCAGGATAGCATTTTTAGTCATCTCATAATCTGATGAACTCTATTCAGGTAACAGCAAATAAACCTTGTGAGAATTTCCTGTTGGTTTGCTTTGCAACAACAATGTCCATCTGTCTACTGGCCATTTTTCAAAAGAGATGAAAAATGCTACCACATCCCCCTCATTGAACTGAGAGAACTTTAAGAGCTCAGCACTCAGTCCTGAGCAAGGAGTAACTCCCTCACTAGTGGTGCTGGCACTGGGTTCTTTGAGTCTTACCCTATTCAGTTTGAACTGCCTTAACTACCTTTGGAAAGCTCTTTATTTTCCCTTTCCTGGAAAGTTCTTTCTTTCTATCTTTCCTGACATTCTAGTTTTAGTTGCCTATGTTCCAGCTGTATGTTAGTTAATGTTACTTTGTCTGTTTCAGATTCTATGCCTGTCTGTGGTACTTCAGTGTCAATTTTAAAATGGTTGGCCACAAGTTTTAGGCTTTTGGGTTTCCTAGCTTTTGGATCGATAGTAATCTCTATATGCCCAGCTACATTCCTCAATTCTTCAAAGATAGGGCTTTTAACATGGTCCAAGTTACTTCATTCTGTTCTAGGAAGGTACAGGCCTCGAATATGGGCATTTTAGTACTCTAGCACTGAAAACCACAAGAAAATCTATATTGAAGTTTTTGAATTATTGCTAGGGATCAATTTGATTTACTGCTTCTAACTTCCCATTTGTCTTTGGATTTGAACGCAGACGTAAGCCCCCAAATTTCTGTTATGGTCAAGTGAGGAGGAGTCAAAGTGCTTCCCTCTTTTCCCTCTCCTTGTTTGACCACAACAGGTTCAATTCTTTCCGAAAGTGGATGTGCTGACCAATTCTTTAGGTGTTTGATTACTTACTTACTATGATCTTAACAAGAACCAATCATTAGGTTTTCTTGAGTTAACAAAGAAAGAGGTTAACTTTATTATACCTAAACCGAACGAATAAAAATAATAAACAATGTGCCAACTTTCACTCACAGACACACTCTGGAAGTTTACAGACACACAAATGGATTACAGGGTGGGGAAAGGTAATTTGGTTGAATTCGAGTCCATGGAAAAAAAAGCAGGTATACAGTCTGTGGCCTTTGGTGATGTGGCTGGTTTCTAGCTGAACTGGTGAGTCTCTTGGAAACAGTGATGCAGCTAGTTTCCTCCATTGGAGTTTCTGATTGTAGCCAGAGTATGAAAACAGGTAGGATTTGAAAGCTTTCAAGCTGGAATGGAGAGAGAGAGAGAGAGACCCACTTGGGTCTGCATGTGTCAGAGTCCAAAAGTTTCTCCTCTTTCTGCTGCAGAAAGAAACAAGCTTAAAACCACAGATGGAGTGGAGCTTGTCACATAACAGTCACTCAGTCAATCAAACATAGCAGTTAGCAGTATTTCTCTTTTGCTAAAAAGAACAGGTAGTTTCTTTAAACTTCCTGGGTCTTGGTTCTTGCTGGGACGTGAGCAGACATCTTGTCTCCCTCCTCACAAGCATTTCAGTGTAGGGTAGAGTGTTGCAAATTAGGTAGCCATCTTAATCTGCCAGCAAAGTCATCCTTTTATCTGGTCTTTTTAAAAATGTCTTTAAAAAAATATATAGAAATTCAGAACGCCAGTCAGTGGATTAAAGAAAATTATCATTCACAAAGCGCATTGGCATAGCACCAATAAAGGTTCATCTCAAGACTGTCACCTCTTCTCCATTTGTGTTTCCTGATTTGTGCCCAGCTGCAAACTGTGCTAGTGCCTATGGGTGGTTAAATATTAATGAGGCTGTGGTTACATTGGAATTCCACTAATGGGGAAATGGGAAGTCAGCTGCTCACAATTAAGGGATAATGGAATAATGACTGTTACACAATGATCATTAATTACTTGAACAAAATAACTTTATATTAATCATTAGATTTCAGATGGCAGACTCCCATGAATCTACAAGTGTGGCTAGGTGGTTTTCTTAATATGTTTGCGAGTGTCTTACAAGGTATGATCCGAGCAACAGCAGCTGGGCTGGAGGCAGGCTGCAGATCAGACTACCTCTCGCCCTGGGATGACTTCGGCAGCCATCCTCTTGCTGCCTGTGGCCTCGAGCATTCGGTTGCTTGAGGGTTTCCTACACAGGTGCAGGACACTCCTCAGGCATGGCGTCTGCTGGAGCTGGGTTCACTAATGGAGGGGCTGAAGAGCCGCTGTCTACACTCTGACTGCCCTGGGCGGCACCCCCCAGATGTGGAGGTCAGCCTCTCCTCCTCCCTTTCAAGGCTTGCCTGAACCTCCCTGCTCATCAGAGTAGGTCAAAGAGCAGGAAAAGACTCCAGGCGATGGTGTGCAAGTCTGTGTGCCTTTTTGAGATCTAGTTCTCTATGAGGGCTGCCAATCTCTCAATGGAGGAAGCCATGCACTCACATGCCTCCGACATGCCAATAGAATGGACTCCTGCATCATCCACTCCTGGCTGCGCATGGCCTCTGCCATCTCCACCATATGTTGTCTTACTTCTCTCTACAACTCCAGCATGCCCTGTGCTGTCAACACTAAAGGCTTGGGGCTCAGCATGGGCCTAACCACACACAGTCCTCTGACTGTCAGACGCCATGCCTGTCTCTGCCTCAGCAAGCTGTTTGGGTGCATGTGTGGTGCTCTCACCAAGCTTGTGACCCTGATTCTACAGCTGAGCGGAAATCCACTGAGGTGAAAGTATCTGCACTGGTGGAAGGTGCAGGAGAGTCATGGGACGGTGCATCCTCCACAGCTGATGCTCCCCAGAGGTGGAGTTTTGTCCCCCTTCCCCTGGAGTTTCCTGTGGTCGGCAACCTGTATGACAGAACACAAGCATGTGTGAGTTAGGATTAACAGATCACGACATGCCAACCATGCATCATGGGGGTGTCCAGAAGTGAACTGTATGTCAATGGAAGTCAATCCTCACTCTCTTGCATGGAGACTCCAGTCTCACCATCTATTGCTATTGAGCTGCCACTCTGGGTCCCTGTTAGTTCAAGTGCCTCCTCCTCAGCTGTCTAGTGAGGCCTGTTGTCTAGGATCCCGCCACCCATCCGCAATGTCTTCTTCCTGTTATGGGCTCTCTTGTTCTGCAAGTGGAAAGAGGGTGATATTCAGACTTCACAGACAGATTAACATGACAGTTGTGCTAGTGGCAGCCCCTCGTTCCCTAGTGGGGTATCCTATATAGTTCATCCTCCCCTCCGCTCTCAGTGGAGTTAATGGGAGTGAGCTGTGAAAGACGGTGGCCTGTTATCGAGATTCAGCCATGCAACTGTCAGGATGAGGTGATGTTTAACCTTCCCGCACTTTTGTGGTGCCTCCCTCCCCATGTGTCATTTCCTCCTGCGTAGCATCATGCTATCCCTCAAAAGGAGAGAAGTAAGGAACCATCACCTTGGTGGAAGGAAGGTGGCCGATGACCCTCTTGTGGCACTGAAGTCATGTGGTGAACATGTCTGCTAGCCTCCTCAACAATCTCCGTCCAAGCTTGATGGGTCAGGCGGGAGGACCTCTTTTTGCAAACGCTGGGGAAGAGGACCTCTTGCCTTTCCCTTGCAGCCTGGAGGAGAATATCAAGGGAGGCACCAATAAACTCTGTGCCTTCCTTCAGCAATGGTCACTGCAGGCTCAGGTACAGCTCCTTGACTATCAGGTGGCAGAAGGGGACCTGGAGCAGCACACAGCACACTTGCAGACACTCTTTTAAGCCAAGCAGGAGTGAATGCAGGGCTGTCAGTCCTTATGTATGGCGCCTGCACCTTGGCATCTCGCCTTCTGCCTCCACCGCATGACTGGGCGAGACCCTGTGCCTCTATTATGTAGAACAGACACTCGCCGTGTGATCTCAGTGGGGTAGCCGTCCAGGTGACAATCAGGAATGGCGCCCATTTGTAGTCCCACTACCAGGGCTAAATTCAGCCTGTCCATATAAGGTGGTTTAGGATCCTGGAAAATTCTGTCTTATGCATTTAACCCACAAGAAAAAAGAAAATTGATAGGCATGGTTAACACCGCTTACAGACATATCAACTGCAGACATAACATTTTTTATTACGCATATAGATTAATAGTAATATTTCTAATGATTTTACTTCACATTTACACATAACAACAAAGACGCACCAAGCAATGGAATTTCAAACACATTAAATGGTTATAAACCAAATGAAAAATGTAAATCAGGTAGATATAAAGCAGGTGTCATTTAGTGCACGTTTCTAAGTAATCAATTTCTCAACAAATTGCACCACAAGTTAGTTACCAATGGCAACAGCTATTCAGATTCTGCTCTGGGGATTCCATAAGCCAATTTAAATAGAATCAACTCGTAGTTAATTAAAAAGTTCATGCAGGAACGTTCAGATTTGGGAGTTGCAACTTTTTTGTAATGAAAATGCTATGTTCTCATCAAAAGCACAGGCCGGAATTTTACGTTGGACAGGAGGCCGGAATTATACGTTGGGCAGGAGGCCCGCCCACTGGCCCAAAAGTTGGGGGTGAGCCCGTCTCCACTGGGCCTGGGGAGCCACGCCAGAATTTATGTCCCCCAGGCACTTAATTGGACTTGGGCGGGACTTTCACCTCTCTGAAGCAGAAAGTCCCATTTCCAAGGGCTGCTGGCTAATCAGTGGGCCGGCAGCTCTCAGTCCCAGCAGCATGAACAGGAGCGGTGGCCACTGCTGGGGCTGCACCCAGCCAACAGAAGGATCGCAGATGTTGCCCCCGGAAAACAGGTACATTTTGGGGCCGCACCTGGGACAATTGGCCGTGCCCCAGCAAGGCAAGGGGGGTTCAGTTGGGGGGTTGACTTATTTCAGTCGTGGCGGTTGGGGCTTCAGAGGAGGGGGCCCTCCGTGGGGCACAGGGTGCCAGATCAGGAGGGCTCCCCCTCACAGCCCGCAACAAGGCTACCAGGTTTTACCCTGCAGCCTTCTGTCAGGCATAAGGCAGTCACCGGCTGCTGGTAAAATCCCACTGGCGTGGGAGGAGGCTTTCAAGTGGCAGTTAATTGGTGACTTAAGGGGTTTGATTGGCTCGGGCAGGTGGGTCATTTCTCGTCGCCGCCCCTGGTAAAATTGCAGCAGGGGCAGGACGGCGTCAGGAACGACATCCCCCGTCTCCTACTCAATTTTGCGAAACCTCTGCCACCAGCCTGCTCCTGTGGGCGGTGGGGGCGTTGGGGGGGTGGGGAGGCGGTGGTGTAAAATTCCGGCCACATACTCCAGTACTCTAAGGCTTTGTGCCTTAATGCGCGGAGCATTTGCAATAAAGTGGATGAATTAATCGCGCAAATAGATGTAAACAGGTATGATATAGTCGGGATTACGGAGACATGGCTGCAAGGTGACCAGGGATGGAAACTGAACATCCAGGGGTATTTGGTATTTAGGAAGGACAGACAAAAAGAAAAAGGTGGTGGAGTTGCATTTCTGGTTAAAGAGGAAATTAACATGATAGTGAGGAAGGATATTAGCTCTGACGATGTGGAATCTGTATGGGTAGAGCTGAGAAACAATAAGGGGCAAAAAACGTTAGTGGGGGTTGTATATACACCGCCAAACTGTAGTGGTGATGTTGGGAATGGCATTAAACAGGAAATTAGAGATGTATGCAATAAAGGAACATCTGTAATTATGGGTGAATTTAATCTGCATATAGATTGGGCAAATCAAATTAGTCACAATACTGTAGAGGAGGAATTCATGGAGTGCATACGGAATGGTTTTCTGGACCAATACGTTGAGGAACCAACTAGAGAACAGGCCATTCTAGACTGGATATTGTGTAATGAAAGAGGAATAATTGACCATCTAGTTGTGCAAGACCCCTTGGGGATGAGCGACCATTGATAGAATTTTTCATCAAGGTGGAGAGTGACATAGTTAATTCTGAGACTAGGGTCCTGAATCTTAATAAAGGAAACTATGAAGGTATGAGGTGAGAGTTGGCTATGATGCGTTGGGAAACGTTACTTAAAGGGATGACGATGGATAAGCAATGGCAAACATTCAAAGAGCGCATGGATGAACTGCAACAATTGTTTATTCCTGCCCGGCGCAAAAGTAAAACGGGAAAGGTAGCCAAACCATGGCTTACAAGGGAAATTACAGATAGCATTAGATCCAAGGAAGAGGCATACAAATTTGCCAGAAAAAACAATAGACCTGAGATTCCCCCCTCACTCTTCTGAACTCAAGCGCATATAATCCTAATTGACTCAATTTCTCCTCATACGTCAGTCCCACCATCCCAGGAATCAGTCTGGTAAACCTTTGCTGCACTCCACCTATAGCAAGAATATCCTTCCTCAGATAAGGAGACCAAAACTGCACACAATATTCCAGATGTAGCCTCACCAAGGCCCTGTATAATTGCAGCAAGACATCCCTACTCCTGTACTCAAATCCTTTCGCTATGAAGGCCAACATACCATTTGCCTTTTTTACCACCTGTTGCACCTGCATGCTTACCTTCAGCGACTGGTGTACGAGAACACCCAGGTTTCGCTGCATATTCCCCTCTCTCAGTTTATAGCCATTCAGATAATAATCTGCCTTCCTGTTTTTGCTACCAAAGTGGATAACCTCACATTTATCCACATAATACTGCATCTGCCATGCATTAGCTCACTCACTCAACTTGTCCAAATCACCCTGAAGCCTCTCTGCATCCTCCTCACAACTTACCCTCCCACCTCGTTTTGTGTCATCTGCTAATTTGGAGATATTTCATTTAATGATTCTGTGATTCTGTATACTGAACTATTTACATATTCAGCAGTATGATAACTAGTATATAAGCAGTTAAACCAATATCACAACATCTCCCATTCCTTAAATGGAAATTTACATAATTATAAGCTATATATAAAATGAAATAGGATAATTGTGATCAATATTTACACATGCATGGACTCTCACATTCATTATTCAAGTGTCTCCGAAATGTACATTTGGTCTGCTGACTCAACCTGATCTGGTAACAGTGGGCTGGATTTAGTTCTCCCCAGGCATTGGGGACCATGGCAGAGGGGCCTGAGGATGCCTCCAGGAGAAGATCACTATGTACCCTGACACCAGGAGGTCCCGGCCCGGTGTTGCCAGCGGCGGCAAGGTCTCGTGGTGGCACCCCCACTGCTTGGGGACAGGACCCCCATTTGCATATTTAAATAAATTAAAATGAATCCATTATACTTACGTCACCACCTGAGTTCCCGCTCCAATCCTCGGCCCAGTGGCTGACACAAAACTGGGCATCCATGAGGTGCTGTGGGCCATCAGCAGCAGCAGAATTGTACTCAACCACAATCTGTAACCACATGGCCCTGGCATATCCCCCACTCTACCATTACCATCAAGCCAGGAGACCAACCCTGGTTCAATGAAGAGTGCAGGAAGGCATGCCAGGAGCCGCACCATGCATACCTCAAAATGTGGTGTCAACCTGGTGAAGCTACAACCCAGGACTACTTGCATGCCAAACTGCATAAGCAGCATGCAATAGATAGAGCTAAGAGATCCCATAACCAACGGATCAGATCTAAGCTCTGCAGTCCTGCCACATCCAGCTGTGAATGCTGGTGGACAATTAAACAACTAACTGGAGGAGGTGGCTCCACAAATATCCCCATCCTCAATGATGGGGGAGCCCAGCACATCAGTGCGAAAGATGTAAATTAATGGTCTCAGAAGGTAAATCTTATCGTATATTTTGCTGTTTCTCAGCTGCAGCTCAAAGGTTGTGATGACAGCAGCCAGTCTGGCAGCCCTTTTCCCACTTTCCCACCAAATTTGGGTGCTCTGAAATCCGAGCAAGCGTAGCACACTTTGGATGTACGACACCCGTCCAGCACCCAGGAAAATGGGGAGGGGGGTTGGTGCGGAGAAAGAAATATTATATTACTCATCCATGCAACTTATCCTGTTGTTAGCAAGCCATCCTCTGGTGTTGGCTGGTGGTCTCATACTGCCCTAGGTTCCTCTCACACCTGCCAGCCATTTGCCACTTTCTTGCCAATTTGGGCAGGCAGCTAACTTACACCACACAGATGAGGCTCAGGACTTATGAATGCCCAAGTCTCACATTGCCAATGTTGACCACATTTTGCGCCTGTCACCTCACCTCACCCATACAAATCATGTGCCCAGTTAAAATTCTCACCCTGTGAGTGGGTATAACATGAGAGAAAAGGAAAAGACACATAATTCAACTGTGAATTGGTTGATTGTTTTGCTGTCTTCCAAACTAACACCTAGTAAAAAAGACAATACAAAACGCAAGAGCTGTTAGACCTGAAATTCCATAGTGTTTCTCCTGGTCACCCGACATAATTCTGGCAGCAGTTCGGCACAAACCATCAAACGACAAAAGGATGATTTCCGTATGTTTGTGTTATCTCTTGGGGCAGGGAGGGAGATGTCCGCTCGTCTCCCATGGGAGTTATATGGAATTTCAAGTCATCCGTGTCTGAGAAAAGTGAAAATGTGGTATATGAAGCATTGTATGAAACAGAATTTGAACATACGTGTTTCAACAGAAAAATCTGTAATTAAATATTAGAATATTTATAAATCCTGATTGTTGGCTAAATCAGATGCAGTGTCAAAAATTCAATTTGATCAAAATATTTTTAACTGAATGTGTGACCACTAAAAACAATAGGAGAATTGAATCTACAAAATCACAGTAATTTCTACTTACAATTTATTCTATGCAGGCTAGACCATAGCATAAAAATAACAGGAGTAGTATTACATTGTTTATTCCATAGTATTGACAGCACAGAATCGGTACTTGCAATCCATTGAAAGCATCACTAATTCTCACTTGTGCTTATTGGTATCACCTGGTGCTGCAGCTTTTAGAAAGGGCAGGAAGATGTCTTTACTAATTACTCCCAAAATGAGAGACATTCATAGACAACTAATTAGGTTGTTCCTATGGGAAGCAATCACAAGAAACAAAATAGTCATAGTCATAGAGTTATACAGCACAGAAACTGGCCCTTCCGCCCATCATGTCCATGCTGGCCATCAAGCACCTATCTCTTCTCATTCAGTTTTTTTTTATTCATTCATGGGGATGTGGGAGTCACTGGCCAGGCCAGCATTTATTGCCCATCCCTACTTGCCTTTGAGAAGGTGGTGGTGAGCTGCCTTCTTGAACCGCTGCAGTCCATTTGGGGTAGGTATACCCACAGTGCTGTTAGGAAGGGAGTTCCAGGATTTTGACCCAGCGACAGTGAAGGAACAGCGATATAGTTCCAAGTCAGCATGGTGTGGAGTACAGAAAGTGTAGGATGCAGCTTAAGAAAGCAATTAGGAGAGCAAAGAGGGGATATGAGAAAGCTCTGGCTGGTAAAAGTAAGGAAAATCCCAAGATATTCCATAAGTATATCAATGGGAAGAGGATAACCAGGGAAAGAGTAGGACCCATTAGGGACCAAGGGGCAAATTTGTGGGTGGAGCCAGAGGACATTGGTATGGTGTTGAACAAATACTTCACATCTGTCTTCACCCAAGAGAATGAGGATGTAGATATGGAACTCAGAGAGAGAGACTGTGAGGTTCTTGAGCAAATTGTCATTGGGAGTGACAAGGTATTGGAGGTCTTGGAAGGCTGAAAAGTGGACAAATCGCCAGGTCCGGACGATTTGTGTCCCAGGATGCTGTGGGAGGCGAGGGTGGAGATTGCAGGGGCTCTGAACCTAATTTTTAATTCCTCTCTGGCCACGGGGGAGGTGCCAGAGGACTGGAGAACAGCTAATGTGGTCCCACTATTTAAGAAAGGTTGTAGAGATAAGCCAGGGAACTACAGACCAGTGAGTCTCACGTCTGTGGTAGGGAAACTATTGGAGAAAATTCTGAAGGAGAGAATCTATCTCCACTTGGAGAGGCAAAATTTGATTAGGAATAGTCAGCATGGCTTTGTCAGAGGGAGGTCATGCCTAACAAATTTGATTGAATTTTTTGAGCATGTGACCAGGTGTGTAGATGAGGGTAGTGCAGTTGATGTAGTTTACATAGATTTCAGCAAAGCCTTTGACAGGGTCCCACATGGGAGACTTATCAAGAAAGCAAATGCACATGGGATACAGGGTAACTTGATAAGGTGGATTCAAAATTGGCTTAGCTGCAGGAGACAGAGAGTGATGACAGACGGCTGTTTTAGTGACTGGAAGCCAGTGTCCAGTGGCGTACCACAGGGATCTGTGCTGGGTCCCCTATTGTTTGTCATTTATATAAACGACATAGATGACTACGTGGGGGGTAGGATCAGTAAGTTCGCGGATGACACAAAGATTGGCCGAGTGGTGAACAGTGAGGTGGAGTGTTTTAGGTTACAGGAAGATATAGACGGGATGGTCAAATGGGCAGAAAAGTGGCAGATGGAATTTAATGCTGAAAAGTGTGAGGTGATGCACTTTGGAAGGAGTAATGTGACACGGAAGTATTCAATGAATGGCCTGACACTGGGAAGTTCCGAGGAACAAAGGGACCTTGGCGTGTTTGTCCATCGATCTCTGGAGGCAGAAGGGCAGGTTAATAGGGTGATGAAAAAGGCATATGGGACACTTGCCTTTATCAATTGAGGCATAGATTACAAAAGCAGGGAGGTCATGTTGGAGTTGTACAGAACTTTGGTGAGGCCACAGCTGGAGTACTGTGTGCAATTCTGGTCGCCACATTATAGGAAGGATGTGATTGCATTGGAGGGGGTGCAGAGGCGATTCACCAGGATGTTGCCTGGGATGGAACATTTAAGCTATGAAGAGAGGTTGGATAGGCTTGGGTTGTTTTCGCTGGAGCAGAGAAGACTGAGGGGTGACCTGATCGAGGTGTACAAGATTATGAGGGGCATGAACAGGGTGGATAGGGAGCAGCTGTTCCCTTAGTTGAAGGGTCAGTTACGAGGGGTCACAAGTTTAAGGTGAGGGGCAGGAGGTTTAAGGGGGATTTGAGGAAGAACTTTTTTATCCAGAGAGTGGTGACGGTCTGGAATGCCCTGCCCAGGAGGGTGGTAGAGGCGGGTTGCCTCACATCCTTTAAAAAGTACCTGGATGAGCACTTGGCATGTCATAACATTCAAGGCTATGGGCCAAGTGCTGGCAAATGGGATTAGGTAGACAGGTCAGGTGTTTTAATGCATCGGTGCAGACTCAATGGGCCAAAGGGCCTCTTCTGCACTGTATTATTCTGTGATTCTGTGATTGTGTGTGACTTGGAGGGGAACTTGCAGGTGGTGGTGTTCCCATGTATTTGCTGCCCTTGTTCTTCTAGTTGGTAGAGGTCGCGTGTTTAGAAGGTGCTGTCTAAGGAGCCTTGGTGCATTGCTGTAGTGCATCTTGTAGATGGTACACACTGCTGCCACTGTGCGTCGGTGGTGGAGGGAGTGAATGTTTGTAGATGGGGTGCCAATCAAGCGGGCTGCTTTGTCCTGGATGGTGTCGAGCTTCTTGAGTGTTGTTGGAGCTGCACCCATCCAGGCAAGTGGAGAGTATTCCACCACACTCCTGACTTGTGCCTTGTAGATGGTGGACAGCCTTTGGGGAGGCTTTGGCTGTGCATCACCCTCTACTGTATCTCCACTCTGTATCCCATCCCCCTACCAAATTAGTTTAAAACCACCCCAATAATGATAAACATTTTGTGCTGTGTGACATAAGCTATGGTATTGTGGACAGTTTTTGGTTCTATAAGTGAACCCACTGAACTGAAGGAAATAACATAGGTCTGTACAAACAATAAAAATGAAAGAAGAATTGAGATTTTAATAAAGGTCTGTGCAAATTCAATTGGGCTTTTGCTTTGTTTAGTTTTCCCTCTGTGTAGTTGTAAAATGGGTATCTGTTTTACTTGGGTTTAAAATATAGCTAACAATTGGGATAAATGTTTTTGCTATCTCAGAGTAGTAAAGAATGAATGTTATTTGACAAATTCAAACTGCATTCAGATTGATATAAATTGGATGATTCCACTCACAAAGACAACAAAGAATAATATTGGGAAAGGAGAATTGTTACAAATACGGATGCTACTCTACAACAAACATTAGTCCTGTTGTCACAGCTATATATATATGTAAAGAATGAGGGGGAGAATAAGGGCTACATTACATCTGGCCTATTTGTGTTTGATGCTATCAACGTGGAAAAGCAACAAAAAGTACTTTCGTTGTATCATCAATCTCAATGTTAAGTGAAAGTTTTCTTGCTACGTTGTCAAATTGAAAGTATTAAACAGTTGGTATAAATAAATGCAGTATTGGTGATCTGCCAAGGGGAGGTCCTCTGCTTATTTCTCCAAGCCTCATGGTGCTGTGCTTTCCTCTTCAGTTGCTCATAAGATTCTCCAATTTTTTAACTTCCATGAGAAATGAGAAATATGACTAAAGTACATGAGATAGTTTCCTGTTGCTTTCCTCATGTGTGCTTTAAATGAAACGCAAGTCCTCTTCCAGTAGGATCCTCTGCCTGTAAGCAGCCATTGTCCCTCGAGGTTCTAACTCTTCCGCTATCACCACCGAAAATTCACTGGTTCCGCCATTGGCCATGGTTCGTAACCCTGAGCATGGGACGCACTCTCCTGGATGAATGCAGCTCCAACAATACTCAAGAAGCTCGACACCATCCAGGAAAAAGCAGCCCACTTGATTAGCACGCCATCCACCACTTTCAACATTCACTCCCTCCACCACCGACGTACAGTGGCAGCAGTGTGTACCATCTCCAAGATGCACTGCAGCAACTCACCAAGTCTCCTTTGAAAACACCTTCCAAACCCACGACGTCTACCACCAAGAAGGACAAGGGCAGCAAATGCATGGGAACACCACTACCAGCAAGTTCCCCTTCAACTCACACACCGTCCTGACTTGGAACTATATCACCATTCCTTCACTGTCACTGGATCAAAACACCCCAAGGACTGCAACAGTTCAAGAAGGTGGCTCTCCACCACCTTCTCAAGGGCAATTAAGGATGAGCAATAAATGCTGGTCTAGCCAGTGACGCCCACATCCCATGAATGAATTAAAAAAATGGGACTCTTACCTGGGCCTGGGGTAACTTGTAAAAGGGCAAGGACGGCCACCCTCTGAGGTCTCAATTGACCCTGCTACCCTATCAATACATTAAATAAGGCTAACCTGGTTTTGGGCATTTTTGTTATCTGATCCACAAAGTAAGAAGCAACAGTACTGGGGAATGGAACACCTTTCTGCTTTGGCCACCTACTGACCACCCATCATTCCCAGACCAGGCACACTACTTATGTTATTGAGTAGTTCATCTAGATAGAGTAGAATATTCATTTGTGGATTCTTGGGACCAGTATTTCCAAGGCCGCATTTAGATCACTTTAAGGCTTTTGAGATCCTTTAATTAAGTAACTTGATCGTGAATCCCTAACATGTGTTTAGCATTTTCTACCCAACTAATATATAACCAATCTATAATCCTTCATTAATTTCTTAATTTTTTTTGAACAGTTGTGTTCTGGATTGTTTTGATGTGGAAGCTTTAGAGAGGGTGCAGAGGAGATTTACCAGGATGCTGCCTGGACTGGAGGGCATGTCTTACGAAGAAAGATTGAGGGAGCTAGGGCTTTTCTCATTGGAGCGAAGAAGAATGAGAGGTGAAACAAAAACAAGAAATGCTGGAATCACTCAGCAGGTCTGGCAACATCTGTGGAAAGAGAAGCAGAGTTAACGTTTCGGGTCAGTGACCCTTCTTCGGAACTGAGTTCCGAAGAAGGGTCACTGACCCGAAACGTTAACTCTGCTTCTCTTTCCACAGATGTTGCCAGACCTGCTGAGTGATTCCAGCATTTCTTGTTTTTGTTTCAGATTTCCAGCATCCGCAGTATTTTGCTTTTATATAAGAATGAGAGGTGACTTGATAGAGGGGTACAAGATGATGAGAGGCATAGATACAGTGGATAGCCAGAGACTTTTTCCCAGGGTGGAAAGGGCTATCACCAGGGGGCATAATTTTAAGGTGATTGGAGGAAGGTTTCGGGGAGATGTCAGAGGTAGGTTCTTTACACAGAGAGTGGTGGGTGCGTGGAATGCGCTGCCAGCGGTGGTAGTCGAAGCAGATACATTAGGGACATTTAAGCGACTCTTGGATAGGTACATGGATGATAGTAGAATGAAGGGTAGGTAGTTAGTTTGATCTTAGAGTAGGTTAAAGGTTCAGCACAACATCGTGGGCCGAAGGGCCTGTACTGTGCTGTACTGTTCTATGTTCTATGTTCTATGTTCTATATGGACCAAGAGCTAGAGCTGAGTGAGAGCGATGGGGATAAATAGTGGTGGCAGAGGAGGTCCAAGACTGTGAGCAAGAGCTGAGTGAGACTGGAGGGGTTAAATAGAGTGGTGGGCGAGGAGGTCTGAGACCAGGAGCGAGAGCTGAGTGAGACCAGCAGGGATAAATAGAGCAATGTGCGAGGAGGTCTGAGACCAGGAGCGAGAGCTGAGTGAGACCAGCCGGGATAAATGGAGCAGTGGGCAAGGAGTGGCTGGACCACGTTCAAGGAAAATAAAAAATCAAAGTGTGACGTCACTGGAATGCAAGTGAGTGATTCGTTGCTGAGTATTTTTCTTTTTTTCTCTCTCTGAACTAGGGTATTGGTTTAAACCAGAGGCAATTAAAAGTTTCAATCAAAGTATAAAAATAGGTGAATTAATAATAAGAGTATTCGTATAGAGCAGGTCTAGAAGCATTGATCAAAATTAATAGTTTAAACAAGGTACTAACCAGATTCTAAAAAAGGGAATCAAATTTTTTTTTTAGATTATGAATGGGTATCTGCCAGTTACAATTTCTATGCCATGTGGGAACTTGAGGACACGTCAAGTGTCTTGTGGACCACGTATGTAGGAATTGGTCTCCAGCTGCTTGAGCTTGGGCTCAGGGTTTCTGAGCATGAGGGGCAGCTGGAGTCACTGTAGAGCATCAGGGAAGCTGGCCATTTTCTGGATCATACATTCCAGGAGGTGGCCACCCCACAAGCAGTGCGAATTTAGGATAGTAGACGGGTGGCCATCTGGAAGAGTAGGAAGAGGCAGGAGATGCAGAACTCTTCAGGATGTGTGTCACTCCCAAACCAGCAGTTGGCATTGAAGGAGAAAACAGCAAAGAGTAGAATAGCAGTTGTTAGAGGAAATTTTGTAGTTGGGGGACAGACAGCCAGTTCTGTAAATGTCATCATGTGTCCCCCATAGTGTAGTGGGTGAAGGACATTATGGAGAGGGTGCAGAATATCTTGCAATGGGAAGGGAGCGAGTCAGAAGTTGTGGTACATGTCTGTACCAATGGCATAGAGATGCCTGGTATTGAGGTCCTACAATCAGACTTTCAGCAGCTAGGGAGGAAGTTAAAAAGTGCCAGTGCCACTCACTAATGAGAATGGAAACAGGACGCTAAAAATTATCAATGCATGGCTAAAGGCATGGTGCAGGAGGTGGGCTTCAGATTCTTGGGGCATTGGGACCAGTTCAGATGACTGGGAGGCACTTATATAAAATGGATGGGTTGCACCTCAGCTGGACTGGGACTAATATGCTTGCAGGGAGGTTCACTAGTCTGGTTGGGGAGGGTTTAAACTAAATTGGCAAGGGGATGGGCACGAGCATATAGAAGTAGAAAAGAGGAATAAGGTGCATAAAGGAATGAGAGTGTTGGATAGTTTTAGAGAAGGAAGTAGAGCCATTTTAGCTAGGAGAAAACTAAGACGGACTAGAAGGAATACAAAGACAGGTTTAGAATGCATGTATGTAAACACACTAAGTGTGGTGAATAAGGCTGATGAGCTACAAGCACACATAACGTTATGGGAATATGATGTAGTGGCAATAACGGAAACATGGCTTAAAAATGATGAGTTCTGGGCACTTAATATTTAAGGATATAAAGTGTTCAGAAAAGATAGGGAAGGAAAAATGGAACGTGGCGTGGCAAGACTGATTAGGGCAGACATTGCAGTGTTGGAAAGAGAGGATACCCTTGACAGAATCCATTTGGTTAGAGTTGAGAAGCAAGAAAGGTATGATCACACAACTGAGAAAATTCTATAAGCCTTCAATCGAGATAGGGGAGCAAATCTTCAGGGAAATCACAGAGCGTCCAGTAGCTG
This sequence comes from Heterodontus francisci, assembly GCF_036365525.1. Classification (NCBI taxonomy): domain Eukaryota; kingdom Metazoa; phylum Chordata; class Chondrichthyes; order Heterodontiformes; family Heterodontidae; genus Heterodontus; species Heterodontus francisci. The sequence continues at coordinate 129,627,376 of NC_090371.1, read as the reverse complement.
CCTCTCTCTTCGGTACAGGGGAAGAAGTTGATTGATGAGTAACTGGTAAGTTATTTTACTTCTCATTGTAATAAAAAGTTTTGAAAGTTACATTATGGCAGATCAGCTCAGCCAAGTGGAATGTACGTCCTGCAGTATGTGGGAAGTCATGGACACACCACGTGTCCTAGACGAACACATCTGCAGGAAGCATCACCGGCTGCAGAAGCTTGAGCTCTGGGTTTCGGAACTCGAGCAGCGGCTTGAGTCATTGTTGTGCATCTGCAAGGCAGAGGACTACGTGGATAGCACATTTAGGGAGGTGGTCAAACCGCGGGTTAGGAGCATGCAGGCAGAGAGGGAATGGGTGACCACTAGGCAGTCTAAGAGAACCAGGCAGGCAGTGCAGGAGTTCCCTGAGTCTATCTTGCTTACTAATCAGTTTTCCATTTTGGATACTAGTGAGAGCGATGATTCCTCAGGGGAGTGCAGCCAGAGCAAAGTCTGTGGCACCATGGGTGGCTCAGCTGCACAGGAGGGAAGGAAGAAGAGTGGAAGAGCAATAGTGATAGTGGATTCGATAGTCAGGGGATCAGACAGCGTTTCTGCAGCAGTAAACATGACTCCAGGATGGTGTGTTGCCTCCCCGGTGCCAGGGTCAAGGATGTCACGGAACAGTTGCAGGAGGAACTGTTTCCGTTATTGCCACTACATCATATTCCCATAACGTTATGTGTGCTTCTAGCTCATCAGCCTTATTCACCACACTTAGTGTGTTTACATACATGCTTCCTTTTGGAGGAAGATGAACAGCCAGAGGTCATGGTCCACATTGGTACCAATGACATAGGTAGGATGAGGCATGAACTCCTGAAAGCAGATTTTAGTGAGTTAGGAAGGAAATTAAAAAGCAGGACCTCCAAAGCAGTAATCTCAGGATTACTCCCAATGCCACATGCTAGTGAGCATAAGAATAGGAGGATTGAGTGATTGAACACGTTGCTGGAGAATTGGTGTAGGAGGGAGGGCATCAGATTTCTGAGGCATTGGGACTAGTTCTGGGGCAGGTGGGACCTGTACAAGATGGCCGGGCTACACCTTAACAGGACCGGAACTAATATCCTCGCAGAGAGATTTGTTAGTGCTGTTGGGGAGGGTTTAAACTAGCTTGTCAGGGGGATGGGAACCTGAGGGGTAGCTCAAATTGGAAGGAAGTAAAGCTGGTAGCAGGAGGTCGAAAAGTAGCAAGTGATATTAGAAGGCAGGCGAAATAAAGGTGAGCATCAACTCGACTTAGAATGCAGAATGTCAAGAAGACAAGTTTAAGGGCATTCTACCTGAATGCACACAGCATTCACAACAAGGTAGATAACTTAAAGGCACAAATAAAGGTAAATGGGTATGATCTAATTGCCATAACTAATATGTGGCTACAGGGTGACCAAAACTGGGAGCTGAATATTCAAGGATATTTGACATTTAGGAAGGACAGGCAAAAAGGAAAAGGAGGTGTTACACTGATAATAAGGGATGGGATCAGTACATTAGTAAGAAAGGATCTCAGATCGGAAGAACAAAATGTGTAATCTGTTTGGGTGGAGCTAAGAAACAGCAAGGGGTAGCAAACATTGGTAAGAGTTGTTTATAGGCCACCAAACAGTAGTGGTAATGTGTGATGTGGGGCATGGCATTAATCAGGAGATCAGACAAGCATGTAGCATGGGTAATATAGTAATCATGGGTGACTTCAATCTGCATATAGACATGGTAAACCTAATAAGCACTAATGCTGTGGAGGACGGGTTTCTGGCATCTGTTAGGGATGGTTTTCTACAGCATTATGTTGAGGAACTGACTAGAGAACAGGCTATTTTAGATCTAGTATTATGTAATGAGAAAGGGCTAATTAATAATCTTGCTGTAAAAGAACCTTTAGGGATGAGTGACAATAATATGATAACATTTTACATAATGTTTGAAAGTGAGGTAGTTCAATCTGAAGCCAGGATGTTAAATTTGAACTAAGGAAATTATGAATGTATGAGGAGCAAATTGGCTGAAGTGGATTGGGAAAATACATTAAAAGGTATGACAGTACATAGGCAATGGATAGTCTTTAAAGACATATTGCATAGTTTACAGCAACTATACATTCCTTCAAGGCACAAAAACTCCAAAAGTAAAGGCAGTCAAGCGTAGATAACAAAGGAAGTTAAGGATTGTATAAGATTTAAAAAAAAGGCCCATAAAGTTGCCAGAAATAGTAGTAAACCTGAGGATTGGGAGGATTTCAGAATACAGCAAAGGAGGATGAAGAAACTGATAAAGGGAGATTAGAGTATGAATGTAAACTAGCAAAAAATATAAAAACGGACTGCAAAAGCTTCTATCGGTATATAAAAAGGAAACTTTTGGCTATGACGAATGTGGGTCCATTACAGGCAGAGTCATGAGAATTTATAATGGGTAATAGAGAAATGGCAGAGAAGCTAAAATTATTACTTGTTTCTGTCTTCACTGAGGAAGATACAAGAAAACTCCCAGAATTAGAGATCCGAGGGATTAGGGGGAATGAGGAATTGAAGGAAATTAGTAATAGTAAGAAGGTTGTATTGGCGAATTAATGGGGCTGAAGGTTGATACGTCCCCAGGACCCGATATTCTACATCCCAGTGTGTTGAAAGAGGTAGCTATGGAGATAGGGGATGCATTGGTGATCATCTTTCAAAATTCTATAGATTCTGGAGCGGTTCCTGCAGATTGGAAGGTCGCAAATGTTACCCCACTATTTAAGAAGGGAGAACGAGAGAAAATAGCGAATTACAGACCTATTAGCCTTAAATCAGTTGTCGGGAAAATGCTAGAATCTATTCCAAAGGATGTAATAAATGGACACTTGGATCATAATGATCTGATCGGGCATAGTCAACATTGATTTATGAATGGGAAATCATGTTTCACGAACCTGTTGGAGTTTTTTGAGGGTGTTACTAACAGAATAGATAAAGGGGGGGTCAGTGGACGTAATATACTTGGATTTTCAGAGGCTTTTGATAAAGTCCCCCTCAGGAGGTTGGTTAGCAAAATTAAAGCACATGGGATAGGAGGTAATATACTGGCATGGATTAAGGAATGATTAACAGGCAGAAAGCAGAGAGTAGGAATAAACGGATCATTCTCACGTTGGCAGGCTGTGACTAGTGGGGTACGCAGGGATCAGTGCTTGGGCCCCAGCTGTTCACAATATATATAAATGATTTGGATTTGGGAACCAAATGCAGTATTTCCAAGCTTGTGGATGACACAAAACTAAGTGGGAATGTGTGTTGTTACGAAGATGCAAAGTGGCTTCAAGGGGATTTGGACAGACTTAGTGAGTGGGCAAGAATGTGGCAGATGAAAGACAATGTGGAAAAATGTGAGGTTATCCATTTTGGTAGGAAGAATAAATGTGCAGAGTATTTCTTAAATGATAAGAGATTATAAAGTGTAGATGTACAAAGGGACCTGGGTATCCTTGACAATAAGCCACTGAAAACTGACATGCAGGTGCAGCAAGCAATTAAGAAGGCTAATGGTATATTCGCCTTTATCACAATAGAATTTGAGTGGTGAAGTCTTGCTTCAATTGTGTAGAACCTTGGTTCAACCACACCTGGAGTACTGTGTGCAGTTTTGGTCTCCTTACCTTAGGAAGGATATTATTGCCATTGAGGGAGTGCAACGAAGGTTCACCAGACTTGTTGCCAGGATAGTGGGACTGTCCTGTGAAGAGAGATTGAGGAAACTGAGCCTGTATTCTCTCGAGTTTCAAAGAATGAGAGGTGCTTTCATTTAAATCTACAAAATACTTAAAGGGATAGACAGGGTAGAATAAAAACAAGAAATGCTGGAACCACTCAGCAGGTCTGGCAGCATCTGTGAAAAGAAAAGCAGAGTTAACATTTCGGGTCACTGACCCGAAACGTTAACTCTGCTTTTCTTTTCACAGATGCTGCCAGACCTGCTGAGTGGTTCCAGCATTTCTTGTTTTTATTTCAGATTTCCAGCATCCACAGTATTTTGCTTTTATTATAGACAGGGTAGATGCAGGTAAGATGTATCCCCTGATTGTGGAGTTGAGAACCAGGGGACACAATTTCAAAATAAGTGGGAAATCACTTAGGACCAAGATGAGGAGAAATTTCTTTACTCAGAAGGTTGTGAATCTTTGGAATTCTCTGCCGCAGAGGTCTGTGGAAGCTCAGTAATTGAGTATGTTTAAAGCAGAGATTGACAGATTTCTAAATACAAATGACATAAGGGGATATGAGGATAGTGTGGGAAAAAGGCATTGAAGTGGAAGATCAGCTATGATTATATTGAATGGTGGGGCAGGCTCGATGGGCTGAATGGCCTACTCCTACTCCTATGTTCCTATTTTCCTATGTTCCTATGGTTAATAACTATAGACTAGTGATATTGGGGGCCTTTAGTTACCCAAATATTGATTGGGATAATGCTAGAATAAAGGATAAGGAGGGGGAGGAATTTCTGAAATTTGTTCAGGAGAACTTCCTTGACTAGCATGTTCATCGCCCAACCAGAAAGGAGGCATTGCCAGATCTGGTGCTGGGAATTGAGGTGGGCCAAATGGATCAAGTGTCTGGAGGAACATTTGGGTAAGATTGATCATAGTGTTACAACAATGTGAGAAAGCTGTCTAGGGTTCTTTTACAATCTTCACCTGGTCTTATTGTAACAGGGTTTTATTTTAAACACACTGTATTTTGAGCTCCCCCTTTGTGAATCCTCGTTCACAACTTTCCAATTATAAGGCAAAGAAATGAGCACAAACAGGCTTTCTTTGGTTTAAAGAAGAAAGATGAAATTTATTAAACCTTAAACTTAGACTCTAATACAGTTAATGCCTACGGATATATGATGAGCCCATGCTAGCATGCACACACGATACACACATGCAAATAGGGACAGAAAAGAGCAGAAGAAAAGATAAGTAGAACAGGTTGAGGCAATACCTTGTCACTGCTTCTCGAGCTCGCTGTAGTCCTTGATTGAAGATATGATCTTGTGTTTCATTGGGGCCCAGTAGTTTTCTTAAAATCTTGTTCACATAGGAAACTTTTCTCTCTTTGAGTTTCATGTGTTTTTACAAGATTCAGTTCCATGGGAAGGAGATGGAAGCAGGCAGACAGGAGAGGCTGTAATTCTTGCTTCAGTTCCAGGAGAGATCTTTACTCCATGAACACAGAGCTTTGTCTCTTCAAAATCTTTTGTTGGACGTTCCAATTCTCTCCAACAGTCATGTGACTAAAACTGGTTTGACCACTTCTGTGTATTGGGGAAGCAACTACTGGGTCCCCATTGTTTCAACACAGTCTCTTACTATGCAAAAATGTCTTTCTAGTCAGGGGCTTGCACTTTTAAGTTTTAGCGTTCATGTGGCAAAATAATGTATGCCTCAGTCTTGGCAGGTGGGGGGTTTGCTTGGCAATAGTATCATAAGATTTAGATTAATAATGAAGAAGAGCAAGGAACAATCTAAAGTAAAACTTCTAATTTGGAAGCAGGGTATCTTCAATGGGATGAGAGGGGGATCTAGCCAGGGTAAAATGGAAGCAAAGTTTGACAGGAAAATCTGTATCGGAACAATGGGTGATCTTTAAGAAGATATTTCAGGTACAGGCTAGATACATTCCAACAAGAGGGAAAGGTAGAGAACCAAAGCCAGGGTTCCTTGGATGATAAGGGAGATAGAAAATATGATGAAACAAAAAAAGTGTGTATGTGATACATGTCAGGTGAATTCTTCAAGTGAGAACCAGGTCAAATTAGATTAGAGATACAGCACTGAAACAGGCCCTTCGGCCCACCAAATACAATAAGTGAAAAGGAAAATAAGACTGGCAAAGAGAAGATATGAGAATAGAATGGCAGTTAACATAAAAGGGAACCCAAAAATCATCTACTGGCATGTAAATAGAAAGTGGGTGGTAAGAGGTAGGGTGGGGCCTATTAGGGACAAACAGGGTCCTGTATGCTTTGAGGTGCAGGGTAAGACTAGAATGCTTAATGAGCACTTTGTATCGGTATTTACTAAGGAAGTGAGTGTTAACAAAATATTGGTAGAACAGGAGATGGCACAGGTAGTGAATCGGGTGAAAATTGATAGGCAGGTTGAACTGCAAAGGCTGGCTATGCTTAGAATGGATAAGTCGCCCGGTATGGATAGCTTGCACCCCTGGTTTCAAAGAAAAGTGGGGCTGGAGATAGCGGAAAGGACTTGCCATAATCCTGCAAACTTCTCTCGATACAGTAGAGGTGATAGAGGATTGGAGAATGGCAAATATGGCACCCTTGTTCAAGAAAGGGTGCAAAGATAGTCCTCGTAAATACAGGTCAGTCAGTTTAACATCAGCAGTGGGCAAGGTTTAGAAACAATAATCAAGGAAAGAATTAATAGGCACTTGGAAAGGTTTGAGTTAATTAAGGATAGCCAGCATGGATTTGTAAAAGGCAGATCGTGCTTGAACAATCTAATTTAATTTTTTGATGAACTAACAGAGACGGTTGATGAGATGAATGCAGTGGATGTTGTCTATATAGATTTTAAGAAAGGGTTTGATGAAGTACCACATAAAAGGCAGATTAACAAAATAGAGGCTCATGGAATAGGAGGGTCAGTGTCAGCTTGGATAAAAAATTGAGTTAAGGACAGAAAACAGTAAGCCATGGTAAATGGTTGTTTTTCAGACTGGAGGATGGTAGACAGTGGTGTTCCCCAAGGGTCAGTGCTAGGACCACTGCCTTTTTTGATATATATAAATGACTTGGATATTGGAATACAGCGTAAAGTTTCAAAATTTGCTGATGATACCAAATTTGGAGGAGTGGCAAACAGTGAGGATGATGCCAACTGCCTGCAACAGGACATAGATAGGCTAGCAGAATGGGCAGACAAGTGGCAGATGGAATTTAATACAGTGAAGTGTGAGGTGATGCATTTTGGCAGAAGGGATAGGGAGAGACAATATAAACTGAAGCGACGGAGGGACATAGGGGTTCATGTCCGTAGATCTTTAAAGGTGGCAGGACATATTGAGAGAGTGGTTAGCAAAGCATATGAGGTCTTGGGTTTCATAAATAGAGGTATTGAGTACAAAAGCAGGGAAGTTATGCTAAACCTTTATAAAGCTCTGTTTAGGCTACAACTAGAGTATTTCATCCAGTTCTAGTCATCACACTTTAGGAAGTATGTGAGGGTCCTTGATAGGGTGCAGAGGCAATTTACCAGAATGGTTCCAGGGATGAGGGATTTTAGTTACAAGGTGAAGTTGGAGAAGCTAGGGTTATTCTCCTTGGAGGAAAGGAGAATGAGGGGAGATTTGATAGAGGTGTACAAGATGCTGACAGGTTTAGATAAGGTAGAGAAAGAAAACATTTCCCATTAGCTGATGATACAAGGACTAAGGGATACAGATTTAAGGTTTTGGGCAAGAGATGCAGGGGGTGAGGGGGTGCTGTTGGGGGGTGGGGGAGTGGAATGTGAGGAAGAACTTTTTTACGTGGCGAGTGGTAATGACCTGGAACTTGCTGCCTATGAAGGTGGTGGAAGCGAAGACAATCAATGATTTCAAATGGAATTGGATGGGCACTTGAGGGAAATAAACTTGCTGGGCTATGGTGATAGAGTGGGGGAATGGAACTGACTGAATTGCTCTGCAGAGAGCTGGCATGGACTCAATGGGCTGAAAGGCTTCCATCTGTGCCTTTATGATTCTATGCCTCTGTTATGCTGAGGAGCTGAGGAGGTGCAATTTTCCATAGTTTCCACTACTGCCTTGGCAGAGAAACTGTATTGTCCCTAGAAAAACTAAATTTCCCAGGACTAAGTTTTCTAAACATTTTAGTTATCACATTGAAATAAAACATCAATAAAATGCAGTAATAACACATCAAATCAATTCTAAACTGACATTTATTGCACAACTTCCATTATTACCCTTTTCGTTCTCACTAGTGTGCCCTACGCATAAACAATCTCAAGCAGCAATTTAGACAGCAGGCTACATTTTCCAAGACCACATGTTGAGCCTTGCAAACAGCGCCCAACCTGAAATAAATGGATGGCAAGTGATGAATGATGCACCAACAATTTTCTGATATGCCACCCACTATGTGCAAAGTCCCAACAGTGACACAGGGTTTCAAAAACTTCACCACAAATTGTAAAAATACCAATGCTCCATCACTGCTCCTTCGGCTGGCATGTATTTTTTCATCATTTTTCTCTGTCCAATTCTGGTGTATGAAAATGGTCCTAAATGTGATATCGAGCCAAAAACCGCCAACACATCAAACTCAAATTGTTTCATTTTGTGGCTTTGTGCTGCTGGCTGGGAGCCTCCTCAGCCAAAAGAGTGTATCAGAAATTCAGGCTTCAATTTTCCAACCAATACTTGCAATGGCAGGAAAACTGTATGAGATGTATGTTGGCATTTCTGATATGTGTTTTGGAAGAACATCACTGATGATGCAAAGTTGAAAAATTACTCCTTATTTCAGCAACATGGAGGGCCTCCATGTGAAGTTCCTGCAGTGTCATCACCTCAAGTGAGTTCATATGCACATCAGGGCAGAAAATCCTCAGCCAAATTCCACCAGCAGAAGTGCGGTGGAATAGAAATCTATGATTAGAATTTTTGATCTTGCCAGTGTATTCAGGGTCAGGGTGGAATCACAAAATGTAAATAGCAGTTGTGGCATGTGGTCTGCTCACCAAAGGAAGGGGAGCAGGAAAAGCAGCTCTGGCAAGTTACAACCTTCACCATCAGCCAGGAAGATTTTTTAACATCTGCCTCATTAGTCCCCTTTATAAGGTGGCCAGAAAGAAGATGCCGCCACTTTTTGAGAGGTTCTGGCCAGAACCCGGGCATGGACCTCCAGGTGGATCCTGCTTTCACTGCTACGCTGACATCTAAGTTGAGTTCATCCTGCTGTCCCTGTCACTCAGTGATAGAGAAGCCGGGACCAAGGAAATTGCCATAATGGGTAAACACTTACCTTAGCCTGATCAACTTTAAGGTCAGGGATTATTTTTTGGGGTGGGTGGAAGTTTGACTCACCCCAGGCACTTTGAGATTATTGGGAGGCAGTAGGATTACAATTGGAGAAATGGCATCCTTCGGTCCTGCCAGAATTTTGCCTCCATTAGGTTTCCTGTGCCTGACTTCTTGCATTGGAGTGCCCTTGGAATAAAGGAAATTTAGGCTGAGTGTGGTGCTCATCTCACATATATGCACAGACTGTAATTATGACAGTTTTGGGTGCAAAATGCAGGAAGTAGTGAAGTCAAATTTAGCTTATCAAGAGCAAGACTACAAGCCACCCTGCAGGATGGAATTGAACTCATCCAGAGGCATATTTTCTATGTTCTTGCAAATAGTGCACCTCATAAGTGTTACGACCGAGGCTGGAGGAGTGCATTGTCTTCCTCTCGTTTCACTTCTCCACGGGCCACAACATATATTTCAATGTTTACCCAGTTATCAATATGGCCAATTATATACTCTATTTTATTCAGAATAAAATCCACCAACCAGGTTTCTTTAATAAACAACAACATTATCAATCTATTATAAAACAAGACTTATTCAGTAAAAATGCAAAGCATTAACACAGATTGAAATATGTAAGTTACCTTAAATTAGCCCAACACGCACACACATACACACACTAGTTAAAGAAAAAATAAATAAGTTTTCTCTGCAGAGTTCTCTTTACAAAAAAGGCAAAACAATACTTTGGTCAAATACTTGTTAATTCTTGAAGGAAAAGGATAAGATATGGCATGTTCCCAGTCCTTTATTCTGGCATCCAAATGCACATAGATGGCTATCACTGGGATCTTTTGGAGCAGTTCTTCTCAGGCGATGTTGAGGATTAGTCTGGCAGGCTTTCCAGGAGAATCACTGTATCAGGGGTTTCAGCTATCACACTGGATTCTCAGGCTTTCTCAAAGAAGTGGAAAAAGGATGAGCTGGTGGCTTCTCTCTTAGCATGTTTACTCCCAACTGATTCAAAACAATATCCAAAATGAAACCAACTCTTGACCACCATAAATCTTGACACGTCACCTCAGTAAACAACTCCCCTAGTCACCAAGGTTCTTGCTGTTTATTTAGCTTAAGGTAAGTGACTTCCAGTAAATGTGTTTTTAAACAAAGTCCCAAAGTCCTTCCAGTGACCTTCTTCTGCAGTGTGGGATGAGTGAACACACAGGGTTTGCCAGCAACAGCTCTGTGCAAAGTCAAAGACCAAGGCAAATATCAGGGCAGCACATCTCTGACAAATTTGATGTTAAGGTGACAACATCGCAAGAAGCTCTGAAGACTTTTACTTAATGCATTAGGTTTCCACCTGCTGGAGGTGGAGGGACTTCTGTTTCTCTAGGAGTTCTTATTTCACAAGCACCAACTCTAATACTATCACCGGGATCACATATGTGGGATAGCTTCGTACTCACAGCTTTCAGATGGAGCTCTAAGACCAAAAGAGCACATGTGAGTACACAGACACGTGCATTCACTTAGGGGAGCCCATTGAAATTGGCCTACACATAAACATTTGTTGATAAATAGGTCTGTCCACACATTGCCAATTTGCACATGCCCTCTGTTACAAGGAACCTAGGGCACACATCAACATAATGCACAAAAATTTGAATAAGCTTTCCAGATGCTGTCAGTTTCACGGCAGGCAGGTAAGGTTAAAATTACCCACCGTGAAGTAGTATTAAAACTGGCTGAGGAAGCTGTTTTCCTCATTTTCGTCCTTTCAACAACCAATCTCCATTGGTGATGGCAGTGGAAAACTTACTTGCTGCTTGGAAGAGAGAGGGGTCTTATAATTGAACCATAATTAGGCAGGAGCTCACTGCAATGGCTGGACTCAAAATGTGCTCTGCCTGGAAATGCCCTTATTTTCAGGTCCAGGCTATTAGTCTAAAAGTGGAAAGCGATGATAACTGCTCACTTCTGGATCTTTTGGCTACTTAAAAAAAATGGCAAACTGAAGGCCACTGGCCCACTATCATTGTTGGTGCTAAAAAGGAGATGGTGGCACCCCCTGGTCAGAGTCTCCAGTCTGCAGATGCTGGGGGCAACCTGTAAGTGGGCACTGCACTGCCTGAATCTCCAAGAGGAAAATAATGCAACAGATCCTCTGATGTTATTTTGAAACTTTCAGTGTTATGAGCCAAGAACAATGGAGTGGGACTAATTGTATAGCTCTTTCAAAGAGCTGGCACATGTACGATGAGCTGAATTGCTTCCTTCTGTGCTCTATGATTCTCTTCCTGAGTCAGTCACATTTGATTTAAAAAGGCCCACCTATTTCAGGCAAGGCGTCTGTGCGCACGCTCTGAGGAGACCTCAGAAATGCATGTGGAGGCGTGTGAAGGGGTAAGGTGGAGATCCCCAACTTAATTGATCTTACACTCTATATCTCTTTTGTTGCGCCAGGCAAGAAGTGATTCCCTGGACACAAAGCCGAAGAAAATTGAACTCTTCTATTTTTAGTTTTAGTGCTTTTACAGCGTGAGATTCTGTTCAGCCACAGATTATTTTTCATTTGGGAACTCACGGCAAGTCTAGCTTACGTCAGTAGGAGTTAGTAAAGCAGCAGGGTTTGCATAAACTTTGCATGACCTGAATTGTAGCCTCAGATAAAGCACTTACTTCTTGTGCAGCATGCAGATTTCATTACCGGTGCTGAGACTGCCAAATTAGTTGTGCTTTTGTCTTGCAAAGTCCATTCTGTGAGTCCATCAGAGACTATTTTTTGACTGTTGGATGTAAAAGCACTTTAAACCATTTTAGAGCAGTAACCTTGTACACTTAGTGCTGAGCTACTCATATTTGCATTTGTTGGGGTCAATTTTCATGTCAATTATGCCCATGAGTGCTAATTCAAAGGGTATAATGGACAGATGAAGAAATGGAAATCATGACATGAGCTTTCTGCTCCATTTGCGAATCATGTGTGTTTTCTCTAGGGTTCGGGCTGGGCACAGGATGCTCCTACTTGAAACAAGCAGAGATCTTCATAATGATATGATAACAATGTAGATGCGATGACAACACAACCTCTGCAGCTTATTCTGACCGTTTCTCCAGTTGCTCTGCTGACTCTACATGAAATGTTCGTCAAAGGAGTGGACAGCAATTTACAGTTGCAAGTTAAATTTAGTACGCTCAAAATTCCATAGACTATTTCAGCGGATAGAAAGTCAGCATGATGATATTTCTGTTTGTTGTTTTGGCCCGCCATTAACCGTGTCCCGCATCATTTGATTTGAATATTCAAGGTAAATATCTGCACCTGTAGTGGTGCAAGAGGAATTTCCAAACTACGGAGAAGGCAGAAGCCACTGTAGATAGTACATTTTTTTATTATTCTTTCATGGGATGTAGGCGTTGCTGGCAAAGCCAGCATTTATTGCCGTTTCCTAATTGCCCTTAAGAAGGTGGTGGTGAGTCGCTGCAGTCTGAATGATGCAGGTATGCCCACAGTTTTGTGAGTGAGGGAGTACCCATCGCTGCGACCCACATTATCAACATCCTGCGGGGTGCCATTGACCAGAGACTGAACTGGACCAGCCACATAAATACCGCGGCTACAAGAGCAGGCCAGAGGCTGGGAATTCTGAGGCAAGTAACTCACCTCCTGACACCCCAATGCCTGTTGACCATCTACAAGGCACAAGTCAGGAGTGTGACGGAATACTCTCCACTTGCCTGGATGGGTGCAGCCCCAACAACACTTAGGAAGCTCGATACTATCCAGGATAAAGCAGTCCTTGATTGGCACCCCATCTACCACCTTCAACATTTACTCCCTCCACCATCAACACACAGTGGCAGCAGGGTATACCAGTAACAAGATTCACTGCAACAACTCGTCAAGGCTCCTGTGACAGCACCTTCCAAACCCGCCATTTCTGCCACCTAGAAGGACAAATGCAGCAGATTCATGGGAACACCACCACCTGCAAGTTCTTCCTCAAGTCATACACCATCCTGACTTGCAAATATATTGCTGTTCCTTCACTGTTGCTGTGTCAAAATCCTGGAACTCCCTCACTCACAGCACTGTGGGCATACCTGCATCATTCAGACTGCAGCGGTTCAAGAATGGGACTCACCACCACCTTCTCAAGGGCAATTAGGAAAAGGCAGTAAATGCTGGCTTTGCAAGCGACGCCCACATCCCATGGAAGAATAATAAAAAAACGTACTATCTACAGTGACTTCTGCCTTCTCAGTGGTTTGGAGATTTCTCTTGCACCACTACAGGTGCAGATATCTACCTTGAATGTTCAAATCAAATGATATGGGACACGGTTAATGGCAGGCCAAAACAACAAACAGAAATATTATCATGCTGCCTTTCTATCCCCCTGAAACAGTCTATGAAATTTTTAGCCTACTAAATTTAAATTGCAACTGTAAATTGCTGTCCACTCCTTTGACTAACATTTTATGTAGATTCAGCAGAGCATCTGGAGAAGCCTTGAATGTTAGGGAGAAATGGTTAGTTTCTCTCTTGATGGAGACGGTCATTGCCTGGCCCTTGTGTGGTGCAAATGTTACTAGCCACTTCTCAGAACTAGCCTGAAGATTGTCCAGGTCTTGCTGCATTTGGATACAGACTGCTTTATTATCTGAGGAGTTACAAATGGTACTCAACACTGTGCAATCATCAGTGAACATCCCCACTTCTGACCTTAGGATGGAAGGAAAGACAATGATGAAGCAGTTGAAGATGGTTGGGCCTAGGACACTACTCTGAGGAACTGCTGCAGTGATGACCTGGAGCTGAAATGATTGACCTCCAACAACCACAACTATCTTCCTTTGTGCTACATATGAGTCCAACCAGTGGAGAGTTTTCCCCTTGATTCCCAGTGACTTCAGATTTGCTAGGGCTCCTTGATGCCATACTCGGTCAAATATTGCCTTGATGTCAAGGGCTGTGACTCTCACCTGGAATTCAGCTCTTTTGTCCATGTTTAGACCAAGGCTGTAATGAGGTCTGGAACTGAGTGGCAGAATCCAAATTGAGCAGCAGTGAGCAGATTATTGGTGAGAAACTGCCATTTGATAGTACTGTCAACGACACTGTCCATCACTTTGCTGATGATTGAGATTAGACTTGTGGAGTGACAATTGGCAAGATTGGATTTGTCCTGCTTTTTGTGGATGGTACACACCTGGGCAATTATCCACATTGTTGGGTAGATTCCAATGTTGTAGCTGTACTGAAACAGCTTGGAACAGCTGCAGTACTTACTCAGCCACAGTGATGGGGGTGGATATTGTGGCAGAGTACAGCTCTGGAAGGGGACCACCGAGGCTTGAAAAGGGATGAAGAGAAGTTAAGAGATAAAATTTGGGAATCACACATAATCGGTTACCATCATCTGTAATTGGGGTGGTGGTGGTGTAGTGGTATTGTCAATGCACGCATAACAGAGAGACCTAGGGTAAAGCTCTGGAGGACATGGGTTCGAATTCCACCACTGTAGAAGGTGGAATTTGAATTCAGTTAATAAAAATTTGGAATTAAAAGCTAGTCTAATGATGGCCATGAAACCATTGCTGATAGTTGTAAAAACCCATCGAGTTCACTAATGCCCTTTAGGGAAGGTAATCTGCTGTCCTTACCTGGTCTGGGACTCATGACTCCAGACCTACAGCAATGTGGTTGCTTCTTAACTACTCTCTGAAATGGCCTAGCAGGTCACTCAGTTGCAAACCGCTACAAAGTCAATCAGGAATAAAATTGGACAGGCCACCGTGCATCGTCCTAGGCACCAGAAATGGCAAACAGAGCCCTGTAAAGTCCTCCTTAGTAACATGTGGGGGCTTGTGCCAAAGTTGGGAGAGCTGTCCCACAGACTAGTCAAGCAGCAGCCTGACATAGTCATACTCATAGAATCATACCCTCCACCACCGACGCAAAGTGGTAGCAGTGCGTACAATCTACAAGATGCAATGCACCAAGATTCCTTAGACAGCACCTTCCAAACCTATGACCTCTACCACCTAGAAGGATAAGGGCAGCAGATGTATGGGAACACCACCACCTGCAAGTTCCCCTCTGTCAGGCAGGCCCCCACCTGACAAGAATGAGACACATTAATTTTGCCACATGAACATTGATTTTGAAACTGTTACTGGAGTAAAGAAAGAACTTGTTTTAAAAAAAACCTACCAGAACCTTGACTGAAAAGACATTTGCATTGTAACAGACAGTACTTAGAAAGGATAAAGGGGCCACTCCCTGCCCCAATTTAATCCACAATGGACTTTTGATTACCAGACGTTGAAGGTGGAGAAGCTAGCATTTCAGGTTAACTGCTAAGATGGCCGAATACACAAACGTACGTGGTCAGACCAGTTTAGTCACATGACTAACTGACTGTTGGAGTTTTTTGAATTTGACTTGCCACAGTGAATTTGAACTCAGAAAGCTGTTTGCTCCTGGACTGAGAAGATTTCTCTCCTGTCTGCTCCCCTCTCTTTCTCACAGAACTGAAGACCCATTGAAGACACATGAACCCCAAGAGAGAAATGTCAATTACAATGAACAAGGTTTAAGAAGAATACTGAGCACCAATGAAAAGCAAGAAGTAGCTAAAAGCAAGAACTACCTACAAAAGGACTACGGTGAGTTTGAAGCACAGTAACACAAAACTCTGCTGATATTGCCTCAAACCTCTCTACTTTATTTTTTTCTGCTCTTTTCTGTCTCTATTTGCATGTGCGTATTGCGCATCCGAGCATGCGGCTCGGCATCCTAGCGTGTATCCATAGGCGTTAACCAAATAAGAGTTTAAGTTTAAGTTTTAATAAATTTTACTCTTCTTCTTTAAACCTAAGAAGGCCTGTTTGTGCTAATTTCTATGCCTTATAATCGGAAAGTGGTGAACAGGGATTCACCAAGGGGGAGCTCAAAACACAGTTTGTTTAAAAATTAAATCCAGTTACAATAAGACCAGGTGAAGGCTGAAAGAGACCCCTGAACACCTTTTTCATCTGGACATAATAGAAATGTATTTGTTAGCGTCCAGGATTTTACACAGTGGCGCAGTGGTTAGCACCGCAGCCTCACAGCTCCAGCGACCCGGGCTCAATTCTGGGTACTGCCTGTGTGGAGTTTGCAAGTTCTCCCTGTGTCTGCGTGGGTTTCCTACGGGTGCTCTGGTTTCCTCCCACATGCCAAAGACTTGCAGGTTGATAGGTAAATTGGCCATTAGCAATTGCCCCTAGCATAGGTAGGTGGTAGGGAAATATAGGGACAGGTGGGGATGTGGTAGGAATGCGGAATTAGTGTAGGATTAGTATAAATGGGTGGTTGATGGTAGGCACAGACTCGGTGGGCCGAAGGGCCTGTTTCAGTGCTGTATCTCTAAACTAACAAGAGAAATTGGAAGTGGGAAGCCAAATTTTTCCCAATCAAAAAAAAAGAGCAAGATTAGTACAGGTTTTCTTTTGGTTGTGTGTGATTGAATACTAACATGTCTGCAAGTGAAGTGAGTAGCACTCCAAGACAGGGTGAAATAACTTTTGATAAGTTAAAAACACTGTCAATGGAGGAGTTGAGGAAAATGGCTGAACAGTGTAAGATCACTGTATGTGGCAAGCCTAGGAAGTCTGAATTGCTAAGGCTAGTGGCCAACCATTTTCCCCTTGAATCTGAAGAAGCAGAAGCAGTGTTAGAAGTAGACCCAGACAGGGTACTGAGAGCAAAGTTACAATTGGAACAAAGGAAACTTGAATTTGAAGACAGAGACAGAGAAAGGGAGAGACAGGAAAAAAGGAGAGAAAGGCAGGAGAGGGAAAAAGAGAGAGCCTTCCAGAAGGAATGTGAAGAGAATGAAAGGCAAGAGAGAGAGAGAAAGAATATTCCAGAAAGAATGCAAAGAGTTGAAGCAGCTTGAGTTAACTAGGGGGCAACAGAGTAACCCCAGTGAAAGCATGGGCAATATGGAGGAGCAGAATTCAGGGCTGGGTACAAATCTCACTCAATTAATTCCAAAATTCAATGAGGAAGATGTGGAAGTGTTTTTTTGTGTATTTTGAGAAACTGGCAAGGCAGCTAAAATGGCCAGCTGAGACCTGGTCTCTCTTATCGCAAACCAAACTAACTGGAAAAGCCCATGAGGTTTATTCCCTGTTGCCAGATGAGAGTTCATCAAATTATGAACTGACCAAAAATGCTATCCTCGGGACATATGAATTAGTACCTGAAACCTATCACCAAAAGTTTAGAACCCTCAAAAAGTAAGCCAATCAAACTTATCTGGAGTTTGAAAGAAGTAAGCAGCTGGCTTTTGACCAGTGGCTGAGGGCTCTTAAAATACAAATCAGCTATGAGACTCTCAGTGAAGTAATTCTGTTAGAGGAATTGAAAAACTCTCTCCCACTCTCAATAAAGACCCATGTAGAGGGTCATTGGGTTCAGGAAGCCTGGCAAGTGGCCATTCTGGCCGACGAGTTTGCTTTAATTTATAAGTTGGTTTCCCAGGGGAGAACTTTTGCTGATCACCACCACAAATCCGAAAAGGACAAAGGGTGGGAAGGTGATATCTGCCCAGGCAGTCCTGGAAGAGAAAGGAAAGCAGGAGACACAGGGGGTCCTCCTCCAGCCAAAAAGGGAGGTGCTGTGAGCAAGAGTGAGAAACGGAGACCTCTGTGCTTCCATTGTAATAAGGCAGGGCATTTAAAAGCTGACTGCTGGAAACTGAAGGGGAAACTGGTTGGGTTAATCAGGGCACACCCGCTCAGTGAAGATGGGGACCTGATGCAAAGCACAGCAGAACAAGCTGTGGCTTTAACTGCAGTAAGAGTGCAACCCAGGAAGCTTACTACGTCCAGTGCAGGAAAAGTTAATGGGATTCCTGAAAGTTATCAGGATTTAATGTCTGAAGCGAAAGTAACCCCATACCCCTCGAGGGGGGCAAGCAAGCCCATAGTAATTCTCAGGGACACAGGGGCCACTAGATCCCTTTTACTGGGAAAAGGTCTGACCTTTCCCCCAGAGAGTGCTGTGAACACCAGAATGGTGGTGAATGGTATTGGAGGGCAGTGTATGCCTGTACCTGTACACCAGGTGCACCTGGAGTGCGACCTAGTTTTGGGACTGGTGATCGTGGGGATTGTCGCCAGTTTGCCTGTGGACAGGATTGACCTGCTCCTAGGTAATGATCTGTCGGGGGGGTGAAGCTGGTAGCCCCCCCAGTAGTGAAATAAAGACCACAGGAGGTCAGAGAGACAGGGCAGTGGTAGGAGATGGTCCCCTGCAGTGTCCCTGACTGTGTAATGGAGCAGGCCATGATCAAACCAACTTCCCCAGAGGAGACTGCATTGGCACTGCAGGCAGATGACCATGAGGTCTGCCTGTCCGAGACTTTCTTTGGAAAGTTAGGAGACCCAGGGAATGAATTAAATGGATTTTCCCTAGATGAGGCTCAGTGAGCCAGCCCAATATTAACACAGGCTGTCCAATCTGAAAGTGAAGCAGAGAGAGTCCCTGATTGCTACTTTTTAAAGAATGAGGTACTGATGAGGAAATGGAGTTCTCCTCACAGTCCTGAGGGCAATGAGTGGACAGTAATTCACCAGTTAGTGGTGCCACAGAAGTCCTGGGGAGAAATATTAAGAAGGGCCCACGAGACTACAGTGGCTGCACATGCTGTTATACGAAAGACCAAAGCCCGCATAAGAAAGCGATTTGACTGGTCAAAACTCCACAAAGAGGTGGTGGAGTACTGCAGGAGTTGTCACATGTGCCAGGTTGAGGGGAAACCCCAACCTACAGTGAAACCTGCACCCCTAAGTCCTATACTGGTGTTAGGAGGACCCTCCAGCCGAGGGCTGTTGAACTGTAAGGGACCCCTGCCGAGAACAAACGGGGACAGGCAGGCACACGGCTGGAAAAAGTTTAGAAAGAGAAGGGGAAAAAGTGACCAAGAGGGCAGGTTAAAGGAAATCCAAAAGGAATCCCGGATGAAAACCCCTACTGTCCAGACAGCTAACCCTAAAAAATGTGAAAAGTTAGACCCGTCATCCTCCTGTGTGAAAGCAGACTCTGGAAGCACCCCTCCAGAGTTGCTAACAGCATTTACAGGAACCTGCAGAGAGAAAGAGAGACTTTTAGGGGGCACAGAATCTGTAAGGGTGATGCCTCACCTAGTCAAAGTGCCACAGGATAGTGCAGTCAAGTCTATACAAATACATTCAGGTAGGAGTGCCCCAGAGAACAAAAGGGAAATGAACAAAGAATCCTCCTCCACAGTCAGAGGAAAAGGGAACACCCATCCCCTAAAGCCAAAGCAATGAAAGAGAGTTCAGGATAAACTCGCCCACTACCAAAACTCCTGGAAAAAACATTACCTCAACAGGGACAAAACCCTAGGCAGTCATGGCAATGAGCTGACTGAAGAAAAGCTTCCCCAAAGAACCACATGGATACTGGGATGCCAAAAAGGGGAAATTAAAGCAGCACTGACACCCAGAAAAGACAATTTTAATAAGCTTTGAGAGTTATGAATGAATGGAAATGAATGAGAGAAATGCATGTTTTTTCTTTTTGTATCTTATATTTCTCTCAAATCTTTTAATGAAATGCGCTGTTGTTTTTCAAATCACATTTCATTCCCCTGGGTGTGGAGGTGTCAGGCAGGAGCCCACCTGCCAAGAATGAGAGTCATTAACTTTGCCACATGAACATTGATTTTGAAACTGTCACTAGAGTAAAGAAAGTACTTGTTTTTTTCAAAAAAGAACACCAGACCCTTGACTGGAAATACATTTGCATAGTAACAGACAGTACTTGGAAAGGACAAAGGGATCACTCCCTGCTCCAATTTAATCCACAATGGACTTTTGTTTACCAGACACTGAAGGTGAAGAGGCTAGCGCTCCAGGTTAACTTTTAAGATGGCCAAATACACAAACAGACATGGTCAGACCAGTTTAGTCATATGACTAACTGGATGTTGGAGTTTTTTGAATTTGAACTTGGCACAGTGAATTTGAACTCAGAAAGCTGTTTGCTCCTGGACTGAAAAGATTTCTCTCCTGTCTGCTCCCATCTGTTCCCATAATGAATGGCGGAGCAGGCTCGAAGGGCCGAATGGCATACTCCTGCTCCTATTTTCTACATTTCTATCTCTTTCTCATGAAACAGAAGACCCATTGAAGACACATGAACCCCATGAGAGAAAAGTCTCCTACAGTGAACAAGTTTTAAGAAGAATACTGGGCCCAAATGAAAAGCAAGAATTACCTACAAGCAAGAACTACCTACAAAAGGACTACAGTGAGCTTGCAGCACAGTAACAGGAAACTGTTCTGATATTTCCTCAAACCTTTCTATTTTATTTTTCTTCTGCTCTTTTTTGTCTCTATTTGCATGTGCATATCGCGTATGTATGCTTGCGTGGTTCATGGTTTGTATCCGTAGGCACTAACCAAATTTGAGTTTAAGTTTAAGTTTTAATAAACTTTACTTTTCTTCTTTAAACCTAAGAAGGCCTGTTTGTGCTCATTTCTTTGCCTTATAATTGGAAAACGGTGAACAAGGACTCACCATGGGGGAGCTCAAAACACAGTTTGTTTAAAAATTAAATCCTGTTACAATAAGACCAGGTGAAGGCTGAAAGAGACCCCTAGACATATTTCTCACCTGGTCATAACACCCCCAAAACCACATACCATCCTGACTTGGAACTATATCGCCGTTCCTTCACTGTCATTGGATCAAAATCCTGGAACTCCCTCCCTAACAGCATTGTGGATGTACCTTCCCCATGTGGACTGCAGCGGTTCAAGAAGGCAGCTCACCACCACCTTCTCAAGGGTAATTAACAATGGGCAATAAATTCTGTCCTAGCTAACAATGCCCATATCCCTTGAATGAATCTAAAAGAAACTTCTGGGGTCTGTATGCCCAGAGCAGCACCCTCGCCTGCCTTCAGCAGGTTAAAGTTCAATTGGATGTGTTAGGAGTGAACTGGATAGAATTTCTAGGGTAGCCCCGAGAACTCTGAGTTCTACTATACTAACAATATTTATTGGCAATGGTGGACTTAGCTTAACTTGTACAAGAACTAATGCAAAGGCTTAGATTCAGTGGAGAGGTACTCTACAAGGCTTAAATCAGGAATGTGATAGAATATTCACCAAAGCTGGTTCAGCTTAGGACACTGTACTGAGGAACTCCTGCAGCAATGTCCTGGGCTGAGATGATTGACCTCCAACAACCACTAACATCTTCATCTTCCTTTCTTCTAGGTATGACTCCAGTCAATGAAGCATTTTCTCCCTGATTCCCGTTGACTTCAATTTTACTCAACACCATCCAGGACAAAGTAATTCACTTTGTTGGTGTTTCTTTCACTGGACTCAACATCCTCCATCACTGGTGCACTGTGGCTACAGTAATTATTATCTACAGGTGCACTACAGCAACATCTTCCACTGAGAAAGACACAAGCAGCAATATTGTGGGAACATCATCACCTCATTTCTGGTTAAAAATTGTGGAATTTCTTCCCTCACACTACTTTGGGAGCACTATCACCACAAATTTTGCAGCAGTTCAAGGAGAAGGTCTACCCCAAGCTTCTCAAGGCAAATGTGAATGACCAATAAATATGGCCCTGCCAACAGTACCCACAGCCCTAGAACAAATAAAAAAAACTAGGATGTTTATTTTCCGAATGTCACATACCACCCACCATTGAGGAAACAGTTAATGTAAGACAACACCAGGATCTCCACTGATGTAGTCAACCATACAAAGCATAAAAATGTTACTGTGTGATGAACTTTTCTTTCTGCATTGTTGAAGACATGATGTGACTTGGCAAAGCTCTATAACTGTACATCTGTCGCTTCCTGAAAAGGAGGTGGGCATGATGCCCAGATGAATATAGAAAAATCACCTCCCTAAATAAGCCCATGGCCAAAAAACTGCTGACTTCCATTAAGTTTACACCCACTGGCAGAGCAGAGCTGGTGGGTGTAAAGGTTCTGAGATTTTTATCACTACTGAGTAACTCTCCAAATCAAGAAATATGATTTGGTATAAATTCTCAATTGAGCTTAAACTCTGTTTTCACTGCTTCTCTCGGATGCCATAGGAATTAAAACCTAAGAGAAAGGTCCTTGCTTCAATTCTGTACTGTAAGTTTATCCCTAGCTCTAATTCTTCCTGTACGTTTATCCTGAGCTCCAATTCTCCCCCTAAGTTTACCCTTACTTCAATTCTACCCTGTAGTTATCACCACTTCTTGTGTCAAAACTAATCTGAAGTCACAGCTCTTTTTCTTATTTCCAGCAAATTGTTGGTGTTCTAAGTTGGTGGTTGGGGAATGGGGAGGGGGAGATTGTGAAGGAGAAAAAATCCAAGTCAGGAGAAGCAGACAAGGACCTACTCAAGGATGAAAAAGACAAGTGTAAGGAACAACATATTGGAAGAATAAATGAATGACATACATCGTCAATGTTCAGATTAGAAAAAAGAGAAGATATATTTCTATCACACCTCTCACATTCTCTGGATGTTCCAATGTGATTTACAATAAAATATAAAATTATTTCAAACAAGTAACTAATGATGAGATGGCTTGGGGCATGAGTAGACTCAATATTTATTATGTGAATGCATTGTGGAATAGCAATTAACAAGTAAGTGGAATGCTGAACTATAATGTGAAATCAGCACAGCACAAATTGGAAGGGGATAGGCTTAAACTCTATTGTGCTGTGGTTAGATTGCACCTTGAGTACTGGATCCACTTCTGGGCAACAAGAAACAAAGGAGACAGTCCAACCCTGAAATTGTTACAGTAAGGGCCATGAGGCTGACCCCTTGCATTGGATGATTGAAATATATGGTTAGATTACAGAAACTGGGGTTCTTAGCCTTAAGAGAAGACAATTGAGGGGGAATTGATAGTAGTATATAAGGTAGTAAAATGGAGTTTGGCCTTACAAAATGTATGAGCTGCACACAGACAAGTTCCAGCCCTCCCTACACTCTACAGCTGCTGGAGGGCTGCACTTGGAAGGTCGCTGCACATATTCTGGATGTATCTATACGTTCAGCCATTCTTGATCACTTTTGCAGAGACGACTAGGGCTACGGCAAATCTTCTAATCAGCACACTTTCAGCTGGTCCTACCTACTGGAGAGGGACAGATGAAAGAGGATATATATCCCCCACTGTAGCAGAGTGCAGCCATCTGCACAAGAAACATGGGGCTGCAGCACCTCTGGGACAAAGCCAAGTCTAGACGATTCATCCTTAGCCTATGCCTGGAACTGGAGAAATACTAAACAGCTGGGAACCATTTGTGGGAGACATGGTTAGTGCAATTCCCCATCCCACCTCCCCTAACATCTAACAACCTCCTAGTAGGAGAATGCAGGGCAGTAACAATGGCCGACTCAGAGGCAGGCAATGACAATTGTGGCGATATTTGTCTTGGGAGGTTACATAAATGTGTGGTAGTGAATTGTCTGCCTGTTTTACACTCCATCTGATTTACGCTCCACCTGTTTTACACTCCACTTATTTTACACTCTGCCAGTCCCTGACCCAACTGCAGCCCAGAGAGCAAGAAAAGATTTCTCCATCCATTAAACTTAAATTGGCCTGAACAAAGACACACCAAGAAATTTAATGTAGCAGCTTTTTTATCTTTCAATATTCAATAAAGTTCAATCCTCTTAATTCAGTCTCATTCAAATTATCTGGTAATTCATTTTTATACTGAATTCCCACTTTAGTGAGCTATTGATGTTACCTAATTCAAATTATTGGATAATTCAGTTTTTTGAACTGTCAAAATAAGGCTTTGTATTGTTAGGCGTAGACTGTAATTAAAATATACTGCAGAATCATTAACTATATACATGAATGTAAACTATTGAAACATCAGGAAAATAATAAAATAATTTGAATACATATAGGAAAGATAAAAACAAAAAACAAGGACAACAGGGCATTGGCGGAAACGGTGAAAGTAAATTCACACAAAAAGTCACCAATCCTTAGAAAAGATTTCAGTGGCACAGCAGTTAGCACCGCAGCCTCACAGCTTTAGCAACCTGGGTTCAGTTCTGGGCACTGCCTGTGTGGAGTTTGCAAATTGTCCCTGTGACTGTGTGGGTTTCTACTGGGTGCTCTGGTTTCCTCCCACAGCCAAAGACTTGCAGGTTGATAGATAAATTGGCCATTGTAAATTGCCCCTAGTGTAGGTAGGTGGTAGGGAATATGGGATTAATGTAGGATTAGTATAAATTGTTGGTTGGTACAGACTCAGTGGGCCAAAGGGCCTGTTTCAGTGCTGTATGACTCTATGAAACAGTTGTGGAGAGGAATCTACTAGATGATGTAATGGGAGGTGAATTTTTGCTCTGCCCCACAGTACATTTGGAGGCGGAGAGAGAATTTAATCGGGCGGGATTGTGGTAGGTGCGGACCCCGCCACTTTTCCATCTCCACTCCAATTAAAGATGGAGTGTTAAACAAACAGGCCCCTGAATGGCCTTCCCACTAACTGAGGCCCTTAAGTGGGCAATTAATACCCATCAAGGGCCTTATCCCATCTTCGCCGATATTAGCCCAGCGGCAGGCAGGCCTTTCGCCATGCGGGGAGTACACCAAGCAAACCCGTACAGGTTTCTTGCTGACTCCCGGTGGGGGGGGTCGGAGGGGGTCACTCGTTCAAAGGAACTTAGTGCCTGATTGAGGAAGCCGGCATCGGGAAGAGAGGGGATCACTGAGAGCCACTCACCTGCCCTTGCAGCCGACTCCCTTCCCCTACAACCCTTTCCCACCCTGTAAAACCCGTCCCGCTATAACTCACCTGTGGCCTGGGTCCCTTGATGATCCTTGGCCTTAGGTGAGTGCATTACCGGCAGCAGCCACCCCCTTTGCTGTGGCGCTGCTCAGTAAAAGTACTGCCAGCCTCTGATTGGCCAGCAGCTCTCAGCAGCCAGGATGTCCGTCACCAGGGGCACTGCTGTCCACTTAAGTGCCTAATTAGCACCTAATGTGGCGGGCCTTCCCCAGAGGAGGCAAAACAGGGCTCTCGCCAGCTCTTCAACCAGTGGGGGGGGGGGTCCAAGAACCCCATCTCCTACATAAAATCCCTCCTGGGGGTACTGATTTTTCTTTTACAGTGTTCAGCTAATATCAGTCTGCTTTACCTGTACTCATCTTGCAATTAAAATCTGATTCCAGGAACTCTCAATGACTCAGCTTATAAATGTACCACATAATGTGGTAAAGAGAGTCAAACAGGCCAAGATAGTTCTCGATGTGATCCCTAGTCTGTGCTGAATTAGCAGATCTCGGGTAAGAGAGTGGAGGGAGTGCTGGCAACTGACCTGTGTCTCATGGCTAATAATAGTGTCATGCTAAACCTCCACCTGCTAAGAATGAGGCACATTAATTTTGTCATGAACATTGATTTTAAACTGTTACTGGAGTGAAGAAAGGACTTGATAAACAGATCAGCTGCGGCTGGAAAATACATGTTCATATTAACAGAGAGTGTTTGGAAGGATGAAGCAGCCATTTCCTGACACATGCAACCCAAAATGGAATTTTGATCAACAGACATTGAAGGTGGGGAACTCGCATTCCAGGTAGACCGCTAAAATGGCCGAATACACAAACGGATATGGTCAGACCAGCTAGTCACATGACTAACCTGCTGGGCAACCTGAGTTTTTTGAATTTGTACAAAAAGTTTCGGCAGAAAGCTGTATGCTCCTAGACTGAGAAGATTTCTTCTGCCTGCTCCCATTGCTGTCTCACAAGCCTCTGAATCCACTGAAGACACATGCACCCCAAGAGAGAAAAGTCTCCTACAGTGAAAAAGGATTAAGAAGAATACTGGGCCCCAACGAAAAGCAAGATCTACCTACAATCAAGGACTCTACCCTGAGCTCAAAGAACTGGAACAACAACTCTTCAGATATTGCCTCAAAATTTTCCACTTGATTTTTCTTCTGCTCTTTTCTGTCTCTATTTGCATGTGTGATTCACGTATGCATGCTAGCGTGGAGTGCGTTGTGTATCCGTAGGTGTTAACCGAATTAGAGTGTAAGTTTAATAAATTTGAACTTTTCCTCTTTAAACCTAAGAAAGCCTGGATATGCTGGTTTCTTTGCCTTATAATTGGAAAGAGGTGAACAAGGATTCACCAAGGAGGAGTTAAAATCATAATGTGTTTAAAATTAAACCCTGTTACTTTAAGGCCAGGTAAAGGCTGAAAGGGAACCCTAGAGCCCTTTCTCAGTGGGTCGTAACAATAGAAAAATCACTGTCCAGTCAGACCTACTGGAAAGCATATGGGTATTGAACAAAACGGAATCAGTCTTGACTGGGATGCCATCAGACCCGAATAACATACTGACATCATTGTTTAGATTAATATACAAAGAATGCTCAGCTGGATGACCATCACTACTCACTACTTGGGGTCTGTGAGTGCCCACGGAATTATACCACCTAAAGAGTCATCTTTAGATAGTCTATTCTTTTTCTGTCAAGACTGATTCCATTTTGCTCCATACCCATGTACTTTATAGTAGGATTTATTGGATGTTTTTTTTCCATTCTTAGCTGGTCAGTTGCCAGCACTCCCTTCACTTTTTTTCCTCAGATCTACTAATTCAGTATCAGTTCATGATCAGTTGGAATAAACTTTATGAATTATTCTCTGGACAGGGTCTGCAACTAGTAATTGTTTATAACCCCCTTACACAAACAGATTGACTCTTCCACACTTCTTTAGCATGAGAAAAATGTTTTAATGATGAAAAATGAAAATGCCAGCAGGATTCAATCTCTCACTTCAGCAGCAGCACATCAAAAGAAAAATATTGCAAAGCTCCATATGCTGCTGATACATTCTCCCAACTCAACTGCTAATTAATCTAAGGGCATGGGAAAAATGACATAAACAAACATAAAGTTTAAACACAGCAAAAGGGGAAGAAAAATCCTTATTTAGTCTGTCAATTTTTCAATATGGATTGCTGGTGTAATTCCTGCAGCATGTAACCCCAAAATTAAGGAAACATAAGTTACTAAAGTATCTGTTTAATAAACAACAATTTTCAGTTATGTGGTTCTTTCAATATTGAAAACATTTTACATTGAGTCAGAAGAAATAACGGCTGAAGGAATAATGGAGGGGATGAGTCACAGAGTGAGATTGAGAGGAGTAACCAAAAGCTTGTTCAAAAAGTTGGCTTTTGGGTTATTAAAGGAGGGAAGAAAAACAGAGAGTTGGAGTTCTTTAGATTGGGAGTCTCAGATAGTATATGACCTATTGCACTACAAGTACTGGGAACTTCTATTGCATTTCAATATTTCTGAATATTTAGGGGCATCTTCAAAAGTCTAACCTGTACTCCAAAATTTTATAATAAAAAGTCCTGTGCCTAGTATGCATCTATTCAGCAGGCAAGTCTGATTCTAACAACTGTGAACTTTAAATAAAAACACAAAATGCTGGAAACACTGAGCAGGTCAGGCAGCATCTCGGGAGAGGGATAGGTTGGGTTAACATTTCAGGTCTTGAAATGAAGGTTTTTTTCCCCTTAAGATTTTCAGCATTTGCAGTATTTTTCTTTTTGTTTAACTGTGACCTTTATATCAAGGTAAAGCTTAATTTTTGTCTAAAAATTCCAGAACATAGAACTGCACCCAAAAACCTCTCTGGGTTGAACACCAAATTTGACTGATATTTGCTTAATGATGAGCAGAAACTGACTTGCATAAATTTCCACAGGTATAAGTTAAGTGTTTATAGCTCAGTTCATTGGCTCTTTGTTCAATGTATGCATGCATGGATTAAACTCTGCAGCCTTCTGAAAAAATGCCCAAAATATTTCTGTCCAAAAATATTGCCATACTACTGAGTTGAATTTTAACTTTGAGTAAGGGGAACCTACTTTTTCAGAGATACAATCCTGTGCTGCATTATTGTGAAAAGAGCAAATGTATTGATGATCAGTTGATTTTTATGTCAATGGCATGTGTCTTGGGAAGGTGTAAGGTTAGCTTTTGGCCTGGAACACAGATGAAGTTTCTGCAATTGATGTGGAGTGGCATAAAAAGCCCGAAAGAATAAAGGCAATATAGAGGCCTATGTGATCAGTGTGAAGCAGGCGGGGTGGGAGATTCATACACATTCAGAGTAGTAAGAATCATTGTTGTGCAGTGACAGACTGGAAATAAAACTAGAAAAGTGGTGCCACTGAGTGCTGTGCAAAATGGATATGAATCCCAGAATTTTAAGAAATAAGAATATATATAATGCACTTCTCAGAGCAGCAAAGAATATAAATGTATTTATTGGAGAAATTACCACAACAAAAGCAAATAGAGTATGTTCAGCGGACGGAAAGTTTACCAGTAATGGAGCATCAGTGAATAAGGTCCATGCAAAGAATAGTACTAAAAAAATTTAAAGACTCTTTATCTGATTAAGTGAAGCATCTACAATAGTGGTACAAATAGAGATGAATGATTTAGACCTAATTTCCATTACAGACATGGCCAGGATTTTACGCCACCTCCCCCACGCCCCCAGGCGTGGGCTAGGAGGCAGGGCGCCACAAATTAATGGTCATTTTTGGGCCTCTTTCCACCGCCATTGATACTTTACCAGCTGCGGATGGCCATGTCGCCACCTGAGGAGGCTGCCCAGTAATACCTGGCAGCCTCCCTTGCAGACTGGGCTGGTGGAGGGGGTTCTCCTGATCAGGCATCTTGTGCCCCACAGAGGGTTCCCCAACAGCACGGCCTTCCCTCGCTAAAACTAAACCTCCTGCCCTGCAGTCCAACCCACCCCGCCGCCCTCTCCCAATCCCCATGCCTTGCTGTGACCCAGCCAATTATCCCCAGTGAGGCCGACCCCTACTCACCTCTTTGAAGGATGACGTCCTTCTTTCCTCTTCTTGCTGGGTGCAGTCCCAGCAGTGGCCACCACTCCCAGTGACACTGCCAGGACTGAAGAGCTGCCAGACCTCTGATTGGCTGGCAGCCCTTTGAGGTGGGACTTCCTGCCTCAGAGGGGCATAAGCCCAGACCTCTTCCAATTAAGGTCCATGCAAAGAATAGTACTAAAAAAAATCAAAGACTCTTTATCTGAATG
This sequence comes from Heterodontus francisci, assembly GCF_036365525.1. Taxonomy (NCBI): domain Eukaryota; kingdom Metazoa; phylum Chordata; class Chondrichthyes; order Heterodontiformes; family Heterodontidae; genus Heterodontus; species Heterodontus francisci. The sequence goes on along the minus strand of NC_090371.1, from coordinate 129,598,142 downwards.
AGTGAAGCATCCGTAATAAGATAGATGGACTAGTGGCACAAATAAAGAAGAATGGTTTAGATCTGATCGCCATTACAGAGACATGGCCAGGATTTTCCAGCCCCCTTCTGGTGTTAGGGTCTGAAGTTCTGTTAATGGATGATAAATAACTTGTAGTTCAAGATAATAGGGTGAACAGGTGTTGTGTGTCAATTAGTTAATTATTTTCAAGTGTGTATATATAAAGAAGAGCCAGCCAGCACTAGCTGTGGGTGTTGTTTGGAGACTAGAAGTAAGTTCTGTAGCAAACAGTTACACAATCTCCACCAAATCATCCTAGTCTCAGTGTCTGCTTCACAAACAGGCTTGGAAGTTTCTCTAAGACCTGGGAGTGGGCTTGGGGGCCCAGTAGAGGAGGATTCTTCCTTGACTTTTCAGCTGGTAGGTGGAGCTACTGCCTCCTTGTGAAATCCCAGCCATGTTACATGGTGAGCAAGGTTGGGAAATAAATATTCTCAGGTATACAATAGACAGAATAGAAAAGGAGCAGAAGTAACCCAAATTGTAAAGGATGACATAAGGACAGTACTGAGAAAAGATCTTGGCTCAGAAAATCAATAAATAGAATCAGTATAGGTGGAGATTAGGAACAGCAGGTGTCAAGAAAACCCCATATGCCAAATGAGAAATATTAATCTCATGGCCAAGCAAGCTCTCTTAGAGGATGCTGAACTGGCAGACAAATGGCCCTACTGTCTGGTTATTGGAAACCTTCTTTGGGGAGTTAATGGACCCAAAGGATGGGTTAGACAGATCTTCCCTAGTTGAGGCTCAGCAAGCTGACCCAGTATTAAAAAAAGTTACCACAAACTGCCCAAACCAAACCAAAACTGAAGCAGAGGGAGTCCTTGAGTACTTAAAGAATGAGGTGCTGATGAGGCACTGGAGACCCCTTCACAGATCTGCGGATGAAGAGTGAACAGCCATTCACCAGATAGTAGTGCTGCCGAGGTACCGGAAAGAAATACTGAGAATGGCCCATGAACTTCCAATGGCTGGACATGTTGGTGTATGAAAAATGCAAGCCTGCATGTGACAGCATTTTGACTGGCCAAAACTCCACGGAGATGTGGTGAAGTTCTGTAAAACTTGCCACAAGTGCCAGGTTGTGGGGAAGCCCCAGGCTGTGATAAAACCTGCACCCCTAATTCCCATACCAGCTTTTGGGGAACCCTTCAGCAGAGTGCTGGTGGATTGTGTGGGGCCCCTGCTGAAGGAAAAGATTAGCAAAAACAAATGTGGGTCCATTACAAGTGGAGTCAGGAGTCTAGGCTTGTATTTGATGGAGTTTAGAAGAGTAAGAGGAAACTTGATTGAAACATAAGATTCTGAGGGGTCTTGACAGGGTCGATGTGGAAAGGATGTTTACTCTTGTGGGAGAATCTAGAACTAGGGATTACTGTTTAAAAATAAGGGGTCGCTCTTAAGACAGATGAGAAGAAGTTTTTTTTTTCTCTCAGAGGGCCGTGTCCCTTCCTCAAAAGGTGATGGAAGCAGAGTCTTTAAAGATTTTTAAGGTAGAGGTAGATAGATTCTTGATAAGCAAGGGGATGAAAGGTTATCGGGGGTAGGCGGGAATGTAGAGTTGAGGTTACAATCAGATCAACGATGATCTTGTTGAATAGTGGAGCAGGCTTGATGGGCCAAGTAGCCTACTGCTGCTCCTAACTTGCATGTTCTTATACAAGATTCTGAGGGGGCTTTAAAGGGAGGACACTGATGTTGCTTCCCCTGGCTGGTGTAGGACAAACAACTTAAAGACAGTTATTCATAATTCTAGTCCTACTTTACGACAGATACTACTGGGTGGTGTAGTGGTATTATCACTGGACTAGTAACCCAGAGACCCAGGGTATTCCTCTGGGGACATGGGTTTGAATCCCACCACAGCAGAAGGTGGAATTTGAACTTAATAAATATCTGGAATTAAAAACTAGTCTAATGATGGCCATGAAACCATTGTCGATTGTTGTAAAAACCCTTCTGGTTCACTAATGTCCTTTAGGGAAGGAAATCTGCTGTCCTTACCTGGTCTGGCCTACATGTGACTCCAGTCCCACAGCAATGTGGTTAACTCTTACATGCCCTCTGAAATGGTCTAGCAAGCCACTCAGTTGTACCTAACCGCTACGAAGTCTATAAAAAGGAATGAAACCAGACGGACCACCAGGCATCGACCTAGGCACCGGAAACGACAACGGCAAACCCAGCCCTGTCGACCCGGCAAAGTCCTCCTTACTAACATCTGGGGGCTTGTGCTAAAGTTGGGAGAGCTGTCCCACAGACCAGTCAAGCAACAGCCTGACATAGTCATACTCACGGAATCATACCGAACAGACAATGTCCCAGACACTGCCATCACCATCCCGGGGTACGTCCTGTCCCACCGGCAGGACAGCCCCAGCAGAGGTGGTGGCACAGTGGTATACAGTAGGGAGGGAGTTGCCCTGGGAGTCCTCAACATCGACTCTGGACCTCATGAAGTCTCATGGCATCAGGTCAAATATGGGCAAGGTAACCTCCAACTAATTACCACCTACCGCCCTCCCTCAGCTGGTGACTCAATACTCCTCCATGTTGAACAGCACTTGGAGGAAGCACTGAGGGTGGCAAGGGCACAAAATGTACTCTGACTGGGGGTCTTCAATGTCCATCACTATTAGTGGCTCGGTAGCACCACTACTGACCGAGCTGGCCGAGTCCTAAAGGACATGGCTGCTAGACTGGGTCTGCGGCAGGTGGTTGGGGAATCAACACTAGGGAAGAACATACTCGACCTCGTCCTCACCAATCTGCCTGCCGCAGATGCTTCTGTCCATGACAGTATTGGTAGGAGTGACCACCGCACAGTCCTTGTGGAGACGAAGTCCCGCCTTCACATTGAGGATACCGTCCATCGTGTTGTGTGGCACTATCACTGTGCTGAATGGGATAGATTTCGAACAGATCTAGCAATGCAAAACTGGGCATCCATGAGGCACTGTGGGCCATCAGCAGCAGCAGAATTGTACTCAACCACAATCTGTAACTTCATGGCCCGGCATATCCCCCACTCTACCATTACCATCAAGCCAGGAGACCAACCCTGGTTCAATGAAGAGTGCAGGAGGGCGTTCCAGGAGCAGCACCAGGCATACCTCAAAATGAGGTGTCAACCTGGTGAAGCTACAACCCAGGACTACTTGCATGCCAAACTGCATAAGCAGCATGTGATAGACAGAGCCAAGCGATCCCATAACCAACGGATCAGATCTAAGCTCTGTAGTCCTGCCACATCCAGCCGTGAATGGTGGTGGACAATTAAACAACTAACTGGAGGAGGTGGCTCCACAAATATCCCCATCCTCAATGATGGGGGAGCCCAACACATCAGTGCGAAAGATAAGGCTGAAGCATTTGCAACAATCTTCAGCCAGAAGTGCCGAGTTGATGATCCATCTCGGCCTCCTCCTGAAGTCCCCAGCATCACAGATGCCAAACTTCAGCCAATTCGATTCACTCCACGTGATATCAAGAAGCGACTGAAGGCACTGGATACTGCAAAAGCTATGGGCCCTGACAATATTCCGGCAATAGTACTGAAGACCTGCGCCCCTAGCCAAGCTGTTCCAGTACAGCTACAACACTGGCATCTACCCTGCAATGTGGAAAATTGTCCAGGTATGTCCTGTACACAAAAAGCAGGACAAATCCAACCCGGCCAACTACCGCCCCATTAGCCTACTCTCAATCATCAGTAAAGTGCTGGAAGGTGTCATCAACAGTGCCATTAAGCGGCACTTGCTTAGCAACAACCTGCTCAGTGATGCTCAGTTTGGGTTCCACCAGGGCCACTCAGCTCCTGACCTCATTACAGCCTTGGTTCAAACATGGACAAAAGAGCTGAACTCAAGAGGTGAGGTGAGAGTGACTGCCCTTGACATCAAGGCAGCATTTGACCGAGTATGGCATCAAGGAGCCCTAGCAAAACTGAGGTCAATGGGAATCAGGGGGAAAACCCTCCGCTGGCTGGAGTCATACCTAGCGCAAAGGAAGATGGTTGTGGTTGTTGGAGGTCAATCATCTGAGCTCCAGAACATCACTGCAGGAGTTTCTCAGGGTAATGTCCTCGGCCCAACCATCTTCAGCTGCTTCATCAATGACCTTCCTTCAATCATAAGGTCAGAAGTGGGGATGTTCGCTGATGATTGCACAATGTTCAGCACCATTCGCAACTCCTCAGATACTGAAGCAGTCCGTGTATAAATGCAGCAAGACCTGGACAATATCCAGGCTTGGGCTGATAAGTGGCAAGTTACATTCGCGCCACACAAGTGCCAGGCAATGGCCATCTCCAACAAAAGAGAATCTAACCATCTCCCCTTGACATTCAACGGCATTACCATCGCTGAATCCCCCACTATCAACATCCTAGGGGCTACCATTGACCGAAAACTGAACTGGAGTAGCCATATAAGTACCGTGGCTACAAGAGCAGGTCAGAGACTAGGAATCTTGAGGCGAGTAACTCACCACCTGACTTCCCAAAGCCTGTCCACAATCTACAAGGCACAAGTCAGGAGCGTGATGGAATACTCTCCACTTGCCTGGATGGGTGCAGCTCCAACAACACTCAAGAAGCTCAACACCATCCAGGACAAAGCAGCCCACTTGATTGGCACCCCATCTACAAACATTCACTCCCTCCACCACCGACGCACAGTGGCAGCAGTGTGTACCATCTACAAGATGCACTGCAGCAATGCACCAAGGGTCCTTCGACAGCACCTTCCAAACCCGCGACCTCTACCAACTAGAAGGACAAGGGCAGCAAATACATGGGAACACCACCACCTGCATGTTCCCCTCCAAGTCACACACCATCCTGACTTGGAACTATATCGCCGTTCCTTCACTGTCGCTGGGTCAAAATCCTGGAACTCCCTTCCTAACAGCACTGTGGGTGTACCTACCCCACATGGACTGCAGCGGTTCAAGAAGGCAGCTCACCACCACCTTCTCAAGGGCAATTAGGGATGGGCAATAAATGCTGGCCTGGCCAGCGACGCCCACATCCCGTGAATGAATTAAAAAATAATATTTGACCAGATAAGGAAAGAACACCAACTATCATGAGTTCATTCGAATACTTTAAGCTTTACTCCATATGGCTTTCAAAAATTAAACATTAAACATGTTTTACAAAATTAAAGATTACACGTACGTTGGGTTACATAGAATTCCAGTAAATTAGCATGAAAGTCCCAGTGAATATTACTGTAAAAATCAATGCTACAAATGATGCCCACAGCCTCTTTAATCTCACCAAGTTCCCACTGATTGATGATCAGTTGTTCAGGAGGGATCTTCTTCCAATAGCTGGCCAGGCTATTTCGACTGCGATGTCAGATAAAGGAAAGGGATGCCCTTATATCCAAAATTGACCCGCACTCTCCCCTGGAAGCGATGCCATTGGGATTCGTATTGGGCTCTTTGCCTGCCTGATCAATCAGTGTGTGATCAATAAATTTTTCTTTACTCTCACCCCACTGCTTGTATGACCCCACACACACATTCCATCGGCTTCTACATTCCAAGCCTTTTCCATACCTAATTTCTTGTCATTGCAGATTCCATTTTATTATCCATATCCTGCCTTCTTGCAATTACAAACTCCATTATATTACCTATTTCCTAGGTTCTTGTAATTACAGGTCTTTGATCATTTATTGTCCATATCTTGTTTTAGGAGTGCAGCACGTAGGATATTCCATACTGATTTATGTTAAGTTTTTACTTGTACAAGTGAATTGACCATTTAATATTTTTAATTTGCTTAACCCCTGTGTTCCCACAAAGATCAAGCCAGCAAATTCAGCAGTGGCCAATTTGATTTAATCCCATCCTGTCTTATGTACATTTTCACAGCATAGCAGGCAAAACTGTAGTCATAGTATGCAGCTGAAAATTGATCAGTTACATTGTCATTTCAGTCCATATTTGCACCGAGGAATCTAAAACATGGGGGCAGTCTCAGGCTAAGGGGCCGAACATTTAGTATTGAGATGAGGAGAAATTTCTTCACTCAAAAGGTTCTGAAACTCTTTTGAATTCTCCATCCCAGAGAGTTGTGGATGTTCCATCATTGAGTATATGAGGCAGAGTCAGACAGATTTTCAGTTTCTCGGGGATTCGAGGGATATGGGAAGTAAGCAGGAAAGTGGAGTTGAGGCAGAAGATCAGCCATGGTCATATTGAATGATGGAGCAAGCTCTACTGGCTGTATGGTCTACTTCTGTTCCTATTTTTTATGTTCTTTTGTTCCATGGACATAATGTCATTCATACCTTAACTATTATTTAAATGTGTAAGGGCTGAATCAAGTTATTTCATCAATTTAAGATAGGGGAAGGGGATAAACCAATAACCTGCCTTCAGTAGGCTCTCTCCCCTCAATGTAATATGGACCTTGTAGATGTGCATTATTCATTCAGCATTGGCTTACTATAATCTGTTTCCCATGTTCAAATGAAGTGCAGGATGCAGCTGAATGAATTAAAACATGTGTTTAGCAGATATTTCAGTCAAAACTTATTCCATACATGACATGGAAAGAACTTGCATGCATTTAGCACATCTCATATCGCCAGGAAGTCCTAATGTGCTTCACAGCCAGTCAATTACTCCTGAAGTGTCGTCACTATTATATAGGCAAACATGACAGCCAATCTGCATACAGTAAGGTTTCACAGCAAATAATATGTGATCAGTGAATCTATTTTGACGGTCTTGATGAGAGGATGAATGTTAACTGGGACATATGAAATATTGAATAAAAGGAAAATACTGCAGATGCTGGAAATCTGAAATAAAAACCAGAAATGCTGGAAATACTGAGCAGGTCTGGCAGTATTTGTGGAGAGCGAAGCAGAGTTAACGTTTCAGGCCAGTGACCTTTCATCAGAACTGGCAAAGGTTAGAAATGCAATAGGCTTTAAGCAAATAAAGTGGGGGTGGGGCAAGAGATAACAAAAGGGAAGGTGCCAGACCTGCTGAGTATTTCTAGCATTTCTTTTTTTTATTACATGAAAAATACTTCCTGTTCTTAGAATAGTGCCATAGAATCCTTTATATCCACCTGAACCAGTAAATGGGCCTTAGTTTAACGTTTCAACTGCTTGACAAGGCCTCCAATTGTGCCTCCTCTCTCTATTGCATTGAAGTAATGGCTTAGATTCTATGCTTATAATCTGGAAGTGGCTTGAATTCATGGTCTTCTGACTCTGAGATGAGAGTATTACCACAAACCATTCTGAAGCAAAAATGCTGCCTTGATATTTGTGTTCGAAGAATTCTCTATATTTTTGTTTTCCATAGCACATGAGTGAACAACACTCATCAAAAAAATATCCTTTATAATTATTCAACCACAAATTATAATGCTCAGGGGGAATACTTTCTGTTCTTGTGTGGAAGTGAAGATTTGACATTTTTAATGGTAGTAATTTTATTCTCGGTCTTTTTTTCAATATGAAATGGTGAATAATTTGGCCAAGAAAGCATTGCCCATAGATGTCCCTTCTACTGAAAGCAACAGCACTCTATTAAGTTGTGAATGAAAACAAATCAGTCCTTGTAGATCAAAATGGCTCAGGCAAACAATTCAGATAGTTTGCTCGCTTTGCATTTCAAAAACCTATAAGATTTGGGGTGCACTGTTTCTGGTAATACAGAATCACAGAATTATTATAGCACAGAAGGAGGCCATTCAGCCCATCATGTCTGCACCAACTCTCCAAGTGAGTAATTCACCTAGTGCCGTTCTCCTGACTTAGTCAGAGAGAGATACAGCACTGAAACAGGCCCTCAACCACCCATTTGTACTAATCCTACATTAATCCCATTTTCCCTCTCACATCCCCACAATTCTCCTACCACCTACCTACACTAGGGGCATTTTCGTACAATGACCAACTTACCTATCAACCCACAAGTCTTTGGCATGTGGGAGGAAACAGAGCACCTGGAGGGGACCCACACGGTCACAGGGAGAACTTGCAAACTCTGCACAGGCAGTACCCAGAATACCCAGAACCAAACCCGGGTCGCAGGAGCTATGAGGCTGCGGTGCTAACCATTGCACCCCCCATAACCCTGTACATTCTTTCTTTTCAGGTAACTATCTAATTCCCTTTTGAATGTCTCGATTGATCCTGCCTCCACCACATTCACAGGCAGTGCATTCCCGATCCTAACCACTCGCTGCATGAGAAAGTTTTTCCTCATGTGCCGTTGCTTCTTTTGCCAATTACTTTACATCTGTGCGGTCTCATTCTTGATCCTTTCATGAGTGGGAACAGTTTCTCTCTATCTACTGTGTCCAAACCCCTCATGATTTTGAATACCTCCATCAAATCTCCTCTCAGCCTTCTCTTCTCCAAGGAAAACAGTCCCAACTTCTCTAATCTATCTTCACAAATGAAGTTCCTCATCCCTGGCACCATTCTCATGAATCTTTTATGCACTCTCTCCAATGCCTTCACAACTTTCCTTAAATACAGTGTCCAAACTGAACGCAATACTCCATATGAGGCTGAACTAGTTTCTTATACAAGTTCAACATAATCTGCTTGCTCTTGTATGCTATGCTGCTATTAATAAAGCCCAGGACACTGTATGCTTTATTGACCAATGTTTCAATCTGTCCTGCCACCATCAAAGACATATGCACATATATACCCAGGTCCCTCTGTTCCTGCACCTCTTTTAGAGTTGTATCCTTTATTATATATTGTCTCTTCATGTTCTTACCAAAATTAATCATTTAACATTTCTCTACATTGAACTTCATCTGCCACCTGTCTGCCCATTCCACCAGCTTGTTTATGTCCTTTTGATGTTCTATACTATCCTCGTCACAGTTCACAATGCTTCCAAGTTTCGTATCGTCCACAAATTTTGAAATTGGGACCTGTACATCAAGGTTTAAGGGATTAATATATTTCAGGAAGAGCAAGGGTCCCAATACTGAACCCTGGGGAACTCCATTACAAACCTTCCTCCAGCCCGAAGAACATCCATTAACCACTACTGTCTGTTTCCTGTCACTCAGCCAATTTTGTATCCATGTTGCTACTGTCCCTTTTATTCCATGAACTATAATTTTGCTCACAAGTCTGTTGTGTGGCACTGTATCAAATGATTTTTGGAAGTCCATATACACCACATCAACAGCATTGCCCTCATGAAACCTCTTGCTTACCCCTTCAAAAAAACCTCAAGCATGTTATTAGATCACAATTTTCCCTGAACAAATCCATGCTAACTTTCCTTAATTAACCCGCATTTGTCCATGTGACCATTAATTTTGTCCTGAATTATTGTTTTATCAGTGACAAAAGTCTGAATCTTAACTTCCAAAAACAGGTGGGTTGGGGTAATGTTAGAAGGTAAAATTCAAAAAATCTGAAACAGGAATCCAACACGCCTCAGACTCAGCCACTTCCAGTTTTAATAGAACCAGGAAAAGGGGAGGGCAAAGAATCCACTCATTATATGAGGCTATGATATTTTAACAGTCATTCTATTCTTAACTTATGTCAGCTGGATTTCATAGGCCACGAGACACCCAATAGGTGAAAGAAGGTGAGAAGGGCTGAATCCATGAGGTCAGTGCCTTTACGGCACTGCTTGTGGGCCAGGAGAAGGGGTGTTTCCTCCAGGTCCAATAAGCTACCCAGTAAACCCCACCCCTGCCAACCCCTGCTCCTCACTGAGAGCACCATTGGATTCCCTGACCATAATTTTCTCCCCTTATGCCCTATCATTCCCCCCCCACCCCCCATCTTGCATCGTTGGTCTCTACCTCCACCAACCCCAAACATCATCTACTCTCCACAATCACCAACTGACCATCCACTGAGTTCAATAACCCTCCCCAATCTGTAACACTGCACAACTACACCTCCCTGCTTTCCTCAGCTGTGGCCTTGTGCTGCATGCTTCCTGCCTGACAGGCCTCTAGCCTCTTACATCAGCTGCCTGTGGGTGGGAAACCGATCAGAAAAAAAATTAAAGAAGCCCTGCAGTTAAAAACTGATCTTGAAACAAAAGGTTAATCTAGACTACTACTTTAAATTAAACTGTAAGAGCAGGACAAAGGAAAACTGGTTCAAACCAGCAAAAGATAGCTTTAAGATAGATAACAGATGAATGTTCTTCACATGGAGTGATCAACACTTGGAATGAACTCCTGAGCAGACTGGTAGAGGCAAACGCCCTGTAATCGTTTAAGGAACAATTAGAGGCAGCAATGGGGGGATTGTAGAGTTATTCTGAATGAATGAATTAAGATGGGCTGAATGGTGTTCTTCATCCATACAAATCTTGTGAACAGCATTATAATACTACCCTAATAAATACAAACCAGCATCTTTAATAAGCAGGAAATGAATCTTTTGAGCCTTAAATGAAATACTTTGTCCAGTTTGACAGATATGGATTTATGGGCAAAAATTTGCTTTACTTATGTGGGAATATCTTTCATTTTCCAAGGAGCACAGCCGACTAGAATGGTGGCAATCTCCAGTTGGGGAAGTTGCCTTGTCCCAGCTCAATCCGCAAGCTAGAAAGGTTGCCTGAGGCTGTGTGACAGGACGGGGGAGGTTGGGAATGGTGGTGGAGTGGTGATCAACATGCACTGAGTTTAACTTATGGTCAATGTGTATGTGGGACACCTTAGTATTTGGAAACTGCAGTACTGACATAATTGGATCCAACACCTTGTAATACCATTAATATTATTACATTGCATTTTTTAGAAGCTATTTCCATTTCTTTAAATGATATCAGAAACTAACAACTGAATATTCCAGATGCCAGTAAACCACCAGCAGCATTGCCTCACTCCCTATAACATACAATCATTAACTGTCTAGAAGAAAGATCCATTATTCTTGTGAAGCTGTGAAGTTCACTACAAAGGCTAGCAATTGAGGCAAAAATGATGTCTACATTCAAGATCAGATTGGACAAATAGATCAAGGAAAAACAGTTGAAGGGCAACAGGAACAACAAATTGTATTTAAATAGCTCCTTTCACAGGACCGATTATCAAACAAAATCTGACAGAGCCACACAAGGAGATATTAGGACAGGTGGCCAAAAGCTTGGTCAAACAAGTAGGTTTTAAGGAGTGCCTTTAAAGAAGGAGAGAGGTAGAAAGGCGGATAAGTTCAGGAAGAGAATTCCAGAGCTTAGGGCCTTGGCAGCTGAATGCACGGCTGCCAATGGTAGAACAAAGAAAACTGGGGATGTGCAAGGTCCCAGAACTGGAGGAGCTCATAAATCTGAGGGTTGTAGGACTGGAGGAGATTATACAGATATGAAGGGTCAAGATGGAGGGATTTTAAAACAAGGATGAGAATTTTAAAATTAAGTCATTGCCATATTTGGGGCCAATGTAGGTCAGCGAACACAGGGGTGATGGGTAAACAGGATAGTGTGAGTTAAGATATGGGCAGAAGAGCTTGGGTGAGCTCCAGTTTATGGAGGGTGGAATATGGGAGGCTGGCAAGGAGAGGATTGGAATAGCCGACTCTAGAGCTAACAAAGTAATGAATGAGGGTTTCAGCAGCAGATAAGCTGATGCAGTGGGGGAGATTGGCAATGTTACAGGGCTGGAAGTAGGAGTCATGGGGATGGAGAGGATGGGGTTGGAAGCTGAGCTCAAGATAAAATAGAAAGACACGGTTGCAAATAGTCTGGTTCAGCCTCAGACAGTGGCCAGGGAGATGGATGAAGTCAGTGACTAGGGAGCAGAGTTTGTGTGAGGGAACAAAAACCATGGGCTGAATTTAATGTGAGCGGCAGGTATCCTGCCGCCAGGCCTCTAAGCAGGGAATGACGTTACGTCAGCGGGACCTGAGGCTGCATCTGGTCAATGGCAGACACTTAACTGGCTGCCGCTGGGGTGGCTGTTCACAGCCACCCGCCCAAAACAGCTGACGGCCAATCAAAGGACCGGCTGCTCAGCAGCCTCAGCAGTACCACTGGGAGCAGTGGCCACTTCTGGGGCTGCACCTGTAGGAACAGCACACATCAATGGATGTGCGCCCTCACAAACAGGTCATAGAGTCATAGTTATACTGCACAGAAACAGGCCCTTCAGCCCATCGTGCCTGTGCCGGCCATCAAGCACCTATGTATTCTAATCCCATTTTCCAGCACATGGCCTGTAGCCTTGTATGCTATGGCATTTCAAGTGCACATCTAAATACTTCTTAAATGCTGAGGGTTCCTGCCTCCAACACCCCTTCAGGCAGTGTGTTCCAGATTCTAACCACCCTCTAGGTGAAAAAGCTTTTCCTCAAATCCCCGCTAAAACCCCTGCCCCTTACCTTAAATCTATGCCCCCTGGTTATTGACACTTCTGCTAAAGGAAAAAGTTTCTTCCTATCTACCCTATCTATGCCCCTCATAATTTTGTATACCTGAATCAGGTCCCCCCTCAGCCTTCTCTGCTCTAAGGAAAACAACCCTAGCCTATCCAGTCTCTCTTCATAGCTGAAATGCTCCAGCTCAGGCAACATCCTGGTGAATCTCCTCTGCACCCTCTCCAGTGCAATCACATCCTTCCTATAGTGTGGCGACAGTACTCCAGCTGTGGCCTAACTAGCATTTTATACAGCTTCATCATAACCTCCCTGCTCTTGAATTCTATGCCTCGGCTAATAAAGGCAAGTATCCCATATGCCTTCCTAACCACCTTATCTACCTGTGCTGCTGCCTTCAGTGATCTATGGACAAGTACACCAAGGCCCCTCTGACCCTTTGTACTTCCTCGGGTCCTACCACCCATTGTATATTCCCTTGCCTAGCTAGTCCTCCCAAAATGCATCACCTCACACTTCTCTGGATTAAATTCCATTTGCTACTGCTCTGCCCATCTTACCAGCCCATCTATATCGTCCTGTAATCTAAGGCTTTTCTCCTCACTATTTACAATAACACAAATTTTTGTCATCTGTGAACTTATTGATCATACCTCCTATATTCACATCTAAATCATGAATGTACATAACAAACAGCAAGGGTCCCAGCACCGATCCCTGTGGTACACCACTGGTCACAGGCTTCCAATCGCAAAAACAACCCTCAATCATCACCCTCTGCCTCCTGCCTCTAATCCAATTTTGGATCCAATTTGCCAAATTGCCCTGGATCCCATGGGCTCTTACCTTCTTAACCAATCTCCCATGCGAGACCTTATCAAAAGCTTTACTGAAGTCTATGTAGGCTACATCAACTGCTTTGCCCTCATCTACACATCTAGCCACTGCCTCTAAAAGTACAATCAAGTTTGTTAGACAGGTGGGGTCTGGGGACAGTGGGGTCAGGCAGGCACCGACAAGTGATGAGGGTATTGGTGAGGGCAGGCAGTGTTGTTACCGTGGGACAAGCCAACGGGGGTTCTCCCTGAGCCAAAGAGTGCTTGATTAGGAGGGTCCCCCATTCCTGGAGCCCATCGGGAGGCTGCTAGTGTTCACCTGGTGGTTTCCCCACACAGCGGAGAGCATCATCCCCTGCCGCCTCCGCTTGCATTTTACCAGCGGTGGGAGGAAGATTCCCTTAATCAGCCACTTACATGGCTCAATTGGGCTCTGGGCAGGATGGCTGTCTGCCTCCTTCCCTGCTGCTGGCAAGGTGGCATGGTGACAGTAAGACGATGTGCACGCCACCACCCCCCCCCCCCACCCCGCCTTCCTGCCCATTTTTACGAGCCCTCCCACCTCCCAGCCCCTCCCCAAAGGGCTGATAAAATTGAGCCCTAATGCTTTGCTCTTTCCATCATGTAATTGGAAGAAATTTCTTCTCATCCAAAACTGGATGTCGGACAAGTAGTGTGATAGAACAGAGGCAGAGGAGGGGTTGAGTGAGGTAGTGGTGAGGTTGAGTTGGGTGTTGTCAGCATGTGAAATCTGATGTTGCATTTTCAGATAATGCCACCAAGGGGCAGCATGCTGATGAGAGATAGGAGGGGCCAAGGATAGATCCTGAGGGGACTCCAGAGGTAATGGTGCAGGAGTGGGAACAAAAGCCATTGCAAGTGATTCTCTGGCTACAACTGGATAGATAATTATAGAACCAGGGGACAGTAGTCCCACCCATCTGGACAGCAGAGAAGAGGCATTGGAGGAGGGTGATGTGGTCAACCAAACAGGATGAGTAAATGTGTTTAGAACTATTTAATCCAGGTGCATTGGATTGCCTGGTCACAGTGAATATTAGATTATTGGGTAGGATATTCACCACGCAATCCAGGATGTCAGAGCAGAAACCCAAGAAAAGTTCCCTTCTTATCTCTGGTCAATTAACATAAAGTTTCTTAAGAACCCAAAAATCTATTTGCATCTCAACGATTAAAACTGTACTGTGTAAATGTGTTCATTTAAAAGATTGAGAATGATAATAGAGGCAGCTGTTATAGAACACATCAGATTATAAATAACTTGCCTGTCACTCTATTTGATTGTTTACTCAGTGCTACTCAGAACCAGTCAGTATCTTCAATTATTTATACAGAACAAACTTTTAAACATCATTTCTTTTTCATTGATTCAATTGATTTTTTTTTAGAAAGCTTCTTGTTTCAAATTGAAGTCGAGCCACAATAACCATGTATTTTTGAGGCTTGTATTTTAAGCTGGTAACTTCCAAACATTTGCTCATACTTCCATTGATTGCTCGGCAACTGTAAGGATTTAAAATGGGTTACTGCAGTGATACCAGATTCATTATTCATTAAAATAAATAAATGAATAAATGATGCTACAACTGCAGGCAAGTGAGATGAAAAATTAGCCAGAATTCCTAACATTGATCAGTATACGGTGGTCCCTGTTGGAACATATGAGGATATTTGGGTGAATAAGGCATGACTGTCATACACGATTTGGCAAATAGCCTGCGAATACTTTCTAACCGCATGAAGAATGCCTATGTTGTTGCAATAGTTGAGATTATACACTTGCAGTGATCCCCCATTGACCCACCTAGTCTAGCAGTTATATGCAACTTTCTCTGATGCTTTGCTGATATTATTAAAACATCATCAGATCCACCACTGCCAATTCTTGCAATTTACTCATGCACCTTGAAATTTGTAATTTTTTTCCCCCAATACCTATGCTTTAAGATGTAGTAAACTACATTTAATTTAACTACATGAAGTAGAAGTATTTTTTTAAACTTCTGCAAAACACACACCTTGTACAAAATTTGCAAGTGCTGGGAATGCTATACCCTCCTGCTTAGTCCTTTGGTTGGATGAATGGCATAGAACTCGCCTAGGCTTGGCATTTAGTTTGACAAGTGCACTCTTATGCCAAAGTTAACTTCACTTTTCATCAGTCTCTATTCAGTAATAAAAGCAACTCTGGGTCAGTAAAATATATCATTCATGCATTCATGTTTTCTGAATAATTAGTTTGCCACAATCAACACTTCTGCCAGTCTAATGGTCAAGAGGCTTATTTCCTGCATTTTAAAGTGCTAAAGTAGCTATTGCTGGTGGCCTAATGTCTTGCCAGATAAGAACCATAATACCGATTTGGAATATTGCAATTAAATATTGGGAAGATTGATGGTGCCCACTACAAACTCTGTTTCCTAGCCAGCGACTAGATCCTTCTCCCTGGGAACTGTTTGAGATGGAACCAGATTGTTTGCAAACTCTGTCATATTTGACCCCGAGATGAACATCCCACCACATATCCACATCATCATTAAGAACTCCTATTTCCACCTTTGTTACATTGCCTGACACAGCCCCTGCCTCAGCTCATCTGTTGCTGAAAACCTCATCCATGACTATTGGCCCACCAACTTTCTTTGTTGAATGACTTTCTTTAATCCACTGACTGACTGGAGATCTGAACTTATATTTTTCGAAGAAATTTAAAAAGAACAGATAAAAACGGATGACTTTGCTGGCAGCTTAGGATGTTCACCTAATTTGCAACACTGTATACTACTTGTGAGGAGGGAGACAAAATGTCTGTTCATTTCCCAGCAAGAACCAAGACCCAGGTACTACCTGTTCTTTTTAGCAAGGGAGAAACACTGCTAACTGCTATGTTTGAATCACTGAGTGACTGTCATGTGACAAGCCCCTCCCCATCTGTGGTTTAAAGCTTGGTGTCTTTCTGTAGCAGAAGAAGGAGAAGGTTCTGGACTCTGCCACATGTAGATCCAAGTGGGTCTCTGTCTCGGTCGCTCTTTCAAATCCCGCTTGTTGTCTGACCACCTTTGCATACTCCAGCAACAATGAGAAAATCCATTGGAGGAAGTCATCCGCATCGCTGTCTCCAAGAGATCCACCGAACCAGTCATCTACCTCTTCAAACTAAAAGCCTCAGGACCACCAAATCCAACTACAAGCCAGCTGAATCACCAAATGCCACAGACTGTATACCTCTTTTTCCCATGGACTCTAACTCAACCAAAGTAACTTACTCCACTCTGTAACCTATTTGTAAGTGTGTAAACAACAAGTGAAAGTTGGTGCATTGATTATTGTACCGAAAACAAACTAATAAAAATAATAAAGTTAACCTTTTTCTTTGTTAAACTCAAGAAAACCTCTCTGATTGGTTCTTGTTATGATCATAGCAATTAAGTAATCAAATACCTACTGAATTGGCCAGTACATCCTCTTTAAGAAAGAATTAAACCTGTTGTGGTCAAACAAGGAGAGTGAAAAGAGAGAAGCCCTTCGACCCCTCCGCACTTGACCGTAACACTGTTACCTCTAGACTTGACTATTCCAATGCTCTGAGTTGACCTTCTACTTTGTAACCTCAAGAAACTTGAGCTCATCCAAAATTCTGCTGCCCATATCTTAACTCATCCATCACCACAAATATATTATTTTCAATTCAAGAGATTATTAGAAAAATTGTACAAAATTGGTTCCAATTGGCCAACACAAGGGCTGGATTTTGCTCCAGGGACCCTGGCAGTCGGTCAGAAGGTGGGGGGAGGAGGGTGAGGTGACCTCACCTTGGCCTTGTTTCAGACCCCCGGTTGAATTCCATGGCTGGCAGCCAATTAACCACCTGCCATTGAGGACACCATCCTATAAGGGACAAACCCCCACCTCCAGAGCTGGTGGCCAATTGCAGGGCCAACAGCTCAGCAGTACCAGCAGCACCACCAGGAGTAATGGCCACTGATGGTACTACAGGAGGCCTGCTGTTGCGAAGATGAAGACAAGTGGGGCCAGGGTTGCCAGGGCCTGTTAAACAGGGCTCGGCAAGGGTGTGGGGGCTTGCTGTGGGGGCAGCTATTGCTGCTTAGGTGCCCTCCACGGGCTATGGATTTTCCCCAGAGGAGGAACCCCCCCCCCCCCCCACCCACTACCCCCAGGCCCGCTAAGAGGCTGCCAGGTCTCACATGGCAGTGTTTCCACATGGTGGCAAGCCCCTCCCATGTTCGTTAAATGGGAGTGCAGCAGGAAGCTGGCCTTAAAAGACGTTTAATTGGCCACTTAAGTGGCTCAATTGGCCTTGGGTGGGAGGGCTGTCCTCCAACTTCCCTGCCATTGGCAAAATGGCATGGAGTCAGAACAATGTCATGCACACCACCCATGCCATTTTGTGTGCCCCCTTGCCTCCTTTCCCATCTCCAAGAGCAGGATAACATCCCACCCAAAGCTTAGATCCCATTTCAGCAGCTAAGAGAGAATATTTTATAATCTATTTTTATGAGCTGTGAAGGTACTCGCAATCTTCAGCACTTAATCCATTGCTACGTCATTAATTTGTTAAAAGTGCTGGAGCAAAGCACATAAGTCAGTTAAAATGCAGTAGATTCCTTGCTCTTTTTGGAATTTTTGCCAATCCGCTTTCACAAGACATAAAAACAGAAAGTCCTGGAAATACTCAGCAGGTCTGGCAGCATCTGTGGAGAGAGAAACAGAGTTAACAATTCAGATCTGTGACCTTTCATCAGAACTGGCCACAAGACTAGCCTCTTTCACAAGACCTTTATTGCTCATTTGCATGGGAGTGCCACTCAACTGGTGGTCAGGAACTTCCTCTGATTTTCTCTTAATTTGTGGGAATTACCTGGCCTCTACTTTTCATCTTCTCATTGTTGTTAGGGCTAAAGCTTTGGTCCACTTATTGCTGTGATACTGCACATGGGTGTTCCAGCAAGCTGCAACACCACACCTTCTGAATAGTGTCATGCGGGTCCCCCACCTGGCAAGAATGAGGCATATTACTTTTGCCACATGGACATTAAATTTTAAATTGTTGCTGGGAAGAAAAGGCCTGTTACAAGGACTGCCAGACTTTGGCTGGAAAAAAAACATTTACATACTAACAGACATTGAAGGCAGGGAAGCGCATTCCGTTCTCCACTAAGATGATACAATAAACAGAGCCAAGACGTGGTCCGACAAGTTAATCACATGACTAACATGACTAACCTGCTTGGCAACCTGGGGGTTTCTGAATTGTAGAGTTCGAACTGAGAGCCTGCAGAAAGCAGAATACTCCTGGACTGAAGACCTCCTGTCTGTCTGCCTGCTCCCATCTCTTTCTTACAGAACCTCCTCTGAACTGCCTCCAATGCAACTACATCCCTCCTCAAGTAAGGGGAACTGAACTGTACGCAATACTCCAGGTGCAGTCTCAGTAATGCCTTGTACAGTTGCAGCAACACTTCCCTACATTTATACTCTATTCTTTTAGCAATAAATGCCAAACTTTCATTTGCCTTCCTTATTACCTGCTGTACCTGCATATTAGTTTTCTTCGATTCATGCACAAGGACACCCAGATCCCTCTGCACTGAAGCACTCTGAAGTTTCTCTCCATTTAGATTGTAAATAGTTGGGGCCCAAGGATCGAACCCTGCGGCACCTATTAGTTGCATCTTGCCAGCCAGAAAAAGACCCATTTATCCCGACTCTCTGTTTTCTATTGGTTAGCCAATCCTCGATCCAAGCTAATAAATTGCCCCTAACCCCATGTGATCTTACCTTGTGTATTAACCTTTTGTGCGGCACCTTATCAGATGCCTTCTGGAAGTCCAGATATACTACATCTCCAGGATCCCCATTATCCACTTTGCTTGTTACAGCTTCAAAGAACTCTAGAAAATTAGTCAAACACGATTTACCCTTCATAAAACCATGCTGACTCTGAAGGATTGTGTTTTGACTTTCTAAATGTCCTGTTATTACTTCCTTAATAATAATAGATTCGAACAATTTCCCAACGACAGCTGTTAAACTAACTGGTCTATAGTTTCCTACTTTCTGCCTCCCTCCCTTTTTGAATATGGGCGTTATATTAGCTTTTTTCCAATCCACTGGAACCTTTCCCACATCCAGGGAAATTTGGAATATTATAACCAATAGATCCACTATCTCTGCTGCCACTTCTTTTAAGACCCTAGGATGTAGACCATCTGACCCTGGGGACTTGTCTGCCTTCAATCCCAATAGTCTGTTCTGTACTTTTTTCCTAGTGATGATGATTGTTCTAAGTTCCTCACTTTCTATTATCTCTGCATTTTCTGATACTACTGGGATGGTACTGGTGTCCTCCACAGTGAAAACTGAGGCAAAATACTGATTTAGTGTCTCCGTCATTATTACTTTTTTAGTAACCCTTTGTTGATCTTTAAAAGTTTCCCAATCTTCCAGCCTGCCACTGGCCTTTGCAATATGGTATGCCATAGTTTTTGTCTTTATGTTATCCGTAACTTCCTTGCTTAGCCATGGAAGTTTTTCCCCCTCTTAGAATCATTCTTCCTCTCTGGAATATATTTTATTTGGGAGGAATTGAATATCTGCTTAAACATCTGCCACTGCTCATCAACTGTCCTACCTTTTAGTCTTCCTGCCCAGTCCACCAGGGTCAAATCTGTCCACATGCACTGGCACTGTTGTTCAGCAAGGAGGGACAAAGCACAGAAGAGCAATAGTTATCGGGGACTCTATAGTCAGGGGCACAGATAGGTGCTTCTGTGGACGAGAAAGAGACTCCAGGATGGTATGTTGCCTCCCTTGTGCCAGGGTCAAGGATGTCTCTGAACAGACAGGGGGCATTCTGAAGGGGGAGGGTGAACATCCAGAGGTTGTGGTACACATCGGTACCAACGACATAGGCAGGAAGAGTGACGAGGTCCTGCAGGGGGAGTTTAGGGAGTTAGGTAGAAAGTTAAAAGACAGGACCTCTAGGGTTGTGATCTTGGGATTACACCCTGTGCCACGTGCCAGTGGGGCTACAAATAGGAAGATAGTGCAGCTAAACACGTGGCTGAACAGCTGGTGTAGGAGGGAGGGTTTCAGATATCTGGATCATTGGGATCTCTTCAGGGACAGGTGGGACCTGTACAAGAAGGACAGGTTGCATCTAAATGGAGGGGCACAAATATCCTGGCTGCGAGGTTTGCTAGCGTCACTCGCTAGTGTGGCAGGGGGGTGGGAACCAGAGCAGTAGGACAGCAGGTGAAATAAATGAGGGGGAACTAGTAAATAAGGCCAGTAAGACTAAGAGGAAGAGCAGGCAGGGAGATGTTGCTGAGCAGAGCGGGACTGATGGTCTGAAGTGCATTTGTTTCAATGCGAGAAGTATAACAGGTAAGGCAGATGAACTTAGAGCTTGGATTAGTACTTGGAACTATGATGTTGTTGCTATGACAGAGACTTGGTTGAGGGAAGGACAAGATTGGCAACTAAATGTTCTGGGATTCAGAAGCTTCAGGCAGGATAGAGGAGGATGTAGAGGGGTGGGGGAGTTGCATTACTGGTTAAGGAGAATATCACAGCTGTACTGCGGGAGGACACCTCGGAGGGGTCATGCAGCGAGGCAATATGGGTGGAGCTCAGGAATAGGAAGGGTGCAGTCACGATGTTGGGGGTTTACTACAGGCCTCCCAACAGCCAGCGGGAGGTAGAGGAGCAGATATGTAGACAGATTTTGGAAAGATGTAAAGGTAATAGGGTTGTAGTGGCGGGAGGGTGAGTTCTGAGGAAGATGCAGAGAGGCTTCAGGGTGATTTGGGCAAGTTGAGTGGGTGGGCAAATGCGTGGCAGATGCAGTATAATGTGGATAAATGTGAGGTTATTTCTCTACTCATACAGATTTCCTTCAGTTCCTCTCTCTCACTAAGCCCTGTGTTCCCCAATATTTCTGGTATGATATTTGTGTCCTCCTTTGTGAAGACAGAAGAAAGAAGTCCCTGGTGGGAGTAATCCATAGGTCCCCAAACAGTACTTCCGCAGTAGGGCACAGTATAAACCAGGAAATACTGGCGGCTTGTAAGAAAGGTACAGAAATATAGACTAGATTAATCAAATTGGCAAGGGTAGCCTCAAGGGAGAGTTCATGGAAGGTATTCGAGATTGTTTTTTGCAGCAATATGTTGTGGAACCAACCAGGGAGCAGGCTATTCTAGATTCGGTGTTGTGTAATGAGGTGGGATTGAGTAATGATCTCACAATTAAGGATCCTCTAGGGAAGAGTGATCATAGCATGCTAGAATTTCAAATTCAGTTTGAGGGCAAGAAACGGGAATCCCACATTAGCGTTCTGTTGCAAAAACAGGAAGGCAGATTATTATCTGAATGGCTATAAACTGAGAGAGGGGAATATGCAGCGAAATCTGGGTGTTCTCGTACACCAGTCGCTGAAGGTAAGCATGCAGGTGCAACAGGCGGTAAGAAAGGCAAATGGTATGTTGGCCTTCATAGTGAGAGGATTTGAGTACAGGAGCATGGATGTCTTGCTGCAATTATACAGGGCCTTGGTGAGGCCACACCTGGAATATTGTGTGCAGTTTCAGTCTCCTCATCTGAGGAAGGATGTTCTTGCCATAGAGGGAGTGCAGCGAAGGTTTACCAGACTGATTCCTGGGATGGCAGGACTGACGTATGAGGAGAGATTGAGTTGGTTAGGATTATATTCGCTGGAGTTCAGAAGAGTGAGGGGTGATCTCATAGAACCCTATAAAATTCTAACAGGACTTGACAGGGTAGATGCAGGAAGGATGCTCCCGATGGTGGGGGAATCCAGAACCAGGGGTCATAGTCTAAAGATATGGGGTAAACCTTTCAGGACTGAGATGAGGAGAAATTTCTTCACCCAGACAGTGGTGAGCCTGTGCAATTCACTACCACAGAAAGCAGTTCAGGCCAAAACATTATATGTTTTCAAGAAGGAGTTAGAGATAGCTCTTGGGTTTAAAGGGATCAAAGGTTTGGGGAGAAAGTGGGAACAGGCTACTGAGTTGGTTGATCAGCCATGATCATAATGAATGGCGGAGCAGGCTCGAATGGCAAAATGGCCTACTCCTGCTCCTATTTTCTATGTTTCTCTGTTTCTTTCCCTTGCTATTTCTTATTTCTATCCAGACTGATTCTACGTCTTGATCTCCAGTTCCTATATCATTTCTCACTACAGCACTAATCTCTTCCTTTACTAACAAAGCTACACCACCTTCTTTTCCTTCCTGCCTATCCTTTCAAAATACTGAGTACCCTTGCATATTCAATTCCCAAACCTGGTTTCTCTGCAACCATGTCTCAGTACTCGCCACTAAATCATACCCATTCATCTCTATGTGTGCTGTTAACTCATTTATGTTATTCCGAATGCTTCATGCATTCTGATACAAAGCCTTTAAGTTTGTTCTATTATCAAATTTCCCTACTCTTGTACGATTTCATGGTGCAATATGATGTTGTCATGTTCTGTCCCTGCCTTTTATTTTCTGATAACAATCAGCCTCATCACTAACCTGCACTCCTACCTTCTCCTTTAACTTTGACTTCCTAATTTTCCATGCAACTGAACCCTCCCCCCAACTATTTAGTTTAAAGCACTATCTACATCCCTAGTTATGCGATTCTCCAGGACTCTGGTCCCAGCATGATTTTGGTGGAGCCCATCCCATCGGAACAGCTCCCTCCTTCCCCGATACTGGTGTCAATGTCCCATGAGTTCGAACCCATTTCTCCCACACCAATCTTTGAGCCACGCATTTACCTCTTTAAATATATTGACCCTGTGCCAATTTGCTCGTGGCTCAGGTAGTAATCCAGAGATTATTACCTTTTTGGTTCTGCTTTTTAATTTAGCCCCTAGCTGATCATATTCCCTCAGCAGAACCTCCATCCTCGTTCTACCTATATCATTGGTATCTACATGGACCACGGCAACTGGATCTTTCCCCTCCCACTCCAAGTTCCTCTGCAGCCCAGATGAGATATCCTGATCCCTGGCACCAGGTAGGCAACAGAGCCTTCGGGACCTTCAATCCTGGCCACAGAGAACAGTGTCTATGCCCCTAACTATACTGTCCCCGATTACGACTACATTTCTCTTTGCTCCCCCCACTTGAATGGCTCCTTGTACCACAGTGCTAAGGTCAGTTTGCTCATCCTCCCTACAGTCCCTGCTCTCGTCCACATAGGGAGCAAGAACCTCGAACCTGTTGGACAAGGACAAGGGCTGAGGCTCCTGCAAACTACCTCCTGGATCCCTCTACCTGCCTTGTTCATAATCACACTGTCCTGCCCCTGACAACTGGCCGAATTCAAGGTAGTTAATCTAAGGGGTGTGACTGCCTCCTGAAACACAGTGTCCAGGTAACTCTCCCCCTCCCTGATGTGTCGCAGTGTCCGAAGCTCAGACTCCGGCTCATCAACTCTGAGCCAGAGTTACTCGAGCAGCCAACACTTGCTACAGATGTGTTCACCAGGAACCACAATGGGGTCCACCAGCTCCCATATCATGCAGGTACAACACATCGCCTGGCCCAGCATCTCTATTTTATTTAATTAGATTTTAATTTGTTTTTTAAATTTCCCACTGGTCTTTAGTTCTTTAATCCACTTTAGTTTTTAGTTTATATACTAATAAATCGATCAAGTCTTACTCTATATTTGATTTCAATTTAAATTAAAAGCTTACCTGAATACTGACCCCAGATGCTTTCTGCTTCCCTGCTCTCACTGTTGAATGTGACGTTACTCTGACGTCACTTTTCGATTTTTTTCCGGCTCCGCACCCGCTCCTCGGGCTGTTCTCCTCCCTCTCCGACTGTGGTTTGGCACGCTTTTTGAACCCTCTGCTCTCTCTCTGTCTCTCTGACTGTGGTTCATATAAGCTGAAAGAACCACAAACCTGTTGGACAATTGCAAGGGCTGAGGCTCCTCTACTTCTTCCTTCTCAATCCGTTTATCTGCCTTACTCACAGTCACACACTCCTGTCCCTGATCACTGACTAAATCAGAAGATGCAATCCTAAGGGGTGTGACTGCCTTCTGGAACAAAGTGTCCAGGTAACTCCCTGATGCATTGCGGTGTCTGTAGCTCAGCTTCCAGCTCATTGACTTTGAGCCGAAGCTCCTCGAGCTGCAGACTCTTACTGCAGACATGGTTGCCGTAGATCACACTGCTCCCACATACTGCAGCCACAACACATCACCTGCCTTGCCATTTTTATTGTGTTTTTAAATGAATTATTTGATCAATTATTTAATTCATCAATTTTTTTTAAAATTTTTTAATTAATGCCTCTATTCACCAACGACTTATGTTACTAATTTAAACCTTAGTATTACAAATAAATCTTATAAGGTAGCTTACTTGAGGGTTAGTTTCCAAAAAAGAAAATGTTATGTTTTTCTAATTTTCCAGCTATTTAGACAAAAACCCTAACAGCAGTTGCTCATCAACCAATCAACTTTCCTGAATGTCACTTTTAGATTTTTTTTTTCCACTCTTCAAACCCAGCGCACGCTGACTTACAGTTGCAGCCACAGCCACAGTGAGAGCCACAGTCACAGCCACAGCCACAGCCTGCCTCTCCTTTCTCCCAGCCCCAAACATCGGACTGGATTTATACACTCCCTCTCCGGTACATTTCCTCGCAGGTCCACTGCCTCTCCGCTCTCCCAGGAATCATTTATCACTTTTCCTCTCTTACAAATAACTCAGGTTATGGCAAACAGAGAGACTGCAAGTGACATTGCTGATTGCCACACTAAGCTTTCAAGAGAATCCATTTTATATAAAATTACATATAGTTTACAGTACAGAAACAGGCCATTTGGCCTAACAGTTCTATGCTGGTATTTATGCTCCACATAAGCCTCCTCTCACCTTACTTCATCCTACCCTGTCAACATATCCTATTCTTCCTCATGTACCTATGTAGTTTCCACTTAAATGCATTTATACTAATCATCTCAACTACGCCATGTGGTAGCAACTTTCACATTCTAATCATTCTCTAGGGTAAAGAGCTTTCTCCTGAATTATATTAGAATTCTTTACACACAGTATAATTTCACCTTTATGAAAAATGTTATCTATTTGATTGTTTTTGAACATTTTATTTGGTGAACTATTGTAATCAACGGGATGAAAATCAGACAGTTTCTGCAATAGACATGCGATGTACTCCCCAAAAGGTAATGGTGAAAATTACCTCTATAGAAATTAGAGTATGGAAAGAGGCCATTCACTCTGTCAAATCTGTACTATGCTAGTTGTTCAGCTGGAGCTGTCCACTTGAATGCATTGTCTCTGCATACATTCTGCATTCTTTTATATTCTTCCTTTGAGTACTTAGCCAATTCCATTTTGCACTACATTATAGTCTCTGCCTCAATAGGAACTTGTGATAAAGCAATCCATATTGTAACAGTAATCTGTACGAAAAAGTTCTTAATGATTCCCATATTTCAATTACCTTTACTGACAATACAATCTGGCAAGATTCAAAAATGAACTTCCAGATGACACACGGTCAGAAATTATTGGAGCATGAGGTATTTTTAGTCACTGAAAAACAAATGATAAAAATAGCACAGCAGGAGAGAAACTATAAATCGGTGAGCTAAAGTGCTTTTGGAAAATGATGGGTGGGAGCTCATAACATTAGGTTCAGTCCCCCCAGTTCATCACTGGAAGCAGAAAGTTGCAATAAGCACCTTTCATTAAAATGCCCCTGTTTTCAGCAGATTGTAAGAAGGAAAGAATAAGATAGAACCACATGAAATACTCCAGGGGAGTAATTGTAACTTTTGGCACTTATGTAAAATAGGCAATATTGGGTCAGCCACCCAGTATAAACCTCGCCTAATTGTCTTTTCCATTCAGTTCAACAGGCAGAAAATCAGGAGGAGTGCACAAGTGTGAGCACTCTTGCCCCTGAGTCAGGAGGTTATGAATTGAAGTCCCACTCCAGGACTTGAGCCTAAAAATCAAGGCTGAAACTTTAGTGTCGTGCTGAGGATGCACTGCTCTGTTGGAAATGCCATATTTTGGGTGGACATTAAACTGAGACCCCATCTGCCCTCTCAGGTGGATTTTTTTTATTCGTTCATGGGATATGAGCGTCGCTGGCTAGGCCAGCATTTATTGCCCATCCCTGATTGCCCTTGAGTAGGTGGTGGTGAGCTGCCTTCTTGAACTGCTGCAGTCCATGTGGGGTAGGTATACCCACAGTGCTGTTAGGAAGGGAGTTCCCGGATTTTGACCAAGTGAAGGAACGGCGATATAGTTCCAAGTCATGATGGTGTGTGGCTTGGAGGGGAACCTGCAGGTGGTGGTGTTTCCATGCAGCTGCTGCCCTTGTCCTTCTAACGGGTAAAGGTTGTGGGTTTGGAAGGTGCTGTCGAAGGAGCCTTGATGCATTGCTGCAGTGCATCTTGTAGATGGTACACACGGCTGCCACTGTGCGTCGGTGGTGAAGGGAGTGAATGTTTGTAGATGGGGTGGCAATCAAGCGGGCTGCTTTGTCCTAGATTCTGTCGAGCTTCTTGAGTGTTGTTGGAGCTGCACCCATCCAGGCAAGAGGAGAGTATTCCATCACACTCCTGACTTGTGCCTTGTAGATGGTGGTCAGGCTTTGGGGAGTCAGGAGGTGAGTTACTCACCACAGGATTCCTAGCCTCTGACCTGCTCTTGTAGCCACAGTATTTATTTGTCTACTCCAGTTCGGTTTCTGGTCAATGGTAACCTCCAGGATATTGATAGTGGGGGATTCAGTGATCATAATGCTATTGAATGTCAAGGGGAGATGATTAGGTTCTCTCTTGTTGGAGAAGGTCATTGCCTGGCACTTGTGTGGCACAAATGGATGCAAGAAATCCCATCACTGTTTTGAAGAATAATAGGGGTGTCATCCCTGGTGTCCTAGCCAACATTTATCCCTCAAACAATAGGTTATCTGGTCATTATAACATTGCTGTTTGTATGAGCTGGTTGTGTGCAAATTGGCTGCTGCATTTCCTACATTACAACAGTGACTACACTTCAAAAATACTTAATAATCTGTAAACTGCTTTGGGATGCCATGTGGTCATGAAAGGTGCTATATAAATGTAAGTCTTTCTTTTTATAACAAGCATCAGACCTGCGGTCACTCATTTTACACTATCACTTAAAGCTTAGGGCGGCACAGTGGCGCAGTGGTTAGCACCTCAGCCTCACAGCTCCAGGGACCCGGGTTCGATTCCGGGTACTGCCTGTGTGGAGTTTGCAAGTTCTCCCTGTGTCTGCGTGGGTTTTCTCCGGGTGCTCCGGTTTCCTCCCACAAGCCAAAAGACTTGCAGGTTGATAGGTAAATTGGCCATTATAAACTGTCACTAGTATAGGTAGGTGGTAGGGAAATATAGGGACAGGTGGGGATGTTTGGTAGGAATATGGGATTAGTGTAGGATTAGTATAAATGGGTGGTTGATGTTCGGCACAGACTCGGTGGGCCGAAGGGCCTGTTTCAGTGCTGTATCTCTAATCTTAAAAAAAAATCTAAAAGTACCCCCTAGGACTCAAAATACTTCAGGAGGTGAGGTAATGGAATGAAAGGCAGATGTGGAAATAATCCAAGTATTTACCATGCTACAAGACATGAATAATGTGGATATAGGCAAATTATGTAACATAATCTTTGACTACATTAATACATGATGTGAGTGCTTATTGGCAGGTGTGAAGTGAGACTAGAAATTGAAGTGCTTGATGTATGAAATAAGTTCCATCAGAGTTAATTGAAATGTTTATTTATTCTAAAAGGAGGTGGATGAATGTCTAGTTTGAAGCTGGTAGAAATAATTATATGCGTAGATAATCAAATATTCAGTGGACATATGGGTCCAGTCCTTTTCTGGACCATTAGTCTATCAACTGTGGAATGTAACTGGTTGAGATGAAAGTTTAGATGTTATTATTAGGTTGGTATTGAAAGAACCATAATGAGCATTGGTGGAGTTGAGATGAGTAGAGAGAAAGTTGATGTGTGTGTAAATCTCACTATTGGTGACAGGGAGATGAGGATCAGACAGTGTGGGTTGGATTGTTAAAAAGCAGAAAAAATCAGCTACTCCTTAGGAGTACTGGTGCTTTAACAGCTGAGGTATTAGCTTATGTAGGGCAAAAACCTTGAAGAAACTTCATTTATTATTAGCAAATGTGTCATGGACATTTCCACTCATTTTTGGCTATACTCTAATTCTCTTAAATTCTCCTAACACATTCTTCATTGAGAAAGTAACATGCAGTTCCAACCATCACACTGCAGAATAGTACCAAAATTAAAAGATGCAAGTTTCATTTATGTCACACTTTTCACAATCATAGGATATCCCAACACACTTTATAGTCAGTGAAATACTTTTGAAATGTAGTCATTGTTGTAATGCAGGGGAACACAACAGCCAATGTCGCACACAGCAAGATCCCACAAACAAGAGGGAGACCCCTTGAGGCCTTGTTTTAACATCTCATCTGAAATATGACACCTCCAATGTGCAGCACAACTTCAACACTGCACTCAAGTGTCGGCCTAGATTCTGGCTGGGAATTCCCTTGGAGCTGCTTCCAGTTTGCCACGGTAACCTCACCCAGAAGGAAATTCCTGGCATTTGTGTTCAGGTCTCTGGACTGGGACTGGGAGCCTGTACCTTCTGATTCAGAGGCAGGAGTTCTACCACTGAGACAAGGCTGACAAAGAATAAAAGGCAATATGAATAACTCAAGAGGTAATGATTAAGTGATAGCAAGCTTGGCTTTTAAAAGGCAGAAGATTTGATGAAGTAGGTAAAATTAAGTATAGGTAGGAAATTCCACAGTTTTGAATAATGGCAAATAATGAGTCAGAACAGCAGACCACAATAAGCTGTGATTTTAACACAGTGGTGGTGTAGGAAGGAACTTACATGTTCATCATGTTTTATATGCTCTCTTAACAGAGCAAAGAGAAGCCAGTGATCTAACAGGCACATCTGAGCAGAGCCAGTCATCAGAGCACCAACCATTACTAACCTCATAGGAAACAGACACCGGTGCAAGTGCAAATACTAAGAAAGAAGGACATAACAATGTTGAGAAGGAGGTATAGGAAGGAATAGCAGCGATGATAAGAGGCCAACTGGTACAAGGCAGAGCTCCAATATACTAACTCCCTGAAATAAAAACAGAAAATTATGGAAATATACAGATGGACATTCAGCATCTGTAAAGTGAAAAGACAAGTTAATTTTTCATCAGAATTGGATCATGTACTTGCAGCAATGCAGCAGACTGCAAAGGAAATTCAGTGTTCTAACAGTTAAATAGAACATGGTTGTTCGTGACTGGTCCTTTTAATGCAAAATATAAAAAACAAATCATTAAAATCAATGACTTCATAATTATTATAATTAAAATAGGATGAAATTGGCAGGCCATAGTGGTACTTCGAAGGTTTTTTTTGTGAAAACTTGGTGCAAATTGTGAATCTCTTGATTAAGATTCAGCACAACACGCACACTTTGGTGTCTGCAAAGAATCATCATGAAAACAACTTTACAAACCACCCACAAAATGCCAAAATTAGCAGGTGCAATTAGCAGATAGATAGAGCTGCCTCTAAACCCTCTACAGGAACCACGTTCTGGCATTTTCAAACTGCATATGTGCAGAGTGTCAGAAAATGTGATATTATTCACAGTTCTATTTTTCCCAATGATATACAAAAATGTTAACCCTTTCACACATTTTATACTTGAATTGACTGCACAGCTATCAGAAAGTCATCTTCAATGGCAAAATTTCAGGCCGTGCCTATGGAATGAATGTGAACACATAGGTTGGAACAGCTAAGAGCAAAGGAAAGAAAAACTGAAAGTTTACGAAAACTCATTCTCATCTCTTAACAGTTGTACACCGCAAAATTCAGCACCAGCTGTTTTGGCATTACGAGTGCCATTTTGAATCCAAAATTAGTGTCCATGCTGTGCATGCACCTACCTAATGCAACACATGCTGGACGCCATTTTGGTGAGAGTGTTAACGCGCCCACAGTGAGCGTCTGTCCCAAGTATGCAGAGTAGTTAGATTATGATGCCAATCAGTGTGTAATGCTGATTTGACGCCAGCACTGCCATTTTTGACTGAATGCTCTAGGTAATACCCTCTCTTAAACATACACATCTGAACATGTGTTCAGCAGCAGGAAGGTCCCCCACCAGGGATCTTCAACTGCTTACAGGTTAGTTGCTGATTTTATTTTATTATTATTCATTCCTGGGGTGTGGGCATTACTGACTTGGACAGCATTTATTGTCCAGCCCTAATTGCCCTTGAGAAGGTGATGGTGAGCTGCCTTCTTGAACCGCTGCAGTCCATGGGAGATAGGTACACCCACAGTGCTGTTAGGAAGGGAGTTCCAGGATTTTGACCCAGCAACAGTGAAGGAACAGCGATAGAGTTCCAAGTCAGGATGGTATGTGGCTTGGAGGGGAACTTGCAGGTGGTGATGTTCCCATGCATCTGCTGCCCTTGTTCTTCGAGGTGGTAGAGGTCACAGGTTTGGAAGGTGCTGTCTAAGGAGCCTTGCTGTGTTGCTGTGTTGTTGCAGTTCATCTTGCAGATGGTACACGTTGCTGCCACTGTGTGTTGGTGGTGGAGGGAGTGAGTGTTTGTAGATGGGGTGCCAAGCAAGTGGGCTGCTTTGTCCTGGATGGTGTCGAACTTCTTGAGTGTTGTTAGAGCTGCACCCATCCAGACAAGTGGAGAGTATTCCATCACACTCTGACTTGTGCCTTGTAGATGGTGGACAGGCTTTGGGGAGTCAGGAAGTGAGTTATTCGCCACAGAATTCCTAGCCTCTGGCCTGCTCTTGTGGCCACAGCATTTATATGGCTACTCAAGTTCAGTTTCTGGTCAATGGTATCCCCCAAGATGTTGATCGTGGGGAATTCAGCGATCGTAATGCCATTGAATGTCAAGGGGAGATGGTACGATTCTCTCTTGTTGGAGATGGTCATTGCCTGGCACTTGTGTTTCACGAATGTTACTTGCCACTTATCAGCCCAAGCCTGGATATTGTCTAGGTCTTGTTGCATTTCAACATGGACTGCTTCTGTATCTGAGGAGTCGCAAATGGTGCTGAACATTGTGCAATCATCAGCGAACATCCCACTTCTGACCTTATGATTGAAGGAAGGTCATTTATGAAGCAGCTGAAAGTGGTTAGGCCTAGGACACTATCCTGAGGAACTCCTGCAGTGATGTCCTGGAGCTGAGATGATTGACCTCCAACAACCACAGCCATCTTCCTTTGTGCTAGATATGACTCCAACCAGCAGGGATTTTTCCCACTGATTTCCATTGACTCCAGTTTTTTCTGTGACTCCTTGATGCCATACTTGGTCAAATCCTGCCTTGATATTAAGGGCAGTCACTTTCACCTCACCTCTTGAGTTCAGCTCTTTTGTCCATGTTTGAACCAAGGTTGCAATGAGATCAGGAGCTGAGTGGCCCTGGCGGAACCCAAACTGAGCGTCACTGAGCAGGTTATTGTTAAGCAAGTGCCGCTTGATAGCACTGCTGATGACACCTTCCATCACTTTACTGATTGATTTCTACTGACTGTTCCTGTGCTTGTAGAGGTATTTGATGGTATCTAGAGTTTTGAAACCTGAAAACCTGGGTGTTCAGGTAGCAATTCTCCTACCTGAAACTCAGCAGATAATAGTGTGAGAGATGTCTGTGCTTCAGCAAGTATATCCTCACGGAAATCTGCTCATGCTGCAGCCACAAACTGTC
Source organism: Heterodontus francisci (assembly GCF_036365525.1). NCBI lineage: Eukaryota > Metazoa > Chordata > Chondrichthyes > Heterodontiformes > Heterodontidae > Heterodontus > Heterodontus francisci. Next base: position 129,566,007 of record NC_090371.1, on the reverse strand, counting down.
AGAGCAGGGTGAAGTTGGCAGGACCAGTGGCTGGGAAGGTGACCATGGCCATGACTTTTATGCGTTTGGCTCCTTCCAGGTTGGAACAGACAAGGGCAGCACAGTGGCACAGTGGCTAGCACTGCAATGTCACAGCTCCAGCGATCCGGGTTCGGTTTTGGGTACTGCCTGTGTGGAGTTTGCAAGTTCTCCCTGTGACTGCGTGGGTTTCTTCCGGGTGCTCCGGTTTTCTCCCACATGCCAAAGACTTGTGGGTTGTTCGGTAAATTGGCCATTATAAATTGCCCCTAGTGTAGGTAGGTGGTATGAGAATTGAGGGAAGGTGGGGATGTGAGAAGGAGATGGGATTAATGTAGGATTAGTATAAATGGGTGGTTGATGGTTGGCATGGACTCGTTAGGCCGAAGGGCCTGTTTCGGTGCTGAATCTCTCTATGACTCTAATATTTAGAACATCTTCTCGTTTGTTATCCACTGTAGCATAAGGGAGGCCGCTGAGGCTCCGTCTTCCAAGAGAGCTGAATGCATTTCATTCTTTCTTGTCAAACAGCAGCAGGCTAAGCGAGCACATGACTTTGTGAGGATTGTAGGTGCAGGATACCATTGATTACACGCATGTTGCTTTGCAAGTATTGCATCTCAACTCTGAGATGCACCGAAACTAAAAAGGATTCCATTCTCTCAACATCCAGCTGGCGTGTGAGCATATGCAGCAAACCATGCAGGTCAATGTCCTGGTAGCAGTCATGATGCCTTCATTTGTGGTAGTCCAATGAACCATCTGCATTTGAGCCACCATGCCAAACCAAAGAGCTATGCATTACTGACATGGCTAATGACTCTGGTGCACAACCCACGCACTTGTGAGCAGCATGCACACAAGGAAAGCCATGTGCAACAGCCACATCAAATGACATGGGTGATTCCCACTGTTCAACTCCCCACCTGACTGCAGCAAGCGTATTTGTACTAAGAGTTTAGCTCCTTTGTATTTTATTTCCTAAATAAACAGATAGTGACAGGTTTTCTTGTAGGGTTTTAAAAACAGAAAGTCAATTGCTTATTGATCAATGGTGATTACACAATGGCCCAGGACATTGGTACTTCACACCTCTTTTGTTTAAAGCAGACATTCAGTTCTGGAATGTTTCTATGATAGGTGTGAAATGGGATTCATTATCACCTTTTGGCTTTGAAGATTTGTCCGTTTTCTTTGTCAGATTATATGAATATAAAAACAGGTTAATTCCCTTCTCTCCCACGGCCATTTTTGACCAATGTTCATGTTGTTTAAAAAATAAAGATTCATTTTTTAAAGGCAATGTCCATTTTTTCTTAGCTCTTCAGAGTTACTCTGTGAATGTTGTATCATCGCAACTCTGATGTGCGTAACACATGCTACCAAACAAAATGTGAATAAGCAGATCATTGAAGTGCTGAAACAATGCTTCTACAGCTTGTACACTCTGGAGGAGCCCTGAAGTACTCAGCAAAGCAGGTTTCAAGATTCATGGTGGCTTCCTGCATGCTGCACATCCTCATCATCATGAGGGCACAGCCTTTTCCAACAGCTATACTGCAGCCAGCTAAGGAGAAGGAGGAAGAGGAAAAGAAAAAGGAGACCAAAATTAAGGAGGAGAAGGAAGAGAAAAGGAGGAGGCAACCTATACAACCCCTTTCTGGCTGGGCTGTCCATGAATGACTCATCTGACTGTGATACCAGTAAACACAACCCAAAGTTACCATTCACTAACTTTCCCTTACCTTACCTGCCCTCTGTTACTGACTATCACAGCATCTTCTTGGCCACAATGCAAAAATGGAAATCAACACAAAATAAACATTCCAAATCAATTTTCTAAACTACATCATGCCATATTACATACAAACATCAACTAAACACCCTTGTGTATTCCCATAGTTCCTGTCTTCCATGTGTCTTTGTCTGTCCTAATGGTCCTATGCGGTACTACCCCAGTGGCCGCAGCATTGCTGGTAGAAGATTACTGACTTTCGGTGGGGGGTAACAGCGGATGGCCTTGTAGGACAACCTCAAAAAAATCTCGAACCCTCAAAGGCCCAGCTTTGGCTGCACCATCTCGGCATGGGTGCCAGCAATCTGGGCTGGCTGGACCTGGTATTGGGGAATGAGCCCGGCCAGGTGGTCGAAGATTCAGTAGGGGAGCATTTCGGGAACAGTGACCATAATTCCATAAGTTTTAAGGTACTTGTGGATAAGGATAAGAGTAGTCCTCGGGTGAAGGTGCTAAATTGGGGGAAGGCTAATTATAACAATATTAGGCAGGAACTGAAGAATTTAGATTGGGGGCGGCTGTTTGAGGGTAAATCAACATCTGACATGTGGGAGTCTTTCAAACGTCAGTTGATTAAAATCCAGGACCGGCATGTTCCTGTGAGGAAGAAGGATAGTTTGGCAAGTTTCGGGAACCTTGGATAACGCGGGATATTGTAAGCCGAGTCAAAAAGAAAGAGGAAGCATTCATAAGGGCTGGAAGGCTAGGAACAGACGAATCCCTTGAGGAATATAAAGACAGTAGGAAGGAACTTAAGCAAGGAGTCAGAAGGGCTAAAAGGGGTCATGAAAAGTCATTGGCAAACAGGATTAAGGAAAATCCCAAGGCCTTTTATATGTATATAAAGAGCAAGAGGGTAACGAGGGAAAGGGTTGGCCCACTCAAGGACAGAGAAGGGAATCTAGGTGTGGAGCCAGAGGAAATGGGTGAGGTACTAAATGAGTACTTTGCATCAGTATTCACCAAAGAGAAGGACTTGGTGGATGATGAGCCGAGGGAAGGGAGTGCAGATAGTCTCAGTCATCTCATTATCAAAAAGGAGGAGGTGTTGGGTGTCTTGCAAAGCATTAAGGTCGATAAGTCCCCAGGGCCTGATGGGATCTACCCCAGAATACTGAGGGAGGCAAGGGAAGAAATTGCTGGGGCCTTGACAGAAATCTTTGCATCTTCATTGGCTGCAGGTGAGGTCCCAGAGGACTGGAGAATAGCCAATGTTGTTCCTTTGTTTAAGAAGGGTAGCAAGGATAATCCAGGAAATTATAGGCCAGTGAGCCTTACATCAGTGGTAGGGAAATTATTAGAGAGGATTCTTCAGGACAGGATTTACTCCCATTTGGAAACAAATGAACTTATTAGCGAGAGGCAGCATGGTTTTGTGAAGGGGAGGTAGTGTCTCACTAAATTGATTGAGTTTTTTGAGGAAGTGACAAAGATGATTGATGAAGGAAGGGCAGTGGATGTTATCTATATGGACTTCAGTAAAGCCTTTGACAAGGTCCCTCATGGCAGATTGGTACAAAAGGTGAAGTCACATGGGATCAGAGGTGAGCCAGCAAGATGGATACAGAACTGGCTCTGTCATAGAAGACAGAGGGTAGCAGTGGAAAGGTGCTTTTCTGAATGGAGGGATGTGACTAGTGGTGTTCCGCAGGGCTCAGTGCTGGGACCTTTGCTCTTTGTAGTATATATAAATGATTTGGAGGAAAATGTAGCTGGTCTGATTAGTAAGTTTGCGGACGACACAAAGGTTTGAGGAGTTGCGGATAGTGATGAGGATTGTCAGAGGATACAGCAGGATATAGATCGGTTGGAGACTTGGGCGGAGAAATGGCAGATGGAGTTTAATCTGGACAAATGTGAGGTATTGCATTTTGGAAGAACTAATGCAGGTGGGAAGTATACAGTAAATGGCAGAACCCTTAGGAGTATTGACAGGCAGAGAGATCTGGGCGTACAGGTCCGCAGGTCACTGAAAGTGATAACGCAGGTGGATAAGGTAGTCAAGAAGGCATACGGCATGCTTGCTTTCATCGGTCGGGGCATAGAGTATAAAAATTGGCAAGTCATGCTGCAGCTGGACAGAACTTTAGTTAGGCCATACTTAGAATATTGCGTGCAATTCTGGTCGCCACACTACCAGAAGGATGTGGAGGCTTTGGAGAGGGTACAGAAGAGGTTTACCAGGATGTTGCCTGGTCTGGAGGGCATTAGCTATGAGGAGAGGTTGGATAAACTCGGATTGTTTTCACTGGAACGACGGAGGTGGAGGGGCGACATAATCGAGGTTTACAAAGTTATGAGCGGCATGGACAGAGTGGATAGTCAGAAGCTTTTTCCCAGGGTGGAAGAGTCAGTTACTGGGGGACATAGGTTTAAGATGAGAGGGGCAAAGGTGAGAGGGGCAAAGTTTAGAGGGGATGTGCGAGGCAAGTTCTTTACACAGAGGGTGGTGAGTGCCTGGAACTTGCTGCCGGGGGAGATGGTGGAAGCAGGTACGATAGCAACGTTTAAGAGGCATCTTGACAAATACATGAATAGGATGGGAATAGAGGGATACGGTCCCCGGAAGTGCAGAAGGTTTTAGTTTAGGTAGGCATCAAGATTGGCGCAGGCTTGGAGGGCCGAATGGCCTGTTCCTGTGCTGTACTGTTCCTTGTTCTTTGTTCTTTGACAGGCAATGGCACGGGCACTGATGTGGCAGGAGTAGGATGGCAATTGTTGTCATCCTGAGAAAGGGCAGCACGCTTCTGTTCCATTAAGCCATTGCCACTCTCCCAGAGTGGCGCCTCCATAATCCTAGTAATCTGTTAGAGGACCAATTCCTGGACTTCTGTGACACATGCAAGCCCCTTTGAACACTGGTATCCACAGCCATGATGGCAGCAGATGAGCTTGCATGAGAGAAGTCTGTGCTTGCATGGCAGCAACCTAACCTTACATGACAGAAGTCTGAGTTTCCACTAGAGCAACCAGACATTAGGTGGCTTCCACTTGTGCTACAGTGGAAGCTGAGACATTGGCCATCAGAAGCTGCACCATGGTTGGGTCCACAAGTGTGCTGATGGATTTGGCCACCACTTTGTTGCTGAGAGGGATGGACTCCAAGTTCTGCACAAAGCCCTGTGAAAAGTTGTTGCTGGAATTCTCCATGCTCCTTGATCTTGCACACAGGCTTTCTGGAAGGTCTGCCAATGCACCAAGCATTTCATTTTGTACGTCCATCAGCCTTCTTCTTGCCCGTCTCATTGAAGAGCTCATCTGAGTCCTCTGCAGCAGAATTTGTGTGAGACCTTGCCCTCCAGCAAGCAACCATCCATGCTACAATTGTTCCCTGCCCTGGTTGCAGGCCACTCATGCCTGATGTCTCACCAAGTACAGATCTCACCTGGGATGACAGGATTGGCATATGAGGAGAGAATGGGTCGCCTCGGCCAATATTTAGTAGAGTTTAGAAGAATGAGAGATGGAGGCCTGGTACCCGACCCAAACCCGATGACACGTGTCGGGTTCGGGTTGGATCGGGCCCAGCTTCCAGGGCCGGCTTTCGGGCTTGGGTCGGGTCGGGCCGAGTCCAGATCGAGTCGGGTTGGGTCAGATCGGGCTGGACACACACGGTAAGTGCTCTGCTGGTAAGTATTAAAAATAAAAAAACTTATTGAGCTGGGAGTCCCGGACGAAACTGAGTCTGCGCAGTGAGCGAGTGATGTCACTATGACATCTCGCGCATGCGCTGCAGCTTCTTGTAGGTTCGATGTCAGGAAGGTAAGTAAACGGATGGTTGTGTCGGGCATGTGTCAGGCCAAGTAGTGGCGGATTCGGGTCGGTTCGGGCTCGGGGCAAAATCGGAGGGACTCGGGCCAGGTCGGGCTCGGGTCCGCTGTGGTACAGTCGGGTTTGGGTCAGGTTCTTTCTCCCGACCTAAAGCAGGCCTCTAATGAGAGGGGATCTCATAGAAACCTATAAAATTCTAACAGGACTAGGCAGGCTAGATGCAGGGAGGATGTTCCCGATGGCTGGGGAGTCCAGAACCAGGGGTCACAGTCTCAGGATACGGGGTATGCCATTTGGCACCGAGGTGAGGAGAAAATTCTTCACTCAGAGGGTGGTGAACCTGTGGAATTCTCTACCGCAGAAGGCAGTGGAGGCCAAGTCATTAAACATATTCAAAAAGGAGATACATATATTTCTTAATGCCAAAGGGATCAAGGGATATCGGGAGAAAGTGGGAACAGGGTACTGAATTAGACAATCAGCCATGATCTTTTTTGAATGCTGGAGCAGGCCCGAAGTGCCGAATGGCCTGCTCCTGCTCCTATTTTCTGTGTTTCTATGTTTTAATCTATCCTCTAAAGTCATAGTGTCAGGATCTGAGCTGGTGACTGTGAGTGTGGGAGCGAGTTGATGGTGTTTCTTCTTCATCACAGTCTTCCTGCTCTTCCCTTTTTTCTCCTCCACCACTGCCTGGTCAGGTTGCAGTCTTAGGTATCTGAAAGGAGAAAGACTGAAGGGAAGAAGTGTGGTTGGGGGAGGGGGGAAGCAGGAACACAAAAACACAAGAAAAAGGAGTAGAAGTAGACCATATGGCCCGTCGAGCCTGCTCCGCCATTCAATAAAATCATGGCTGATCTTATGATTTAACTCCACTTTCCCGCTCATCATATCCCATGATTCCCTGAAACAACAAAAATCAGTCTATCCCAGCCTTAAATGTATTCAACGATGGAGCATCCACAACCCTCTGTGGTCGAGAATTCCAAAGATTCACATTCCTTTGAATGAAATAATTTCTCCTCATCTCAGTCCTAAATGTTCGGCCCCTTATCCTGAGACTGTGCCCCTGTGTTTCAGATTCTCTGATCAGCAGAAACAATCTCTTAGCATCGATGCTATCCAGCCCCTTCAGAATCTTGTTTGTTTCAATGAGATCACCTCTCATTCTTCTAAACTCCAGAGAATATAGGCCCAATTTACTCAGTCTCTCATTATAGGACAACCTCCTCATCCCAGGGACCAAGTTAGTGAACCTTCGCTGTACTGCCTCCAGTGCAAGTATATCCTTTCTTAAATGTGGAGACCAAAACTGCACACAGTACTCCAGATGTGGTCTCACCAAAACCCTGTACAATTTTTTAGTTTTAGTTTTAGAGATACCGCACTGAAACAGGCCCTTTGGCTCACCGAGTCTGTGCCGACCATCAACCACCCATTTATACTAATCCTACACTAATCCCATATTCCTACCACATCCCCACCTGTCCCTATATTTCCCTACCACTTACCTATACTAGGGGCAATTGCTAATGGCCAATTTACCTATCAACCAGCAAGTCTTTGGCATGTGGGAGGAAACCGGAGCACCCGGAGGAAACCCACGCAGACACAGGGAGAACTTGCAAACTCCACACAGGCAGTACCCAGAATTGAACCCGGGTCGCTGGAGCTGTGAGGCTGCGGTGCTAACCACTGCGCCACTGTAGCAAGACTTCTTTTATTCCTGTACTCCAACAACAAAGGCCAACATGCTATTTGCCTTCCTAATTGCTTGCTGTACCTGAATGGCAACTTTTTGCATTCCTTGTACAAGCACACCCAAGTCTCTTTCAGCAGCAACATTTACAAGTATCACACCTTTTAAAAAATATTCTGCTTTTCTATTCTTACAACCAAAGTGAATAACTTCACACTTCCCTACATTATATTCCATCTGCCATCTTGTTGCCCACTCACTTAACCTGTCTATATCTCTGCAGCCTCTCTGTGTCCTCCCCACAGCTTACCTTTCCACCTACTTTGTATCATCAGCAAACTTAGATGCTGTACTCTCTGTTGCTTTATCTAAAGCATTGATGTAAGTTGTAAATAGCTGAGACCTCAGCACTGATCCTTGCAGCTCTCCACTATTTACTGCCTGCCAACTTGAAAATGCCCCATTTATGCCCACTCTTTGCTTTCTGACAATTAACCAATCCTTTATTACCCCCAAATCCATGAGCCCTTATCTTGTGTATTAAGCTTTTGTATTGCACCTTATCGAATGCCTTTTAGAAATCCGGGTATACTACACTTACTGGTTCTACCCTACTAGTTACATCCTCAAAAAAACTCTAATAAAGTTGTTAAACAGGATTTCCCTTTAGTAAAACCATGTTGACTTATTCTATTCATACCAAGCTTTTTTAAGTACATTGTTAAGACTTCCTTAATAATCGTTTCCAGCATTTTCCCAATGACTGATGTTAGGCCCACTGGCCTGTAGTTCACTGTTTTCTCTTTCCCTCCTTTCATGAAAAGCGGTGTAATATTTGCCAAGTTCCAATATGATAGGACCGTTTCCAAATCTAAGGAATTTTGGAAAATCATAGCTAGCGCATCCACTATTTCTGTGGCTATCTCTTTTAGAACCCTTGGTTGTAGGCCATCAGCTCCTGGAGATTGGTCGGATTTTAGTCCCTTATGTTTCTTCAATACTTTTTCTCTGGTGATAGTAATTTCTTTAATTTCCTCACTCTTTTTAACCCTTAGATTACTGTCTATTTCTGGTATGAAATTTGTGTCTTCTACTGTGAAGACAAACACAAAATATTTGTTCAATGTTTCTGTCTGCTTCTAAGGGATCAACGTTTACTTCTTGGTCTTTTATGGGCCCTACTCTTTCCTTAGTTATCCTTTTACTCTTAATGTATTGACAAGACATCTTGGGTTCACCTTGATTTTGCTTACCAATATCCTTTCATGCTCTCTCTTAGCTTTCCTAATTTCATTTTTGATTTCACCCCTCCACTTTCTATACTCCTCTCGCCTTTGTGGAGTATTGAGTCCTTGATGTCGGACATAAGCTTTCCTTTTCTTCCTTATCTCACCCTGCAAGCTCCTTGACATCCATGTGGTTTTAGATTTGGCCGTACTACCCTTTTTCTTCGTGGGAACATGTTTACTCTGAACCCCTTGAATCTCCCTTTTGAATGCCTCCCACTGCTCTGACACTGATTTAGCTTCAAGTAGCTGTTTCCAGTCCACTTTTGCTAAATCACTCTTCAGCTTAGTAAAAGTGGCCTTGCCCCAGTTGAGAACTCTAAATCCTGTTCTATCTCTGTCCTTTTCCATAATTATGTTAAAACTGACTGAATTATGATCACTACCACCAAAATGCTCTCCCGCTGCCACTCCTTCCAATTGCCCATCTTCATTTCCAAAAACTAAGTCTAAAACTGTACCCTCTCTTGTTGGACTTGCTACATACTGGGCAAAAAAGTTCTCCTGAATGCACTTCAAGAATTCTGCTCCCTCAATTCCTTTTACACTAATACAACCCCAGTTAATATTAGGGTAGTTAAAATCCCCTACTATTACAGCCCTATTGTTTTTTGCACTTCTCAGAGATTTGCCTAGATATCTGCTCTTCTATCTCCCTCTGACAGTTTGGGGGTCTATAGTACACTCCCAACAGTGTGATTGCCCTTTTTTTTGTTCCTTAGCTCGATCCATCTGGCCTCATTTGATGAACCTTCCAACATATCATCCCTCCTCACAGCTGTAATTGTTTCTTTGACCAAAATTGCCACCTCCCCTCTTTTCTTATCCCCCTCCCAATCGTGTCTGACACTGTAACCAAGAACGATGAGCTGCCATTCCCATTCCTCCTTCAGCCATGTTTCTGTAATAGCTATGATATTATACTGCCACATGTCTATCTGTTTCCTCAGTTCATCTGCTTTATTTGCTTTGTGCATTCAGATAAAGATTTCATTTTTTTACTACTGTTCCCTGCAATAACCCTATTCATTGATTTACAATTTTTGCTCAACTTTCTGTCTCTTCCTATCCAATTCTGCTTTTCTTTACCCACAACGCTATACTGTTCCGATACCTTGACCTTTCTCTTTGGATTTCTAAATTTCCCTTCACCCAAACCCTCCCTGCCTCTGTCAATTTAAAGCCCTAGTTATACAAATGGCCATGACACTGGTCCCAGCCTGGTTTAAGTGGAGCCCATCCCAACAGAATAGCTCCCTCTTCCCTAAGTACTGATGCCAATGCCCCATGAATCGAAACTCCTTCTCTCACCACTCTTTGAGTCAAGCGTTTAATTCTCGAATCTGCTTGACCTATGCCAATTGGTGCGTGGCTCAGGTAACAATCCAGAGATGATTACCTTTAAGTTCTGAATTTTAATTTGGACCTGAACTCCTCAAATTCTCTTAGCAGACCATTATTCCTGGTTCTTCCTCTGTCATTGATTCCCATGTAGACCAGGACAACGGGGGGAATCCTCCCCCTCCCACTCCAAGATGCTCTCCAGCCATGAGGATATGTCCTTAACCTTGGCACCAGGCAGGCAACAAAACCTTCGGAGCTCCCGGTCTCAGCTGCAGAGAGCTGTATCTATCCCCCTGAATATAGTGTCTCCTATCACTACCAGATTCCTCTTGGCTCCCTCCACTTGAATGGCGTCATTCACCATGGTGCCATGGCCAACCCACTCATCCACCTTGCGGTCCTTCTCCTCATTCATACAGGTAACTAGCACCTTGTATCTGTAGGACAGTCAGGGGTTGTGGCTCCTCCATCGCTATATGCTGATTCCCCCTAACTACCTGACTCACAGTCACACCCTCCTGTCCCTGACCATTGAATAACTCAGTTCTGCCTAACCTAAGGGCAGTGACCACTTCCTGGAACAAAGTATCCAGGTAACTGTCCCCCTCCCTGATGCATCGCAGTCTCTGAAGCTCAGCCTCCAGCTTTTTAAAAATTTGTTCATGAGATGTGGGCGTTGCTGGCTAGGACAGCATTTATTACCCATCTCTAATTGCCCTTGAGAAGGTGGTGGTGAGCTGCCTTTTTAAATCGCTGCAGTCCTTGGGGTGTAGGTATACCCACAGTGCTGTTAGAAAGGGAATTCCAGGATTTTTACCCAGCGACAGTGAAAGAAAGGTGATATAATTCCAAGTCAGGATGGTGTGTGGCTTGGAGGGGAACTTGCAGGTGGTGGTGTTCCCATGCATTTGCAGCCCTTTTTCTTCTAGGTGGTAGAAGTCGGGGGTTTGGAAGATGCGGTTGAAGGAGCCTTGGTGAGTCGCTGCAGTGCATCTTGCAGATGGTACACACTGTTGCCACTGTGCATCGGTGGTGAAGGGAGTGAATGTTGAAGGTGGAGGATGGTGTGCCAATCAATCAGGCTGCTTTGTCCTGGATGATATCGAGCTTCTTGAGTGCTGTTGGAGCTGCACCCAAGTGGAGAGTATTCCACCACACTCCTAACTTGTGCCTTGTAGATGGTGGACAGGTGTTGGGAAGTCAGGAAGTGAGTTGCTCGCCACAGAATTCCCAACCTCTGACCTGCTCTTGTAGCCACAGTATTTATGTGGCTGGTCCAGTTCAATTCCTGGTCAATGGTAACCTTAGGATGATGATAGTGGGGGATTCAGTGATAGTAATGCCATTGAACATCAAGGGAGATGGTTAGATTCTGCCTTGTTTGAAATGGTCATTGCCTGGCACTTGTGTGGCGCAAATGTTAGTTGTCACTTATCAGCCCAAGCCTGGATGTTGTCCAGGTCTTGCTGCATTTGGATAAGGGCTGGTTCAGTATCTGAGGAGTCGCGAATGGTGCTGAACATTGTGCAATCATCAGTGAACATTCCCACTTCTGACCTTATGATTGAAGGAAGGTCATTGATGAAGCAGCTGAAGATGGTTGGGCCAAGGGCACTACCCTGAGGAATTCCTGCAGTGATGTCCTGGGACTGTGATGATTGACCTCCAACAACCACAACCATCTTCCTTTGTGCTAGGTATGACTCCAAACAGCTGGCAGTTTTCCTCCTGATTCCCATTGACTCCAGTTTTGCAAGAGCTTCTGATGCCATACTCGGTCAAATGTTGCCTTGATGTCAAGGGCAGTCACTCTGATCTCACATCTGGAGTTCAGTTCTAGTGTCCATGTTTGGACCAAGGCTGTAATGAGCTCTGGAGCTGAGTGACCCTGGTGGAACCCAAACTGAATGTCAGTGAGCAGGTTATTGCTGAGTAAGTGCCTCTTGATAGCACTGTCAAGACCCCTTCCATCACTTTGCTGATGATCGAGAGTAGACTGATAGGTTGGTAATTGGCTGGGTTGGATTTGTCCTGTTTTTTGTGTACAGGATACAATTAGGACATTTTTCACATTGCTGGGTAGGTGACAGTGTTGTAGCTGTACTGGAGGAGTTTGGCTAGGGATGCGGCTAGTTCTGAAACACAAGTCTTCAGTACTATTGCCGGAATATTGTCAGGGCCTTTGAAGTATCCAGTGCCTTCAGCCGATTCTTGATATCACATGGAGTGAATCGAATTGGCTGAAGACAGGCATCTGTGATGCTGGGGACTTCAGGAGGAGGCCGAGATGGCACATCTACTCGGCACCCCTGGCTGAAGAGGGATGTAAATGCTTCAGCCTTATTTTTCGCACTGATGTGCTGGGCTCCCCCATCATTGAGGATGGGGATATTTGTGGACCCACCTCCTCCAATTAGTTGTTTAATTGTCCACCACCATTAACGACTGGATGTGGCAGGACTGCAGACCTTAGATCTGATCCGTTGGTTGTGGGATTGCATAGCTCTGTCTATCGCATGCTGCTTCTGCTGTTTGACATGCAAGTAATCCTGTGTTGTAGCTTCACCAGGCTGACTTCTCATTTTTAGGTATGCCTGGTGCTGCTCCTGGCATTCCCTCCTGCACTTTTCATTGAACCAGGGTTGGTCCCCCAGCTTGATGGCAATGGTAGAGTGGAGGATATGCCGGGCCATAAGGTTACAGATTGTGATTGAATACAATTCTGCTACTGCTGATGGCCCAAAGCGCCTCATGGATGCCCAATTTTGAGTTGCTAGATCTGTTTGAAATCGATCCCATTTAGCATGGTAGTAGGGCCACACAACACGATGGTGGGCATCCTCAATGTGAAGGCGGGATTTCATTTCCACAAGGACTATGCAGTGGGTACTCCTACCAGTACTGTCATGGACAGATACATCTGCGACAGTTAGATTGGTGAGGACGCAGTCAAGTAGGTTTTTTCCTCTTATTGGTTCCCTCAGCAACCTGCCACAGACCCAGTCTAGCAGTTATGTCCTTTAGGACTCGTCAGCTTGGTCAGTCATGGTGCTACCAAGCTATTCTTGTTGATGGACATTGAAGTCCCCCATCCACAGTATATTCTATGCCCTTGCTCCCCTTTGTGCTTCTTCCAATTGGTGTTCAACATGGAGAAGCACTGATTCAGCAGCCAAGGGCGGGGTGGGAGGGGGCAATAGGTAGTAAGCAGCAGGAGGTTTCCTTTCCCACATTTGACCTGATGCCATGAGACTTCATGAGGTCCAGAATCAATGTTGAGGACTCCCAGGGTAACTCCCTCCCCACTGTATACCACTGTGCCGCCACCTCTGCTGGGTCTGTCCTGCCGGTGGGTCAGGACATACCCAGGGATGGTTATGGTGGTATCTGGGACATTGTCTCTAAGGTATGATTCCATGAGTATGACTATGTCAGACAGTTGCTTGACTAGTTTTGGGGTAACTCTCCCAATTTTGGCACAAGTCCCCAGATGTTCATCAGGAGGACTTTGCTGGGTCAACTGGGCCGGGTTTGCCGTTGTTGTTTCCAGTGTCTAGGTTGTTGCCAGGTGGTTTGTCTAGTTTCATTCCTTTACTTACACTTTGTAGCAGTTTGAGACAACTATGCTAGGCCATTTCAGAGTCAACCACATTGCTGTGTGTCTGGAGTCACATGTAGGCCAGACCAGGTAAGGACAACAGATTTTCTTCCCTGAAGGACATTAGTGAACCAGATTTTTTTTTACAACAATCGACAATGGTTTCATGGTCAACATTAGACTAGCTTTTAATTCCATCTGCCGTCAGTGGAGAGTTTTCCCCGATTCCCATTGACTGCAGTTTTGCCAGGGCTCCTTGAACCAGAGAATCATAGAATGGTTAGAGCACAGAAGGAGGCCATTTAGCCTGTCATGCCCATGCTGGTTCTATGAGAGTAACTCTCATAGTCCCACTATCCTGACTTTTCCCTGCAGCCCTGCAAATATTTTCTCTTCAGATAATTGTCCTAATCTCTTTCAAAAGCCACAATTGAATCTGCCTCCACCACATTCTCAGGCAGTGCATGCCAGATCCTAACCACTCGCTGTGCAAAAAAGGTTTTCTTTATGTCACCGTTGCTTCTTTTGGCTATCACCTTATATAATCTACAAAATACTTAAAGGGATAGACAAGATAGATGCAGGTAAGATGTTTCCCCTTTATGGGGAGTCTAGAACCAGGGGACACAATTTTAAAATAAGGGGTAAGCCACTTAGGACAGAGATGAGGCCAAATTTCTTTACTCAGAGGGTTGTGAATCTTTGGAATTCTCTACCCCAGAGGGCTGTGGAAGCTCAGTCATTGTTTATGTTTAAAGCAAAGGTTGACAGATTTCTAAATACAAATGACAAAAGGGGATATGAGGATAGTGTGGGAAAAAGGCATTGAAGTGGATGATCAGCCATGATCATATTGAATGGTGGAGCAGGCTCGATGGGCTGAATGGCCTACTCCTGCTCCTATGTTCTTATGTTCTTGTGTCCTATATGTGTCTTCTTATTCTGGATCCTCCTGCCAATGGGAACAGTTTCTCCCTATCTACTCTGTCCACATGATTTTGAACACCTCTATCAAATCTCCTCTTAATCGTCTCTTCTCCAAGGAGAATCACCCCAGTTTCTCCAATCTATCCACATAACTGAAGTTCCTCATCCCTGGAACCATTCTTGTGAATCTTTTCTGCATCCTCCCTAATGCCTTCACATCCTTCCTAGAGTGTGTATCCGGAACTGGACACAATACTCCAGGTGAGGCCAAACCAGTGCTTTATACAGGTGTATCATAACTTCCTTTCTTTTGTACTCTATGCCCCTTTTCATAAAGCCCAGCATCCCGTATGCTTTATGAACACTTTCTCAACCTGCCCTGCCTCCTTCAATGATTTGTGCACATATACCCACAGGTCCCTCTGCTCCTGCACCCCCTTTTGAATTGTATCCTTGAATTTATATTGCTTCTCCTTGTTCTTCCTACCAAAATGAATCACTTCACACTTTACTGCATAAAATTTCATCTGCCACTTGCCTGCCCATTCCACCAGCCTGTCTACGTCCTCTTGAAGTTTATCACCATCCTCACGATACTGCCAAGTTTTGTGCCATCCACAAATTTTGAAATTGTGCCTTGCATGCCAAGTCTAGGTGATTAATATATCTCAGGAAAAGCAGGGATCCTAGCACTGACACCTTGGGTACCCCACTATATACCTTCCTCCAGTCCAAAAAACAATCATTCACCACTTCTCTCTGTTTCCTATCACTCAGCCAATTTTGTATCAATGCTGCCATTGTCCCTTTTATCCCACAAGCTCTAACTTTGCCAACAAGCCTGTTATGTGGCACTTTATCAACTGCCTTTTGGAAGTCCATGTGCACCACTTCAACCGTATTACCCTCATCAACCCTCTCTGTTATTTCATCAAAAAACTCAAGCTAGTTAGTTAACTATGATTTGCTCGTAAAAAATTTGTGCTGGCTTTCCTTAATCCACATTTGTCAAAATAACTGTTAATTCTGTCCAAATTATCATTTCTAAAAGCATTCCCACCACCGAGGTTAAATTGCCTGGTCTGTAGTTACTGGGCTCATTTTTACATCCTTGCAATTCTCCAGTCCTCTGGCACCACCCCTCTATCTAAGGAGGTCGGAAGATTACGACTAGTGCCTCCACAATTTTCACTCTTAATTCTCTTAGCATCCTTGCATGGATCTCATCCGGTCCTGCTAACATATCAACTACTGGTGCAGTTGTTCGGATATGTCATTTGAAGATACATTCTCTGAGCTTGACCATTTGTGTGATATCATTGAAGTATTCACAGCACTGCATCCAGGTCCTTGGGACTTGACTCCAGTGTTACGAACAGGTGAGAAAGAGGTCAAGGGGTCCCTTTCAACCTTCACCTAGTCTTATTGTAACAGGGTTTAATTTTAATCACACCGTCTTTTTTTTTAGCTCCCCCTTGGTGAATCCTTGTTTACCGCTTTCCAATTATAAGGCAAAGAAACCAGGTTTCTCAGGTTTAAAGAAGAAAAGTTGAAATTTATTAAAACTTAAACTTAAACTCTAATTCAGTTAACGCCTATGGATACACAACTCATCCACGCTGGCATGCATACGCGATACACACATGCAAATAGATGACAGAAAAGAGCAGAAGAAAAATAAAGTGGAAAGGTTTGAGGCAATATCTGAAGAGTTGTAATGGTTCTTCGAGCTCACTGTAGAGTCCTTGATTGCAGGTAGATCTTGCTTTTCGTTGGGCCCTAGTATTCTTCTTAAACCTTGTTCGCTGTAGGAGACTTTTCTCTCTTGGGGTTCATGTGTCTTCAGTGGATTCAGAGGCTTGTGAGACAGAGATGGGAGCAGACAGGAGAGAGATCTTCTCAGTCCAGGAGCAAACAGTTTTCTCCCCAAACAGTTTGTACAAATTCAAAAAACTCAGGTTGCCCGGCAGGTTATTCGTGTGACTAGCTGGTTTGACCATATTCGTTTGTGTATTCTGCCATCTTAGCAGTCAACCTGGAATGCGAGCTCCCCCACCTTCAATGTCCGGTGATCAAAAGTCCATTGTGGGTTGAATGTCAGGGAATGGCTGCTTTGTTCTTCCAAACACCATCTGTTAATATGCAAATGTATTTTCCAGCCACGGCTGATCTGTTTAACAAGTCCTCCCCTTACTCCATAACTGTTTAAAATCAATGTTCATAAAAAAATTAATGTGCCTCATTCTTGGCTGGTGGGGGCATGACACCAAGCATTGACTAGCACGGCTATCTCTTTCCACTGCCTTTGCAAAGTTTGTCTGGAGGACCTCCTGACCCCCTATAAATAAATGTCATCTCTTCCCCTCCCCACCTCCTGTGCCAAGGTTTCCAGAGCAGCTTCAGAAAATCTCTCTGCCATGTGCCATAGTTGAGTCTTCCCCATGTCAATCTGACTTGTAGAAAGACTTCTAGCACCTGCTCCAGACAGTATGAATCTCCCCAGCTTTAAGCAGTGCAGGCTAGCTCGAATTCATGCCAGCATCTCCCGATTTTGTGTCCCTGCTCAGATGTGCAGCAAGTCACCAGCACACTTAGCGCTAGCTGCATATTGCAATCATTTAAATCTCATGTGGTCTTGTTACCCCTATCATAACAATCACAGTTAAGACCATTACTGATCACTTCCTTGTATCACTTGCCACCCACATCCCAATTCCCCATCCCAATACTACTTCCTTCTGTATCCGATCATGGAAAAAACTATCCCCAATTCATTTACAACTGCACTTCCAAAATCCCAACTGTTTAGCCTTTTGCCCTCATTCACCAAAATATTTCTGCAGCTACTAATTTTCTCAACTGCACCTTCATTTTAACCTTTGATGCCATCTTCTTCTTCTTCTTCTTTGGCCTCCTTGTCTCAAGAGACAATGGGTAAGCACCTAGAGGTGGTCAGTGGTTTGTGGAGCAGCACCTGGAGTGGCTATAAAGGCCAATTCTAGAGTGACAGACTCTTCCACAGGTGCTGCAGATAAAATTGGTTGTCGGGGCTGTTACACAGTTGGCTCTCTCCTAACACTTATGTTTCTTTTCCTGCCAACTGCTAAGTCTCTTCGACTCGCCACTCTTTAGCCCCGCCTTTATGGCTGTCTGCCAGCTCTGGCGATCACTGGCAACTGTCTCCCATGACATGTGGTCAATGTCACAGGACTTCATGTCGCGTTTGCAGACGTCTTTAAAACGGAGATATGGATGGCCAGTGGGTCTGATACCAGTGACGAGCTCGCTGTACAATGCAGCCTTTGATGCCATAGTCCCTACCAAACCTATTACTCTCTTACACCCCGGCCAGCCCCCCAGCTACGACCTTTACCTCCACTCCTTTAAGTCCAAGGGACACAGACTTGGATGGATATGGCGGACAAGTGGTTTAGCCATTCATCATCAGATCTGAATGGGCCACTTAAAACACTATTGGCTCCTACTCTCATCTGCTAAAACAGCTCACCATTGCATGATCATATTAGAATGCAAAGAAAACCCCCAACTTTTTTTCTCTACTGCACACCAGATTCTTAAACCCTTCTCCTGACTCCTCCACCTTCATCTCCAACAATAGTGTGCAGAACTCATGGACTTTTTTGTCACTAATATTGAGACCATCCGATTAGCTGCCTCTGCCATGTCTCTTCCTTCCACTAGCCCACCAGGCCAAATTTTCTTTAAATTCCACCCACACCCACTCCTTAGCCCTGAAATTGCATTATTCTCTAGTTTCTTTCCTATCTCCCCTACCACCCTCTCCGAGATCATCTTGTCCATGAGAACCACCCCCTGCTCCCTCAATCCTATTCCCACTAAGCTGCTGACTACCCAACTTCGCATTTCTCTCTCCAGGTGTTGTCCCTCTCTCCTTCAAATTTGTCATCATCAGCCTTCTCTTCAAGGAAACAACCTTTAACTGCACTTTCCTTGCAAACTACCACCGCATCGCCAACCTCCCTTTCCTCTCCAAAGCTCATGAATGTGTTGTTGCGTCCCAAATCTGTGCTCATCTTTCCTGGAATTCCATGTTTGAATCCCTCCAATCGAGTTTCCTCCCCTGCTATAGTACCGAAACGGCTTTTATCAAAGTCATAAATGGCATTCCATGTGACTGTGATAAACGTAAACTATCCCTCCTCATCCTTCTCATCCTGTCTGCAGCCTTTAACACATTAGACCACACCATCCTCCTCCAATGCCCCTCCACTGTTGCCCAGCTAGATGGGACATCATCAGAAAGCACAGCATTAGCTTTCACATGTACGCTGACGACACCCAGCTCGACCTCACCACCACCTCTTCGAGTCTTCCACTGTCGCAAAATTATTGGACTGTTTGTCTGACATCTTGTACTAGATAAGCAGAAATTTCCTCCAATTAAATATCGGGAAGACTGAAAACATTTTTTTTGGTCCCCACTCCAAACTCCATACTCTTGCTACTGAATCCAGCCCTCTGCCTGGCAACAGTTTGAGATTAAACCAGTCTGTTCACAACCCTGGTATCATACTTGATCCTGAAATGAGCTTCTGACTACATATCCGCGTCATCACTAAGACTGCCTATTTGCACCTTTGTAACATCACCCGACTCCATCCCTACCTCAGCTCAACAGCTGCTGAAACTCTCTTTCATGCCTTTGTTATCTCTAGATTTGATTATTTCAAAGCACTCCTGGCCCATCTGCCATTTTCTTCGCTTCATAAACTAGAGATCACTCAAAACTCTCCTGGTCCTTACTTGCACCAAGTCCTGTTCATCCATCACCTCTGTTTTCACTGATCGACAATAGCTTCTGGTTAAGCGATATTTAAATTTTAACATTTTCAACCTTGTTATCAAATCCCTCCATGGCCTCACCCTACCCTATCTCTGTAATCTCTACCAGCTCCACAACCACCAGAGATATCTCTGCTCCTCTAACTCTGGCCTCTTGAGCATGACCGATTTTAATTATTCCACCATTGGTGGCCGTGTCTTCAGCTACCTCCCTACCTCTCTTTCCTCCTTCAAGACACTTCTTAAAACCTATCTCTTTGACCAAGCTTTTGCTCATCTGCCCTAATATCTCCTTATGTGGCTCGGTGTCACATTTTGCTTTATAACGCTCCTGTGAAGTGCCGTGGGAGATTTCATTATGTTAAAGGTGCTATATAAATACAAGTTGTTGCTGTAACAGGCAGCATGATATTTGCCATTTTTAGGCCCTATCTAATTTTGCCCAGTTAGTGCCTTACGCCTTAGTGTCTGTTATAGTAGCCTGACATTTGGAAGAGCGGAGACTTAAATAGTCCAGTGCATCACCTAAAACAAGATTTTTTCATGTTGTTCATCTAATGTGCCATAATAAGCAACTTCTATTTATTGTTGTCCAGTCATATGGTTTACAGAATTTCTAATCCCAATTATGAAATGTCAATTTGAAATTCCCTATTCGTAAAATTATTTTCTTTCCAGTGAGAATTAGATGAAAATGTTTTCCAAAATTAGGTTGCCATTTAATTTTTCATAAAAATGTTTTTTTAAAGATAAAAATGATTGCTTAGTGTCTTTATTTAGGAGCTCTGTATAGGAAGAACCAGACTTTGCAGCAACCGACATCACATTATCAGGCATGCAGCTGAAGGTTCAAAATATATCCTGCACATTACTGAACAATGGAGATTTGGATTATTCAAAGTACGACACAGAACTGCTGTGCCACTGAAGTTCTATGTTTATTTTAAATCATGCCAGAATTGCAAAAAAGAAATGGATTTAGATAGCACCTTTCATAATCTCAGAATGCCTCGAAGAACTTTCCAGACAACTTTACGCATTTTTTTAAGTGTACTGTTGTAGTGTAAGGAACACAGCAACCAATTTGTTTGCAGAGCAAGGTCCCACAAACAGCAATGAGGTAATGATCAGATCATCTGTTTTAGTGCTGCTGGTTGAGGGTAAGTATTAGCCAGGGGGAATTAACTGGGGGAATTTTCCTACTCTTCTTCGAATGGAATCTTTTACAGCCTCCCAGAAGGGCAGACGGGGCCTTGATTTATCATCTCATCCAAAAGATGTGACCTCCAACAATGCAGCACCCCTTCAGTACCACACTAAATAGTTAGCCAAGATTATGTACTCAAGTCTTTTGAGTGGGACTTGAACCTACAACCTTCTGAATCGGAGGCTGAAGTGCTACCACTGACATAAATTAAAGTTTACAGCTTCAAATGTGTGTGTTTCCTGCACTGCAAAATAAAATATTGTTTTGAATATTCTAATTGTCTACTGGGGTTCTGAAGAATAAGGCAATATTGAATTAGATATATTCTTTTCCAGACTACTTTTGAATTATTTTCAATATTTAGCTCATTTTCGTTGATATATTCATCGAGTCAGATAGTGTCTGAAGATATCAATTTTGTATTAAATAGAACACAATACACATTATATTCATTTTGTAACAACACATGATGGACTAGATTTTCCATCCACCTCACGAATGTATTGACAGGTTTGCAGGGGGCCATACTCTGCCACATCCACCCTCTCACCACCCACCCCCACAATCTCTTGGTATTTCTTCGTGGACGAAGATTTTGGGAAAGTTGTACTCATCGGTTGCAGACCTGCTGGTGGCTAGTCAGGCCTATCCATGACCGGCAGATTCTCCCATAGCGGGTACAAGTGAAGATGTAGTCCCTGCTGTGCGCAATTGGATCTAACCTTCTCCTTCTTTTCTCTTTCATGCTGGTTCTTCGCTCAGTCTCAAAGGTGTCAGTAACCCTCCTGATGTAACATCTCCAGGCATCACGATCTATGGCCTGCACTTCCCATTGGTGATGGTCGATGCGGCACACAGAGAGGGACTTCTTTCGGGAGTCCTTGAAACGTTTGCAAGGGGCCCCTCTGTTCCTTTTACCCGTGGTCAGATCTCCATACAACAGGATCTTGGGCAGGTGACTGTCGTCCATCCAGGCAACATGACCCGCCCAATGCTGTTGGCTTTGCAGGAAGGTGGCCTCGATGCTGGGAATGTTGGCTGATTCCAGGACTTTTGAGATGCAGTCCTGCCAGCGGATCTGGAGGATGCTGCGGAGGCCATGCTGATGGAAGCTCTCTAGAAGGCGTACATGACAGCGGTATCGGACCCATGACTCGGCGCCATACAGAAGAGTGGTGAGGCCTATGGCTTTGTACACTTTGAGTTTGGTCTGTGCTCTGAGGCTGTGGTTGCTCCACACATGTTTGTAGAGTCTGCCAAATGTACTGTTTGCTTTTGAGAGCCTATTGTCCACTTCCTTGTCTATGGTGGCATCAAACAAGATGACACTCCCCAAATAAGTAAATTGCTTGATGGCATTCAACTCGGTTCCCTCGATGACAATGCTTGGTGGTCTGTATTCTTCTTGGGGTGCAGGCTGATGCAGGACTTCAGTTTTCTTTAAACTGATTTTTAGTCCCAAGAGTTGTGCCGCCTCGGAAAAATGTGTTGTTATACGCTGCAGGTCTGACTGACTGTGGGCCAGGAGAGCACAGTCATCTGCGAAAAGAAGTTCATCGATGAGTTTTTCTTGTGTCTTTGTGTGAGCCTGAAGGCGCCTGAGGTTGAAAAGGCCTCCCGGAAGTGTACGTAAACTCCCTCCTTAAAGTCTTCCATTGCCTGCTGCAGCATCATGCTGAAAAAGATGGTGAATAGGGTCGGGGCCAGCACACATCCCTGCTTCATGTCATTGGACATTTGGAAGGGACTCAAGAGGTCGCTGTTTTGCTTGACTTGTCCGTACTGATTGTCATGAAACTGCTTCACCATGGTCAGGAACCTGGGTGGGTGTCCAAGTTTTTCAAGGATTTTCCAAAGTATAGACCTTTGTTTTGTTCACGACATTTTTCTTAATTGTCTGAGTGCAAATACCATGTCTATGGTGCCGCTGTTTGCTCTGAAATCACACTGGCTTTCTGGGAGGTTTTCTTCCGCAATGGTAGGCACAAGCTTGTTCAGAAGTATTCTAGCCAGGATCTGCCCAGCAATAGAAAGGAGGATGATCCCACGGGAGTTCGAGCAGTCAGACGTTTCTCCTTTGCTTTTGTACAAGATGATGATAATGGCATCACAAAGATCCCATGGAATCCTGCCCTGTTCCCAGAAGGCCATGAAAAACTCATGGAGCTTGGTGTATAGGGCAGAGCCACCATGCTTCAAGGCTTTGGGTGGAATTCCATTGACTCCGGGGGGGGGGGCTTTATTGCTCTTCATCTGGTTGATGGTGGTCACAGTTTCCTCCAGAGTTGGGCTCTCATCCAGTTCTTCTTTGACAGGTTGTTGTTGGATGCGATTGATGGCAGTATCATGCACTGTGCACTTGGCATTGAAGAGAGTTTCAAAGTGCTCCGACCAGCGATCCAGGACTGACTCCTTGTCCCATGGAAAAGACCTCTCTCCTGTCTGCTCTCATCTCGCTCTTACCAGCTTCTGACACCATTGAAGACATATGAACCCCAAGAGAGAAACGTCTCCTTTAGTGAACAAGGTTTAAGAAGAATACTAGGCCCCAACGAAAAACAAGACTACCTACAATCAAGGACCCTACAGCAAGCTCGAAGCACAGTAAAAAAAAAAAACCCTTTTCAGAGATTGCCTCAAACCTCTCCATTTTATTTTTCGTCTGCTCTTTTCTGTCCCTAGTTGCATGTACACATCGCGTATGCATGTTAACGTGCATCGTGGCATGTATCCGTTTACATTAATTGAATTAGAGTTTAAGTTTAAGTTTAAATAAATTTCATTTTTCTTCTTTAAACCTAAGAAAGGCTGTTTGTGCTAATTTCTTTGCCTAATAATTGGAAAGTGGTGAACAAGGATTCACCAAGGGGGAGCTCAAAAAAACAGTGTGTTTAAAATTAAACCCTGTTACAATAAGACCAGGTGAAGGCAGTAAAAGACCCCTAGACACCTTTCACACCTGGTGGTAACATACCGAACTGACCTGGACAGTCAGGCAGGGAGGGACATCAGCTTTGGGGCCATCACCAGATTCCCACAGGGGCAAGGTATCATCGATTGCATGCATGTGGTTAATAAGGCTCCCAATGACCTTCATCAACAGGAAGGGCTTCCATTCCATCAATGCCCATCTGGTCTGCGACTACTGAAAGCAGATCCTTCAGGTGTGTGCACGGTTCCCGGGAGGCAACCTTGTTTTCTACACACTTTGACAGTCCCAGGTGCCACAGCTTTTCCGACACCACCCACCCGCTCCCTCCCCCCCCCCCCCCCCCCCCAAACCCTATGCCTTCAGGGATGGATGGATGGATTCTCGGGGACAAGGGCTACCCATGACGACATGGCTACTCAATCCTGTGAGGAACCCTCACACTGCAGAGATACAATATTTGCCGTCAGTCCACCCGAACAACCATCAAGCAGGCCATTGGTCTGCTGAAGATGAGATTCTGGTCCCTAAACCGATCTGGTAGACCCCTGCTGTATGCCCAGCGAGGTTCTCAGTATTGTGTTGGTCTGCTGTGCTCTGCACAAAATAACACTGCAGAGTGGAGGGGGAGGCTTTGCATGATGAGGACATCTTTAATTGCCACTCCTCATCAGATGTGGAGAATGTAGAGGAGGCTGCTGGGCAGGTGGCACAAGATGAGAAACCCTTTGCACCAGAGGGGAGGGGCATTGAGAAATGCACAAGGGAGGCTCAGGACAATCTCATACATACCCATTTCATGTTACCCTGATGCTCTTTCAATATCAGTGCAGTAAAGACTTATCTTAATGCGGACGTGCTGTTGCGCCATTCATCTTGCCCTCCACTGCTCAGCGCCCAGGTTCATCACGTGCGCTGACAAGTTGAGACACTGACTAAACGCAGTCTACCCTAACACTAGCAGCCCACTGAGAGAGAAAGGGGGTTTTTGACATCCGACACAGCAGCAAGAAATGCATGGATGACTAACAGCAGTAAGTGTGACATTTATTGAGTGGCACTGCTGTATCAGGGGGTCAGTTAGCTCGACATCTAGAGTGTGATGAAGAAATATACCAACAGTGCAGGTTCAGTCCCTGTACCAGCTGTGGTAGTTCATGGACGCCTGCCTCCTCACCTTGTCCCATGCTTGAGGAGTCGTGCCCCTCAAGCTACACATTACTAACTGTCTTTCTCTAATGGAGACAGATGCCTATGGCCCTTTTGAGACTGTGGCAAGAACACAACTACTGTATCAAGGGTTAACATGTGTGAAGTGTGAACCCCAAGTGCATCTAGGTGTTCCTCTTAACAAGCTTACTTGGCTCCTATGAGTTGCAACCTCTGTGCTTGCAGCTGAGGTTGAGGAAGCTGATGATCTTGATGCCCCATGGCCTGAGATTACCTTGGCAGCTGTCCTTTGGCTGGCTGAGGTCTGTAGGGCCGCTGTAGCAGCGCTG
Organism: Heterodontus francisci; assembly: GCF_036365525.1. NCBI lineage: Eukaryota > Metazoa > Chordata > Chondrichthyes > Heterodontiformes > Heterodontidae > Heterodontus > Heterodontus francisci. The sequence goes on along the minus strand of NC_090371.1, from coordinate 129,541,113 downwards.
CCAGATGCTCCCTTACCTCTTATTGCAGGTGCTGTATTGCCGACTCCAGAGCCCTGTCCTCTGGCTGTCGCTGCTTGGGTGCATCTGTGCTGTGCTCACCAACTTGAGATCCTGAATCTAATCACAAGTGCATACCCATCAATGTGAGATTCCTCCTTCTCAGAGGTGGACTGCTGGCCTCCAGTCTGTGTCGCTGATTTGGGATTAGATACTGCCATGTGCCTGAATGAATATGCTGCTGCACACCCCTTTTCCACTGCCCGGGTGGTCATTCCCATCCATCTAGTGCACCAGAGCATGAGAGAACACAAGCATTTAAGGGTTAAGGGCTTCACATCTCCTCATCCTGAACATGCCCATATGTCTAATGGTGGACACATGGGCACTCTGTCTCCTCAGTCTCAAAGAATCATAGAAAGTTTACGGCACAGAAAAAGGTCACTTGGCCCATCGTGTCTGTGCCGGCCGAAAAACAAGCCACCCAGCTAATCCCATCTTCCAGTATTTGGTCCATAGCCCTGCAGATTACGGCACCTGAGGTGCATATCCAGACTCCTTTTAAATGAGATGAGGCTTTCTGCCTCTACCACCCTTTCAGGCAATGAGTTCCAGACCACTACTACACTCTGAGTGAAAACCACTTTTCCTCATCTCCACTCTAATCTTTCTACCAAACATTTTAAATCTATGCCCCCTAGTCATTGACCTCTCTGCTAAGGTAAATAGGCCCTTCACCTCCATTCTCTCCAGGCCCCTCACAATTTTGTACATTTCAATCAGATCTCCCCTCAGTCTTCTCTGTTCCAAGGAGAACAACCCCAGCCTATCCAATCTTTCCTCAGAGCTGCATTTTTCCAGTCCCAGCAACATCCTTGTAAATCTCCTCTGTACCCTCTCCAGTGCAATTACATCCTTTCTGTATTGAGGTGACCAGACTGCACACAGGTTGATAATCCTGTCTCACCATCTGCAATCGCACGGCTGCCCTGCCAGGGTCAAAGCATGAATCTCTGGGGTGTCTCCACCAGTCTTGACCTGTTTCTTGTTATTGTGGACCTTTTTCTCCTTCAATGAGAAGGAGGAACACTGTTAGTTTGCCCATGAGGACTAGCACAACACTTAGATAGGTGTCAGCCCTCTGATCCATGATGGGGGCTCCCAAATGCCTCCTCTATACTTCAGCTATGAAGGGACACAGTGGGGTCAGCAAGGGCAGATGGCTAGCTGTCAGCAAGATACTGCCATGCGCCTGAATAAATATGCTGCTGCACACCCCTATGCCACTGCCTGAGTGGTCATTCCCATACATCTAGTGCACCATCATGCATTGCCACATGCAAGCCCCCAAAGACGACAGCAATATGGAGGACACACCCTGGCGGAGCGAAGAAGGTCATTGACTCATCTGCGGCACTGCATCAGGTTCGAGGGGTGACCCCATGGCCACCGGTCTCCTCTGGAATCTCCATCTGTTCTTATTTGATCAGGTAGGCCACTCTCTTCTTGCCGTCCCTTGTGAAGAGGTCCTCCCGCCTTCTCCTTGCAGCCTGGAGGTGAACCTGCAGGGAGGTATTGCTAAACGGTGGGGCCACCCTGAGTCTTCCCTCTGCCATTGTGGCAGCAGGCTCCCAGTCAGCTGCTTGGGTCCTAGGTTGAGCCACAGGGGAGGAGGAGTTCAACACTGTTGCTGAACAATCCTGAGAAACAAGACAACACAGCATGCGGGCTGCCAACCCTTTAAAGATGGTGCCAGCAGTTGCCTTTCGGTCGGATGACTCTGCAATCGCCGCCTTGTTGTCCGCTCCCCCACCCCCAACCCACCCCCACCCCACCACCGACACGTCCATTGGATGGGCCCTGTGATTCCAGGCTGTTAATTGGCCGGTTGCTGCGTGACTGAGGTCAGCTGGCCAAATGTCATTTGTGCAGAATCAGCACTCGCTTCCGGTGATGTCACCATGACCTACACCATGCAAATAGAATTCAGCCTTATTTCCCGGTGGGCAGACCCAATGGCCTAAAGTACACCCGCCCATATGTGGGCAGGCATATAGAATATAAATTTAAATGAGGAAGTGAAGGCCTCTGTTGTATTTTCTGCCATGTACCCAGTTCATACACTCAATTTGGGGGCACCCAACATTCAAAGGTTGCTAGGGGAGGTCTCAAAGGTGAGATCAGAGAGTGGCTTATTGCATTTAGGGCAAATGCATTAGGTTTAGATCTTTTTTATCCAGGAGCAACACTGTTTCCAGGTGTTGCTGCAGTGATCACCTGTCTCCAATCTAACACAATTCTCTGGCACGGCCAGGGAATCCAACTCTCACATATTAATGACTCCAGGGCCAGAAGTTCAGCTGCAGCCAGGAGGGATCTCCGTGGTGGGTGGGAATCCTGCCCTGCCTGAGATACTCCCTGGTCAAAAAATCCAGGCTGTGAAATCCATAAGAAACCCAATATAACAAGATGTACACTTTTGAGAACAGGGGAAAAAAAATGTTCCTTAAGTCCAGCATACTTGCTCCTTTCTCAGAGATCAATATGGCAGCCTGGCAATAGATCACCTACCAGATGAAAGCAACTTCCACCCTCAGAAGAAGCTGTGAAGAAGTATTGAAATGATTTAGTACTGTCAGAAGGATAGTGAAGGCCAAAATCGATTTCAACAGCCAGAGCAGCAAGAAATGTAACTGCAGCAAATGAACTCTTGATAAATCCAAAGACCAAGAACGCTGATCGCTTTTGCCTGGAGGTTGTGTGAACGTGCAACTGGGTAAAGATAATCACTGTTTCTGTATGTCTCTTGAATTTAAACAGGCACACCATATGGTTTCCAGCATTCCTCTGTGTGTGGTGGTCATGGAGACTTCAAAGGTTTACTTGTCTTTGATGATCAGATTTTAATTAATTGGGAAATAAATAATAGCAATGGTGGTAGCAGTTCACTACTCGGATCTTCTTATTCAGGAAAAGCACCAACACTGAACTGGAGCATTTAAAATTATGGCCAGTATTATACGCTCCCCCAAAGAGCGGATGCTGGTGGGGGTGGGGATGTGGGGGGCGAGCACGTAAAATGGAGTGGGAGGCTCGAGGGGCCCTTCCCGACCCGCTCCTGCCTCCACTGCCACTTTATGAGGGGCGGTGGCAGCATAAATGGCCCGCCCGTCCCAGGCCAATCAAGACCCTTAAGTGGCCGCCTGTTAAAAGTGCCCAATGGACAGCCACCCCCGATGACCCAACCACTGCCAATTTTTTTAAAATTCATTCATGGGTGTGGACGTCGCTGGCCAGGCCAGAATTTATTGCCCATCCCTAATTGCCCTTGAGAAGGTGGTGGTGAACTGCCTTCTTGAACCGCTGCAGTCCATGTGAGGTAGGTACACCCACAATGCTGTTAGGAAGGGAGTTCCAGGATTTTGACCCAGTGACAGTGAAGGAACGGCGATATAGTTCCAAGTCAGGATGGTGTGTGACTTGGAGGGGAACTTGCAGGTGGTGGTGTTCCCATGCAGTTGCCGCCCTTGTCCTTCTAGTTGGTAGAGGTGGCGGGTTTGGAAGGTGCTGTCTAAGGAGCCTTGGTGTGTTGCTGCAGTGCATCTTGTAGATGGTACACACTGCTGCCACTGTGTGTCGGTGGTGGAGGGAGTGAATGTTTGTAGATGGGGTGCCAATCAAGCGGGCTGCTTTGTCATGGATGGTGTCGAGCTTCTTGAGTGTTATTGGACCTGCACTCATCCAGGCAAGTGGAGAGTATTCCATCACACTCCTGACTTGTGCCTTGTAGATGGTGGACAGGCTTTGGGGAGTCAGGAGGTGAGTTACTCGCCTCAGGATTCCTAGCCTCTGACCTGCTCTTGTAGCCACGGTATTTATATGGCTACTCCAGTTCAGTTTCTGACCAATGCCCAACAAGCCCCCGTCCCCCCATTTGACCACACTTGCTTCACCGGGGCCCGACCAATCACCCCTGGCGAGGCCCCAAAAACTTACCTTTTCCCGAGACCATCCTTCCTCTTCTTATTGAAGCTGGGTTGCAATCTCAGCAGAGGCCACTGCTCCAGGTGGCGCTGCTGGGACTCAGAGCTGCCGGCGTGCAGCTTCATTAGGCGGGACCTCCTGCCTCAATGAGGTGGAAGTCCTACCTCAGACCAAATAAGGGCCTGGAGAACGTAAAATGCAGTCTGGATCCCCAGGCCAGGCGAAGGCAGGATCGCCACCGACATTTCAGTTGGTGGACGGCTCCCGTCCGACGAGGGTAAAATTCCGGCCTAAATATCTAAAATCATGAGTGTGGCCTAATTTGAACAAATTGTGTTTGGATCCTTTTTTTAAAAAAAGATTTGTTTTTCAGAGGAGTATCCACTCTTTCAAAATAAGTAAGGTAGCACAAGAGAAATTAATTTCAGACAAACACCTGAAGCATTTGTACACTACTATCCCAATTATCCATTCAGGGCCTGTGAGATTTTGAGAGTACTTGTCAAATTTACAGTATGTTGATAACCTTACGGTGTAGATCGCTTGCCCATTGTAGGACCTGTCTGATTCCCTGCCCATTGAAATCAATGGAATGAAAGTTGGACATGTTCTTCAATGGACGGATGATCTGCCATTCCAGGTTACCAACCAGGTGGTGAAGTTGAAAATTACCTTATTTCAGAGCCATATTAAGAATTTGGGCAGCCTGTGGAACCATTCTCCCACCTCATCCATTAAAACATTTTGCAAACCACCTGACAATTGTCAATATTTATATTGTAACAACTCTGTTAACTCAGCTTCACCTACTTCCAAAAGTATTTTTAAATGTTAAGAGTATTTTGATCCTATGGCTGTATGCAGCTTTTCTATGCTGGGCTTTACCAGGGACTGCATATTTACCCGGGGCTTCTGGGCACGACCCTTGTGCTAATCTGTACTTGCCCCCTTTAACTTTTAAATAGAAAAGTCTGCAATGTTGTGTTTTTAATTTGCAGTAAGGCTGTGATTCTATTTGTGTAATTTATTCACTTTACACATTCACAGAAACATCCTTTGTTCATTATCTTAACAGAAGTGATGACTTATTTAAATGGACAAATGAGGGGTCATCCTACAAAGCTGTGCTTCCCACGGGGGATCTCACACAGCAGCAATGAGAATGAACAAAATTACATTGAAGAAGTTTCTACAAATGCTTTATGCATTAAGACACCAATATTCAAACAGAATCATTTTAAGGAATTGTTTTTTGGCATCTACTGTGCAATTTGATTGTCTGATAACTCACTTCTGAATTATAATAGCAATATTATTGGTGGACAGCCATAAAGGTGGGGCTAAAGTGTGGCGAGTTGAAGAGACTTAGCAGTTGGCAGGAAAAAAGACAGAGGCGCAAGGAAAGAGCCAACTGTGTAACAGCCCCGACAATCAAATCTTTCTGCAGCACCTGTGGAAGAGCCTGTCACTCTGGAATTGGCCTTTATAGCCACTCCAGGCGCTGCTCCACACATCACTGACCACCTCCAGGCGCTTACCCATTGTCTCTCAAGATAAGGAGGCCGAAGAAAGATTATTGCTAAGGATACGTTTAGATTAATTTGCCATTCACTTTCAGATTCAGACTCAGACTATAAAAAATCGCTTTGATCAAAAATCTGTAGCCATTGCAATGTACCCCTGCTGTATGGAAACCACCAAAATGGTTGGAGACTAAGACAGGACTCAGATAACACTTCCTGCCACCTTGATCACACTTTCCCACCCCCCAACTTGCTGTGAGGTCTGTATTCTATAATCTCAGTTTCTCCATCCCTGTCGCATCCGTTCTGATGATGCTACCTTCCACATCAGTGCTTCCGATATGTCTTCCTTTTCCCTCAAATGAAGATTTCCCTCCAATGTGGGTGACATGACCCTCGAAAAGATCCACTCCATTTCCCGGAATTCTGCATCAACCGATCCCTTCCCTCCCAGAGCAATGATAGGGTTCCCCTTGACTTCACCTTCCACTCCACGAGAGTCCGCATTCAATGGATCATCCTCCATCATTTCTGCCACCAAACACATCTTCCCCTTTCATTCTGAAGGCACCCTCTGGGACATCGTAATCTATTCTTCAATCACCCCCAACTTACCCGCTCCTTCCCAAAGCACCTGCCCATGCAAGCACAGGAGATGTAACACATGCCCTTTCACTTCCGCACTTCCCAATACCTAGTGCACCAGTGATTTACTTGTACTTTTTTCAATTTAGTATACTGTATTTGCTGCTCCTCTACATTGGGAGACCAAACGCAGATCGAGTGAGCGCTTTGTTAAACACCTCCATTCAGCCTGTGAGCATCACCCTGAGCTTCTGGTTGCTTGTCATTTTAATTCTGTGCCTCACTCCCACTCTGACCTCTCTGTCCTCAGCATCCTACACTATTCCAATGAAGTTCAACAGATGCTTGAGGAACAGCATCTTATCTTTTGATTTGGAACTTTACAAACTTCTGAATTCAACATTGATTACAACAATTTCAGATCATAACCACCATCTCAGTTTTTCAGTCAGCAGCTTGTTTTTATCCATTCCTGAAATGTCACCATCGCAGGCAAGGTCAGCATTTATTGCCCATCCTTAATCACCCTTGAGAAGGTGGTGGTGAGCTGCCTTCTTGAACCACTGCAGTCCATCTGGGGTAGGTACATCCACAGTGCTGTTAGGAAGGGAGTTCCAGGTTTTTCACCCAGCGACAGTGAAGGAACGGCGATATAGTACCAAGTCAGGATGGAATGTGGCTTGGAGGGGAACTTGCAGGTGGTGGTGTTCCCATGCATCTGCTGTCCTTGTCCTTCCAGATAGTAGAATCCATTTAGATTAAATTGCCATACACTTCCAGCTTCAGACTCAGACTATTAAAAATTGATTTGATCAAAAATCTGTAGCCATTGCAATGTACTCTTGTTGTAAGGAATCCACCAAAATGGTTGGAGACTAAGCCAGGATTTAGAAGTTGCTGTCAAAGCCTGCTTGGTAAGCTGCTGCAGTGCATCTTGTAGATGGTACGCACTGCTGCCACAGTCCACCGGTTGTGGAAGGAGTGAATGTTTAAGGTGGTGGATGGGATGCCAATCAAGCAGGATGCTTTGTCCTGGATGGTGTCAATCTTCTTCAGTGTTGTTGGAGTTGCACTCGTCCAGGCAAGTGGAGAGTATTCCATTAAACTCTTTATTTGTGCTTTGTAGATGGTGGACAGGCTTTGAGGAGTCAGGAGGTGAGTTACTCACCACAGAATTTTCAGCTTCTAACCTGCTCTTGTAGCCACAATATTTAGGTGGCTGGTCCAGTTACGTTTCTGGTCAATGGTGACCCAAGGATGTTGATGGTGAAGAATTCAATGATGGTAATGCTGTTGAATGTCAAGGGGACGTAGTTGTATCTGCAGTGGGCAGATTGGTGAGGACGAGGTGAAGTATGTTTTTCCCTCTTGTCAGTTCCCTCACCATCTGCCGCAGACCCACTCTAGCAGCTATGGCCTTTAGGACTCAACCAGAAATGGTGCTACCGAGCCACTCTTGGTGATGGACATTGAAGCCCCCCACCCAGACTACATTCTGCACCCTTGCCACCCTCAGTGCTTCCTCCAAGTGGTATTCAACATGAAGGAGTACTGATTCATCAACTGAGGGGGGAGGGCGCAGTAGGTCATAATCAGCAGGAGGTTTCCTTGCCCATGAGACGTCATGGGGTCCGGAGTCGATGTTGAGGACATCCAGGGCAACTCCCTCCTGACTGTATACCACTATGCCGCCACTTCTTCTGGGTCTGTCCTGCCAGTGGGACAGGACATACCCGGGGATGGTGATGGCGCTGTCTGGGACATTGTCTGTAAGGTATGATTCCGTGAGTATGACTATGTAGTCTGCTGCTTGACTAGTCTGTGGGACAGCTCTCCCAACTTTGGTACAAACCCCCAGATGTTAGTAAGGAGGACATTTCAGGATCGACAGGGCTGGATTTGCCGTTATCGTTTCTGGTGCCTAGGTCGATGCCGACTGGTCCGTCCAGTTTCATTCCTTATTGACTTTGGATCAGTTTTATACAACTGAGTGACTTGCTAAGCCATTTCAGAGGGCACTTAAGAGTCAACCACATTGCTGTAGGTCTGGAGTCACATGTAGGCCAGACCAGGTAAGGACTGCAGATTTCCTTCCCTAAAGGACATTAGTGAACCAGATGGGTTTTTACAACAATCGACAATGGTTTCATGGCCATCATTAGACTAGCTTTTAATTCCAGATTTATTAATTGAATTCAAATTTCACTATCTGCCATGGTAGGATTCAAACCCATGTCGCCTGAGCAATACCCTGGGTCTTTGGGTTACTAGTTCAGTGACAATGCCACTACACCACCTCCTCCCACTGTGGGTGCACCTATACCCCAAGGATTACTGCAGTTCAAGAAGGTGGCTCACCACCACCTTCTCAAGGGCAATTAGGGATGGGCAATAAATGCTGGCCTAGCCAGCAACGCCCACATCCCACGAACAAATTAAAAAAAAGCACAACACTGACGAAGAGGCCCCATCACTTGATGTGATACTCGCAGCCACCAACTCCGACCACTGGCACTGCACTTACTTTGGAGGCTAGCATAGAGTTGATATCAGAACATGGTGAGTCAATCGTCTCCAATAGGCTGCAAGTAGGTCAGGGGTAAAGGATAGTTCATTTACCAGCTCACTGGAGGTGAGGTTGCAGACAGGTACTGCTGCAGAGGACTCAGATGTGGACCTCAATGTGATGGCATGCAAGAGAGTGTTGAATGGTCATACACATCGAGATGCTGGGTGCATTGGCTGGCCTGGCCAAGGTATATCCGAAGTGGAATTGCTGTTTTATTAAAAAGCAATTTGACCAGCTCATTTCACAGACCAAATTAAGACAGAGCAAAGAACACAGAAAATGAGGAGGAAGCATCAACCTAGATTTCCCCATAGCGCACACAAATTGGGATTTCCTGCTGTGTGATAATCCATTAGGCAGGACTTACATTTTACATCATGCACAAACAGACAGGACCTTTATTTAAATAATAATTTTGAGGCGTGGACATCCTGCACACCATTTCCCAACATTCAAGCGTGCGGCATGTCCATTTTTAATCATGCTTATATGAAATGGGCGCCCAGGGGTGCTAAGTAATGGTACATCTGTAGAAGGTCATGGAAATAACCAAGTAATTTTTATTTTATTTTTTTAATTTAGAGATACAGCACTGAAACAGGCCCTTCCGCCCACCAAGTCTGTGCCGACCATCAATCTCCCATTTATACTAATCCGACACTAATTCCATATTCCTACCACATCCCCACCTGTCCCTATATTTCCCTACCACCTACCTATACTAGGGGCAATTTATAATGGCCAATTTACCTATCAACCTGCAAGTCTTTGGCATGTGGGAGGAAACCGGAGCACCCGGAGAAAACCCACGCAGACACAGGGAGAACTTACAAACTTCACACAGGTAGTACCCAGAATTTAACCCGGGTCGCTGGATTTCTCACTGGGAATCCTCTGTCTGAGCTGTTTAACAGAAGGCATAGAAGACCAATGGAAGAATAACAGGTAGAGCAGGTTGTACGACAGGTGTTCTATGCATCTTTAGATGGAAGTAAACAAGTCTTGCTGTGGAGACAATTTGTGCATATAAAGTTTCTTATTCCACAGGGAGTTGGTATTGCAAAGCTGATGGCACTACTTGAAGGTATGAAAAATCCCCCGAAAAGTCATAATTTCAGGTGCTTCCTCAATCAGAGTCTGCCATAACTTTGGTGGCTCTGCATGAGAGCAGCAACAGCAAGGTGATCAACAGCCAACACAGCCTCACTAACTGCACTCACCAAGGTGTCACTAACCATCAGCAAGCATTGATGCACCTACTCGGTGATGGCTGTCGAGAATTATTTTCAGAGTCCAGGTCATTGGAAGGCTAAATGCAGAATTGTGCCATCTACTGCTAGGACACCTGAACTATTTGGAGCATAAGGCAGGAAAAGCTGATGATAGTACCCAATACTTCTTGAATGGTGCCATGTAGTGCGACACCTTTCTCGCATCCACCTCATCTAGCATTGATTTCAATTCAAAGGTCATCAAACAGGAATCAAGGGCTGCTACTACACTGTTGTTTACCTACAGACTCATACCTACAGTTTGGGTTTCCTCTCACTTTATTTTGCCATGTCCCTGCCCCTCAGTCTAGACAAGGACTACTGATAGGTTCTAATGCCTTACCTATTCTGACACCCTCCATTAATTATTTTCACCATCCTACACTTCACTTACATACAATTTCCCAGATTCACCACTGGTGTACTCCCCTCTTTAGCCTCCTTATCTCGAGAGACAATGGGCAAGCGCCTGGAGGTGGTCAGTGGTGTGTGGAGCAGCGCCTGGAGTGGCTATAAAGGCCAATTCCAGAGTGACAGGCTCTTCCACAGGTGCTGCAGAAAAATTTGATTGTCAGGGCTGTTACACAGTTGGCTCTTCCTTTGCGCCTCTGTCTTTTTTCCTGCCAACTCTTCGACTCGCCACACTTTAGCCCCGCCTTTATGGCTGATGGCCAGCTCTGGCGAACGCTGGCAACCGACACCCATGACTGGTGATCAATGTCGCAGGATTTCATGTCACGTTTGCAGACGTCTTTAAAGCAGAGACATGGACAGCCGATGGGTCTGATACCAGTGGTGAGCTCGCTGTACAATGTGTCTTTGGGGATCCTGCCATCTTCCATGCAGCTCACATGACCAAGCCATCTCAAGTGCCGCTGACTCAGTAGTGTGTATAAGCTGGGGATGTTGGCCGCCTCAAGGACTTCTGTGTTGGAGATACGGTCCTGCCACCTGATGCCAAGTATTCTCCGGAGGCAGCGAAGATGGAATGAATTGAGACGACGCTCTTGGCTGACATACGTTGTCCAGGTCTCGCAGCCATAGAGCAAGGTACTGAGGACACAGGCTTGATACACTCGGACTTTTGTGTTCCGTGTCAGTGCACCATTTTCCCACACTCTCTTGGCCAGTCTGGACTTAGCAGTGGAAGTCTGATGAGGAGCCACCATGTTGAATTGTGCCTTTCATATTGTCATGGAATGAGGTGATGATACTTTGGTGGGCATCCAATTTTTTCTAGTAATCTGAAGAGACCACGTCTGCTGACGAGGTCAAAGGCTTTGATGAGATCAATGAAAGCAATGTAGAGGGGCATCTGTTGTTCGCGGCATTTCTCCTGTATCTGACGAAGGGAGAACAGCATGTCAACGGTCGATCTCTCTGCACGAAAGCCACACTGTGCCTCAGGGTAGACGCGCTCGGCCAGCTTCTGGAGCCTGTTTAGAGCGACTCGAGCAAAGACTTTCCCCACTATGCTGAGCAGGGAGATTCCACGGTAGTTGTTGCAGTCACCTCGGTCACCTTTGTTTTTATAGAGGGTGATGATATTGGCATCGCACATGTCCTGAGGTACTGCTCCCTCGTCCCAGCACAGGCATAGCAGTTCATGTAGTGCTGAGAGTATAGCAGGCTTGGCACTCTTGATTATTTCAGGGGTAATGCTGTCCTTCCCAAGGGCTTTTCCGCTGGCTAGAGAATCAATGGCATCACTGAGTTCCGATTTGGTTGGCTGTATGTCCAGCTCACCCATGACTGGTCGAGGCTGAGCTGCATTGAGGGCAGTCTCAGTGACAACAATCTCCCTGGAGTACAGTTCTAGGTAGTGCTCAACCCAGCAGTCCATTTGTTTGCGTTGGTCAGTGATTATGTCCCCTGATTTAGATTTGAGGGGGGGAAAGCTGACTCATAGATGGCGTCTCTGATGTGGGCCCACTTGGTCTCAGCATCCCCTGTGGGAGTGTTTTGAAGGGCTGACACAAGTGAATTTAGAAGTTTTTGTAACAGCTGTGGGTGAGAAATTCTGCTCGTGTTGATGCATGGGTGGCCCTTCTGCTTGGAATGATGCAACTTCTTTGGTCTGAGTCTAACCTTGCTGCACACCAGGGAGTGGTCGGTGTCGCAGTCCGCACTGTGGAAGCTGCGTGTGATTTGAACACTGTTTAAAGCGGCTCACCTTGTGACAATGAGGTCTAGCTGGTGCCAACGACGTGATCTTGGGTGCCTCCATGAAACCTGGTGACAGGGTTTAGTTTGAAAGAACGAGTTGGTGATGCAGAGGTTATGATAGGTACACAACTCAAGCAGTCTCTGCCCATTCTCATTCATCCTTCCAACGCCATAGCGCCCAAGGCAGGAGGGCCATGAGTCATGGTCGGCCCCAACCCTGGCATTAAAGTCCCTCAGCAGGAATAGGTGTTCGGTGTTGGGGATGCTGCTAATGATGTTATGGAGTTCGTCGTAGAACTGGTCTTAAGCTTCATGGGGGGAGCAGAGTGTTGGAGCATAGATGCTGAGTAGGTGTACTGGGCCAGAAATGGTGAGCAGTCGGATGGACAGTATGCGTTCCGAGCCATTTGAGGGAGGCTCTATCATGCTGAGCAAGGAGTTTCTGATGGCGAAGCCCACTCCATGCTGTCTTGGTTCTTCAGGATCCCTGCCCTGCCAGAAGAAGGTGTAGTCTTACTCTGCTAGAGATCCACTCGCGGGGAGGCGTGTCTCCTGAAGTGCTGCAATGTCTACATTGAGTCTACTGAGCTCGTTAATGATGGCGGTCTTCCGAGAATCGTTGATTTGTGTAAGGTCTTCCGACAGGCCAGGATACATAGTTCTCGGGAGAGACCAAGGCTAAGGGAGTAAACCCTAACAGAAAATCCGGAGCGGAACCCCGTAGGCGGTCATGTGTCACCTTTGGCATGTTTCCGGCAGTTCCTCCAGCCATACCCGTGCCAAACGTCGTGCTCTGCATTCCTTTGGACCCCACCAGAAAGGCCGAGAGGGGGGTTTTGCCAACAGGGCAACTCTCAACCTCCATAAATTCGCCCAGGCATGCGCCATGGAGAGGTCACTCCATAGTTGCCTCACAGCGACTGAAACAACACGGAAGGCAGCAGTTATGGGTTATAAGTCCAGATAAATTGGCGTAGAAACTGGGTGCCACGGGTTGCCTTTGTCGGTGGGAGAGGTCATCGCACCTCACTGGACAGCTACCGCCCGCCTCAGATCGGGCAGCCCCCGGTCAATAAGGTTCTGTCCCGCCACAGTCTACCTGCTTCAATGGGTGCTTGGAGCTCAGGGTCATTGCCTGAAAGGTGGACTGAAACACCGCACCAAACAACACGAAAAAAGGAAAGAAGGTACCAGCCCTTCGCTTTGCAAGCTGGAACGTCAGAACTATGTGTCCTGGACCTTACACAAATCAACGATTCTCGGAAGACCGCCATCATTAACAACGAGCTCAGTAGACTCAATGTAGACATTGCAGCACTTCAGGAGACATGCCTCCCTGTGAGTGGATCTCTAGCAGAGCAAGACTGTACTCCCTACACTTGCCTAAAACTCACCTCTAACCATTAAGGTATATGCACCCATATCAGCAAATCTACGGTATCCTGTTCTGTAAGCCTATTAACCCAATTTTGTTACCATTGCTTGACAAGTGAATAATGGGAAACATTTCCCTTTAATTATGCAAGGACAATAACATAGCTGCCAATAATTTCCTCAGGGTTTCTCCCACTCCAATGCAGTTTACACGTATAAATGGGATTTCTACCGTGGTACAGTAGGAGGAAATTTACCTGCAACAATTTAGTCAAGGAAATCAAGGTTGATTTTTTTAAGCACAGGCTTGCTAGTTGTAATTAATATGATAGTTTTCACTTTCATACTGTTTATGTCTTTAGACCCTTATGTTGGCATTTTGAATCTTTGCCCATCCAGCATTTTTAATTGTATCACTGAGATGACATTTCCAGTGGCTGTGAGGGGAAAATGTTGTACTTAATTTCCAAAGAGCAGCAAGTGGAAACTTTGGCTGATTGGCACAAGATATATTGGCTTTCACACTGTCTCAAAAGCTGTTGATTTCCCACATTTTAAATGCACCTCTGTATAATAAAATCTTGGTCTTCAAACAAATAAGCATCTGTTCTGTAAACTTGCAGATAGCCTCTGATATTAGAAATATCTTCACCCAATCGGTCATTAATTTGGCAGTATTCTGGTTCAGTCTTCTCTGACCTGGAGTTTCAAGACAGACAACAGCTTGCAAGGCTGGCAATGGGTAAATATTCTTTATTGACTTCCTCTAAGGATGGCTGAAACAATTTATTTTTCTGCTTTAGCCATGTGCTCAGTTTATTTTCCTACTGCATGTCTTTTTCCATAGACATTGATTACTGTCTGAACATTGAACTGATGATTCCACTACTTTATCCTCGGAGTCCTGCAGAAGAGAGATATGACAAAGTGTATTATTCCCATTAAAAAACACATAGCATGCTGAAAATATAGTTTATGTTGATAAATCAAGTCATGCATTATAATGTACACCTCAGAAGATTTACCTCTTTATGTCCGATTGGGCTGGATTTTACCAGCCCCACTATATCAGGAGTCGTGGTGGGGGGGCCCAGAAAATGCCTCTGGGAGAGGCCCGCCATGGGCCTTGACACCATGAAGGCCCCACCCTGTATTACCGGCGGCCGCGAGGCCTTGTGGTGGCAACCAGGCCACTTGCAACGGGAGCAGGATTTAATAATGTAAATTAATGAATTAATGACCTACCTGCTCCCATCTGCAGTCCCGCTGCAATATTCCAGCAGGTTGCCGAGACTTCCACGCCTTCGGATCTCCGACCAGAGATCCGATGCAGTGCACTGGTGGGGGTAGGAGGTAAGTTTTCAGGGTGGGAGAGTGGAGAGCAGGATGAAACCTTTCTGACTGGTCTAGTGGGTGCTGGGAAGGGTAAGGTTTAAAGTTTGTAAACTTTTGTGGCGGGGGTGGGGTGGGGTGGGGGGAGGCGGGGAAGGTCAGCACTGCAAGGTAAGTTTACTGGGGTGGGGGAGGCGGGCAGTTGGGCAAGGAATAATTTACTCTGTCATTGGGCGTGTGGGAGAGGGTATTGGAACTTTTGTTAACTTTTTCATTTCTAATTCACACTGCCTACAACTTTAAAAATTGAAATGAATTGGAAGGGCTTGAAGCCCTTTAAAAATGACGCCGGCACCTGCATGGTGGCGCCAGACAGACACTGTTGCCGGGGATGGAGGGTCCGCCCCAGTCATGTAAATGAGCCGCTGCCCTACATATCGCAGCGGCTCTGCAGAGTAAAGCCCATGCATGTGAGCCACCATCTTGGAAGTTCACCGCCGAGATCAGCTGCAAGCTGGTAAAATGCTGCCCATTGTGTCCTTCACAACATCACTACCCACTGAGGGATAATGCTAACCTTTAAAATGTAAAGATAGCAACAACAACAAAGGAAAAGATGATTGCTTTTAACTCATAGACAGCAGGTCTTAATGTTCCTGCTGAACCAGGGCCATCTTCTTCTGTGACCAGAAATTTAAAGGCCCAATAATTGCCCATAATATTGCCTAATAGTAGGAATTTAATACTTGCCTTAGATACTAATGTACCAGAGACTTTACTTATCGCTGATAATATTACTAAATGGTTTCTTCAAAATGATTTGGTTGGCCTTTCTTGTTTTATGTTTTTGAAATTGATTAGAGAAGAAAAATAAGAACTGAACAAAATATACTGATTCAGTGTTTTTTTTGTGTGCGTGTGCGCATGTGCTTATTCTGTCAGTTACTTTGACTGAAAAACTTGTGCGAGGGATGAAAGCCGACAATGCACAACATTACCAAAGATGATAAAGCAAAAAATGGCAGCAAGCATTTTAAAAACCAATGGATTGCAGCTGGAAGGAAAACTAAAGGGAAGAAATGGGTTTCACCATTTTCAAGTCCTGAAGATATATTGTATTTGGACTAGAGTATGATGCTTCCTTAGCTGAGTTTGTATTTACCAGTAGAAGTCAATTGATAGGAAAATCGGGTGAGGTATCTAGCAGGCAGCCAATCTTCAACCATCAGTTTTACCCCTTAGGAGCATTGGAAAATAAACTGGGGAGCTGTTCCATTGCTAGCAAGGAAAGATTGAAAGTTACGAGAAGAAGAGATCAATCACCTGGATCAAGCAGCTCAATGTACACTTGTTAGATTTCCAGGGTGTACCAAATTGAGGAAAAGGGCATCAGCCCCAGTGTGAAGATGCAGCCAAGGATCTATAACATTAGTTAAATATAGTGGCCTAGAGTTTGCACTAGGTTACACTGGTTTTTTCAGCTCAATTAACCTGAAATCGACCAAACCAGCACAAAAGATCAAGGAATTTCAAGTGCAAGTTATGTCCAGTGCAAATTGAGTTTCCGCAGTCCTTTGCACTGGTTTAAAAAAACATTGTGCTGAAAGCCAGCCTCATCCACAAAACTGGTCATACCCCCACCATGCAGGTTTCCATTAATTGCGCCCGTTTGCAGGCCTTCAAGTAGGCTTATAAATTATGGGTCATTTTATGCTCAAGGGCACTAATAGGCACCTTTTAAAAGCTTTCAAACATTAGCAGGAAATGTCAGAGTCAGGAGAGTCTCAAAATTTCAAAGATATCAGTTGGAAGCTTGCTGTTAGAAAATACAACAAAGGTCAAACCAAATTTTGAAATGGAGGGGAGAATGCCCAGAAAGGTCACAGTGATGGTTCAATGAAGGAGGGGACAAAGGGCCAAAAAATCAGTGACGGAAGAAGTTCAGTGACCTCGCTACATTAGCCAGGGTAAGAAAAGCCACTATCTACTTCAAATTAGTCTTTGTCACATGATTTGCCTTCAGTACCCATCTTGTCCTCTATTTGTGCTACACAATGTAATTGATCCCGAAACTCCCCTGGAGAAGTGCAAGACCCTTTACAATCCTGCTTTCTCCTATAAATGTTTCTATGCTCACAACCTCACATTTCCTGAGGAACTGAAAGACCCTGTCGTGTTGTTGCCACTTTCTTTTACTCTTCTGTATACCCAGTAAAGAGGGCCCAATCACATCTGGATGCAATTTCCCTCGGCAGGCAATCTAAATAGATTAAAATTGTCAGCTTATCTTTTAAAGGAGGAGAGTGATTTCAATACCAGAATGAGAAATGTTGCTAGGGAATGGTCTCATCTCTTACCACACTTCAAGGAGGAAGTTCTGAAATTGATGGGAGGAGACATGGGAAGCAATAAGACACAGTGCAAAAGATGGTGCCAGCTGCAGGTTGGTCAAACCTCAATGTACTCTCCATGTAGCTGCAGAAATGCTATCTGACAACCCAAAACATTCAGAAGGCTGAAGCTCTGAAAAGTGTTCAGGCTTCTGGCCAACTAGGCAACCCTACCTCTCTTTCCGTCACAATAACAGAAACCCAGTAATAAGATGGAGAATCACAGTGATGAAGAAGGACCTTCCCTTCACAGCCATGCATCCAAGCAATCACCAGCAAAGGGGCCTAGACACTGAGGGATGATAACATGGTGAAGCTTGAATGTTGAACAGGAAATAGAGGTGACTCCTCAGGATACTATTGTTGCTAGCAGAGTGGCAGCAGACACATGTCCTCAGCCAAGGAACTTCAGGACTTTGGTTTTCAGGGTCCTACATTTAAAAGAAGTATGCTAACCGGGCAGTTGAGGCAGTTTCACAGAACATGCAGCAGATGGAGGAGTTCGTTAGTCACATCTGTAACAGCCTGATGGATATTTGTAAAACAATACAGACTATCCTGGAGCATCTGGCAGCTCTTCCTACTTCACAAGCCGCACCATTAGAGGATCTATAGTCAATCATGTCTTCCAGAATGGAAGGCTGTGACTGCCACCCTAGGAGCCAGTGTGGACTATTACATACAATTATACAGAATTTTACAGCACGAAAATAGTTCATTTGTCTTAACAGGTTTATGCCAGTTTTTATGCTGCACATGAGATATCCCACACTTTTATTTATCTCACCCCATCAAAATATCCTTTTATTCCTTTCACCCTACTCCATGTGCTTATCTAGCTTGTCCTGAAATGCACTTATGCTAATCACGTCAACCATTGCATGTGGTGGAGAGTTTCACATTCTCATCTCTCTGTGTAAAGAAGTTTCCCCAGAATTTCTGTTGGACTTATTAGTGATTATTTTATATTTATGGGCCCATATTGTTGCTCCATCTACCCTATTGAACTCCTTCATAATTATAAGGACCTCTTTGGGCCCATTCTCAGTTTTCTCCTTTCTAGATAAAAGAGCCCCAGCCTGTTCGGTCTTTCCTGATAGTTGTATTCCCTCAGTTCTTGTATCATCCTTGTAAATCTTTTATGCACTTTCTCCAGTGCTTCTATTTCCTTAATGTAACATGGAGATCAGAACTATGCACAGTACTTGAAGTGTGATCTAACCAGAAGTCAATAGAAGTTTAACTTTTGAATTCTATTTCCCTAGAAATGAACTGTAGTTCTTTGATTGCACTTTTTATGGTTTTGTTTTCCTGCATTGCTACTTTTAATGATTTGTGAACCTGTACACCTATAGCCCTTTGCTGCTGTACCTCATTTGTTTTCCAAAGAGTATTTGGCCTTCTATTTATCCTATCAATAGGCACCACCTCACACTTGCCTATATTAAAATTCATTTGCTAATTACACACCCATTCTTCAAGTTTGTGAATGTCCTCTTGTATTTTGTCTCAGTCTTCCTCAGTATTAACTATACCCCGCATTTTGGTTCCATCCACAAATTTTGACATTATGCTTCTGATTCCTAAGTTCAAAGCATTCATGTAAATTGGGAACAACAGTGGTCCCAGCACAATTCCCTGTGGAGCACCACTTCCCACCTTCCACCAGTGGAGAGTAGAGGGGAAAGGACATGCTCTCAGAGCTTCCAAGATCTGAATGGTATTACCTGACCCACTATCTCACCAATGAGTAAAGCAAGCAGATTAACAGCCCAGCATCAGTGGTCTGCCAGGGTGATGCTGTCTCTCAAGACAATGAGACCAGTATTCCCTCTCGCCAGCTTCCTGAGTGACAATCATCAGTGAGGGTCAGGTTGACTTGCTTCGGCACAGGAGATGCAACCATCAGTTGGTCCACTGGGATTCACAGCCGCCCTGAGGAGAGGGCCATCCCAGCAGCTCAGGAGACTCTTGCTCTAATGTTTTAGCCCAACAGTTCTGAACCTATTGCCTGGAGAAAGATGGGTGTTCTTTCAACTTGGTGGTAATGCTGCATGTGATTGAGAAGTAGTTGTTGCCATGGGATCAGAACACTTTTGGACTGTTAATTCTTATTCAGGTGAAGTTGTCCCTAATGAGCCATTGTTCATCTCTGTGCAACAGCAGGTAACTATTTACTCTCTGACTTCACACTGTCAGCCTACTAACCTTGTCTATTCAGGTGCCATTGGTTTTCATGGTGGTACCATGAGACAGTGGTGCAGAGAATTGCTTTTTTCATCCAGCAGCCATCCAGACAAATATAGGTTACCTGTGAACAGTGCAGGAATGGCGGAATGTTTTACCACAAAGGCATTGTAACAATTTCTGAGGCAATGGTCATTCTTATATAATTATGATATTCCTGGCATCACATGCTAGCTGTATGTTAAGGGTTGATGGTGTGGGTCCTTTCAGTGGCACACTGGACTTAGGGAAATCCACCTAGCCTCAAAACCTGTGCAGGACCAAATAACAATGGCAATTGCATCCACCACTGACCCAGCCAAAGTTTGCAGGATGACAGACAAATCTTTTGATTAATTTACCATTAGGGGCTCATTCAGGATGCCCACCTTTTCTTGAGCTCTTGGATTAATTAGGGGGACGGGGCGGGGGGTGGTGGGTGTGGGGTGAGGTCACCCTCCCCCCTTCCCACCCCCGCCACCCCCCCCCAGAATGGAGAGACAAGATTTTCATTAGCTCATTTAAAAAAAATACTTCTTAATCTTAAGGGTCCAGGCCATTATCCAGGACTGCACCTCTATGTGGTCTACACAATTGCCAATTGGCTGGCCAGTATAAGAACCTATGAAATAGGAGCAGGAGTGGACCGTACGACCCCTTGAGCCTGCTTCACCATTCAATAAGATCAAGACTGATCTTCAACCTCAACTCTGTTTTCCTGGCCTATCCCCAGATGCCCTTAGTGCCCAAATATCTATCAATTTTGGTCTTGAATATACTTAATGACTGAGCATCCACAGCTCTCTGGGGTAGAGAATTACGAAGATTCACAACCCTCTGAGTGAAGCACATACATACATACATACATACATACATGTGTATGAATTGGAGACAGGGGTGGGCCATTTGGCCCTTTGAGTTTGCTCTGCCATTTGATAAGATCATGACTGATCTGATTGTGGCCTCAACTCTACTTTCCTATTGACCTGTTATAACCTTTGACTCCCTTGTTAATCAAGAATCTATCTAACTCAGCCTTAAAAATATTCAATGATCCTGCCTCCACTGCTCTCTGGGGAAAAGAATTCCACAGGTTGACAACCCTCAGAGAAAAAAAAAATCTCCTCATCTCCATCTTAAATGGGTGATCCCTTATTTTTAAACTATGTCCCCTAGTTATAGTTTCTCTCATAAGGGGAAATATCCTTTCAGCATCCACCCTGTCAAGCCCCTTCAGGATCTTATTTGTTTCAATAAGATCACCTCTCATTCTTCTAAACTCCAATGGATACAGGCCAGACCTGTCCAACATTTCCTCATTAGATAACCCCTTCATCCCAGGAATCAGTCGAGTTTACCTTCTTTGAACTGTTTCTAATGCAATTATATCCTTCCTTAAGTAAGGAGACCAAAACTGTACGCAGTGCTCCAGATGTAGTCTCACCAATGCCCTGTATAACTGTAGCAAAACTTCCTTACTTTTATATTCCATTGCCACTTGCAATAAATGACAACATTCCATTTGCCTTCCTAATCACTTGCTGTACCTACATACTAACGTTTTGTGAATTATGTACCAGGACACCCAGATCCTCTGTACCACCGAGTTCTACAACTCTCTCCATTTAAATAATATACTGTTTTTCTATTCTTCCTGCCAAAATGGACAAATTCAAATTTTTCCACATTATACTCTATCTGCCAATTTCTTGCCCATTCAGTTAACCTATCTATATCCCTTTGAAGACTCTTTGAGCTGCATTTTAAGACTCCGCTGCCGAAGTAGGCAGCAGACGTAAAAACATGCAGATCGCACGCACGGGGACCACGTCACGGAGCCACCGCAATTTCAAAGGTGGCAGCTTATTTTCATGGCCACAGCGCCCACCCCCCACGATGACATGGAACGAGCCGTCGCCAGCAACGGCATCCAGCGCCATTTTTAAAGGATTTGCTGCCTGAAAAGAGCTTTTAAATTTTTAAAGGGCCAGTAACTTTAAAGTTTAAAAAATCAACATACAAGTCTTCCTATGCATTCACCTCGCGAGCGCCCCCCCCCCCCCCACAATGGCACATCAGAACATTCCTGCCCTTTTCCCACCTGGAATACAGATATTGAAAATTTGACCTTCCCCCCCACACACCAACCAAAGTCTGGCACCTTTGTCCTTTACCCCTTCCCATCATCCCCCCCCACCTCCACCGACCAATCCCGTTGTAACCCTGCTTCCCCCCTCCCACACAGAGAAAATCACCTCTTGCCCCCTCCCCACAGGTGTCACGCCTAATTTCCCTGAACAGGCATTCGAAAGTGCAACATTATTGGCAGCCCGAATAAAGATTGGAACGCGGTGGCTGAATCGCTGCAGCCTACATGGTATTAACATATTTTAACATGGGTCCCGTTGCCGAGTGGCGGGGCGGCTGCCCCAACGCCTCGCAGCCACCCTAGAGATCGATACGGGGCCTGCCGCTGTCGGAGTCAGTGGCGGGTCTCCGCAGCACTGATCTTCATTGCCCCCACCACCTCCGCTTTTGATGGCAGATGGGCTTTAAAATCCAGCCCAAATTGTCCTCTTCACAACTTACTCTCTGACCTATCTTTGTGTCGTCCTCAAATTTAGCAACCATACATTTGGTATTTCATCCAAATCATTGGTATAGATTGTAAATAGTTGAGGCCCCGGCATTGATCCCTGTGGC
Organism: Heterodontus francisci; assembly: GCF_036365525.1. Classification (NCBI taxonomy): domain Eukaryota; kingdom Metazoa; phylum Chordata; class Chondrichthyes; order Heterodontiformes; family Heterodontidae; genus Heterodontus; species Heterodontus francisci. The sequence continues at coordinate 129,518,993 of NC_090371.1, read as the reverse complement.
ACTCCATTAGTTACAACTTGCCAATCCAAAAATTCCCCATTTATCCCTAGTCTCTGTTTCCTGTCAGTTCACCAATCCTCTATTCATGCTAATATTTTACTCCCTACACTAGGAGCTCTTACTTTGTGTAGTAACATTTGATGTGGCACCTTATCAAATGTCTTTAGAAATCCAAGTACACCACATCCACAGGTTCCTCTTTATCCACCTTGCTTGCTATTTCCTCAAAGAACTCTAATAAATTAGTCCAGCACAATTTCCCTTTCACAAAACTATGTTGACTCTGCCTGATCACATTTAGAGTTTCTAAGTGCCCTGATATAACCTCCTTAATAATAGATTCCAGCATTTTCCCTGTGACAGATGTTAGGCTAACTGGCCTCTAGTTTCCTATTTTCTGTCTTCCTCCTTTCTTGAATAGAGGAGTTGCATTTGCTATTTTCCAATCTGATGGGACCTTTCCAGAATCTAGGGAATTTTGGGAAACTACAACCAATGCATCTTTGTGCAGCCAGCGGGGCACCTGGCACTGGACCAAAAAGGCAGGGGGATCCCCGCCTCGGTCTTTGCACGACCCGCCTGGTGCGATCCTCCATTGTTCTGGAAGCAAAGTTTCCAGTGCCGAGGATCTCCATCCCTTTAAAGATAGGGATCCTGCTTCCAAGAGCTGCCGGCCAATCACAGGGCCGGAAGCTTAGCAGCATCAGCAGCTCCATTGGGAGCAGTGGCCACTGCCAGTACTGTGGAAGCCTTGGACCCAGGCCCAGTGCTGGATCACTGGACCTCAGGTAAGTGAGGTGGAGGTCGTCGGGGCCATTCTGGAAGGCCCCAGTGAGGGGGGTTGGGTGGCATGAAGTCCAGCAGGGGGCTCCATGGAGGTGGAGGTTTTGCCAGCAGGGGTCCTCCATGGGCCAAAAATTTCCCACGGAGGAGGAACCCCACCCCCAAGCCCGGAGGGATAGCATATCATACTGCAAGGTTCTCTTCCCGTATGGTGGAGGCACCCCCTGACGCTGGTTAAATCCCAGCAGCAGGGGGAAAGAGGCCCTTTAGTGGTCATTAATAGGCCACTTAAACTCCTCAATTGGCCTCTGGATGGTATCCTGCCCACGGCAAAATCGCTTGGCGATGGGCTGATGACAGGCCCTCCGTCCCCACCTCCCGTCGCAATTCTATGGGTCCCCCTGCCTCCGACTCCATCTCAGGGGGGCCCATAATATCCAGCCCACTATCTCAGCAGCTACTTCTTTGAAGACCCTAGGATGTTGGCAATCAGGTCCTGGAGACTTGTCAGCCTTTAGTTCTAATAGTTTTCTCAGTATCCTTTCCCTGGTGATTGGAATTGTTATAGATTCCACCCTGCCTTTCACCTCTTGATTTACAAGTGTTTCTGGGATGTTCCTTGTGTCTTCTACAGTGAAGACAGACACAAAATATCTGTTCAAAGCTTCCAGCATTTCCTTATTTCCCATTATTAATTCCCCAGACTCACTCTCTAGAGGACCAACGCTCACTTTAGTTACTCTTATCCTTTTTAAATACTTGTAGAAACAGTTACTATTTGCTTTTATATTTCTAGCTAGCTTTCTCTCATACTCTAATTTCTTCCTCCTTGTTTTCTTTTCATCATTCTTTGCTGGTTTTTAAATTCTCTTCAATCTTCTGACCTACCATTAATCTTCGCAGAATTGTATGCTTTTTCTTTCAATTTGATACTATCCTTAATTTCCTTAGTTCGCCATGGATGGTCCGTCCTTCTCATAGTCTTTCTTTCTCACTGGAATGTATCTTTGCTGAGTATAATGAAATATATTCTTAAATGTCTGCCACTGCTTCTCTACTGTCCTACCCTTTAACCTAATTTCCCAGTTCACTTTAGCTAGACCCACACTTCTCACCCTCAAACTGGGGGCAGCACAGTGGTGCAGTGGTTAGCATCGTAGCCTCACAACTCCAGCGACCTGGTTCAGTTCTGGGTACTGCCTGTGCGGAGTTTACAAGTTCTCCCTATGACCGCGTGGGTTTCTGCCGGGTGTTCCAGTTTCCTCCCACAGTCAAAGACCTGCAGGTTGATAGGTAAATTGGCCATTGTAAATTGCCCCTAGTGTAGGTAGGTGGTAGGAGAATGGTGGGGATGTGGTAGGGAATATGGGATTAATGTAGGATTAGTATAAATGGGTGGTTGTTGGTCAGCACAGACTAGGTGGGCTGAAGGGCCTGTTTCAGTGCTGTATCTCTAAAAAAAAACGCAATGTAAAATTCAAACATCTTATGATCACTGCTACCTAGAAGCTCCTTTACTATGAGGTCATTAATTAATTCTGTCTCATTGCTCATTACCAGGTCTAGAGTAGACTGCTCTCTCGTTGGCTGTAGAATGTGCTGCTGTAAGAAATTGTCCTGAATACACTACAAACTCACCTTTGTCCAACCTACATGTAGATTAAAATCACCCATGATTATTTCTGTACCTTTCTTACAGGCCCCCCTTATTTCTTCCCTACATTATAGCGACAGTTAGGGGGCCTTTAAACTATTCCCACAAGTAACCTCTTACCTTTGCCATTTCTTATCTCTACTCAAACTGATTCTACATCTTGATCTTTAGAACTAAGGTCATCTCTCACTATTGTACTAAGGTCATTTTAATTAACTTAGCTTCCCCACTACCTTTTCCTAGCTTCCTGTCATAGAATCATAGAAAGTTTAAGGCACAGAAAGAGGCCACTTGGTCCATCGTGTCTCTGCTGGCTGTAAAACAATCCACCTATTCTAATCCAACCTTCCAGCGTTTGGTCCATAGCCCTGCAGTTTATGGCACTTGAGGTGCATATCCAGACTTCTTTTGAATGAGTTGAGGGTCTCTGCCTCAACCACCCATTCAGGCAATGAGTTCCAGACCATCACACCCTCTGGGTGAAAAAGCATTTCCTCACCTACCCTCTAATTTTTCTACCAATCACTTTAAATCTATGCCCCCTCATCACTGACTACTCTGCGAAGGTGAATAGACCCTTCACCTCCACTCTATCCAGGCCCCTCACAATTTTGTACATTTCAATCAAATCTCCCCTCAGCCTTCTCTGTTCCAAGGAGAACAACCCCAGCCTGTCCAATCTTTCCTCATAGCTGCATTATTCTAGTCCTGGCAACATCCTCATAAATCTCCTCTGTACTCTCGCAAGCGCAATTACATCCTTTCTGTAATGAGGTGACCAGAACTGTACACAGTACTCAAGTTGTGGCCTAACCAATGAGTTATACAGTTCCAGCATAACCTCCCTGCTCTTGTATTCTATACTTCGACTAATAAAGGAAAGGATTCCATATGCCGTTTTAATCACCTTATCGACCTGTCCTGTTAAGTTCATGGATCTGTGGACATTCACTATAAGGTTCCTTACTTCCTCTACACTTCGCAGCGTTTTCCCATTAATCGTTTATTCCTTTGCCTTGTCCTCCCAAAATGACAAGTACCCTTGAATATTCAGGTCCCAGCCATAGTTACCTTGCAGTCACGTCTTGATAATGTCTATCAGGTCACACATATTTATTTTTATTTGTGCTGACAATTCATCTGTTTTGTTATGAACACTATATGCATTCAGATACAGAGCCTTTAATTTTGTCTTTTTACAATTTTTGAAAACTCTGGCCTTATCTGCTGGCAAACTCTCATGTTTGTAGGCTTTGTCCCTTCCTGCCATGCCCTGATTATCATTTCTCTTATTGCTACCTTGTTCTATTGCTTTGTCTTTTCCCTTTAATTTACCACATCTTTTCTCACATGATCCTTCCCCCCACCCCCGCTACTATTTAGTTTAAAGCCCTCTTGACTGCCCTAGTTAGATGATTCGCCAGAACACTGGTCCCAGCATGGTTCAGGTGAAGACCATCCCAATGGTGCAGCTCCCTCTTTCCCCAGTACTGGTACCAGTGCCCCATTTATCAAAACCCATTCTGCCCACACCAATCTTTGAGCCATGCATTCAACTCCTTAATCTTATTTACCCTACTCCAATTTGCTCGTGGCTCAGGTAATAATCCAGAGATTATTAACTTTGTGGTTCTGCTTTTTAATTTAGCCCCTAGTTGCTCATACTCCCAAAGCAGAATGTTACGACCGAGGCAGGAGGAATGCACTGTCTTTTCTAGTTCCACTTCTCCACAGGTCACAACGTACATTTTAAATGTTTACCCAGTTTACCGATATGGTCAATCATATACTCTACTCTTTATCCCAGAATAAAATACACCAACCAGGTTTCTTTAATAAACAAACAAAATGAACAATTTATTATAAAACAAGACTTATCCAGTAACGAAGCAAAGCATTAACACTCAGATTGAAATATGAAAGTTCCTTTTTTTAAATAACCCCGCTCACAAACTCACACGCACACACTGAAAGAATTAAAGAAATTTTCTCTGTAGAGCTCTTTTCCAAAAAGAAACAAAAAAAGGATACTTTGGCTAAATATTTGCTAATTCTTTAAGGAAAAAAAAAGAGATCGAGGATGTCAGTTGTCCCCTTTTGGGCTGGTGCCCGGGTATATGGAGACTTGTCATTGGGATCTTTACTGGAGCAGTTTGTTCTGGAGATGTCAACATCTCAAGTGTCCTTTCATTAAACTTTTAACAAACAACAATGTCCAACATTGATCAAATCTTCAGCCTTTCAAAATAGATCCATTTCTACAATTTAAATGAGTCCTCAAAAAATATTTAACAATAAAAAGGAAGCACTTTCATAACAAGAACCTCTTTCCTCGACATATCTATGTCGTTGTTACCTACGTGGACTATGATAACTGGATCTATCCTCTACCACTGCAAGTTCCTCTCCAGCCCTCAGCAGATGTCCCGAACACTGGCACCAGGCAGTTAACACAGTCTTGTGGACTCTCGCTCTCAGCTACAGAGAACTGTATCTATCCCCCTGACCATACTATTACCGCTATTCACTTTCCCCGCTTGAATGGCTTCTTGTACCACAGTGCCATAGTCAGTTTGCTCATCCACCCTGCAGCCCCCACTCTCATCCATACAAGCTGATAGAACCTCAAACCTGTTGGACAATTGCAAGGGCTGAAGCTCCCCCACTTCTACCTTCTTGATTCCATACCTTCCTTACTTGCAGTCACACCCCCTGTCCCTGACCACTGATCAAATCAGAATATGCTATCTTATGGGGTGTGACTGCCTTATGGAACAATGTGTCCAAGTAGCTTTCTCCCTCGCTGATGCATTGCAGTGTTTGCAGCTCAACCTCCAGCTCATCAACTCTGAGCTGAAGCTCCTCGAGCAGTAGACTTACTGCATACGTAGTTGTTATGGAACATACTGCAGCTGCAACACATCACCTGCTCGGCCATCATTATTGTGTTTTCATTAACTAATTAATTATTTTTTTAAATTTTGCTTCTCCTCACTACCACTTACTGAACTAATTTAAATCCTAGTAATACAATAAACCTTACCATTTAAAAATAAAATAAAACAGTAGACTTACCAGCTTCTTATTTCCCTTCTGCTTGAGTCTCTTAATTAATAAGGTAGCTACTTAAATTTTCCTTTACGTTTTTCTAATTTCCAGCTATTAATACATGCACCCTAATAGCAATGTACCAACCTAGCTATTTACAGACACTCCTGAACAGCAATTACTCACAAAAAAATCACCTCACAGCTTTCCTGTGATGTCACTGTTTGAGTTTTTTTTCAAAGTCAATCAGCGGCATCGACTGCTGAAGGCTCCTCCCCTGATGTTTGCTGCTCCCACAATGGGCAAATTCCTCTCTTCTCTCTGAAGGCAGTTGAAGAGAAGGTTTTGAGCTTCACTCTCTATTTATCCTCTCCAGATTCTATGTGCTCCTTCGTAGGTCTGATTTCTCTCTTCTCCCTGAAGGTAAGTGAAGGCTCCGAGCTTTGCTCTCTATTTATCCTCTCCCAATTCGAGATGCTCCCTCGCAGGTCTGATTCCTCTCCGCTCCCTGAAGGTAAATGAAGTGAAGGTCCCAAGCCTCGCTCTCTATTTATCCGCTCCCAATTCTAGGTGCTCCCTCACAGGTCTGAATTGCTCTTCTCCCCAAAGTTAAGTGAAATTTTTTCTCCTTGCAGTTCTAAATGGCTGATCCTTATCCTAAGACAATGTTCCCTTGCTCTAGATTCTCCAGCCACAAAAGCCTCTTGTCATCTACTCTGTCAGTCCTCTAAGAATTTTATATGTTTCAATGGGATCACCTCTCATTCTTCTAAACCTCAGAGAAAAGAGACCCATTCTACTTTATCTCACCTCATAGTATAGCCCTCTCATCCCAGCAATCAATCCAGTGAACTTTGTTGCACTATTTCTAAAGCAAGCAAATCCTTCCTTAAGTAAGGAGACTAAAAATGTACATAGCATTCCATGTGTGGCCTCACCAAAGCCCTATATTATAACAAGACTTCCTTACTCTTATACTCCAACCCCCTTGCAATAAAGGCCAACATACCATTTGCCTTCTTAATTTCTTGCTGTTAATGTCCTGTGATTTGTATACAAGGACACCCAAAACCCTCTGAATACTAACATTGACTAGTTTCTCACCTTTAAAAAAATTCTGTTTTTCTATTCTTCTTACCAAAGTGGAAAACTGCACATTTTACCACATTATACTTCAGTATGAGACATACTTTCCCACTCACTGAACCCGTCTATATCCCTTTGCAGCATCCTTGCAGCCTCCTCACTGCTTATAGACAGGAGTTTTAGAGACAAAAACAAGAAATGCTGGAGTTTTAGAGAAGTGGTTCCACCCAAGGTGCAGGCAGATAGATGGGTGACCGCGAGAAGGGGCAGGCAGTCAGTGCAGGAATCCCCTGTGGCTATCCCCCTCTCGCACAAGTATACCATTTTGGATACTGTTGGGGGGGATGGCCTATCAGGGGAAAACAGCAGCAGCCAGAACAGTGGCACCACGGCTGGCACTGTTGTTCAGCAGGGAGGGACAAAACGCAGAAGAGCAATAGTTATAGGGGAGTCTATAGTCAGGGGCACAGATAGTCGCTTCTGTGGACATGAAAAAGACTCCAGGATGTATGTTGCCTCCCTTGTGCCAGGGTCAAGGATGTCTCTGAACGGACAGGGGACATTCTGAAGGGAGAGGGTGAACAGCCAGAGGTTGTGGTACACATCGGTACCAACGACATGGGCAGGAAGAGTGATGAGGTCCTACAGGGGGAGTTTAGGGAGTTAGGTAGAAAGTTAAAAGACAGGACCTCTAGTGTTGTAATCTCGGGATTACTCCCTGTGCCACGTGCCAGTGAGGCTAGAAATAGGAAGATAGTGCAGCTAAACACATGGCTGAACAGCTGGTGTAGAAGGGGGGTTTCAGATATCTGGACCATTGGGATCTCTTCAGGGACAGATGGGACCTGTACAAGGACGGGTTGCATCTAAACTGGACGGGCACAAATATCCTGGCTGCGAGGTTTACTAGCGTCACTCGGGAGGGTTTAAACTAGAGTGGCAGGGGGGTGGGAACCAGAGCAGTAGGACAGCAGGTGAAATAAATGAGGGGGAACTAGTAAATAAGGCCAGTAAGATTAAGAGGAAGAGCAGGCAGGGAGATGTTGCGGAGCATAGCGGGACAGGTGGTCTGAAGTGCATTTGTTTCAATGCGAGAAGTATAACAGGTAAGGCAGATGAACTTAGAGCTTGGATTAGTACTTGGAACTATGATGTTGTTGCTATTGCAGAGACTTGGTTGAGGGAAGGACAGGATTGGCAGCTAAATGTTCCAGGATTTAGAAGCTTCAGGCAGGATAGAGGGGGATGGAAAAAGGGTGGGGGAGTTGCATTACTGGTTAAGGAGAATATCATAGCTGTACTGCGGGAGGACACCTCGGAGGGGTCATGCAGCGAGGCAATATGGGTGGAGCTCAGGAATAGGAAGGGTGCAGTCACAATGTTGGGGGTATTCTACAGGCCTCCCAACAGCCAGCGGGAGGTAGAGGAGCAGATATGTAGACAGATTTTGGAAAGATGTAAAGGTAACAGGGTTGTAGTGGTGGGTGATTTTAACTTCCCCTATATTGACTGGGACTCATTTAGTGCTTGGGGCTTGGATGGGACAGAATTTATAAGGAGCATCCAGGAGGGCGTCTTGAAACAATATGTAGATAGTCCAACTAGGGATGGGACCATACTGGACCTGGTATTGGGGAATGAGCCCGGCCAGATGGTCGAAGTTTCAGTAGGGGAGCAGTTCGGGAACAGTGACCATAATTCCATAAGTTTTAAGGTACTTGTGGATAAGGATAAGAGTAGTCCTCGGGTGAAGATACTAAATTGGGGGAAGGCTAATTCTAACAATATTAGGCAGGAACTGAAGAATTTAGATTGGGGGCGGCTGTTTGAGGGTAAATCAACATCTGACATGTGGGAGTCTTTCAAACGTTAGTTGATTAGAATCCAGGACCGGCATGTTCCTGTGAGGAAGAAGGATACGTTTGCCAAGTTTCAGGAACATTGGATAACGCGGGATATTGTGAGGCTAGTCAAAAAGAAAAAGGAAGCATTCGTAAGTGCTGGAAGGCTGGGAACAGACAAATCCCTTGAAGAATATAAAGACAGTAGGAAGGAACTTAAGCAAGGAGTCAGAAGGGCTAAAAGGGGTTATGAAAAGTCATTGGCAAACAGGATTACGGAAAATTCCAAGGCTTTTTATATGTATATAAAGAGCAAGAGGGTAACTAGGGAAAGGGTTGGCCCACTCAAGGACAGAGAAGGGAATCTATGTGTGGAGCCAGAGGAAATGGGTGAGGTACTAAATGAGTACTTTGCATCAGTATTCACCAAAGAGAAGGACTTGGTGGATGATAAGCCTAGGGAAGGGAGTGTAGATAGTCTCAGTCATCTCATTATCAAAAAAGAGGTGGTGTTGGGTGTCTTGCAAAGCATTAAAGTAGATAAGTCCCCAGGGCCTGATGGGATCTACCCCAGAATACTGAGGGAGGCAAGGGAAGAAATTGCTGGGGCCTTGACAGAAATCTTTGCATCCTCATTGGCTACAGGTGAGGTCCCAGAGGACTGGAGAATAGCCAATGTTGTTCCTTTGTTTAAGAAGGGTAGCAAGGACAATCCAGGAAATTATAGGCTGGTGAGCCTTACGTCAGTGGTCGGGAAATTATTAGAGAGGATTCTTCGGGACAGGATTTACTCCCATTTGGAAACAAACAAACTTATTAGCGAGAGGCAGCATGGTTTTGTGAAGGGGAGGTCGTGTCTCACTAATTTGATTGAGTTTTTTGAGGAAGTGACAAAGATGATTGATGAAGGAAGGGCAGTGGATGTTATCTATATGGACTTCAGTAAAGCCTTTGACAAGGTCCCTCATGGCAGACTGGTACAAAAGGTGAAGTCACATGGGATCAGAGGTGAGCCGGCAAGATGGATACAGAACTGGCTCGGTCATAGAAGACAGAAGGTAGCAGTGGAAGGGTGCTTTTCTGAATGGAGGGATGCGACTAGTGGTGTTCCGCAGGGATCAGTGCTGGGACCTTTGCTCTTTGTAGTATATATAAATGATTTGGAGGAAAATGTAGCTGGTCTGATTAGTAAGTTTGCGGACGACACAAAGGTTGGCGGAGTTGCGGATAGTGATGAGGATTGTCAGAGGATAAAGCAGAATATAGATCGGTTGGAGACATGGGTGGAGAAATGGCAGATGGAGTTTAATCTGGACAAATGTGAGGTAATGCATTTTGGAAGGTCTAATGCAGGTGGGAAGTATACAGTAATTGGAAGAACCCTTAGGAGCATTGACAGGCAGAGAGATCTGGGCGTACAGGTCCACAGGTCACTGAAAGTGGCAACGCAGGTGGATAAGGTAGTCAAGAAGGCATATGGCATGCTTGCCTTCATCGGTCAGGGCATAGAGTATAAAAATTGACAAGTCATGCTGCAGCTGTACAGAACTTTAGTTAGGCCACACTTAGAATATTGCGTGCACTTCTGGTCGCCACACTCCCAGAAGGACGTGGAGGCTTTGGAGAGGGTACAGAAGCGGTTTACCAGGATGTTGCCTGGTCTGGAGGGCATTAGCTATGAGAGGTTGAATAAACTTGGATTGTTTTCACTGGAACGACGGAGGTGGAGGGGCGACATGATAGAGGTTTACAAAGTTATGAGCGGCATGGACAGCGTGGATAGTCAGAAGCTTTTTCCCAGGGTGGAAGAGTCAGTTACTAGGGGACATAGGTTTAAGGTGAGAGGGGCAAAGTTTCGAGGGGATGTGCGAGGCAAGTTCTTTACACAGAGGGTGGTGAGTGCCTGGAACTTGCTGCCGGGGGAGGTGGTGGAAGCAGGTACAATAGCCACGTTTAAGAGGCATCTTGACAAATACATGAATAGGATGGGAATAGAGGGATACGGTCCCCGGAAGTGCTGAAAGTTTTAGTTTAGGCAGACTTCAAGATCGGCGCAGGCTTGGAGGGCCGAATGGCCTGTTCCTGTGCTGTACTGTTCTTTGTTCTTTGTACTTTCCCAACTAGCTTTGTATCATCTGCAAATTTGAAGATATTAGACGAGGTGACCGAGTGTAAATCATCGACATATATTATAAATGGCTGAGGCCCAAGCTCTAATCCTTGCAGCCCTCCACTCGTAACAACCTGCCATCCTGAATGATTGGTTTATTCCTACTGTCTGTTTTTTTTATCCATTAACGAATCATCAATCCATGCTAGTATATTATCTCCAATCCCATGAGCCTTAATCTTGCATAACAACCTCTTGTGTGGCACCTTATAGAATATCTTTTAAAAATCCAAATGTCCTGCATCTACTGGTTCAGCTTTATCTACCCTATTAATTACATCCTCAAAAAACTCCCACAGATTTGTCAAACATGATTTACCCTTCATAAAACCATGGTATGCGAGGACTTTGGTCCCTGCCCTATTGAAGTACAACCAATCTGGTCTGTACAGGTCCCATACCCCAGAACCAGTCCCAATGTTCCAGGAATCTAAAGCCCTTCCTCCTGCACCATCTCTCCAGCCACACATTCATCTGCTCTAAACTCCTATTTCTATACTCACTGGAGCATGGCACAGGAGTAATCCAGAGATTACTACCTTTTGAGATCCTGTTTCTTAGTTTCTTTCCTATCTCCCTGAAATTTGCCTGCAGGATCTTATCCATCTTTCTACCTGTGCTGTTGGTACCAAAATGGACCACGACTTCTGGCTGTCACCCCACCCCTCAAAATGTTCTGCAGTTACTCAGTGACATCCTGGATCCTGGCACTAGGGAGGCAATATACCACCCCAGGTATATTCAATTCACAATGTACAAGATAGAAGTTAAAGTTTATGTATTTTATCAAATTGGCTTATTTTTTAATTCTTATACTGACTAATTGTTCTGGGTTACTTTACAGGTTGATTTAATTAAATTAAATTTAAAAACTAGCTGTAGACTTATCCCTGCGTGCTTCCTTGCACTGTGAAGTCAGTCACTGTGTGATTTTTTTTTTCTCTCCCATTTAGTTCACAGACTCGCACTCAGACTTGCCCTTTATGTTGCTTTACTCACAGCCTCACCCTTTATGCTGCTCTGCTCTCAGCCTCAATCTTGATACATCTCAAACTCTTTCAGCAGAACATTATTCCTAGTTTTATCTTTGTCACTGGATCCTATATGGACCACAATAACTAGATCCTCCCCCTCATACTCCAAGTTCATCTCCTGCCACGAGGAGGTGTCTTTAACCCTGGCACCAGGTAGAATTAAACCATGGCTGTTTGTAACCACACAATCATCGTGCTGCCTGCAAACTTAAATAATAATAGCATGCAGCCCAGCGCTAAATGTACTGCTGAGTGGTTGCATGCTCCAGCGGGGGACCCAGGTTCATGCAAGGCTAGCACCTTTTAAAGCTCGCCTGCACTACTCAAAGCCAGCTGCACCTCTTAAAGGTGAGGTGTATGCTGGCTGCAACAGGTGCCGGAACTGATTACAGAAGAAATCATGAGCAGAAAGAGGAGTGGAAATGGTGTAACATGCCAGAGAGCATGCAGCAAGGTTCTGCGATGCAGCACTGGAAACCTTGGTGCAGGAGGTGGACAGGAGGAGAAAGGTCCTCTACCCACAGGATACAGGAAGCCCTCCAGACAGGCAGTACAAAGGAAGTGGGGGCAGATAGCAGTCATGGTGAATACCAGGAGTCGAGCTCCGATGACCTGGATACAGTGCCACAAAAAGTTCAATGTCCTTACACAAGAGGTCAAGGCCAGTGGATGCATCAACAGTTGCCATATTCCTATAGCCTCACACACTGCTGCATCCACGACATCCCCTGCATTCACCGACAACGAGTATCTACCAAGCATGAAGCAAAAAAAAACCATTCCAATAATAGCTGTAAATCAGGAAGTGGAAGGAAGAGAGGAACTTGGTGAAATTATAATCACCAGGGAAGCAGTACTGAGAAAACTGATGGATCTGCGGGCTGACAAATCCTTGGGTCCTTTTGGGCTTCATGCTAGGGTTTTAAAAGAGGTGGCTAACGAGGTAGTAGATGCGCTGGTGTAAATTTTTCAAAATTCACAAAATTCTGGAAAGGTTCCATCAGACCGGAAAGTAGTAAATATAACCCCTCTATTCAAGAAGGGTGGGAGGCAGAAAACAGGTAACTATAGGCCAGTTAGCTTGACGTCTGTCGTGGGGAAGGTGTTAGAATCGATCATTAAGGAGAATTTAGCTGGGCACTTAGAAAAACTCAAGATAATCGGGAATAGTCAGCATAGTTTTGTGAAAGGGAAATCATTGCTAACCACTTTATTGGAGTTCTTTGAAGGAGTAACATGTGCTGTGGATAAAGGGGAGCCCGTTGATGCATTGTACTTGGATTTCCAAAAGGCATTTGACAAGGTGTACATAAAAAATTATTGCGCAAAGTAGGAACTCATGGTGTAGGGGGTAACATATTAGCATGTATAGAAGATTGGCTGGCCAGCAGAAAACAGAGAGTATGCATAAATGGGTCCTTTTCTGATTGGCAGGATGTGACGATTGGTGTCCTGCAGGGGTCTGTGCTGGGGCCTCAACTTTTTACAATTTATATCAATAACTTCGATGAAGGGAGCGATGGCATGGTAGCTAAATTTGCAGATGACACAAAGATAGGTGGGAAAGTATGTTGTGAAGAGGACATAAGGAGGTTGCAGATCGATATAGATAGGTTGAGTGAGTGGACAAAAATCTGGCAGATGGAGTATAATGTGGGAAAATGTGAAGTTGTTCACTTTGGCAGGAAGAATAAAAAAGCAGAATATTACTTAAACAGGGAACAACTGCAGAATTCCGAGGTGCAGAGGGATCTCGGTGTTCTGGTGCAGGAGACAAAAAAGTTAGCATGCAGGCACAGCAAGTAATAAAGAAGGCTAATGGAATGCTATCCTTTATTACGAGAGGAATTGAAAATAAAAGTAAGGATGTTATGCTTTAGTTATACAGGGCATTGGTGAGACCACATCTCGAATACTGTGTGCAGTTTTGATCTCCTTATTTAAGGAAGGATGTGAATGTGTTGGAGGCGGTTCAGAGGAGGTTTACTAGATTGATACCTGGAATGAGCGGGTTGTCTTATGAGGAAAGGTTGGACAGACTGGGCTTGTTTTCACTGGAGTTTAAGAGAGTGAGGGGAGACTTGACTGAAGTTTATAAGATCCTGACCGGTCTTGACAAGGTGGATGTGGAAAGGATGTTTCCTCTTGTGGGTGAGTCCAGAACTAGGGGGCACTGTTTTAAAATTTGAGGTCGCCCTTTCAGGACAGAGATGAGGAAAAATGTTCTCTCTCAGAGGGCTGTGCGACTTTGGAATTCTCTGCCTCAGAAGGTGGTGGAGGCGGGGTCATTGAATATTTTTAAGGCGGAGGTAGATAGATTCTTGTTAGGCAAAGGAATCAAAAGTTATTGGGGGTAGATGGGAGTGTGGAATTCAAGACAGAAATAGATCAGCCATTATCTTATTGAATGGCGGAGCAGGCTCGATAGGCTGAACTTCTGCTCCTAATTCGTATGATCGTATGACTCATACCTAACATTCATAGCCTCACCTCCCCCTTACACACTTAGCACTGCTGCAAGCCTCAGACTCACATCTTACAGCTTGCACATACTGCCAGCTATTCAACTATGACATGCAAATCACCCAATCACATTGTAACATGCTCACTGACACACTTTCCTCTCTCTTGCAGGACAAGGTGACGCATACCGAGAGGCAGCAACACCTAACTAGCACGGGACAGGCTTGGCTGCGCGTCCTAATCCTGATGGAAGAGACATTGTTGGTGTTCACTAGAGCAGTCATGACTGACACTGATGCCAGCAGCAGGGTTAAAACCATAGAGGATGATGGTACATTCCTACCTAATCCACCTCTTTTCACATGCCATTCCCCCTCATCCCTCAACCTGTTCTGATTTACAGGCTACAGATGGTGTAAGCATACACCTCTTGCTTTCCTTGCTTCCCTCACTGCAACCTTACCCTTGTGTCATTTTCCTTTCAGATAACCAAGAACTGGTCAAGCAATGGTGCAAGAGGCTAAAGTGCAAGAGGAACAAGAGACTGATGATGATCAAACATCATTGCTCAATTTCACACTCGCAGCTACCAGCTCAGATACTGGCACTATGTATACTTCAGAGCAGAGTTGTCCAACATATGGCCCACGGGCCAAAGTCCGGCCCTCCTAAGTTTTCCATCTGGCCCACCGATGAAAACTGTACTTGGCCGTTCCTCCTACTTGCTGCGTGATTTTTACCCTCAGCCGTTTGCTTTCAGCTTCAGGGATGTGAAATTTCTTCCAGCCCACCAAATATTTCTGTTACAATCAGCCACACCTGCTGTTTTCAGTGAGTGAGCACCTGCTGGGATGGATAGAACCGTAATCTGGGACAACAACTCCCACAGAGCACCACGTGCCTGCATGTTGCGATCCCAGAGGTTAATGAGCAGAGTGGGTCACGATGGAGACAGTAGTTGCGGTCAGCCTGAGGAACTGACAGCATGCTGATTAAAGTGAAGGTGAGCCTGAGGCTTAGGGTCTAGGTCTAGCTGGTGGGAAAGAGAGGGAGACAGAGACAGAAAGGGGGAAGAGAGAGAGAGAGACAGAGAGGGAGACAGAGACAGAGAGAGGGCGATCACGATTACTCCTGACAGATGGACATATATCTGGAATACTCTGTATCTCTACATCAAGTGTGCAGGCAGGCATTGTTTACTTATGCAAGCAAAAACAATGCCAGGTATCTCATTAAATCAGTGTTCAACATAGTAAATTAATAAATTAGTCTTTTCACTTAAAGCTTGTTCACAAAAATGTACATTTTTGTTGTGTTTGTTATGACCAGGTGAGAAAGGGGTCTAGGGCTCCCCTTTCGGCCTTTTCCTGGTTTGGCGTAACAGGGTTTAACTTTTAAAACACTGTGTTTTTAGTTTTCCCTCAGTGAGTTTTTGCTCACTGCTCTCCAATTGTAATTGTAAAGAAATCAACCAGACAGGTTTCCTCATATTTAAACAAGAAAGGTGTAAGTTTATTCACCTTAAAACTCTCAGTTAAAACTAGTAAGAATACGTGACGTGTCCACGCTCGCATGCATTCGCGATAAACACACTCACGAATAGAGACAGAGGAGGAGAAAGAATTAAAGGAGAAAGGTTTGAAGTCATAGATGGAATTCAGTTACTGGTTTTGGGTTGGATGTAAAGTCTTTGATTGAAGTTAAGTCTTGCAGTTCTCGTTGGGGCCTAGTGCACACTTTCAGACTTGTTTCGCTAGTACCAGAAGGTTGCAGGGGTCTTCTGTCTTGAGGCTTAAGTTACTTCTGTGAGTTCTTAGAACTTAGAGAAAGAGAGAGAGAAAGAGAGAGAGAAAGAGAGAGAGAAAGAGAGAGAGAAAGAGAGAGAGAAAGAGAGAGAGAAAGAGAGAGAGAAAGAGAGAGAGAAAGAGAGAGAGAGAGACAGAGAGAGAAAGAGAGAGAAACAGAGAGAGACAGAGAGAGAAAGACAGAGACAGAGACACAGAGAGACACAGAGAGGCACAGAGACACAGAGAGGCACAGAGAGACACAGAGACACAGAGAGAGAGACAGAGAGACACAGAGACGGACAGAGAGAGAGAGAGAGACAGAGAGAGACAGAGAGAGAGACAGAGAGAGAGACAGAGAGAGAGACAGAGACAGAGACAGAGACAGAGACAGAGACAGAGACAGAGACAGAGACAGAGACAGAGACAGAGACAGAGACAGAGACAGAGACAGAGAGAGAGAGAGAGAGAGAGAGAGAGAGAGAGAGAGAGAGAGAGAGAGAGAGAGAGAGAGAGACCTTCCTCCTTGGTTCTCAACTTGCAGCCTGCCTTTTCTGTGTCAGGCACAATTCAAAAAGCCCCACGTTGGCCAGTAGGTTAGTCATGTGACTAGCTCCTAGTTTGAAACAGCCTCACTTGCAAGGTTTGTGGATTCCTCCAAGCTTACCAGACACTCTCAGTGGGGCGAGGTGGAATGCTGTCTCTTACACATTCAATGACTCACAATGTCTCTTGACCATCACTATTGCCAAAACCCATCTGGCTAATTGGATCAAGGAGTACTTCCATTGTCTCTCTAGGCAAATGTCTCTCAGAATGCAAATGCGCAGCCATGTTTTCAGCCTATGGTCTTTCCAAACAATTTATTTCAATGTCCAGCAGCAGTTCAAAAATAGTGTTCCCTGTGACGAAATTAATATGTTCCCATTTGGCAGGTGTAGTTTCCGTCATATGTTCACTAATATTAAAATAAATTTCTAATGACTTTATCCTTCTGAAATTTGCTCACTGGACCCTATGTAGGACAAAATTTGTAAAGTGGCCCCTCACACAAAAAGGTTGGACACCCTTGCTTTAGGGGATAGTATAGAAGCAGGATCTGCAGGTGGTAAGGCATGAGTGATCTGAATAGCACGGGCGCCAGTTCCCCAAAGGGTGAGGTTGCACATGAATTCTGCTGCAGGGGACTCAGGTGAGGACTTTGATGCAGCAGCATACAGGAAAAGGATGATGGGTATCCACACAGAAATGCTGGTGCATTGCCTGATCTGCCAGAGATCCTGCTGTCACTGACAAGGAGCATGGAGGACTCTGGCTCCAACTTGCCACAGGATTTTGCTCAGAACTTGGAGCCTATCCTTTCCAGCATGGAAGTGGTGACCAATTCCATGAGATCACTTGCAGACCCAAATGTGATGCAGTTTGTAATGGCCAATGTCTCAGATTTCATTGCAACACAGATAGAAGCTTCCCAACTGAGTGCTGCAGTGGAAGCTTAGGCTGAGGCCATGAAATCTTGGTTTCTTGCCATGGAAGTTCAGCGTGCTGCCATCCAGGTTCAGACTGTTGTCATAATGGCTGCAAATACCAGTGTTCTAAGGGGTTTTCAGGCTCTCACAGCAGTCCAGCAATCTGTCCACCTAGGATTACTGAAGTGCTGCCCGAGGGCATGGCAGTGCCTCCATGGAGCATGAACCTGCTGTCCTCTCACAGGATGACAGCTTTTTTCCTCCCACTTGACCAGTGCCCTTGTTGTTGCTGGTCAGCCAGCCAGCCCGGACTGCCGCTGCCCATGCTGAGATAGTGCAGTCCGAAGCCAGGCCTTCTATTGTCAAAGCTGTTCAAGGGCATCCTACAATCTCTCCACCAGTGAAAGTCATCAGCCTTCCACCAGCCATGCTGCAGCGACTGGGGTTGCACTGTAAAGGAGAACTAGGCCAGGCAAAGGCATCTGCAAGACAGGCTCTAAGAGAATGCACAGGGGTGATTAGTTGACTTTTATATGGAATATTGGATGGTTATTGACCAAATGTAATGTTTCCAAGTTTGCTGATTGTAATGAGTGTAATGAGGAGCTGCCACCATGTAATGAATTCTTTTTATGCTGTTTAATGCAACATAAATGAGATGTGTGGAATTCAGCTGGTTGAAGATCTCAAACAAGTTTATTTACAGCTAAACTATTATACACAGTACAGAGCTATTTACAGAGCCTGCCCCTACGCATTACAGTAGCAGAGTGACGCTGGCTGAGTCACCTGACTACATCCTGATACTTGGCTCATTAGCATGCTAAGATCTTAAAGGGCTATCACTCTTAAAGGCAATAATACAACACCCCCCTTCTTTCCAAAGATAAGTCTCATATGCTAAAAGTAAAAACACAAAATTAAATATCAAAATTATTTACACAGGTATAGATAGTGAAATTTACATGTATAGGGGCTAAAAGGTCCATATATCGTTTTGATGGTTTGACAACTCTTGCTCGGCGAATTTGCACCTCAGCTGTTGCTGTTCTTTCTGAAGTTTCTCCCTGTCTGCATTCAGTTTGTGTTGCTCTTCCTTTAGCCTGCTAACATACTCTGTTGCTTTTCTCAAGTTGACCACTTTTGAGGCCTTGACATTCTTGGAGAGTTCTGGCACCTCCTCTTGAAGAACCAACAGACAACGCTTTAACTCATTCCTTCACCGTTTGATGCTATGCTCTATATTTATCTTGGTTGCAGAACTTAAATCTGTCTGTTTACACAGCTGTTCACTAGGCAGTTCAAATGCAATTTTTTTTAAGAGTTTGTTTATGTTGTTCATGCTCATGTGCATGAATGGAAGCTCTTCTTCACACTTGAGTGATTTAATGTGTTTTTAAACTTTGGCTGTGTGAATGAGGCTCTGCAGTGATCAAAGTTTTCTGTTATTTTTCTAATGGATGCCTCTGTCATGGCACTGACCTCGATCAACCTGTGAAAGGAGTTGGGTTTCCCCATTTTTTTTTTTTAAACGGAGTCTTTGGGGAAGAAAAAATCAATCAATCTTTCAAGCACTTCAATGCTTGTTTTTTTTTAAAACAAGAACTCATCTGATTTACTTGCAGCCTGTCATTCTATGCTCTGTCTGCTAAAGCTAAAGGTAAGTCCTTTCCTCTGTCCACTTTTTGGGATAGTATTTCTGTTGACTTTTCTCTCCAGTAGCTGTAGGAAAGGTAGTTTTCAAAGCTGTTTGACCTGTGGTCTTCAACTCAGACTTTGTCTTCTCACCATAATGAGCTCTTTCATGTTGTCTGATGCAACATAAATGAGATGCGTGGAGTCCAGTTGGTTGAAGATCTCAAACAGGTTTATTACAGCTAAATTATTATATACAGTACAGAGCTAACTATTTACTGAACCTTACTCTGGGTGTTACAGTTACAGAGTGATTCTGGCTTTGAGTCACATGACTATATCCTGATACTTAGCTCATTAGCATACTAAGATCTTAAAGGGATATCAATCTTAAAGACAATCATACAACACTGATGACACAAAACTAGGTGGGAATGTGAGTTGTGAGGAGAATGCAAAGAGGTTTCAAGAGGATTCAGACAGACTAATTAAGTGGGCAAGAACATGGCAGATGGAATATAATGAAGAAAAATATGAAGTTATCCATTTTGGTAGGAAAAACAGAAAGACAGAATATTTCTTAAATAGTGAGAGATTGGGAAGTGTTGATGTCCAAATGGACCTGGGTGTCCTTATTCATAAGTCTCTGAAAGCTAGCATACAGGTGCAATAAGCAATTGGGAAGGTAAATGATACATTGGCCTTTATTGCAAGAGGATTTGAGTACAGGAGTAAAGGTGTTTTGCTGCAATTGTATAGAGCCTTGGTGAGACTGCACTTGGAGTACTGTGTATCGTTTTGTTTGGTCTCCTTACCCAAGGAAGGATATACTTTCCATAGAGGGAGTGCAATGAAGGTTCACCAGACTATTTCCAGGGATGGAGGGATTGTCCTATGAGGAGAGATTGAAGAGACTAGGCCTGTATTCTCTAGAGTTTAGAAGAATGAGAGGTGATCTCATTGAAGATACAAAATTCTTACAGGGCTCGACTGGGTAGATGTAGGAAGGATGTTTCCCCTGGCTGGGGAGTCTAGACCCTTCTTGGCCACAGGCCACCCTCTTTCACAGCTCCTTCCCATTAACTCCCGAGAGCAGACATGATATGCCAATCGGGGATGAAGGGCTGCCACTAGCAGAACTGTCATATTGATCTTTCTGCAAGGTGAGGCTATCTCCCTCTTTCCACTTGCAGGTCAAGTGGGCCCACAAAAGGAGGGAGACATCGCAGACTCAGAGGCATCCCAGACATCAGGCCTCTCTCCACAGCTGAGAAGGCACTTGAACTAGCGGGGACCCAGGGCAGCGGCTCAATAGCGAATGGTGAGACTGGAGTCTCTGCACAAGAGAATGAGGATGGCCTTCAACTAATATTCAGCATACATCTGGAGACTCACATCATGCATGGTTGGCACGACGAGATCTGCACAACCTAACCACACACGTTTGTGTATCTTTAATGCAGGTCGTCATTCACAGGAGACTCGAGCAGAAGGGGGACCTAATTTCACCTCTGAGGAAGACCAGGAGGCAGAAGATGACCTGCCACATGATTCTCCTGCATCTTTCACCTCAGTGGGTTTCGGCTCGGCTGTAGAATCAGGGTCACAAGCTGGTGAGAGCACCGTACATGTGCCCGAGCAGCTGGTTGAGGCTGAGACAGTTGAGAGCTCTGACAGTCAGAGGACTGTGGGTGGCCAGGCATATTCTGACCCCCAGGCTCATGACGAACCTCTGGTGTCGACAGCACAGGGCGCACTGGAGTTGCAGAGAAAGGTAAGGCAACATATGGTGGAGATGTCAGAAGCCATGTGCAGCCATGAGCAGACAAAGAATAGTGGGTATCTGGAATGAGCTGCCTGAGGAGGTG
Source organism: Heterodontus francisci (assembly GCF_036365525.1). Classification (NCBI taxonomy): domain Eukaryota; kingdom Metazoa; phylum Chordata; class Chondrichthyes; order Heterodontiformes; family Heterodontidae; genus Heterodontus; species Heterodontus francisci. Next base: position 129,498,158 of record NC_090371.1, on the reverse strand, counting down.
GTGGAGGCAGGAACAGTAGCAACATTTAAGAGGCATCTGGACAGGTACTTGAATGAGCAAAGCATAGAGGGATATGGAATTAATGCAAGGAGGTGGGATTAGTATAGATAGACATTATGATCGGCATGGACGTGGTGGGCCGAAGAGCCTGTTTCTATGTTGTACGACTCTATGACTCTATGACAATGGAGGAGTCCATCCATGTCATCACTGCTGCCATGTCTCAGGCATGCGAGCACATGGGTTTCGCCATCGAGAGGTTGGCAACCCTCATGGAGGGCCAGATCCCACAGATGCCCGCAGACGTACACAACAGCACCTTGGCCTTAAACTCAATGCAGCAGTGGCAAGGCGAGAGAAGGATGAAGTGCCTGGAGTCATCTCCAGCTCCCTTTCTCTCTGTGGTCAGCAGGGAGGTTCAAGTGAGCCTTCAAAGGGAGAAGCAGAGGCTGCCCTCCACAGCCAGAGCCTCCCCTCAGGGTGCTCTGTGTGTGGACAGCAGCACCTCAGCAAGCGCAGCTCTAGTAGCCACTATGCCTGGAGAGTCCTGTGCCAGTGCAGCAACCCGTAAGGCAGCTGAGGCTCTCCAGGCCTCAGGCAGCCAGAGGACACCCATCAAACTCATCCCAGGCCAGGGGACAGCCTGATCAGGAGCCTGCCTCCAGCCCAACTGCTAGTGTTGGGGTCACACCTCATTGAAGCACTCATACACAAAGAAAACCAACTAGACACACTTGGGGTTTCATGGGTGTTTGACATTTGTTTTCTCTTATAAACTTATTTTGTTTTTGGAATTAACTTTAATTGTAGGAAATTATTATTCTGTCATGAAACGTTGAGCTGCTGACTTCCCCCTTCCCACTTAGTGGATGCCAAAGTAGGCACAGCCCTCATTTGAATAGCATTTCCCATGAACCATTGCATGTGTTTCAGCTGGACACTAGGCACAGAACACAAATAGAAGAGGTGACAGACTGCATGCATTGAGGTGAGTCTTTATTGATTTTACTCAGAGGCCATCATGGTGGCTGGAAGTCAGTAAATGAGACTTTCTCTTGCCTCCTTGGCCATCACTCAATGTGCCTGGCCTCTGCAACAAGAGGTTCAACATCTAGTGCTACCTGCTCACCACCCCCTTCTGCACCTTCCTCATTGGTTGAGGAATGGTGGTCAATCATGTCGTCGTCATGCAAGGCATCTCCCACTGCAGTGCTAGATTGTGCAGAGCACAACAGACCACCACAATACACTCGGCCCTCGCTAGATCCAAGCACAGGAATCTCATCTTCAGCAGCCCTATGGCCTGTTGGATGGCTGCTCATATGGAGCCATTGCAAGTGTTGTACCTCTCCTCCGCTACAAGGTGAGGATTCTTCACAGACGTCAGTGGCCATGTCTTCAATGGGTAGCCTTTGTCCCCGAGAATTCATCCATGAAGGCGAGCGGGGCGTCTGAAAAGCTGTGGCACCTGGGACTATTGAAGTATGTAGGCATCATGACATTCTCGGGAAGTGGGCATACACCTGCAGGAAACTTTTTTAGTGGTCGCAGATCAGTTGAATATTGATTGAATGGAAGGCCTTCCTATTGATGAAGGCAGCTGGCTGGTCCATTAGAGCTTTGATGGCCACATGCATACAATCTCTCTCACATTGCACCCAGGGGAATCCAGTGATGATGTCAGGGTCGGTCCGGTAGTGCACATATTCGACAGCCCTCTTGAATGGGGCATTGGTCACCTTGTTATTGCAGTGGTGGGCTGCTGCCTGGAAGACCCAACACAAGTCCCCAGTGGATCCTTGGAATGATCCAAACACGTATAAGTGCCAAAGTGATCATCAAGACCACGGGCATAGGGTGAGCATAGAGTCCCAAAGATCGCAAATTGTCCTGCAGCAGGGCACATAAGACAGTGACGGCCTGCCTGGAGAGCCGCAGCCTTTGCTGACAATGCTGCTCGGACATTTGGAAGTAGCTGATATGCGTCCAGTGGCGCAGCTGGGCCGCAGGTGAGTATAGCAAATAAAGCAGATGAGTTGAGGGCACAGATAAACACATGGCAGTATGATATCATAGCTATTATAGACACATGGCTTAAGGAGGGACAGGAATGGCAGCTCAATGCTCCTGGTTACAGGGTTTTCAGATGTGATAGGGAGGGAGATAAGAAACGAGAGGGAGTGCAAAATTTTGGTCAAAGAAACTATCAAAGAAGGTTCTTCAAATGAGGCCAAATTCACACGGATTAAGCTAAGGAACAAAAAAAAGGGGCAATCACACGGCTGAGAGTGTACTACAGACCCCCAGTCAGAGGGAGATAGAAGAGCAGATATGTAGGCAGATCTCTGAGAAGTGCAAGAATAATAGGGCAGTAATAGTAGGAGATTTTAACTACCCCAATATTAACTTTAGATAGTTTTAGCGTGAAAAGAATTGAGGGAGCAGAATCCTTGAGGTATATTCAGGAGAACTTTTTTGCCCAGTATGTAGCAAGTCCAACAAGAGAGGGTGCAGCTTTAGACTTAGTTTTAGGAAATGAAGATGGGCAATTGGAAGGAGTGGCAGTGGGAGAGCATTTTGGTGGCAGTGATCATAATTCAATCGGTTTTAACATAATTAATTATGGAAAAGGACAGAGATAGAACAGGAGTTAGAGTGCTCAATTGGGCAAGGCCAATTTTACTAAACTGAGGTGTGATTTAGCAAAAGTGGACTGGAAACAGCTACTTGAAGGTGTCAGAGCAGTGGGAGGCATTCAAAGGGGAGATTCAAGAGGTTCAGAGTAAACATGTTCCCACAGAGAAAAAGGGTAGTATGGCCAAATCTAGAACCCCATGGATGTCAAGGAGCTTACAGGGCAAGATAAGGCAGAAAAGGAAAAATATGTCCGACAACAAGAAGTCAATACTTCAGAAAGCCAAGAGGAGTATAGAATGTGAAGGGGTGAGATCAAAAAGGAAATTAGGAAAGCAAAGAGAGGGCACGAAAGAATATTGGCAAGCATAATCAAGGTGAACCCAAAGTTGTTTTATCAATACATTAAGAGGAAGAGGATAACCAAGGAGAAAGTAGGGCCCATAAAAGACCAAAAATCTATGTGTAGGGGGCAGAAGACATTGGTATTATTCTTAAATGAATACTTTGCATCTGTCTTTACAAAAGAGGGGGACAATCCAGATATTGTAGTTAAGGAAGAGGGGTGTGAAGTATTGGATGTGATAAACATCGGGAGAGAGGAAGTATTAATGGGATTAGCATCCTTGAAAGTTGAGAAATCACCAGGGCCAGATGAAATGCACCCCAGGCTGTTAAAAGCAGCAAGAGAAGAAATAGCAGAAGGTCTGACCATCATTTTCCAGTCCTCAATGGATTCAAGTGTAGTGCTGAAGGATTGGAGAACTGTTAATGTAGTACCTGTGTTTAAAAAGGAAGCGAAGGTAGACCTAATAATTACAGGCCAGTCAGTCTAACTTCAGTAGTGGGCAAATTATTGGAATCCAGTTCTGAGTGACAGGATAAACTATCACCTAGAAAGGCACAGGTTAATCAAGGATGGTCAGCATTGATTTGTTAAGAGAAGATTTTGTCTGACCAACTTGATCGAATTTTTTGAAGTAACAAGGAAGATAGATGAGGGTAGTGCAGTTGATGTGGTCTACATGGATTTTAGCAAGGCTTTTGGCAGACTGGTTAAAAAAATAAAATTCCATAAGATCCAGGGAAATGCAGCAAGCTGGATACAAAATTGGCTCAGTGGCAGGAAACAAAAGGTAATTGTTGACGGGTGTTTTAGCGACAGAAGGGCTGTTTCCAGTGGTGTTCCACAGGGCTCAGTACTGGGCCCTCTGCTTTTTGTGGTAAATATTAACGATTTGGATGTAAATGTAGGGGGCATGATCAAGAAGTTTGCAGATGACACAAAGATTGGCCGTATGGTAAATATCGTGGCGGATAGTTGTTGGCTGCAGGAAGATATTGATGGTCTGGTCAGATGGGCAGAAAAAGCGGCAACTGGAATTCAACCCAGAGAAGTGTGAGGTAATGCATTTGGGGAGGTCATATAGACAAAGGAATACACGATTAATGTGAAAATACTGAGAGGTGTCGAGGAAGTGCGGACCTTGGAGAAAATGGCCACAGATCCCTGAAGGTAGCAGGACAGGTTGATCAAGTGATTAAGGCAGCATATGGATTCCTTTCCTTTATTAGTTGAGGTATAGAATACAAGAGTAGGGAGGTTATGCTGGAACTGTATAAATCATTGGTTAGGCCACAACTTGAGTAGTGTGTGCAGTTCTGGTCACCTCATTACAGAAAGGATATAATTGCACTCGAGAGGGTATAGAGGAGATTTATGAGGATGTTGCCAGGACTGGAAAAATGCAGCTATGAGGAAAGATTGGCTAGGCTAGGGTTGTTCTCCTTGGAATAGAGACAGCTGAGGGGAGATTTGATTGAAATGTACAAAATTGAGGGGCCTAGATAGAATGGAGGTGAAGGGCCTATTTACCTTAGCAGAGAGGTCAGTGATGTAGGGGCATAGATTTGAAGTGATTGGTACAAAAATTAGAGGGGAGGTGAGGAAAAATGTTTTCACCCAGAGGGTGGTGGGGGTCTGGAGCTCACTGCCTGAAAGACTAGTTGAGGCAGAAACCCTCAACTCATTCAAAAGGAGTCTGGATATGCACCTCAAGTGCCGTAACCTGCAGAGCTGCGGACCCAATGCTAGAAAATGGGATTAGAATAGATGGATTGTTTATCGGCCAACACAGGCACAATGGGCCAAGTGGCTTCTTTCTGAGCCTTAAACTTTCTATCATTCTTGGAATGGCTGGCTACTGCTCCTCTTGTTGTGGGTCTTCACGGGTAGGTGCAGCTGCCTCTGCCTCCTGGCCTTCCCTCCATTGGAGGCACTGCATCACATCACGAGGATCCAAAAAAAAAAAGGTGTATGAGGCCCATGCCAAGTGATTACTAGGTCTCAGAGTGCTGTTCTTGTAGAGGCAAACCTGTTTTGGCAACTTTCCCTTTGCACTTTTGCTAATGGCCCTCAGTGCCCACCCTTGCTGAAATCTGATCACTCACCAAGCAATATGGGCACCCAACCCTCTCACCCAACAGTTTGGGCCCCAAATACTGCCATCCAACAGTATGGGCACCTGGTACTGCCACCCAAAACCAGTCCCCCCCCTTGCAGACCACCCAAGACCCAGCCCACCTGGTAATGCCACCTGAGACTCAGCTCACCCTTGCAGAGTGCACAGCATTGCAGTCTGACAATGGTCTCCACTCCCCGCTCTTCCCACATGCAGTGCTGGTCATGGCTGCCAGCCCATCGCGGCACTGAGATGTCGCCTCGATGCCAACAGCTTTTAATGGCTGGGGTACCGAAGGCATGTGAGGGCCACCCGTCATCCACATAATTCCACGCCTCCCCCATTGAATTGCTTTCAATTACATGCAAGTACGTTAAAATTTACTGTTCTACAATTTAGATTACACTCTCGTTGCGCAGGGCGGTCTCACCGCCTTGGTGCTTTCCCACTGCTGAATGATATGGAAATTTCCATATGAATATGGAAATGATATTATGACGTCGGATTTCCAGGCGGACACGTCCAATACTGTTCTCTGGTCTCCCATCCCTCCATTCCCACTCCAAATGGCTTAAGTTCAGCCCATTGCTCCTGGCTTAGCTGGAGGTAAGAGAAATGCTCCCAGAAGACCCTTTGCTGATACAGTCACCTGCTGATAACTCTTGTCCTAACCCTCCTCCTCCCTCTGTGAACAACTTGTCCTTTTCTTTGATGCCTTTGCTCCATTTCACACTCATGCTGAAGCTCAAGGGTATGCTAATTGTAGCACTTATGAGTCGGAGCTAGTATGACCAGAACCCTTAAAATCACAACTAAGGCTTTCTCCATGTACAGCACCATTCCGTGCTGACTTCAACTTCACCAACTTTAACCATCTCAGCAAATACTCAGCACTTCTATAAAATCAGACAAAGCCAGGAAAAATTAAATTAGTAACTATGCTGCAAACTGTTGATGGTCCCTTTAAAGAGTGCTGGTGGAGGATCCTTCCTGCTGCTGAACACATGCTCAGCTGTGGCTGTTTTAGTGAGGGCATTAGCTACGAGGTTGAAAATGGCAACGCTGGCCATCACAATCTACTTACTCTGCATACTTCTGATGCACACTGCTAATACAAGATGGCATCAGGCACGGGTTGCAGTGGAAGTGAGCACTCCCCGAGGATGCCAAACTAAAGGATGCAGAGGGCGGATTTTAACTCCTGGCAAAGGTCGGATGAACAGGGGACAAGGCAGATGGGAAACCATCCGGCCTTCCACAGGAAGCTGTCCCATGGACTTTGTCACTTGTGTATTCCAGGATCTAAAGAAATGGTTGGAAGCACCTCGGTGCCTGAGGTCAATCAGGCAATGCTGGATGCCTGCTGATTACCATGGAATCCCTTCTTTCATGCAATGTCACTGAAAGGACGATTGTGATTAGGTTGCTTCTGTTGAAGTATCCAGCGTTATGGCTAGTCACCTATTTTAGTGATGCTATTGAGGATCTGCGAGTGCAACCTTCATTGGGAAGAGGAAGTTCACCAATATCGTATGTACCAGATCATGGCCATTTCACCTCTGTCTACAGATACAGTTGCATATTGAGCATCTCTCATGCTGCTCTAACTGCTCAACATCCTCTTGAATTTCTCCTGTTCTCGCAGACACATCAGGCTGGATTTTATCCAGTCCTTGGAGAGGACTGGGAGGTGGGGGGGTGGTGGGGGACCAGGGCAGTCAAAATGGCATAGGGTGGTGTTGGGCGGTGCGCCCGACATTCTCCTGCTCCATGTCATTTTGTCCACAGGCAACCTGGTGAACAGGAAGTCCACTGGGAGGCCAATTAAGCCACTAAAGGGCCACTTAAGGACTGCCTCTTGTCTCTGCTGGCATTTAGCCAACATTGGAAGGGCCGGTTGCCGTGTGGAGGCACCCCCAGGTTTACCTGGTGGGCTCCTAGCAAGCTCGGCAGGGTCCTCCTACTCAGCCACTCTGTGGCCCATGGAAGGGCCCCCAAGTGGCAAGGCCCCTCCCCCTGCTGAAATACCCTCCCTCGCCCTCAGTAACGATCTCCCAGCCCTCTCACTGGGGTCTGCCTGAGTGGCCTAGAGAGCCTGACCTCAACCACCTGTCTTTCAGGGCCATGGCTGCTTCTCTATGCCTCCTGCAGTACCAGCAGTGGCCACCACTCCCAGTAGCACTGCTGAGCTGCCAGCTCTCTAATTAGCCAGCAGCTCCAGGGGCAGAATCTTGTCCCTCAAAGGGGATGGCATTCCCGACAGTGGGCAGTTAAATGCCTTCTTGCCATTGTATTTGCCCAGGGGTCCGATAAAGGGCAGAGGTGGGATTGCCCCGCCCCCACCCTCCCCCTTTCGCCTTGCAGCCTGTCGTCAGGACCCCCATTGCCGAAATAAAATCCAGCCCTACTTCAGAATGGGGATTCCCATTGGGAAGCCAATCGAATACTGTAGCAGTGGTAGGGAATAAAACGTAATTCGCACCAATTAGCAGTGAGCCTATTCAGTTCCAAGAGCAAAAAACAAAAGTCTTGGTTAAGCAAAAGTACACTTTATATTATGTCTTCTCTATGATCTTCTAATCGTTTTCTATTGCCTCGCACCCTGAACATCCATTTAAAAATGATATTTCTCATGTCAGGCAACCTGCACATCATCGTCAGCTGTCCCTTGATTCGAGGATGACGTCTACTCAAGGTCACTAGTTCCTGCCATGGGTCTTCAGGTGACTGAACAGGTCAATTCTCGACCTACAGATCTTTGGGCACATGGGGCAGGACCTCCCATGAGGTAGTGGGACCCGGAGTGCAGGATTTGCTTCCTTTTCTTCGCTTCTCTGCCGCTGCTCTGCCTCATCATTAAAAGGTGTTTGGACTCAAGGCATGGTTGCGCCTTGATGGACAAGTTGTCACCATTTTGAACGATTGGTAGCAAGCTCCTCCCAGTCATCAATGTAAATGCTGCTGTGCTTCGCAGAGCGCTTCGGAGTGTCTTTGAAGCATTTTCTTTGTCCTCCCCGGAATGCTGGCATTTGAGTGTTGCAAAAACAGGACCTGGTGGGGGAGACAGTTTTTGGCCATCTGGGCACAGTGTCCAGTCCATCGAAGTTGGTTTTGCAGGAGTTTTGACTGAATGTTGTGGAGCTGACTTCAAGAAAGACACTAGTGTTTGTTTGATGGTCCTCGCATTGAATCCAGAGGATGTGGCGGAGGCATTGCTGATGGAATTTCTCTCGCACTCTTCTTATGTGTCGCTGAGACATAGTCCAGGTCTCACTGAGGTGACAACACTACTCTGTACACTAGGGCTTTTGTTACGTGCGGAGATCTTTGTTGTCAAACACTTTCTGCTGTAGTTTGTAGAAGGATGAGCTGGCGCAGCTGATCTGGTGTTGGATCTTCTCGTCAATGGGGACCTTTTGAGAGGTGGCTGCCAAGGTACGGGAAGTGCGCAACATATTCCAAATTCTCTCCTTCAACATATATGAGAGGTGGAATATTTGGCTGACCAGATGTGGGTTGATATGCGAGTTTTATTTTGGCAACATTCAAGGACAGGCCGCGTCTCGTCTGCAGAATTGAAGAGATCCAGAGCGGCTTGCTAATCTGGTTCAGAGTGGGCAATGACACTGCAGTCACCCGCAGACTGTAGATCACGTATGTCTATGGTTGTCAGGTTAGTTTCGACACGGAGGCAACTGAGGTTAAAGAGATTTCCATCTAGGCAGTATTTAATACTCACACGAGAGGGCAGCTGATCTCTCATGAGGTGAATAGCCACTGTCAGGTAGATTATAAATAGTATGGGGGCTATCACACAGCCTTGCTTGACCCCGGTCCCTATTTTGAAGGCCACTGTTTCAGATCTCCCACTCTGGACAGTTGCAGTCATATCATCATGAAGCAATTGCAGGATTGTGATGAAGTTTCTTGGACATCCAAATCTTTGAAGCACAATCCACAGAGCCTCGCAATTTACTGAGTCACATGCTTTGGTCAGGTTGATGAATGCAATGAAGAGTTCCTTGCATTGTTCGACATTTTTCCTGGATTTGTCGGGCAAAGACCATGTCAGAAGTTCCTCTGGAAGGTCTAAAGCCTGTGAGGATTTCCTCAGCCACAGGAAGTAGGTGGTTCAGGAGAATGCGTGTCAGGATTTTTCTTGCTATGGACAAGAGGGAAATACTTAGAGATAGTTTGCACAGTGTGATTTATCTCCCTTCTTGAAGACAGTTACAATTGTCGTACTCCTGAAGTCGTGGGTGGGGGAGGGGGGGTTGAGGAAAAAAGTTCTTTTTCCTCCCAAATCCATAGGTTGAGTGCGTGGAGTCTTAATGTGAGCAAAAGGCCAGCAGCTTTGAAGACCTCAGCTGGAATACCATCGCAGTCACAGGTGCTGTTTTTCATCTGTTTGATTGCTTGTTGCAGCTCCTCCATTGATGGTGGTTCATCCATGGATTACGCCACAGGATACTGGGGGATAGCCTGAAATGTATCAGCTGCCACTGTGGATTCACAGTTGAGGAGTTGCTGAAAATGTTCTTTCCAGCGTTGACAGATGGCATTGCCATCCTTAAGGAAGACACTATCCTGTGAGCAAAAGGGGATTTTTTTCCATTTGATCTTGGTCTACAATGGTCCTGGTGACTTCAAAAAAGCCTTGCATGTCACGATGGACAGCATATTGTTGGATCTCTCGGGCTTTCTCTTCGCACTACTTGTCCTTTATCTTCTGGATTTTCTTTTGGTCTTGAGCTGTTGGAATGCTACCTTCTTGACTGGTGACCTGGGGTTGTTCTGCCAGGCAATGAAGGCTGCTCATTTTTGTTCCAGGAGGTCACATATTTCAGCATCATTTTCGAAGTCCTGGTGACGACAATGCTCGAACCCAATGGTCTGGACACAGGAGTCTAGCACAACTGACTATTTGTTCCCACTGTTCTGACATTGAGTTGGATGTGCGAAGATTTTCCAGATTGGTTGTGAGCTACACTTGGAATTCCTGTGTTCGGTCGGCTGCTTTAGGGCTGAAACATTGATCTTCTTCCTCTTGGACTTTTGGGTCTTACAATGTCTTGGTACGAGATGGATGTTCATCACCGATCGAAAAAGTCGATGATCTGTCCAGCAGGCATCAGTTCCCTGTATGGATCGAGTGATAGAGACATTAGATCTTTGACTTGAACAATGATATAATCCAGAAGGTCCCAGTGCTTTGAACTAGGATGCCTCCATGAGGTTTTGTATTTGTCCTTCTGATGGAAAAAAGGGTGTTTGTTATAATGAGGCTATGCTGAGTACACTTTGTCAGCAGGAGGACACCATTTGCATTGGCTTTTCTCACCCAGTTTTTCCCAATGGTTCCTTTCCAGACATCGGAGTCACGGCCAACCCTGGCAGGAAAGTCTCCCAGAAGGATGAGCTTCTCTTCTTTTGGGATGGCAGTGAGGACCTCAAAGTCAGAAAAGAGCTTTTCCTTAACATCTTCATCAGAGTCAAGGGTCAGGACACAAGAGCTGATGACGGTGGCATATTGATTACGGCTGAGCTGTAGGTGAAGTGTCACGAGTCTTTCATTTACGCAGTTGGGGAGTTCTGGCAGTGCATTCAAGATCCTATTCCAGATGGCAAATCCAACTCCATGGACACTAGGTTCTCGGTCAGCCTTTCCTTTCCAGTAGAAGGTGTATTCCCCCTGCTTGTTTCTTCAGCTGCCTCTCCCCAGAAAGGCGGATTTCACTGAGGCCGGCGATGTCAATTTGGAGTCTTGACAGATCACGTGATACAATTACAGTTCTTTCCAGATGGTCACTCTAGAGATTATCCAGGAGTGTTCTAACATTACAAATCATAAAATTTAAAGTTTTCTTTCTTTGACCACGAAGATGGTGATCCCGCAGGGTATGATTCCCCCGCCAGGAGAAAGTAGGACAGCCTATTTGTAGGGCACCTTTTCTAGCCCCCTCCCATTTGGGGTGAGCAGAGGGTATCCTGAAGTGGACTGCTCAGTCATAGATGCTGCTGCCCAGAGACAGCTCTGTCCCAACACAATGACCTTCATGTATCTGTTGCCTGTATACAGATTCTTGACGAGAGACTCCCAGGTTTACAGCCCTGTCCCCATTGCCAATTCTCCATCGCCACAGGATTTGGCAAATGGACCCTGGTAGAAGCCTGCATGTGACTTGTTTAGTGGGGAAACCTTGGGGTGTCGGCATTGTCCACACAATCTTCACGGATTGGTGGTCAGATGTCAGTGATGTATCAAATCACAATGACCGGGACCACCTTGCCAATGCAGCCTTCATAGCCGGCGAGAAGCACAGTCTTCCTTCGCCTGTTCTGCCGTTGGGGACTTTTTGGACCGCACTTGGTCTTGCACCACCCATCGACCTTGCCGTCCTACCAGGAGCAAAGAGCTCCTGACAGCATTGCTTAAGGGAACGTCAGAGCGCACAAACCTGCACACCAACAACTGCCAAAACTGGCATGCCTCCCAAATTAATATGAATATGAAAATGAAGTGCGCTTCTGCTATATCAATACAAGATTGCCCACCAGAAAATGCATTGGAGCACAAACCTAGCACATTTCTAGTGGGATGTTTCCCTATATCCTGCATCTGATTGCCCTGTACTGCCCAAAAACTAAGCAGTGCTGGGCAGGATGGGGAGGGGGGTGGAAAACTTGCCAAATATTTTGCTCAGAAGGAACCGATAGATTGCAAATAGTTTAATGCAGATTAGATAGGCTGCTGTGAATTGTAACGTGTTAATCATTAATATTTGTAAAGTGGACAGATCAAACACAAAAGTAAAGGAAAGGGAAAAGCTGAAGCCATTTCATCAAGTTAAGTGACTACTTCTTTGTAAGACATTAGCACCTGATGAGACAAGACTGAATGAGTAGCATTCAGGTTATGCATAATAAAAATCATTGGAATTGTTGGCAATTCGGAAAACCAAGTGAACAATCTCCATCCCCTGTGTTTTGATTATACTATTTCTCTTTGTATTGCAGTCGAATTTGGCATTCAATCCAAACAATGGTAAAGGATTGTGAAAAAGATTTATAGTAATAGCAATGGTGAAGCATTCAACTGAAGTCTTGCCTGGACCAGAAAATCTTCTTTAACAACTTGATAATATTGGCTTGAAATGCAAAACAACAGCTCTGGCACTGAAGCAAAAAATAATTGAAGGCCACAGTAACAAGCTTCCTAACAAGAGATCCAGAGCAGAAAGCAAATGTGTTAAATTGAAAAAAGGGTAATAGCCTCAACTTCAATTTTGTTTTGAGTTTAGCATTTTAGCATTTGGTATCTAATGATTCCTGAAAGATTTTGCAATACTTTCATAGAAAGAAATGACTGACTTTTATATAACACATTTCTCATCCTCAGGATGTCCTAAAGCACTTTACAGCTAATAAAGTCCTTTCTGAACTGTATTCATTGTTGTAATGTAGGGAATTGCAACAGCAATTTGCATACAGCAAGGTCTAACAAACAGCAATGAGATAAATCATCAGATAATCTGCTTTAGTCATGTTGGTTGAGACACCAATATCAAAAAGGATACCAAGAGAGTTCCCCTGCTCTTCCAAATGTGCCATGTTTTATGACCTCCTGAAAGTTTAATATCTCATCTGAAAGATGGCATCTTTGGGAGATGGTGGCATAGTGGTAATGTCACTGAGCTAGTAATACAGAAGCCAGGCTAATTCCATGGGTACAAGGGTTTAAATCAATTCAATTTTTTTTTGTAATCTAATCTCAGTAATGGTTCTATGAGACTATCATTGATTGTTGTATAGAACCATCTAGTTCACTAATGTTCTCTGGTGAAGGAAATCTGCTGTCATTACCTGGTCTGGCCTACATGTGACTCCAGACCCACAGCAATGTGGTCGTCTCTTAACTGTCCTGTGAAATGGTATAGCAAGCCATTCAGTTGTCAAGGGCAATTAGCAAAGGGTAACAAATGCTGGCCTTGTCAATGACACTCACATCCCATGAAAGAATTTTAAAAAATCTCCAACAATATTGCATTAGAGTGTCAACCTAAATTATCTACTCAACTATCTGGAGTAGTGCTTGAACCCACAACCTTTTGACTCAAAAGGTAAAAGTAGTACCACTCAGCCAAGGCTAATGCTTGTGCTTTTACCTAATTGTCTTATCTTCTAGTGCTAGCACTTAGCACTCCAAGTTTTAATTAAGCCATGCCATTGCAGTGATCTATGAATTCAGCATGCTGTCTGAATGTGTTCACTACTTATTTTGGTGCAAATGATGGGTCTTTTTGGATGATTGCCCTGGAAATGTTGATGCTGAATATTGTGAGTCATCTCTATCTTTGAAAGTAGCTTCAAATATTGATTCCCTAACCATCTGGCATAAAAGGTTTCAGAAAACTGAAAGAAGTGATTGAACCAAATCTGGGAAAATATTGCCAGAAGATATTAGCTCAAGAGCCAACTTGTGAAAACAGGATGTCCCTCCCATATCAAAAATGTCTGATGGGCAATGTGGACCAAGAAATTTGTACAGTACAATATTCAGCTGGATGTACTACAGATAGCTCAAATATTATTTTATGCAAGCACTTTTTTCTGTGGAGAAGGATACTATACTTTCATCTCTTTAGCCACTTTTCATAAGTTGCCCTCCAGATCACATATTGTTGTGGAATAAATGAATAGACTATAATTAATGGATAAAAAGGCTTTAAAAAAAACAGTACTTGCTTTCACAACCTGAAGGATATCCAAAAATGATTTACATCGAATGAAGTAGTTTAAAAATGTAATCACTGTTGTAATGCAACTAATTCATACACAGCAAGGTCCCACAAACAGTGATGTGATAAATGACCAAGAACAGAAAAAGATTCACAAGAATGGTTCCAGTGATGAGGAATTTCAGTTATAAAGATAGATTGGAGAAGTTAGGACTGTTTTCCTTGGAGAAGAAAAGGCTGAGAGGTGATTTGATAGAGGTATTCAAAATCATGAGGGGTCCGGACAGAGTAGGTAGAAAGAAACTGTCACCACTCATGAAAGGATAAAGAACGAGAGGGCACAGATTTAAAGTATTTGGTAAGAGAAGCAAAAGTGACATGAGGAAAAACTTTTTCTCGCAGCGAGTGGTTGAGGTCTGGAATGCGCTGCCAGAGAACATGGTGGAGGCAGGTTCAATTGAAGCATTCAAAAGGAAATTAGACAGTTATATGAAAAGGAACAATGTGCAGGGCTATAGGGAGAAGGCAGGAAAATGAGACTGAGGGAATTGCTCTTTTAGAGAGCCAGTGTGGACACAATGGGCTGAATGGCCTCCTTCTGCACTGTAACTGTTCTGTGATTCTGTGAAGTAATACCTAGTTCAGAGGAATTAATGAGTGAATAGGAGTGGAAAATGTCCCTGGAGTTTCTTTCTTCTACTTTTGTGGGGCCAAGAGGAGCTCCTCCTGGTAGCAAAAAAATATTTTGCTCCATTGTTGGCCAACAATTTTAACCTTTTCACACCTTTTAGGAAAAATTTACAATTTATTTGTGTGTTGTTTTGGACTAATTTGTTCTCAGGTACAAGGATTACAAAATGGCTTCAAACCCAAATGCTTGACGAATGTGGATTTGCATGCTGTGACTTAAAAGAAGCATACTGTAAATGTAGAGTTAAATATCGAAAGGAAAATATGGGGAGACTGAGGATAATAATGGTCATAAAAGGTTAGATAAGAAATATTAAAGTAGCATAAAGTTAATTCTGATATTGTGAGTAACGTTACTACTGTAATATTGTATGTTTCAGTGGCACAGTCTGTGAATTGAATCTGAAATTCCTGAGGAGCTGCCATCTGTCTAAGGGATTGAAGTCATGCTGTGCAATATTTGAAACAATAAGTTAATGCTTTTGTACAGTATTCCTTTGCCCACTATTTTGACAAAGGTTGTAACCCAATTATTTAGGTTTGTACTTTGGTTTAAATAGAGGACAGAAGTATTTATTAAAAACATATCAAATACCAATACTGTACAGTACAATTTCATGCCTTAAGAATTTAATACTTTTAATAAAGGGCAGTGCGGCTTTTATTTTTTCTCAATTTTACAATTGCAGCAAAATGTTATTACCTGATTTTTGGATACCGCGCATTGCTTCTGTTTGCATTGCCTTTGTCTCAATGCAGAATAAAAGTTATTTACGTATGAGAAAGAGCACAGTACAGTTAACCTAATGTCCTGTACTTTAAGCAGGATTTTGGAAGGTTTTTTTTTAATCTTCAGAGCCCTTTTTTTAATGTTTGTAACTTACCAGGTATTAATTAATTAATTTGCTAAAGAGATATTGCAGCTTGAAAAATTTAATTCTGTAATATTGCAATTGCCCATTTATGATAAGTGTATCATATAATGAAATCTGAAATTTAATTTTAAAAAGTTCAACCATTAATTATAGTAACTATAATGCATCAGGTAATTCATCACAGTAAGGGATAATGAAGTCCTATAGTTAAATGACTCACAGCAAATCAATACTGGTGTAAAAATGATGTAATATCTGTGAGAAAGGGTCAGTATAAAACAATGTATTTAGATATATTCAGCCTTACTTCTAGTTTGATTGAGATTATAATTTTTTTAGCACCCCCTCCTACAAAAGTAGAACTAATTCTAATGAGATCTTTTAGTGGTTATATTAATGGACCAGTAATCCAGAATCCTGGACTAATCATCTAAAGAACGTGAGTTCAAATTACAACTTGGCAGTTTGGGAATTTGAATTCAGTTTTAAAAGATCTGGAACTAAAAAAAAGCTGGTATCAGTAAATGTGCCTTGAAGCTGTCGGATTGTTGTAAAATCCAAGTGGTTCACTAATGTCAATCAGGAAAGGAAACCGGTTGTCCTGACCCAGTCTGGCCTATATGCGACTCCAGTCCCATAACAATATGGTTGACTCTAAACATCCCTCTTAAGTGGCCTAGCAAGCCAATTGTTAGGGTTGGATAATAAATGTTGTCATTTCCAGCGATGCTTACATCCTGAGAAAGAATTTTTTAAAAATCCTCTCCCCCACTCATAAAATGTTTATTAGGTTAGTTAAACAGTTTTCTTTCCGAGATTCCACTGTGTTGATATCAAGATTTATCCCACAATATCCTACTCTAACTTTCACAGGATCTTGACACGGTGTAATTCCTTAACTCCCTCAGTCGTCCCTTCCTACAATTTACAGTAGGAGTACCAAACCAGTGTCCTTCAAGCTGCATACTGCTCTTTTGTGGTACAAATTTAGTTCTTTAATTGGCGTGTTTAGTTGCCATTCCCATGCAATCAATTCTGATATGTGAGATGCAAAACAGCAAAAAACATAATCAAACACATAAGCCTCTGCTGAACGGTCTTTGACCTGAAAAGTTGGGGGAACTTTTATGCTCTCCCCATGGCAGATTTGGAGGCAAAGAGAGCATGCAATTGAGTGGGTAGGTGATGGGGTGAGGGAACCCTGCCACTTTCCCAACTCCATCAAAATTAAGTCCGGGATGGGAAGGTCCATGAACGGCCTTCCTACCTCACTGCCAATTGAAACATAGAAACATAGAAACAGGAGTAGGCCATTTGACCCTTCGGGTCTGCTCTGCCATTCAAAAAAGATCATGGTTAACGGTACAATTTAGTAACTTGTTCCTGCTTTCGTCCCATATCCCTGATCCATTTGGCATTAAGAAATATATCGATCTCCTTCTTGAATATATTTAATGTTTTGGTCTCCACTGCCTTCTGCGGTAGAGAATTCCATAGGTTCACCACCCTCTGAGTGAAGAAATTTATCCTCATCAGTTCTAAATGGCATACCCCGTATTCTGAGACTGTGACTCCTGTTTCTGGACTCCCCAGCCATCGGGAACATCCTCTCTGCATCTAGTCTGTCTAGTCCTGTTAGAATTTTATAGGTTTCTGAGATCCCCTCTCGTTCTTCTAAACTCTAGTGAATATAGGCCTAATCGACCCAATCTCTCCTCATACGTCAATCCTGCCATCCCAGGAATTAACCAAGTAAATCTTCTTTGCACTCACTCCATAGCAAGAACATCCTTCCTCAGATAAGGAGGCCAAAACTGCACACAATACTCCAGATGTGGTCTCACCAAGGCTCTGTATAACTGCAGTAAGACATCCTTGCTCCTTACTCAAATCCTCTTGCAATGAAGGCCAATATACAATTAATGCCCAATTAAGAGCCTCATCCCTCTGCTGCCACAATTAGCCCATGGGGATCATAGCAAGAAAGACCATGCAGGTTGTTTGCCAGCTCCGGTGGGGGGGTGTGGGAGTATCCTCGTTAAAAGACAGGTTTTTTAATTCATTTGTGGGATGTGGGCATCACTGGCTAGGCCAGCATTTATTTCCCATCCCTAATTGCCCTTGAACTGAGTAGCTTGCAAGGCCATTTCAGAGGACATCAAAGAGTCAACAATATTGCTGTGGGTCTGGAGTCACATGTCGGCCAGATCAGGCAAGGACAGCAAATTTCCTTCCCCAAAGGACATTAGTGAGCCAGTTGGGTTTTTACAACAATCAGCAATGGTTTCATAGTTATCATTAGACTAGTTTTTAATTCCAGATTTATTAATTGAATTCAAATTTAATCATCTGCCATGGTGGGATTCGAACCCATGTCCCCAGAGCACATTCTCCCAGTTTCTCCGTCTCCGACGCATCTGCTCTGATGATGCTACCTTCCATGACGGTGCTTCTGATATGACCTCCTTTTTCCTCAACCGAGGATTCCCCCCCACTGTGGTTGACAGGGCCCTCAACCGTGTCCGGCCCATTTCCCGCACCTCTACCCTCACCCCTTCCCCTCCCTCCCAGAACCGTGACAGGGTTCCCCTTGTCCTCACTTTCCACCCCATCAGCCTCCATATCCAAAGGATCATCCTCCGCCATTTCCACCACCTCCAGCGTGATGCCACTACCAGTCGCATCTTCCCCTCCCTTCCCCTGTCAGCATTCCGAAGGGATCGTTCCCTCTGTGACACCCTGGTCCACTCCTCCATTACCCCACCACCTCATCCCTGTCCCCGTCCCATGGCACCTTCCCCTACAATCGCAGGAGGTGTAATACCTGCCCATTTACCTCCTCTCTCCTCACTATTCCAGGCCCCAAACACTCCTTTCAGGTGAAACAGCGATTTACTTGTACTTCTTTCAATGTAGTATACTGTATTCGCTGCTCACAGTGTGGTCTCCTCTACATTGGGGAGACCAAGCGCAGACTGGGTGACCACTTTGCGGAACATCTCCACTCAGTCCGCAAGCAGGACCCCGAGTTTCCGGTTGCTTGCCATTTCAACACTCCCCCCTGCTCTCATGCTCACATCTCTGTCCTGGGATTGCTGCAGTGTTCCAGTGAACATCAACACAAGCTCGAGGAACAGCATCTCATCTACCGATAAGGCACACTACAGCCTGCCGGACTGAACATTGAGTTCAATAATTTCAGAGCATGACAGCCCCCCATTTTACTTTCATTTTTAGTTATTTTTTCTTTTTTACGATCTTTTTTTTTTGCATTTATTTCATTTCACCTTAGTTTGTTCAGTTTGCTTACCCACTTTTTTTTCAGGTTTGCACTTGCTGCTGTTCAATATTCAGTCTGTTAACACCTAATCTGTACTAATGCTTTGTCTTTCAACACACCATTAACATATTGTTTTCCTTTGCTCCATGACCTTTTGGTCAGCTATGTGGCCTGGTCCAATCTACACTTTCTCCTTTGTTATCTCTTGCCCCACCCTCACCTCACTTGCTTATAACCTGTGACTTTTCTAATATTTGTCAGTTCCAAAGAAGGGTCACTGACCCAAAACGTTAACTCTGCTTCTCTTTTCACAGATGCTGCCAGACCTGCTGAGTGGTTCCAGCATTTCTTGTTTTTATTATCCCCAGAGCATTAGCCTGGGCTCTGGATTACTAGTCTAGTGACATTACCACTATGCTACCACCTTCCCTAGTGCCTGAACAAGGGACCCAGCATTGGGAAGAGGGGCCCACATAGAGCCATCCCCCTGCCCTTCCTGCCAACCCGCCTAAACCACCTTTCCACGCGACGCCCACCCTGTGAGACCCCTCCCACCCTGACTGACCTGTGGCCTGGGTCCAGTGCCATTACTAGGCTTCAGGTGGGTGCCGCACCAGCTTCAGCCACCACCTTCGAGGTGGCACTACTCAGTTAAAGAGCTGCCAGCCTCTTATAGGCCGTCTGCTCTCAAAGGGTGGGACTTCTGTCATCGGAGTCCTTGGTCCCAGGGAAGGCCTGCTACTGTCCAGTTAAGTGCTTAACTGGCACTTGATTCGGCGGGTCACCCGCACAAGGTCGACTCGGGGTTCTTGGCGGCACTTTTGCCGGATCTCGAGACCCTCGTCACCCGGATAAAATCCCAGCTGTTCTCTCTCCACAGATGCTGCATGAGCTGCTGAATATTTCCAGCATTTTCTGGATTTATTTTATTACTTATGCCTCAATTTCAACTCCCCCTGTCTGGCAGAAACTAAACGGCGAGGCAATTAAAGTAGAGTAAAAGCAAAATACTGCAGATGCTGTAAATACTCAGCAGGTCTGGCAGCATCTGTGGAGAGAGAAACATAGTTAATGTTTCAGGTCTGAGCTTTGCCCGTTCTGAAGAAACGTTAAAAATGTAATAGGTTTTGAGCAAGTGAAAAGGAGGAGGGAGGAAGAAGAACAAAAGGGAGGGTGCATGATAGGGCGGAGGACAGGAGAGATTAAATGACAAAGATGTCACAGAATAAAGGCAAAGTGAGTGCTAACAGTTGTATGAAAAGACAAAGCATTAGTCCAGAGAGTGTATTAGTGGCAGAATAATGAACAGCAGGGGAGAATGTGTTTGGTGGAGGCATCATGCTGTGGCAGAAATGGCAGAGGATGATCCTTTGGAAGTGTAGGCTGGTGGGGTGGAAAGTGAGGACAAAGGGAACCCAGCTGCGGTACTGGGACGGAGGGGAGGGGTGAGGGCAGAAGTGCGGGAAATAGGAAATAGGTTGGAGACGTTTGAGGGCCCTGTCAACCAGAGTGGGGGGGGATCCTCAATTGAGGGAAAAGGAGAAAAGGAAGACATATCAGAAATGTGGAAGGTAGCATCATCAGAACAGATGTCTCAGGGAGGGAGAAACTGGAAGAATGGGATGGAGTTCTTACAGGAGGCAGGGTGTGAGCAAGTATAGTCGAGGTAGCTGTGGGAGTTGGTAGGCTTATAATGAATATCAGTGGACAACCTATCCCCAGAGATGGAGACAGAAAAGTCAAGGAAAGGAAGGGAAATGTCAGAGATAGACCATGTGAAGGTGATAGAAGGGTGGAAATTGGAAGCAAAGTTGAAGTTTTCCAGCTCAGGGTAGGAGCGGGAAACTGCAGCGATACAGTCATCAATGTACCGGAAAAAGAGTTGGGGGAGGGGGCCTAAGTAGGACTGAAACAAGGAATGTTCAATATACCCCACAAAAAAATAGGCATAGCTAGGACCCATGCAAAGCTTTTAATGTGGAGGAAGTGAGTGGAACAAATGAGAAGTTGTTCAATTTGTGAACAAGTTCAGCAAGGCGGAGGAGGGTGGTGGCAGAGAGCCCGCAAACTGTTATAGTGGGCGATGGAGGTTGAGAGAGATTGGACGTCCATAGTGAAGAGGAGGCGGGTAGAGCCAGGAAATTGGAAATTGTCGAAATGTCGTCTGGCATCAGAAGAGTCACGGATCTAGGTGGGAAGAGACTGGACCAGGGGAGAAAAAATATAGAGTTAAGATAGGAAAAAATAAGTTCCCTGGAGCAAGAACAGGCTGAAACAATGGGTTAACCGGGACAGACCTGTTTGTGGATTTTGGGAAGGAGGTAAAAGCGGGCTGTCTGGGATTGTGGCACTATGGAGCTGGGAAGCTGTAGAGGGAAGATCACTGAGGAGATAAGGTCAGTGACAGCCCTGGAGACAGTGACTTGATGTTTGGCAATGGGGTCATGGTCCGGGGTGGGGGGGGGGGGCAGGGGGGAAGATAGGTATTTCCCAATTTCTAGTGATTCGATAGAATAACTTGGGGCCATAGTAATAGCATCCCTTCGTGATTTGAACTGGAGGTTGTGTCATTCACACATTTCCTGGTGAGCACTTCTCCAATCTTTTGTTGGGTTGACTGACAACACTTATGCGAGATGAGGCCTGATACAAATCATTAGGTTTTGTTATTTTAAAAGCAGTATGTGGATTTTTTTTATTCATTCATGGGATGTGGGCGTCTCTGGCCAGGCCAGCATTTATTGCCCATCACTTATTGCCCTCGAAAAGGTAGTGGTGAGCTGCCTTCTTGAACTACTGCTGTCCATTTGGGGTAGGTACACCCACAGTGACGTTAGGAAGGGAATTCTAGGATTTTGACTCAACGACAGTGAAAGAACGGCGATATAGTTCCAAGTCAGGATGGTGTGTGACTTGGAGGGGAACTTGCAGATGGTGGTGTTCCCATGCATTTGCTGCCCTTGTCCTTCTAGTTGGTTGAGGTCACGGGTTTGGAAGGTGCTGTCTAAGGACCCTTGGTGCATTGCATCTTGTAGATGGTACACACTGCTGCCACTGTGCGTCGGTGGTGGAAGGAGTGAATGTTTGTAGATGGGTGCCAAACAGGCTGCTTTGTCCCAGATGGTGTCGAGCTACTTGAGTGTTGTTGGAGCTGCACTCATCCAGGAAAGTGCAGAGTATTCCATCACATTCCTGACTTATGCCTTGTAGATGGTGGACAGACTTTGGGGAGTCAGGAGGTGAGTTACTGGCTTCAGGATTCCTGGCCTCTGACCTGCTCTTGTAAGCCATGGTATTTATATAGCTACTCCAGTTCAGTTTCTGGTCAATGGTAGCCCCTAGGATGTTGATAGTGGGGGATTCAGCGATGGTAATGCCATTGAATGCCAAGGGAAGATGGTTAGATTCTCTCTTGTTGGAGATGGTCATTGCCTGGCACTTAAGTGGCAAGTAACATTCACACCACACATCAGCCCAAGCCTGGATATTGTCCAGGTCTTGCTGCATTTCTACACTGACTGCTTCAATATCTGAGGAGTCATGAATGGTGTACATTGTGCAATCATCAGTGAACATCTCCACTTCTGACCTTATGATTGAAGGAAGGTCATCGATGAAGCAGCTGAAGATGGTTGGGCCTAGGACACTACACTGAGAAACTTCTCCAGTGATGTCCTGGAGCTCAGATGATTGACCTCCAACAACCACAACCATCTTCCTTTGCGCTAGGTATGACTCCAGCCAGTGGAGGGTTTTCCCCCCGATATCCCATTGACCTCAGTTTTGCTAGGGCTCCTTGATGCCATACTCGTTCAAATGCTGCCTTGATGTCAAGGGCAGTCACTCTCACCTCACCTCTGGAGTTCAGCTCTTTTGTCCATGTTTGAACCAAGGCTGTAATGAGGTCAGGAGCTGAGTGGTCCTGGCGGAACCCAAACTGAGCGTCACTGAGCAGGTAATTGCTAAGCAAGTGCCACTTGATGGCACTATTGATGACACCTTCCATCGCTTTACTGATGATTGAGAGTAGGCTGATGGGGTGGTAATTGGCCGGGTTGGACTTGTCCTGCTTTTTGTGTACAGGACATACCTGGGCAATTTTCCACATTGCAGGGTAAATGCCAGTGTTATAGCTGTACTGGTACAGCAGCCTTCAGTACTATTGCCGGAATATTGTCAGGGCCCATAGCCTTTGCAGTATCCAGTGCCTTCAGTCATTTGGTATGATGCAGAGTGAATCAAATTGGCTGAAGTCTGGCATCTGTGATGCTGGGGACTTCAGGAGGCCACCGAGATGGATCATCCATTCAGCACTTCTGGCTGAAGATTGTTGCAAATGCTTCAGCCTTATCTTTCGCACTGATGTGCTTGGCTCCCCCATCATTGAGGATGGGGATATTTGTGGAGCCACCTCCTCCAGTTACTTGTTTAATTGTCCACCACTATTCACGGCTGGATGTGGCAGGACTGCAGAGCTTAGATCTGATCCATTTGTTATGGGATCGCTTAACTGTCTATCGCATGCTGCTTACGCAGTTTGGCATGCAGATAGTCCTGGGTTGTAGCTTCACCAGGTTGACACCTCATTTTGAGGTATGCCTGGTGCTGCTCCTGGCATGCCCTCCTGCACTCTTCATTGAACCAGGGTTGGTCTCCTGGCTTGATGGTAATGGTAGAGTGGGGGATATGCCAGGCCATGAGGTTACAGATTGTGGTCGAGTACAATTCTGCTGCTGCTGATGGCCCACAGTGCCTCATGGATGCACAGTTTTGCATTGCTAGATCTGTTCGAAATCTATCCCATTTAGCATGGTGGTAGTGCCTCACACCACGATGGGGGGGTATCCTCAATGTGAAGGCGGGACTTCGTCTCCACAATGACTGTGCGGTGGTCACTCCTAGCAATACGGTCATGGACAGATGCATCTGCGGCAGGCAGATTGGTGAGGACAAGATCAAGTACGTTTTACCCTCTTATTGGTACCCTCACCATCTGCCGCATACCCAGTCTGGCAGCTATGTTCTTTAGGACTCGGTCAGCAGTGGTGCTACCGAGCCACTCTTGGTGATGGACATTGAAGTCCCCCACCCAGAGTATATTCTGTGCCCTTGCCACCCTCAGTGCTTCCTCCAAGTGCTGTTCACCATGGAGGAGTACTGACTCATCAGCTGAGGGAGGGCGGCAGGTGGTAATCAGCAGGAGGTTTCTTTCTCCATGTTTGATCTGATGCCATGAGACTTCATGGGGTCCAGAGTCGATGTTGAGGACTCCCAGGGCAACTCCCTCCCTACTGTAAATCACTGTGCCACCACCTCTGGTGGGTCAGTCCTGCCGTTGGGACAGGCCATACCCAGAGACGGTGATGGCAGTGTCTGGGACATAGTCTGTCAGGTATGTTTCTGAGAGTATGACTAGGTCAGGCTGTTGCTTGACTAGGCTGTGGGACAGCTCTCCCAACTTTGGTACAAGCCCCCAAATGTTAGTAAGGAGGACTTTGCAGGGTTGACAGGGTTGGGTTTCCATTGTCGTTTCTGGTGCCTAGGTCGATGGCGGGTGGTCCGTCCAGTTTCATTCCTTTTTATTGACTTCGTGGCTATTAGATACAACTGAGTGGCTTGCTAGGCCATTTCAGAGGGCATGTAAGAGTCAACCACATTGCTGTGCGTCTGGAGTCACATGTAGGTCAGACCAGGTAAGGACTGCAGATTTCAGGACAGTGAACCAGATGGGTTTTTACAACAATCGACAATGGTTTCATGGCCATCATTAGACTAGCTTTTTAATTCCAGATTTATTAATTGAATTCAAATTCCACCTTCTGCTGTGGTGGGATTTGAACCCATGTCCCCAGAGCAATACCCTGGGTCTCTGGGTTACTAGTCTAGTGACAATACCACTACATCACCACCTCCCCTGTATGAATGTGAATGTACAGAGAAGCAGACAATCACAACTTACTTCACTTTACTTCAAATCCCTCCACATGAATATGACAATCGCAAACTATGCAACCTTAACCCCAATTAGTGGGCTCGATGCAATTACTTTTGATCTCTCTTGGCATTGAAACAGACCAATGATTATCAGGATTTATTCAACACTAGTCTTACAGTAAATTGACAAAGCCTTGTCTTTCTTTCAGCAGGCTATCTTTACTGCCTGCATGTAAGAATGTAGAAATAGGAGTAGACCATTTGGCTCCTCAAGCCTGATCCACCATTGAATAAGATCATAGCTGATCGGATTGTGGCCTTAACTCCACTTTCCTTCCTGCCCCATAGCCCCTGATTCCCTTGCCAATCAAAAATCTGTCCAACTCAGCCTTGAATATATTCAAGGACTCAGCCTCCACTACTCTCTGGGGAAGAGAATTCCAAACACTAACGACCCTCAGAAGAAATTCCTCCTCATCTCCGTCTTAAATGGGAAACCCCTTAATTTGATACTTTGCCCCTAGTTCTAGATTGTCCCATCAGGGGAAACATCCTCTCAGCATCTACCCTGTCAAGCCCCCTCAGAATTTTATTTGCTTCAATAAGATCCCCTCTCATTCTTCTAAGCTCCAATGAGTATAGGCCCAACCTGCTCAACCTTTCCTCGTAAGACAAATCCCTCATCCCAGGAATCAGCCTAGTGAATCTTCTCTGAACTGTTTCCAATGCAAGTATATCCCTCCTTAAATAAGGTGACCAAAACTGTATGCAGAACTCCAGATGTGATTTTACCATTGCCCTGTGTTGTAGCAAGACCTGCCTACTTTTACACACCATCCCTTGCATTAAATACCAACATTCCATTTTCCTTCCCAATTACTTGCTGTACCTGCATATTAACTTTGTGATTCACGTACAAGGACACCCAGATCCCTCTGTACCACAGCATTCTGCAGTCCCTCTCCACATAAATAATATACTGCTTTTCGATTCTTTCTACCAAAGTAGACAATATCCCCCACATTATACCCCATCTGCCAATTTTATGCCCACTCAATTAGCCTATCTATATCCCTTTATAGACTCTTTGGGGTGGATTTTGTGTTGGAGGCAGAACTCCCAGGCCCTGGCCGAAAAGGCAGGAAAAAGTCCACCTCTGCCTCTGCGGTGGCCACTGCTAGTATTGCAGAGGCATTGGACCCAGGCCCGGTGCTGGAACCCCAGACCTCAGGTAAGTGAGGCAGGGTCGCTGGGGCAAGTCCAGAAGGCCTCGATGGTGGGGTGGAGTGGTCGTGCAGTCCAGGGGGAGGGGGTGTCCCAGGGGGTAAAGTGGTTCCTAGCAGGGTTCCCTCATGGGCTACAGATTGCTCCCAAAAGTGGGACCCCCACCCCCAAGCCCACAGGGAGTGCACCTTGTGTTACAAGGTGCTCTCCCCGTATGGCAGAGGCGCAGCACCCACGGCTGGCCAGATCCCAGCAGCAGCAGGAAGACGCCCTTAATTGGCCGTTAATATGCCACTTTGGGCAGAAAGGTCATTGTCGGCCTATCCCACCCCCGGGAAGATCACTTGGTGATGGGGAGGAGACTGGCCCTCTCCACCCCCCGCCATCTGTTGCAATACTCCATGCCCCCTGCCTCCAACCCTGCCTCAAGGGGCCACATAAAATCCCAGCCTTTTTATCCTCCTCACAACTTGATTTCCTACCTATCTTCATATTGTCAGCATATTTGGGTGCAATACAGTCAGTCCCTTCATCCAAGTCATTAATATAAATCATAAATTGAAGCCCCAGCAGTGATCCCTGTGGCACTCCACTAGTTAGTTTGCCAATCTGAAAATGGCCCATTTATCCCAATTCTGTTTCCAGTTAGCTAATCCTCTATCCATGCTAAGATATCACCAACACCATGAGCTCTTATCTTGTGTAGTAACCTTTTATGTGGCACCTTATTGAATGCCTTTTGGAAATCCAAATCTACTGGTTCCCCTTTATCTACCCCGCTTGTTACATCCTTGAAAAGCTCCAAAAAATTTGTCAAACTCACTTTCCCTTTCACAAAACCATGTTGACTCTGCCTGATTGTATTGTGATTTTTCTGCTACTTCCTCTTTAAGAGGCACATACGTCAATCTTTTGTTCTATCTTTTCTCCTGGACAGGAGATTAGTAGCTGGTCTGACCCTCCTCTGCCTGGGAATTTCCATTAGGGCTGCCAATTAAATTGGTTGCTGCCCCCTCCCTTAACTTGGGTGAGGATCCCGAGAAAATATCTTCTGTTATTGTTAAAATGAATGAGTGTATCTTGATAAAGCGACGTAGATTTCCTTTGTGAAAAACAATATGATAGAGAGGTGTTCTTGCGAAGAAAATGGGGTGGGGAAGCTATCCACTGATCACACACCCTAAAAATGACTGCTCAGATTTCCTTCACTGACTCTGATGTTACCATCTATCCCACACATAGATGAAAGCAGAGGGGTGTCGCTAAGTGCTCCACAATAGCTTCCTGTCTTTGAATTGAGGTCCTGCCCCAGAAAACACTGCCTGTATAAATAGGGTGATGTTTTGGGCACTAGGGTGTCCCAGAGATGGGAAACAATTATGAGAAGCCGAGGCCAGCGCATATAGGATTCCTACAGGCATTTGAATACTAGAATCCACTTTTGTGACACTACAATACTGTGTTATCTGGATTTACAGGTAGTTGCTGCTGTTTGCAAAGAAGGTAAAAGCAGAATAACCTTGTATTAAAAAAAATCAATTTTCCTTATAATTCTATCCTCCCTTTGCTTTGAGGAAGATGATGAGGACAAGGAGGTGGTGAGTCATGGAGATAGGCAACATTCAAAAACACTTGTTCCATTGTCAGAAGGTCTAATAGCCAAGGAAGTTTTATATTGATTTCCCCCATAGGCAATGTGCATCAATGGCTGAAGTTTCCATTCGAAACAGCCAGTGAACTATGCCAAATATTGGATCCAGACTTGAAACTTCTTTCTACAAGGGTTACATTGGCTGCTAGGGTAACAGATCCAAATTTTTATGCAACCAGATTTTTCCAGGCAGCATGTGATGACATAGATAATTAGCTGTACATTACTACATTAAGCAGGTGACAGACACCTTGTTCAGGCAAGTCACAAATTTCATATACTTCCTCGTGGACCCACCATGGCAGAGATAGCAAGCACTGAAACATTATTGTGGTGGGATTTCCTAAAGTATAGGATGTCATTGATGACACCGTGTGGCATCAAAGGCCCAAAAGTTGATCAGCAGGAAGGGTCTTCATTCTGTGAAAGTACAGCTACTGAGTGATTCCAGCCACATGATTCCACATGTGAATGTGAACAAAGATACCTGCATTGTTTAGCCAGCGCAATGAGTCGAGATGGTTAGTTGGAGATCTGGTCTACATACTTCCATTGTTTATAACACTGCTGTGTTATTCAGGGACCAAGGACAGGAATAGGCTCAGTGAAGTCTTCAGTGCTGCATGTATTATTGTTGAACTGATCTTCAGAATTCTGAAGTAGGCTTTGATTGTCCGGATAGAATGTGGAAGAGGAGCCTGTTGGATAGTCCAGCAAATGTCTCAAGATTTAGAGTGGCACACTGAATATTGCATAACTTTTGCAATTAGGAAGAAGACGAAGAAGGGGCAGGCCATTGATTACTGCATCATTGTGAAAGTTCCCAGAAAAAAGGGAACATAGACCATGCAACCAGTTATCAGCAGCACATGACATTTGGTGGAAATGATCAATAACTTTTTTCGTAGAAAGGATGTACCCCATCACTACAACCCACAACTCCATTGAGAAGCATTTGCAATGCTCACAAATAACCAGAACTCTCAACTGCTACACATTACCCATCTTTTCAGAAAAATGACATTTATAATCCTCCATGAATAAATAAAGAGAACTAAAGGATTTACAAAAATAAACAAACGCATCAATTTACAGCCTTCATTAATAGAAAGAAGTTCCACTCCTTTACTGTGCAACTAGTCTGTGACCATAGATTCAAAATTATATATGTGAATGGCTACTACCCTAATAGTGCATTGTTATGAATCATATCTGAGTAGTGATAGCAAATGCTCCATTGCCACTGACTCATAAAATTACTAAACATAAAAACATTCTGTTAACGTCCATACATTAGCAAATGGGATAATCTTAGCTCCTTTGGTTCTATACACTTTTCTAATTCTTCTGTGACGTTCATCTGCTTTTTGCAGGGATTATGTAAAAGGGTGCTCATTTAAAAAAAACTGGAAAGGATACAGTCCATTGTTGGCTCAGATTTCAATGGGCTGGAGATCATTTGATTCTAATTGAACCAAGCCATTTAATGTAGGCAAGGTGGCTCCATCTATTTTTAACATGAATGAAGAAGGTCTATAAAGAAAACTTGGATTAAGTGACAAAATGTAATATAATTATAATATTAATGAACCTTAAATTGATTTGGTTATTGATATAATTTTTCATGGTTTGATCCCAAATGAATGAAGTGTAATAGAAAAGAGGTGAAATTTTATGACTTTTTGTTCTTTTTTGGGGGACAGGTTCTTTAATTTGAGGTTTAGTTGAATGTGAGTTATAGTCTTGCTTCAGATGTTGCTAAATTTAGTTTAGATTTATGATCTATCATAGTCTGTGTCTAAATGCTTTATAATGTGACAGGCAAATTAGCTTGTGTTTTCTTTATTGCCTACAGCTTTTTTCATGCACTGTCCCTTCTGTGCAGACAGTTTCTTTCTAAAAGTTTCTTGTTTATTTATTCAATATGAAATAGTCACTTGTGCTTCACAATGTAGTATGTTGTGCAAGTAATTTTCCTGTCCCCATCACCCTCTTTGTACTTCAAAATGGGACGATTGCAAGATCAAAAGAACGTGACTAGTTGAAGTGCCAATTACTGCTTGCTTCATGCCAGTTTGGATTCTAGATAACCAAAGCTCCTGCTGCAAACAAGAGAACCTCTGAGTATGTGTCAGTTGGGATCATATGACCTCTGACACCATTTTTGTCTCTGCCTGCCAGATTACCTCCAGTTCCTGCTCTCAGTCACCAAATGTGGGCAGCAGAAGTTGGGAGGTGGCCACTTTGAAAACTCATTAAAAGGGATCCTCAACTGCAGTCAGGAGGAGTTGGATGCAGGTTCAGCATACATTGTTATGCAAGTGACTTTGTTATGAGCCTTAAAAGACTTCTGTATTTAATATCCTTGCAGCTGTAGGTGCTGCAACAACTTAGCCCGTCCTACTGGATTTCTCACACTGCAGATCAGAAAGCTGCCTATAAAGGGAACATTTTCCCACTGGCAGCTCACCAAATTATTGTGTACATCATCCAACCAGAAATATGGCATGGGACCAAAGCTAACACCTTCAAGTCGGCAAGGTACAAGCCGCTACAATCACCCGTCCAATATCCACACGAACTGAAAATTAATTCTTAACTTCCCCATGACATGGCTAAGCCACTTTGTTGTTCTACAGAACCTCACCAAGTCTACTTCAAAAGCACGTCCCCGTTCCATGAGCTGGGCATTGCAGCATTTCACAATCACACCATCCCATTTTGTGTGTATGCTATTGTTCCTTCATTGTCAGTGGGTTAAAAATCCAGCAGTTCCCTTACTGACACCATACACGTCCCTGAGAGCACAAGAACTGCAGCATTTTAGAAGGGCCCACCACCATTTTCTCAGCACAACATGGCCTTGTCTGCATCACCCACATCCAGAGAACAAATTTCAGATGGCTTAAAGTCATCACTGGAAGAAGATAGGGCGAATTTAGAAGGATTTGTTTTTGCTCAGACAATTAACGATATACAGCGGTCTCGAAAATCTTCAGGGGCCACAGAGAGCCCACCATTACTTCAGTGGGAGGCCAGTAGAACCCAACGGTAAAAGGAAAGAACTTGAACTGGGTTTCTGCTGTTTCCAGGATTTGCCATAAGGACTGCAAGGGGTGGAACCTCTGCCTGTCCCTCAGAAGGCAAATGCCTTTGGGGGGCAAAGGCAGATGCGGAGACTCCATATGACACAGAATTCCCACTCCCTTGGTTCTTTTGTGGCTTGGATCATACTAAGGTACACTGGCTTCCAGATAGCTGCAAGTGGGGAGATTCTGGCCAGACAAGTAATCTGCACCTCCAGGAGCTGGAACTTGAATGGCTGGCTTGCACAGGGATCTAAAGGGGGACACAACTAGAATCTTGGGATGGAGAAGATCTGGACAACTCTCACTCATTCAATGATGGCATGCACCAGACTTTCTGGATATATGGGGCAGGCAGGGATGAGAGAGCAGTGGTGCTTGTACTTAGATGCTTTCACTTTGATCCCACATATTTTGTGTGTCCAGAGACTACAAGGCAGATAGAATGAATTTATGAGATGGGACTTCAGAGATTCAGCTGGGCCACAGACTTAGGGCTCAGCAAGCCCCACAGCATTTTCCATCCATAATGGAATGATCATTCTGTGGGGTTCACTGATCTCCTCATCGAAATTCCTAAAATGTGCTCAGTGAACTCTGCCAAAAGAACAATTTCATAAGATCTATTGTTATGAAAGTGATTATTTTTTGTTTAAAAATATCTTTAAAGGAATTTATGGTTAAGCTGAATAAATGTTGGACCAGGTTTTTCTTTCTAAAAAAAAAGAGAGCCATCAAGAGGACTGAGGGAGCTGGATTGGAAACAGTGTTGTTGGTTGTCACATGGGTTGGGTTAGGCTTAGAGTGGAAACCCTGGTAACAGGCAGAAAAGTGACAAGCATTCCTTTAATTGGACAAGCCCAGTAGTAGCAGAGCACCTGGGATGGGTAGAAAAACTGACAAGCTTTCTGGTTGTGCATCAGACTGGGTGTGTTTCACCTTCTGGAAGGAGATAAAGTCAAGTGCTGCTGAAGTGTCAAAAAAAGACAGAAAACCACAACCCAGCTCACTTCCCAGAAATTCCATAAAAGACCCTGTGAAGTCCACTGTGTTGATTCGTCTTGTTTCCCGTATTTGAAGAAAGCCTGCTAAAAGTAATTCTCAATGTTGCCCAACAAGAACTGTTCTGAAGATTCTAGTGTCTGGTTTGCATGTGCTCAGAGGTTGGACTGTATGCCAGTTTGGAACAGCTCTCATCTGCTGTTTCCTTCAAAAACAAGCAAGTAGTTAACCCAAATGCGTTTTGTCTGTAACATAGCTCTGATCTAAAAATCCCTTTATTTTTTCGGTTAACTTGTAAATATATGTGCGCGCGTGACTGTGAGATGCTAAGGTAGAAAGGGACTATTAAATTTGGTTAAGGTAAAAAGGGGACTTTTAAAATTTAATGTTGGGACTTTAAAAAATTTGGTCTGTGTGTTTATGTTTCACTTCACTACTAGTTAAGACCTGTTTTATAATAAACTGATAATTTTGTTGTTCAGTAAAGAAACTTGGTTAGTGTGCTCTATTCTGGGAAAAATAGTGTATATGATTGCCTGCATCAGGAAGTGGGAAAATTTTTAAAAATATGTTGTGACCGGTGGAGAAGTGGGACTGAATTAACAGTGCACTCCTCCTACCCTGATCTTAACACTATCCCAATAGCATAATTCAAAAACAAATTGGGTAAATATTTTACCAGGAACATTATAAAAGGATATGGGGCGAGGACAAGGAAATGAAATTAGAGTCAAGCCCAATTCTATTCTCACCCAATATCCACAAACACAGTTACCCAGGTAACAATCAAGAGTGCATAAAATGGCCAATTTCTCCACTATCAAACTTTTCCTACCACCCCTGAGGTTATTTAAGTCCAATGGACAAAAGCTGGAACTTTCATGTATTAATTCGGGAGGCGGAGGGGATTATTGACAGGAGTTATAGGGAGGCAGTCACACCTCAGGTAAAAGAAGTAGGTAGATGGGTTACCGTCAGGGCAAGGAGAGGGAACCAGCAGGCAGTGCAGGGATCCCCTGTGGCCGTTTCCCTCAACAACAGGTATACTGTTTTGGATACTGTTGCGGGGGACGACTTACCAGGGGTAAGCAATGGGGTGCAGGTCTCTGGCACAGAGTCTGTCCCTCTTGCTCAGAAGGGAAAGGGGAAGAGGAGCAGAGCATTAGTCATTGGGGACTCCATAGTTAGGGGAACAGATAGGAGGTTCTGTGGGAACGAGAGAGACTCACGGTTGGTGTGTTGCCTCCCAGGTGCCAGGGTACGTGATGTCTCTGATAGTGTTTTTGGGATCCTTAAGGGGGAGGGGGAGCACCCCCAAGTCGTGGTCCACATAGGCACCAACGACATAGGTAGGAAGAGAGATGGGGATTTAAGGCAGAAATTCAGGGAGCTAGGGTGGAAGCTTAGAGCGAGAACGACCAGAGTTGTTATCTCTGGGTTGTTGCCCGTGCCACATGCTAGCGAAGAGAGGAATAGGGAGAGAGAGGAGTTGAACACGTGGCTGCAGGGATGGTGTAGGAGGGAGGGTTTTGGTTTCCTGGATAATTGGGGCTCTTTCTGGGGTAGGTGGGACCTCTACAAACAGGATGGTCTTCACCTGAACCAGAGGGGTACCAATATCCTGGGGGGGGAGATTTGTTAGTGCTCTTCGGGGGGGTTTAAACTAAATCAGCAGGGGAATGGGAACCTAAATTGTAGTTCCAGTGTACAGGCTGTTGAGAGTAGTGAGGTCAGGGATAAGGTGACAGGGACGCAAGAGGGCACTGGCAAGCAAGAACTTGGTTTAAAGTGTGTCTACTTCAACGCCAGGAGCATCCGGAATAAGGTGGGTGAGCTTGCAGCATGGGTTGGTACCTGGGATCCTGATGTTGTGGCCATTTCAGAGACATGGGTAGAGCAGGGGCAGGAATGGATGTTGCAGGTTCCGGGATTTAGATGTTTCAGTAAGAACAGGGAAGAGGGTAAAAGAGGGGGGGGGTGTGGCATTGTTAATCAAGGAAAGTATTACAGCGGAAGAAAGGACGTTTGAGGACTCGTCTACTGAGGTAGTATGGGCCGCGGTGAGAAACAGGAGAGGAGAGGTCACCCTGTTGGGAGTTTTCTATAGACCTCCGAATAGTTCCAGAGATGTAGAGGAAAGGATAGCGAAGATGATTCTCGACAGGAGCGAGAGTAACAGGGTAGTGGTTATGGGGGACTTTAACTTTCCAAATATTGACTGGAAATACTATAGTTCGAGTACTTTAGATGGGTCTGTTTTTGTCCGGTGTGTGCAGGAGGGTTTTCTGACACAGTATGTGGACAGGCCAACCAGGGGCGATGCCACATTGGATTTGGTACTGGGTAATGAACCCGGCCAGGTGTTCGATTTAGATGTAGGTGAGCACTTTGGCGATAGTGATCACAATTCGGTTAGGTTTACCTTAGCGATGGGCAGGGACAGGTATATACCGCAGGGCAAGAATTATAGCTGGGGGAAAGGAAATTATGATGCGATTAGGCAAGATTTAGGATGTGTAGGATGGGGAAGGAAACTGCAGGGGATGGGCACAAACGAAATGTGGAGCTTATTCAAGGAGCAGCTAATGCGTGTCCTTGATAAGTATGTACCTGTCAGGCAGGGAGGAAGTTGTCGAGCGAGGGAGCCGTGGTTTACTCAAGAAGTTGAAGCGCTTGTCAAGAGGAAGAAGGTGGCTTATGTTAGGATGAGACGTGAAGGCTCAGTTAGGGCGCTTGAGAGTTACAAGCTAGCCAGGAAGGATCTAAAGGGAGGGCTAAGAAGAGCAAGGAGAGGACACGAGAAGTCATTGGCGGATAGGATCAAAGAAAACCCTAAGGCTTTCTATAGGTATATCAGGAATAAAAGAATGATAAGAGTTAGAACAGGGCCAATCAAGGATAGCAGTGGGAAGCTGTGTGTGGAATCAGAGGAGATAGGGGAAGCGTTAAATGAATATTTTTCGTCAGTATTTACAGTAGAGAAAGAAAATGTTGTCGAGGAGATTACTGAGATACAGCCTACTAGGCTAGATGGGATTGAGATTCACAAGGGGGAGGTGTTAGCAATTTTGGAAAGTGTGAAAATAAATAAGTCCCCTGGGCCAGATGGGATTTATCCTAGGATTCTCTGGGAAGCCAGGGAGGAGATTGCAGAGCCGTTGTTGTTGATGTTTATGTCGTCATTGTTGACAGGAGTAGTGCCAGAAGACTGAAGGATAGCAAATGTTATCCCCTTGTTCAAGAAGGGGAGTAGAGACAGCCCTGGTAATTATAGACCTGTGAGCCTTACTTCGGTTGTGGGTAAAATGTTGGAAAAGGTTATAAGAGATAGGATTTATAATCATCTTGAAAAGAATAAGTTCATTTGCGATAGTCAGCACGGTTTTGTGAAAGGTAGGTCGTGCCTCAAACCTTATTGAGTTTTTCGAGAAGGTGACCAAACAGGTGGATGAGGGTAAAGCCGTGGATGTGGTCTATATGGATTTCAGTAAGGAGTTTGATAAGGTTCCCCACGGTAGGCTATTGCAGAAAATACGGAAGTATGGGGTTGAAGGTGATTTAGAGCTTTGGATCAGAAATTGGCTAGCTGAAAGAAGACAGAGGGTGGTGGTTGATGGCAAATGTTCATCCTGGAGTTTAGTTACTAGTGGTGTACCGCAAGGTTCTGTTTTGGGGCCACTGCTGTTTGTCATTTTTATAAATGACCTGGATGAGGGTGTAGAAGGGTGGGTTAGTAAATTTGCGGATGACACGAAGGTCGGTGGAGTTGTGGATAGTGTCGAAGGATGTTGTAGGGTACAGAGGGACATAGATAAGCTGCAGAGCTGGGCTGAGAGATGGCAAATGGAGTTTAATGCGGAGAAGTGTGAGGTGATTCACTTTGGAAGGAGTAACAGCAATGCAGAGTACTGGGCTAATGGGAAGATTCTTGGTAGTGTAGATGAACAGAGAGATCTTGGTGTCCAGGTACATAAATCCCTGAAAGTTGCTACCCAGGTTAATAGGGCTGTTAAGAAGGCATATGGTGCGTTAGCTTTTATTAGTAGGGGGAATCGAGTTTCGGAGCCACGGGGTCATGATGCAGCTGTACAAAACTCTGGTGAGGCCGCACCTGGAGTATTGTGTGCAGTTCTGGTCACCGCATTATAGGAAGGATGTGGAAGCTTTGGAAAGGGTGCAGAGGAGATTTACTAGGATGTTGCCTGGTATGGAGGGAAGGTCTTACGAGGAAAGGCTGAGGGACTTGGGGTTGTTTTCGTTGGAGAGAAGGAGGAGGAGAGGTGACTTAATAGAGACATACAAGATAATCAGAGGGTTAGATAGGGTGGATAGTGAGAGTCTTTTTCCTCGGATGATGATGGCAAACATGAGGGGACATAGCTTTAAGTTGAGGGGTGATAGATATAGTACAGATGTCAGAGGTAGTTTCTTTACGCAGAGAGTAGTAGGGGTGTGGAACGCCCTGCCTGCAACAGTAGTAGACTCGCCAACTTTAAGGGCATTTAAGTGGTCATTGGATAGACATATGGATGAAAATGGAATAGTGTAGGTCAGATGGTTTCACAGGTCGGCGCAACATCGAGGGCCGAAGGGCCTGTACTGCGCTGTAATGTTCTAATTCTAATTCTAATTCCGGGCATTTTGCCAATCAGTATATTTACCCACCATGCCAGAGAATCTAAAAACAGTAAATGCTGAAAACACTTAGCATGTCTGGCATCATCTGTACAGAGAGAAACAGAATTAATGGGCTAAATTTTCCAGCCTCATGGAAACATGGTTGGAGGTGGGGGTGTCAGGAAAACAGGGCAGCAGGGAGGTTGGAGAGTTGCATTGGGACAACTCCCTGACACATTCCTGCCACCGGGGAGCTTTCCTAGGATTGGAATGGTAACAGGATCACCTGCATGCTTCATAGAGGCAGGTAGGCAATTAGGGTGGTTAAGTCCCCTGTTAAGGGAGATTTTGTGGTGTGGCCAGAATTTCCCACTGAAAGTGTGGCCCACTACCATGTGCATAGGCCAGCAGCTCATTGGAGGCTCCATGCCACAAAGAGGGGGCTGCGGGGATGAAAGGCCGCAATGACAGCTGCGTCCAATCCAATGGAGAGGTTCCCCTTCATCCCTATATCCCTACCAGCTTTAGGAGTCTTCATTGCAGCCCTTCTGTGTTGGCCAGTGAGGGTACATCTATGTTGAGGCACCCTCACAGCCCCCGACCTGTCTCTCCTGCACCACCTCTCCCTGTACTGTTGCCAAGGCTCCAAAGCTGGCAGCCCTTTGATTGGGTCAGCAGCATTGGGAGTCCACCCTCCATCCTTTCCATGATGGCAAGCACAGATGAAGCCAATTAGCAGGCCGTCTCCTGGAAAATTGTGCTGCTGGTCTTGCTGCAGGGAAGTGCGAGTTTGGGACCTCCATTTGGTCCAAAAGCCCACGGGAAAATCCAGCCCAATGAGTTTTCATCAGAACTGGAAAATGTTGGAGGTGTAACAGGTTTCAAGCAAGTCCAGAGGCAGGGAAAGGTGGAAAGAAGGAAAAGAACAAAAAAAGAGAGAATGTCTGTGGGGTGGAAGGGGAAACCTATCGTGGTTCTGGGAGAGAGGGGAAGCAGAGAGAGCAGAAGTGCATGAAATGGAACGGACATGGGCCTAGTCAATCATGGTGGTTGATTAAAAAAAAAAAGGAAGAAATATCGAAAGTACTGGTATGGATTTTTCCATTGTCAAAACAAATTGTCGGCTGCCCCTCGATTAGAGGAATGACATATACTCAAGGTCATTAGTTCTGCCATGGGTCTTCAGGTCACTGAACAGGCTGATTCTCGACCCATGGATCTTTTGGCACACGGGGCAGAACATCCCACGAGGTAGTGGGATCCGGAGTGCAGGATTTGCTTCCTTTTCTTTCCTTCTGTGGTGGATGTCTCAGATCGGCTGCAGAACATTCTGAAGGGGGAGGGTGAACAGCCAGTTGTCGTTGTGCACATAGGCACCAATGATATAGGTAAAAAACGGGATGAGGTCCTACAAGCAGAATTTAGGGAGTTAGGAGCCAAGTTAAAAAGTAGGACCTCAGAGGTAGTAATCTCAGGATTGCTACCAGTGCCACATGATAGTCAGAGTAGAAATGAAAGAATAGTCAGAATGAAGGCGTGGCTTGAGATGGTGCAGGAGGGAGGGGTTCAGATTTTTGGGACATTGGGACCGGTTCTGGGGGAGGTGGGACTATTACAAATTGGACCGTCTACACCTGGGCCGGACTGGAACCAATGTCCTTGGGGGTGCTTTTGCTAACGCTGTTGGGGAGGTTTTAAACTAATGTGGCAGGAGGATGGGAACCAAATGAGGAGGTCAGTGGACAGTAAGGAGGTAGTAACTAAAGCCTGTAAGGAACTAGATAATGAAGTCAGCGTGACTAAGGGAAAAGAGTAGGAAGGGAGCAGATGATGTACGCAAAGGGACTGGTGGTCTGAGGTGCATTTGTTTTAATGCAAGAAGTGTAGTAGGTAAGGCAGATGAACTTAGGGCTTGGATTAGTACTTGGGAGTATGATGTTATTGCTATTACTGAGACTTGGTTGAGGGAAGGGCATGATTGGCAACTAAATATCCCAGGATATCGATGCTTCAGGCGGGATAGAGAGGGAGGTAAAAGGGGTGGAGGAGTTGCATTACTGGTCAAAGAGGATATCACAGCTGTGCTGAAGGAGGGCACTATGGAGGACTCGAGCAGTGAGGCAATATGGGCAGAACTCAGAAATAGGAAGGGTGCGGTAACAATGTTGGGGCTATACTACAGGCCTCACAACAGCGAGCGTGAGATAGAGGTACAAATATGTAAACAGATTATGGAAAGATGTAGGAGCAACAGGGAGGTGGTGAAAGGAGATTTTAATTTTCCCAACATTGACTGGGATTCACTTAGTGTTAGAGGTCTAGATGGAGCAGAATTTATAAGGAGCATCCAGGAGGGTTTTCTAGAGCAGTATGTAAATAGTCCAACTCGGGAAGGGGCCATACTGGACCTGGTGTTGGGGAATGAGCCCGGCCAGGTGGTTGAAGTTTCAGTAGGGGACTACTTTGGGAATAATGATCACAATTCCGTAAGTTTTAGAATACTCATGGACAAAGACGAGAGTGGTCCTAAAGGAAGAGTGCTAAATTGGGGGAAGGCCAACAATACCAAAATTCGGCAGGAGCTGGGGAATGTAGATTGGGAGCAGCTGTTTGAAGGTAAATCCACATTTGATATATGGGAGGCTTTTAAAGAGAGATTGATTAGCGTGCATGTGTCTTCAACGCATTCAGAGGCTTTTGAGAAAGAGATGGGAGCAGACAGGAGAGATCTTCAGTCCACAAGCTAACAGACTGAGTTCAAACTGTTTGTACAACTCAGAAAAACCCAGGTTGCCAAGCAGGTTAGTCATGTGACTAACTGGTCTGACCAGGTCATCACCTTAGGAATCTCTGGAATGCTCCTTTTACACACAATACCTGGTGATCAAGGTCCACTGTGGGTTGAATGTGTCAGGGAATGGTCATTTGTCCTTCCAATCACTGTCTATTAATATGCAAATGTCTTTTCCAACCATGGCTGATCTGGTTAACAAATCCTTTCTTCAGTCCAGTAACAGTTTAAAATCAATGTTCATGACAGAATTTATGTGCCTGAGTCTTGGCAGGTGGGAGCCTAGCATGACAAGCTTGATTGACAAGTTGTCGTCATTTTGAATGATTGGTAGCAAGCTCCTCCCATTCAATGTCAATGCTGCCATGCTTCAAAGAGGTCTTCAGAGTGAAGCATTTTCTCTGTCCCTCCCCAGAACAGTGGCCATTTGAGTGTTGAGATAACAGGACCTGATGAGGGAGATAGTTTTTTCCATTTGGACACTGTGTCCAGTCCATCGAAGTTAGTTGTGCAGGAGTTTTGCCTGAATTTTGTGGAACTGGCTTCAAGAAGGACACTAGTGTTTGTTTGATGGTCCTCCCATTGAATCTGGAGGATGCACAGTCCAGGTCTCACTGCAGTACAGGAGTGTGATGACAACACTACTCTGTACATTTTGTTGACTTGTCTTCATTGTCAAACAAACACTCACTGCCGTAGTTTGTAGAAGGATGAGCTGACACAGCTGATCCAGTGTTGGATCTTCTCGTCAATGGAGGCCTTTTGAGAGAGATAGCTGCCAAGGTATGGGAAGTGCTCAACATATCCCACAAAGACTCTCCTTCAACATATATGGGTGGTTGAATATTTGGTTGACTAGGTGTGGGTTGATATCGGAGTTTTGTTTTGGCAACATTCAAGGACAGGCCACGTCTCATGTCTGCAGAATGAGAGACTGAGAGCGGCTTGCTAATCTGGTGCAGAGTGGGCAATGACACTGCAGTCATCCACAAACTGTAGATCATGTATGTCTATGGTTGTCAGTTTAGTTTTGGCGTGGAGGCAAGTGAGGTTAAAGAGTTTTCCATCTAGGCAGTATTTAATACACACCTGAGAGGACAGCTGATCTTGGTGAATAGCCAGTGTCAGGTAGATTGTAAATAGTATGGGGGCTATCACACAGCCTTGCATGACCCCGGTCCGGATTTTGAAGACCTCTGTTTCAGATCTCCCACTCTGGACAGTTGCAGTCATATCATCATGGAGCAGGATTGTGATGAAGTTTCTTGGACATTCAAATCTTTGAAGCACAATCCACAGAGCCTCGCAATTTACTGAGTCACATGCTTTGGTCAGGTCAATGAATGCAATAAAGAGTTCCTTGCATTGTTCTCGACATTTTTCCTGGATTTGTCGGGCAATGAACACCATGTCGGAGGTTCCTCTGGAAGGTCTCAAGCCACAATGTGTCTCTGGGAGGATTTGCTCAGCCACAGGAAGTAGGTGGTTCAGGAGAATGCATGTCAGGATTTTCCCTGCTATGGACAAGAGGGAAATACCTTGATAGTTCCCACAGCGTAATTTATTTCCCTTCTTGAAAATAGTTAAAATTTTCGTACTCCTGAAGTTGGAGGGGTTGGTGGGGGGGGAGGTGGGAGTGGGAGTTCTTTTACCTCCCAAATCCATAGGTTGAGTGCACGGAGTTTTGAACTGAGCAGCTTTGAAGACCTCAGCTGGAATACCATCGCAGCCACAGGCTTTGTTGTTTTTCATCTGTTTGATGGCTTGTTGCAGCTCCCTCATCGATGGTGGTTCATCCATGGATTCTACCACAGGATACTGGGGAGTAGCCTGAAGAGTATCAGCTGCCACTGTGGATTCACAGTTGAGGAGTTGTTAAAAACATTCTTTCCAGTGTTGACAGATGGCATTGTCATCCTTGAGACACCATCCTGTGAGTGAAGCGGATTTAAGTGGTGTCTGTCCCACAATCCATGCAGGGAACTGATGCCTGCTGGACAGATCATCGGCTTGTTTGATTGGTGATTAACATTCACCTAGTACCAAGACATCGCAAGACCCAAAAGTTCAAGAGGAAGATGATCAATGTCTCGGCCTGAAAGCAGCCCAACCGAAGAGAGGAATTCCAAGTGTAGCTCACAGCCAATCTGGAAAATCTTCACACATCCAACTCAATTTCAGAACAGTGGGGACAAATAAAGTCAACTGTGCTAGACTCCCGTGTCCAGACCATTGGGTTTGAGCATCATTGTCACCAGGACTGGTCCGACGAAAACAATGCTGAAATATGTGACCTCCAGGAACAAATACAAGCAGCCTTCATTGCCTGGCAGAACAACCCCAGGTCGCAATTCAGGAAGGTATTATTCCAACAGCTCAACGCTGACACCTTAAGACAAATCCAGAAGATAAAGGACATTTGGTGGGAAGAGAAAGCCAGAGAAATCCAACAATATGCCGACCATCATGACATGCAAAGCTTTTTTGAAGCCACCAGGACCATCTATCGACCAAGATCAAATGGTCAAACCAAAGACGACAGACGGAGAAACTGAGAGAATGTAATAGAGACTTTCCAGGAAGCAGCAGCGGAGGGAGTGCAGTCAAGGTAGCCTAATCTGAGAAATGTTTTGTAGTTTTGAATAAGTAGTTTGAGCCAAAGTTTTTTCAATAATTATGAACCTAATAATGCTGCTTCCCAGTTCATGCATGATGTCGAGTCTGTGCATTCTTGAAACCTTATGCCCTAATTAAAGGATGATTGTTAAACAGCAATTGAATCATTGTTATAACCATTTATTTGTATCTATTGTAGGTAAGATTTTAAGCAAATTTACATTCAGTTTTACAATAATTTAATCACTACAATATCCGTTAACAAGCAACAGAATGTTTTTAAGGCTGTAATTTAGCACAGTGAGCATGCTCCTCTTAAATATTGGTGTTTAATTCTTGTTTCACTTGCTAATGTAGAGAGTTCACTAGTATTTCAATTGCTAGCCTTGGCCTGCTAAATCCAAAGAGCAGGAATCTTTTGTATGGGCTAGATTTTGTGCTGGAGGCGGGGCTTCTGGCATTGGGCTGAAAAGGCAGGGGGTACCCTGCCTCTGCCTTTTCCTGATCCCCAACCCACCACATCCCCACCTGGAGCAATCCTCAAGTCTTTTTAAATCAAAGAATCAGGAGGTGGGATCCCCTTCCCTTTAAAGTCTTTAAAGGGATGGGAATCCTGCCTCCAAGAGCTGCCACTGATCGCAGGGCTGGCAGCTCAGCAGTACTGGCAGCCCCACTGGGAGCAGTGGCCGCTGCCAGTACTGCAGAGGCCTCAGACCCAGGCCCAGCACTGGAACCATGGAACAGAGGTAGGTGAGGTGGGGTCGCCGGGGCCAGTCTGGAAGTCGCTAGCAAGGAGGGTTGGTCATTCAGTCCAGGGGGAGGGTGGTCCAGGGAGAAGGGGGCGTGGGCGGGGGAGTCAAGTTGTTCCTGGTGCGTGTCCTCTGTGAGCCACAAATTGCCCATGAAGGATGCACCACCCAAGCTCCACAGGAAGAGTGCCTCATTTTACAAGGTGCCCTCCCAGTGCGGCAGATGCCTCGCAGCTGCTGAAAGATTCCAGCAATGGCAGAAAGAGGCCCTTAATAGGCCACATTAAGGGTCTCAATTAGCCTCTGGTGGGAAGGTCATCGTCGGCCCATCCCGCCCCAGGAAGATTGTTGAGCGATGGGGAGGCAACGGGCCCTCAACCCCACGTCACTGTACTCTGTGCCCTCCCCCCACCTCAGGGGGGGCCCTTAAAATCCCAGCCTATATATCAGTCCCTGTTAAATTCCAGAAAGCTTATTGTAGAAGGACGATGCTGGAGCCTATCTTATTCTGTTTCACATTTATTGTACAGAGTAAAAAGAATTACAAACATGTCGCACCTCACTCAATACCTTCATTCGTCTCAGTAAGTTTCTCCTTATAAAAGTGCTCATGATGCCAATTAACATCCTCCACCTGCATATAATTAAACAATTGATGCACAATTAACAGATTCCCTTCTTTCATAATTAAACTTGCTCAAACAACATTTCAAAGTAAATTCCATGTCATGTACAACGTATTAACATGCTCAAAGAACATTTCAAAACAAATCAAAATAAATTCCACATTAGGTAACATGTATTACATTGTGAGCTGGCCCTCCTCTAGCACCCCTAATAATTTCTTTGTACAAGCATTTCTTTTTGTGAAACAGATAGCTGGTGACTTGCATCTACCCATTTAAGTGTAGAGATTTCCTTGCTCTCCAGCAAGGTCAATACGCAATCTTCTCACTCACTTTTTGTAGAGTGTACATTGTCCCACAAAGAACAATTTTCCACATAACATTCAATGGTTATCCTATCTTTAGTATGCCCCTTATTCAGAATTTCACCCAAGATATTTGATAAGTAGAAACCCATATCCACAAGACCCAGTGTTTACTGCACCTAATGTGCTTTTAACACTACTTTTTATTTTTTTAGCTTCCCAAGCTAAAAGGACAACATTCCCCATTTTTGCCAATTAGAAATATTATGAAACCAGCTGCACTCGAATACCCATTAGGAAGATTAGCATGTGAAGCATCACTGAAAATGACTAGCTTCAAGTTCTTTGGATCTCCGAAGGATGGGAATTTCTGTACACATTTCTCCAGACGTAATTTAAATTTTTTTTTTAACTTTTAAAATACTCTCAACTTTTATGTGTTTCATAATTGTACTTAGCTCCAGCACATCAAAACTAGCATCAGGCCAAGTGAATGCATAACCAGTTTAATTGACCTATCAAGCTTTGCAATTGCTCAGTCTCTTCCTTAGCTATATCGTCTTTCTCTGATGACCTAGCACAATTAACTAGGATGGGAATAACACTTTGTAAATAGGATTGTTGATTTAAAGTTATTTCAGACTTAGTCTGCTTAATATATAAACCAGTATATTTAAAGACCCACGAGCCTGACACAATCTTAAATTCTGCCCTAATCTTAACACATTTCTCAAATTCTGCAGTCCCATCCCAAAAGAAATCAATGTGCATCATGAAGATGCCTGAAAGTTTCCCTTTATGATACCAATAAAACATTGCAGGATCTTTTTAGTTGAACACAACCAATTATCAACAAAATAGATCTCACTGAGAAATGTCAGACCCTGGAAGCATCATTAAGGCCATAGATGCATTTGTTCAGTTTCCATAATTTTCCTTCTGCATCTGCTGCCTCTTTAGGTGGTTTCAGAAACCCTTATCTCTGAAAAGTATCACCCTGCAGAAATGCAGCTTTTATATCATTTGATCTACATTTCCATGAATACATGGCCAAAAGAGCTAAAAAGATTTTCAAGATTACTTTTCCAGCTATGGGACGGTTCACTCTAACATCGGTATCGCCTAGTCGCTCTTCAAAACCCCTCGCAACTAGCCTTGTTTTAGCCTTATAAGTTCCATTGGGAAGGACATTCAGTGCAAATCCATCTATGTGACAAGGCTGGCTATCCCCTATCTGGTACCTCAGAATAAAATCAACTCTCTCCAACTCTCTAATTCCTTATGTTTGCTTCTCTTATCTTCAAGTTTATTGGCAGCCACTAAAACTTCACTGTCATGAGGACTTCTTCTACTTCTATTCTGAAACTGCTCTCTAGCCTTCATTTCATTGTGGAATCTGTTCAAACTACGACCTCGATGAGCACTTTGATGTCTTTTGGGACTACGGATAGAAGATCTCCCTCATGCACCATTAGAGTATCTTTCTTCAGTACGAGATCATTTCCTGAAGCAAGAGTCACTTCCAGACCCACTAATAGAATATTCACTGTCCTTTCTTA
This sequence comes from Heterodontus francisci, assembly GCF_036365525.1. NCBI lineage: Eukaryota > Metazoa > Chordata > Chondrichthyes > Heterodontiformes > Heterodontidae > Heterodontus > Heterodontus francisci. The sequence continues at coordinate 129,453,319 of NC_090371.1, read as the reverse complement.
CTCTCTACTTTTTCACCCCTTTCTGCCAGTCCATGGATCTTGCTTCGTGGCCATCATCTTGAACATTCAATCAATATTTAAACTTGCCTGTAGATTTTCCTGCACATCCCATGAATGATGCATCCCTTCACTTATTAGACCTCTCTGGAATAGAAGTTACCTGAGTACCCGCTCAGGGCATTTGTCCTTTGGATGTGAGCTCTTTCCTGAGTGTCATGATAGCTCACATTACTATTCAACACTTGGTCTGCCTCATTCTGTTCCTCAGGACCTTAATCACAAAACACGTGAGAATTTGAGATGCAAGTGCCTCATTTCCCTCTATCACCTGCTCAGAGGTGAGAACATAAGAACGTAACACCATAACACAAGAACTAGGAGCAGGAGTAGGCAATTCAGCCCCTTGATCCTTCTCCACCATTCAATACAATCATGGCTGATCTCATCTTGGCCTCAACTCCACTTTCCCTGCCCATTCTCCATAACCCTCGAACACATTTTTAATTAAAAATTGGTCTATCTCCTCAAATTTACTCAATATCCCAGCATCCACCATACTCTGGGGTAGTGAATTCCACAGATTCACGACCCTTTGAGAGAAGTAATCTCTCATCTGTTTTAAATCTGCTATCCCTTATCCTAAAACTATGACCTCTTGTTCTAAATTGCCCCACACGAGGAAATATCCTCTCCACATCTACTTTGTCGATCCCCTTAATCTTATATACCTCAATTAGATCTCCTCTCATTCTTCTAAACTCTAGAAGAGTAAAGGCCTAAACTGCTCAATCTCTCTTCATAAGACAAACCCATCATCTCTGGAATCAATTTAGTGAACCTCCTCTGAACTGCCTCCAGTGCAACTACATCCCTCAAGTAAGGGGAACAAAACTGTACGCAATACTCCAGGTGCGGTCTCACTAATGCCTTGTACAGTTGCAGCAACACTTCCCTACTGTTATATTCTATTCCTTTAGCAATAAATACCAAAATTCCATTTGCCTTCCTTATTACCTGCTGTACCTGCATATTAGTTTTCTGCGATTCATGCACAAGGCCACCCAGATCCCTCTGCACTGAAGCACTCTGAAGTTTCTCTCCATTCAGATAATTTGCCTTTCTATTCTTCCAACCAAAATGGATAACCTCACACTTATTCACATTAAACTCCATCTGCCAAATTTTGGCCCATTCACCTCACCTATCCATATCCATTTGTAAATTTCTTATTTCTTTATTTCAACTTACTATCCCACCTATTTTAGTGTCATCTGCAAATTTGGCTATAGTACCTTCTATCCTTGCATCCAAGTCATTAATATAGATTGTAAATAGTTGGGGCCCGAGGACCGAACCCTGTGGCACCCTACTAGTTACATCTTGCCAACCAGAAAAAGACCCATTTATCTTGACTCTGGCTAACCAACAGAAAACAATCCTCTATCCAAGCTAATAAATTGCCCCAACCCCATGTGATCTTACCTTGTGTATTAACCTTTGTGCTGCACCTTATCAAATTCCTTCTGGAAGTCCAGATATACTACATGTACAGGATCCCCATCATCCAATTTGCTTGTTACATCTTCAAAGTACTTTGAAGAGGTGAGTGACTGCACTTGACATCAAGGCAGCATTTGACAGAGTATGGCATCAAGGAGCCCTGGCAAAACTGGAGTCAATGGGAATCAGGGAGAAAATTCTGCGCTAGTTGGAGTCATACCTAACGCAAAGGAAGATGGTTGTGGTTTTTGGAGGTCAATCATCTCAGCTCCAGGACATCACTGAAGGACTTTTCAGGGTAATGTCCTAGGCCCGACCATGTTCAGCTGCTTCATCAATGATCTTCCTTCAATCACATGTTCAGAAGTGGGGATGTTCGCTGATGATTGCACAATGTTCCGCACCATTCGCAACTCCTCATATACTGAAGCAGTCATTGTAGAAATGCAGCAAGACCCGGACAATATCCAGGCTTGGGCTGACAAGTGACAAATAACATTTGCGCCACACAAGTGCCAGGCAATGACCATCTCCAACAACAAAGAATCTAACCATCTCCCCTTGACATTCAATGTCATTACGATCGCTGAATCCCCTACTATCAATATCCTGGGGGTTACCGTTGACCAGAAACCGAACTGGAGTAGTCATATATATACCATGGCTATAAAAGCAGGTCAGAGGCTAGGAATTCTGTGGCGAGTAACTCACCTCCCGACTCCCCAAAGCCTGTCCACCATCTACAAGGCACCAGTCAGGAATGTGATGGAATACTTTCCACTTGCCTGGATGGGTGCAGCTCCAACAACACTCAAGAAGCTTGATACCATCCAGGACAAAACAATCCACTTGATTGTTTGTGGTTAGGGTGCCAATCACTCCCTCCACCACCAATGCACAGTGCAGCAGTGTGTACCATCTACAAGATGCATTGCAGCAACTCACAAAGGCTCCTTAGATAGCACCTTCCAAACTCACGACCTCTACCATGTAGAAGGACAAGGGCAGCAGATGCATGAGAACACAACCACCTGCAAGTTCCCCTCCAAGTCATATACAATCCTGATTTGGAACTATATCGCCATTCCTTCACTGTCACTGGATCAAAATCCTGGAACTCCCTTCTTAAAGGCACTGTGGGTGTTCCTACCCCACATGGACTGCAGTGGTTCAAGGAGGCAGCTCATCACTACCTTCTCACAGGCAATTAAGGATGGGCAATAAATGCTGGCCTAGCCAGTGACGCCCATATCCCATGAATTAATATTAAAAAAAAAGAGATTTTGTAATCAATCCCAACTAATCGTGAGGAATGAACCTCAACCGTCTGATTTCCATGCTTGATAACTACTGTCTTACCATCACGATCTATTACTCAACAAGGACCCTTCCAGTCCCTATGATCCTCTCTTATATAAGACACCAAATCTCCTGAATTAAATTCCGTCTCAGATGGCCTTTTATGATGCCTCAGAGCTCTCCAAATTTTCTCCGAGACCTCAGCCTTGATGAAAGCCCATCTCCCTGCACACAAAGCATTCAAATGTGCAGAAAAAAAAAGTTCAACTAATTGTAGTACCATCTCGCACAAGAGGACTGTTGCACAGTACAGAAGGCAATTTGGGGTTCATATATGGACCAGTTGATAGGGACTATATTCCCCAACTGAAGCAAATTCTTTGCATGAACCACTTATGCCAGGGCAGTTGACAACTTGCAGTTTGGTTGTCAGCTAAGATTTTATGCAATATTTCATCAATCACTGCATGATTCCTGACAGAGCCCATTGCTGAAAGGACTTTCAGCTGCTGTATTCATAACCATAATGTTCATGTTTTCACACACATCTCTGTACTTGTCATTAGCAACTTCCCCTCCATTATCAGTCAGAAACTTAGCTGGTGCCCCTAGTCCAGTCTCTATCCATTTCTCCATGATTTTATCTGTAATCACCCTTATGTCCTTGCTATGTATTCTCGTAAAAAGACTAATTCTAGTTACTAGGTCTATAAAATGTAGAAAGAAGATATTCTTGTCATTGTCCCATACCTTTAAATCCATGGCAACTATCTCATTAATGCCAATGGAGGGCTGACAATAGAATGTAATGGCATCCTCTAATCTTTTCTATTATCCTTGTATGCTCATTATCAATTACACCTGCATTCTTTAGCAAGGTTTTTAATCTTTGACAGGATTGGTGAGCAAATTGTCTGTAACTGTAAGACAATTTGCTTTTTATCTGATTCTTATCACCTGATGCCATTAATACTTCTCTAACACTGACCAGAAATATCATGCTTTGTTAAGGGGATACAATAATGTCCTGATTGGGTAAACTGCAAATTCACTGACTTTTCAAAAACAATTACCTTACCATGCTCCATATCAAATTTCATTTGTGCTTTTTTCATTGAAGATTTACTGAACAGTCAAGGTACATCACCAAAGACTATATCAGTACTGATAAAGTGGCTTACCCCAGCTATTTTAAATGGAATTACTATTCTCTTCAGTGACTTCAATATGTTGTCATCACCAAACCTAAATCTGGTAGTACTTTTATACTGCTTAACCTTGCATCAATCCTCACTGCTGAGTGGATCCAGATAACATTGTTTACAATCAACTCATACTGTCGACATACAAGCACCATCTAATATAGCACAATTGAATGAATCTGCAACTAACACATTCATCACAGGACTATAGCTCCTTGTGACCAGTACAATTCGTTCAGATTCATCATTATCTTCCTCTTCTGCCTCAAAATTCCCTGTGTTGTGTTATTTTGAGGACCCTATGTCTTCACTTTGGGCAGTTCATTACATAATGATACTTTGAGTCACACCTAAAGCATTAATTGTTCCTTGGGCATTTCTGGGATTCATTTGCCTCTGATTGCTGTTCCAATTCTGTCTTCCACTGTAATATTCAGACCTGCTAAATGTGTTTCCATCCTCATTCCTCTGGTCTTTAACTCTTCTATAGTACATATGCATGCATCCAGTATCTGGAGCATTTCAAAATCCAAATGGAGTCCTCCATTCTTTGTGTCACCACAGAATTCCCTGTTTTCTCTACCAGGGCTACCAGAAATGACTCTGTCCCCAGACATTTCTTTAAGGCAGCAGACATCTGATCTAATATGGGGTCTTTTCCCAAGAACCGAACCAGAGTTAGAACCAGAAGCCTTTCCATATATGGCACCCTAGCACAATCTAGCAATTTAAATGCTAGCACCAAACAAGGGGTCTCCAAATTAAATTTTCTTAATCTTCCATGTAGTCTGTTAAAGTCTGTTAATATATTCCTCCATTGAAAAACCATCTGCTTTCCAAAATCTATCAAAGTCTGACGATGCCTCATATGCATTCAATAGGCCATCTCTCTTGTAAATGTCATCCAAGAATTCTAACAGAAGATCCAAACATTCATCAGTGTCCAACTGACAAGCATCCAGTTCACAAAACACTGCTTCTGATTTTACTTTTGATAGGAAGTGACAATGCCAAGGCCATACCTTGTTTCCTCTTTGGTAGAGATGTAACCTGTGTCCACATATCCACTTCATTCTTCCACTGGTCATATGGTTCAGACTCAGAACATTGGAGGGTAATCATACCCTGACAGTTTGCACTTCCTTTCTGCCATATTTTCCACAATAGCCGGGGAGATTCTGGTTTTCTATGTAAAAAAAATTCTTAGTTTCCAACTTTCAGCTTTAAGCAACCATCCTCTGCTACCATATTAAGTTCCAGAAAGCGTGTTATGAAAGGATGCTGGAGCCTATCTTTATTCAGTTTCACATTTATTGTGCAGAGTAAAAAGGATTACAAACAAGTAGCTCCTCACACAAAACTTCCTCCCGTCTCAGTAAGTGTCTCCGAAAAGTGCTCATGGCCCAATTAACACCCTCCACCTGTGTATAATTACACAATTAATAGTCTCTTTGGTATTAAGCACCTTGGTTTGAAGTGCGGTGAACCAGCATTATTACACACTTATGTCAAACACCCAATTAAGCCACAACAAATTGATCAATTTATACTTACCACATTTAATGCTCTGAGTTCCTTTGAGGAAGTTGACAAGGAAAGTGGTTTTGTACCAGAAATAACTGGCTGAATTGTCACAGAATCACAGAATAATACAGTGCAGAAGAGGCCCTTCGGCCCATCGAGTCTGCACTGATGCATTAAAACACCTGACCTGTCTACCTAATCCCATTTGCCAGCATTTGGCCCATAGCCTTGAATGTTATGATGTGCCAAGTGCTCATCCAGGTACTTTTTAAAGGATGTGAGGCAACCTGAATCTACCACCCTCCCAGGCAGGGCATTCCAGACTGTCACCACCCTCTGGGTAAAAAAGTTTTTCCTCAAGTCCCCTTTAAACCTCCCACCCCTTACCTTAAACATGTGACCCCTCGTAACTGACCCTTCAACTAAGGGAACAACTGCTCCCTATCCACCCTGTCCAAACCCCTCATAATCTTGTACACCTCAATCAGGACACCCCTCAGTCTTCTCTGCTCCAGCAAAAACAACCCAAGCCTATCCAACCTCTCTTCATAGCTTAAGTGTTCCATCCCAGACAACATCCTGGTGAATCGCCTCTGCACCCCCTCCAGTGCAATCACATCCTTCCTATAATGTGGCAACCAGAATTGCACACACATTGCCTTACCAAAGTTCTATACAACTCCAACATGACCTCCCTGCTTTTGTAATCTATGCTTCGATTGATAAAGGCAAGTGTCCCATATGCCTTTTTCACCACACTATTAACCTGCCCTTCTACCTTCAGAGATCTATGGACAAACACGCCAAGGTCCCTTTGTTCCTTGGAACTTCCCAGTGTCAGGCCATTCATTGAATACTTCCGTGTCACATTACTCCTTCCAAAGTGTATCACCTCACACTTTTCAGCGTTAAATTCCATCTGCCACTTTTCTGCCCATTTGACCATCCAGTCTATATCTTCCTGTAACCTAAGACACTCCACCTCACTGTTCACCACTTGGCCAATCTTTGTGTCATCCGCAAACCTACTGATCCTACCCCCCATATAGTTATCTATGTCATTTATATAAATGGCAAATAGGGGACCCAGCACAGATCCCTGTGGTACACCACTGGACACTGGCTTCCAGTCACGAAAACAGCCGTCTGTCATCACTGTCTCCTACAGCTAAGCCAATTTTGAATCCACCTTATCAAGTTACCTTGTATCCCATGTGCATTTGCTTTCTTGATAAGTCTCCCATGTGGGACTCTGTCAAAGGCTTTGCTGAAATCCATGCAAACTACATGAACTGCACTACCCTCATCTACACACCTGGTCACATGCTCAAAAAAATCAATCAAATTTGTTAGGCATGACCTCCCTCTGACAAAGCTTTGCTGACTATTCCTAATCAAATTTTGCCTCTCCAAGTGGAGATAGATTCTCTCCTTCAGAATTTTCTCTAATAGTTTCCCTACCTGTGACGGAGGTCTGTAGTTCCCTGGCTTATCTCTACAACCTTTCTTAAATAGTGGGACCACATTAGCTGTTCTCCAGTCCTCTGGCACCTCCCCCGTGGCGAGAGGGGAATTAAAAATTAGGGTTAGAGCCTCTGCAATCTCCACCCTCGCCTCCCACAGCATTCTGGGACACAAATCGTCCGGAACTGGAGATTTGTCCACTTTTAAGCCTTCCAAAACCTCCAATACCTTGTCACTCCCTATGATAATTTGTTCAAGAACCTCACAGTCTCTCTCTCTAAGTTCCATATCTACATCCTCATTCTCTTGGGTGAAGACAGATGTGAAGTATTCATTCAACACCCTACCAATGTCCTCTGGCTCCACCCACAAATTTCCCCCTTGGTCCCTAATGGATCCTACTCTTTCCCTGGTTATCCTCTTCCCATTGATATACTTATAGAATATCTTGGGATTTTCCCCACTTTTACCAGCCAGAGCTTTCTCATATCCCCTCTTTGCTCTCCTAATTGCTTTCTTAAGCTCCATCCTACACTTTCTGTACTCCACTAATGCTTCCATTGATTTGCTCTCCTTGTATTTGCTAAAAGCCTCTTTTCCTTCTCATCATACCCTGAATGTTTCTGGTCATCCATGGTTCTCTGGGCTTGTTGCTCCTACCTATTACCCTAGAGGGAACATGTTGGGCCTGTACGCTCCCCATTTCCTTTTTGAATACCCCTCACTGCTCTTCTGTAGATTTCCCGACAAGTAACTCTTTCCAGTCTACCTTGGCCAGATCCTGCCTTATTTTACTAAAATTCACTCTCCCCCAATCCAAAACTTTTTTTTGCAACTTGTCTATTTCTTTCTCCATAACAAGCTTAAATTGTACCATGTTATGGTCACTATCAGCAAAATGCCCCCCCACCAACACATCAACCACCTGTCCAGCTTCATTCCCCAGAATTAGGTCCAGCACTGCACCCTCCCTTGTTGGATCCTCTACATATTGAGCTAAAAAGTTCTCCTATATACATTTTAAGAACTCCACTCCATCCAAGCCCTTAACACGATGACTATCCCAATTAATGTTGGGAAAGTTGAAATCACCTAATATAATTACCCTATTATTTTTACACACCTCTGCAAATTACGCACATATTTGCTCCTCAATATCCCGCTGACTATCTGGGGGTCTATAATAAACACCTAGCGATGTGGCTGTCCCTTTTTTATTTCTAAACTCTACCCATAAAGCTTCATTTGATGCCCCCTCCAAGATATCATCTCTCCTTACTGCAGTAACTGACTCCTCGACTAATATTGCAATGCCCCCTCCTCTTTTACCCCCTCATCTGTCTCACCTGAAGATTCTATATCCCGGGATATTCAGCTGCCAATCCTGCCCCTCCCTCAACCATGTCTCCGTGATGGCTACTATATCACAATTCCACATGTCAATCATTGCCCTTAATTCATCCGTTTTACCTGCAATACTCCTGGCATTAAAGTAGAGGCCTTCCATCCTGGTCTTACTCCCGTTGTATTCCCTCTGACTTGTTCACTTTCCTGTGTTTAGCTGTGTCCCTATTCTGCTAGGAGTCTGCGTCCCCTCCCCCTGCCAAATTGGTTTAAACTTCTCCCAACAGCACTAGCAAACCCGCCAGCAAGGATGTTAGTCCCTCTCTGGTTCAGATGTAGACCTTCCTGTTTGTACAGGTCCCACCTTCCCCAGAAACGGTCCCAGAAGTCCAGGAATCTAAAACCCTCCCTCCTGCACCAACTCTTAAGCCATGCATTCATCTGTGCTATTCTCCTATTTCTATACTTGCTAGCACGTGGCACTGGGAGTAATCCAGAGATTTTAACCCGAGAGGTCCTGCATTTTAGTCTACTGCCTAACTCCCTGAATTCTTGATGCAAGACCTCATCCCTCTTTCTACCTATGTCATTGGTACCAACATGTACCATGACCTCTGCCTTATCACCCTCCCTCTTCAGGATGCCCTGCAGCCATTCAGTGACATGCCAGACCCTGGCACCAGGGAGGCAACACACCATCCTGGAGTCACGTTGACGGCCACAGTAGCGCCTATCTGTTCCCCTGACTATAGAATCCCCTATTACTATTGCTCTTCCTCTCTTTCCCCCTTCCTGTATAGACAGGCTGCTTGCGGTGCCAGAAGCTTGGCTCTGTCCGCACTCCCTGGAGGAACCAGCCTCATCAGCCTCCAAAATGGAATACCGATTTGCAAGTGGGACCCCAGGGGACTCCTGAACTACCTACCTGTTTCTCTTGGACTGCCTGGTGGTCACCCATTCCCTTCCTTCCTCAAGTCCCTTCAGTTGCAATGTGACCACCTCTCTATACGTGCTATCCACGATGCTCTCAGACTCGCAGATGCTCCACAGTGTTTCCAGCCGCCGTTCCAACTCTGAAACCCGAGCTTCCAGGAGCTGCAGCTGGACACACTTCCTGCACACATGTTGGTCCCGGGGACTGAAAATGTTCCCAGATTCCCACATGCAGCAAGAGGAGTAAACCACGGCTTCAAGCTCTCCTACCATGATTAAACCCTTTAAATTTAAAACTATAGAAGATTATAATTAAAAAACAATTAAGTCTTGCTAAAACAATGACTTACAATTCAATACACTTTGAAAAATACCAACAGGGACTTACTCACCAGTCAGCTGTGCTCTTTGGAAGCTCTCGGCTCCCCTCACTCCGAGGACAGGTAGGAAATGAAAGGAGCTCTTCACTCCCTCCTCACTGAACTTCCTCAGTTACCAAACTTCCACTATAGCACTCTAATGCAACCCAAGTCAGCACTCCAGTGCAAACAAAGTCAGCACTGCAAGATGGCCCACTTTTGTACTGACTGACTCTAGCCCCTGAAAACTGGTTTAAGCCAATTCTCTAATTAACAAGGTGCAGCTGCAAGCAGAGCCTGCGTGAACCCTGTTTAAAGCTGGTCTAAAACTCACCTTCTCCAACCCAAACAGCAACTGTTAAGTTAATCTGCTGAATAAAAGACAGATTAGACTTAAGATAAAATTAACCCTTAATTATCCTCAGTTACCAAACTTCCACTATAGCACTCTAATGCAACCCAAGTCAGCACTCCAGTGCAAACAAAAAATTGTCCCAGCCCTTTGGAAATGGGCTGGCAGGTGAGAGGGCTGGCAATTTGGCATAGGGAGGCATCAGGAGGGGAGCATATTGCCAGTGGCAGGAACCCTAGCGGCATGCCACTAAAGAGCCACTTTCTGTACCCGCGGGCATTTTGTTTGCATCATGATGGCCCACTGCTGTGTGATGAGACTGCCAGATAAACCTTGGCAGCCTCCCCATGGGTTCCCGGGGTCCCTCCTTGATGGCCACACTAAGGCCGAGGGTGTCAACAGCTGCCCCCCATGCCTAACTCACCACCGCTGCAGCAAACTCCCCATCCCCCCATGATTGCTGGAGTCTGCCTGCCTGGCCCGGCTTCCTAGAAACACTTAGTGTCTTCAAAGGTACATTGGCATTAAGATATCCTCTTCCTCGTGCTGCTGCCTCAGCCGTGGCCAACGCTTGCAGTTGCACTGGCAAGGCTGCTAAGCTGCCAGCCCTCTGACTGGACGGTGACACTGGCGGCGGCCTGCTAATTGGCTGCCACGGACAAAATGCTGCCCCATGCTCCCGCCACCCACCGGAGCAGAGTTGGCTTCTGTTTTTGGACCTGATGGCGGGATGTCATCGGGGCTAACAAAATTCAGCACAATGAGTCAAATTAAAATAATCTTAGAAGTACTAAATTGGGTCTTGTGCTCTCATGCAGCTAACCTAAATCATCAAACAGTAAAATAACATAGAGCATAAGTGAGCATATTTCTGAAATGGTATCAGCTTGAAAGGTGGATAATTCTGGTTAACAAAATAGAATAGTATTTTTTATGAGTGTGATAAATCAATGAGATATTGGAGTACACACTTTCATCTTCATTGCATGGGTGTTAATCTGGCAGTGTAGATTGCCTGCCCATGATAGAACCAGTTTAATTTACATGCTCTTGAAATCAATGAAATAAAAATTGGTCTGGATTTATAGTGGCCGGGAAATCCACTCTGCAGGTTACTGCATATAAGGTGAAGACACAAACAAAATAACAGCAACCATTTACCATTTCTGCTATATTAATTATTGCAATGTATGATTACTTTATGTTCACCCTGGGCAGGGTGCACATTCAGCAGTAGATTACACTTGAATTACCTCTGAAGTAAACTTGAACTAACCTCACCAGATTTTGTACTATCTGAATATCTCATCCAGATTTTTATTTAAGCGCACACAACGGGAGTAATTCTGACTCTTGGCCATACTGTGAGACAGGCGATATCAAATTAGTTGCTTGAAGTAAATGAAAATGAGAATCGAGACAGATGTATAATGGGCAGAAGATTTGATATTGCTCGTTTTTCACTATCAGCCAAAGTCAAAATTGCCTCCAGAGTATTTATTGTAAATGGAATTCTCACCAGTAGATTTCCCATGGCATTTCCCCTCAGATAGTCCAGTACCTGAATTGCACCTTCTGATGTATCTGTTGTTTCACTGCAGCCTGAAATACAATGGGATAGATTTTCAACATGCCACCCAACATAAGACTGGCATTGAAGATCAGCTGCCTATCATAGAGGCTGTCTGATTTTTATCCATTAAAATCAGGGGCAGGATTTTGCGTTTTGGGTCACAACACCAACTTTGGGGTCAAATTGGGGTCCCGACCCTGTGTTGTGTCAAGAGCAGTCAACAGGTAGTGATTTTCCCTGAATTGACCAATTAATGACCAGACGAGCACTCAACATCCTATTAAGGGTGGCAGGCAAGCTCTTGATGCTGGAGGACCAATAGGAGGCCGTCCAGGACGGAAGGAGCTGCAGCCTGCCATTATAGGTAAGAGAGAGAGAGTGCACCCTTATCTTGAGGCACCCTCTCAGTAATTTAAAAACATATAAAATAATAGATGGCCACAGCTGCCAGGTCACCAGTCTGGAGGGCAAATTCTTCCACAGAGCACCTGCAGCAGCAGCTGCAGTCAGGTAGATGGGGGCAGCCTCAAAGTCTGCTTGGAGGGCTGTTCCCCAGTCTGTCGTTGGGAAAGCTGCCTCCATGCAGCTGGCCTGCCTGTTCCTGACACCACAGGGGGCCCGCAAGCCGACTGGAAAATTCCAGTTGGCCTCTGATAATTGGTCTTAATTGACCTTTAACTCACCTCAATTGGTTACTTGCCCTTACGCCCCCAATCCCGCATCCGGGAAAATGCCTCAAGGGCAGGATGGTGCTGGCAAACCAGCACGTTGACCAGCATCATGAAATTACGTGACTGCCCATCTCCGTTCTCCCCTGCCCATGCCGGGGTGAAAATCCTGCCCCAGATCTCAATAGAAGTGAAAATCGCAGGATTTCGATTATGAATGGACGATCCACAATGGGTGGCATGTTGAAAAATTTACCCCAGTAGCTGTCACACTTCGCTAAAACACAGCAAATTTCCTGAAGCAACATATTGTGTGACTGACAGAAAGTAAAAGCACTATGGCCGTGGAAATTTGGCTCCATAGCACTGCTGGTTGCTACAGAAGCCCGAAATTCAAAAAATGTTGGCCAGCATACTTCCGGTTACTTCCGGAGCAGCCTGCACAGCATGCCCTGACTGTAAGAAATCTAGCATAAGCATGCCGTGCATGTGTGACACGAGGAGAATTGTGATGCCAAACAGCCTCCAGAGCTGATTTCGTGCATGAGCTGTCATTTGGGATTATGCTGATCATGGTAAAGCCTTCTCTTAATCACTCCCTGATGAACATGTGCTCAACTGCAGGATGGACCCCCTCACAAGCACTATTTAAAGTGCTAACCATGCAGCTTTCAGGTGAGGTGCTTTTGAATTTCTTTTGCTGGTACAGATTTAGTGTTGAGTGTTATTGAAGGAGTTTTGAAAACTTTTCAGATTCACAGGGGAGTGGTGTTGGACTTTGACAAGGTCAGACCAGTTGGAAGACCTGTTAGGAGAAAGCCATCTTCAATAATGGGCTATAATTGTAGTTCCTCTTGGGCTGCAGCATGATTTAGAGATGGAGCACAGGTAGCAGAGAGGAGAAGCTGTGCACAGAAGGAGGAGGAGGAGGACTCTCAATAGTTGGCCATACCCACCAAGGCCATCTCAGCTCAGATCAGTGTTTGACATGCCTACGTTTCACCAAGGAGACGGTGATTGAACTGTGCTAGCTTCCAGAAACCTGACCTCCAGCCACACAGTGGTGAAAGGACAGTGCTGCCAATGGCTGTGAAGATCACAATGGCCCTAAATTTCGACACCAGTGGATTTTTCCAGGCAGGAGAAGGAAACATTAGCATCATTTCACAGTTCGCCATCCATCAGTGCATCACAGAGGTGAAAAAGGCCCGGTACAGAAGGTGAGAGGACTTAATTGTATTTTCACTTGCAACAGAGAAACATGAAGAGGAAGCATGTGGTTTTTCTAGGCTAGCACCCAATGGTATTGGATGTCATGGACTATGCATTCATAGCTCTGCAAGCCCCACACGTTAACGGAGATATGTTTGCAACTGCAAGGGCTACCATTCCATTAACATGCAGTTGGAGTGCAAGCATGCACAGAAGATCCTGTCAGTGAATGTCCACTATCCTGGCAGCAGCCACAACACATTCTCTGACAGTCAGCCATTCCTGCCATTGTTGGGCCACCATGAAGAACTAGAGGCTGGCTGCTGTACGACGAGGGAACTCGCTCTACTCCTGGCTCATGACTCTCCTCCAGGACCCGACCATGTGTGGACAGAGTGCCTATAATGAGAGCCATGAGGCCACCGGGAATCTCGTGGAGCAAACCAAAGGTGTGGTGGTTTGCTGCAGCCTGCACAACCTCATTATCATGAGGGTTCAGCCCTGCCACAAGGCCTCCGAAGGACACCTCTGGAGGAGGAATAGGATGAAGGCAGAGGCATGTGGGACCCCATTTCTCTGGACAGGATGGCTGTACTCAGACTCTCTCTAATTCCCCACATCACCATTGCTCCACAATACTCCACCTTTCAATCCCTCTGCTATGGACCATCACAGCGTCCTCTTGGCCAAAATCCTGAAATAAAAGCTACCAACAAAAAATCCATTCCATAACATCTTTATCCAACAACACCTCCAATAATACATACAAAACTGAACTATTCAACCTTGTGCATTCCCTTAGTGCCTGTCTTGTAGGTGCCTTTACCTGTCCGAGTGCTCCTACACAGTGCTACCCCAATGGCTGCAGCATAGCTGATGGAAGGCTGCTGACTTTAAGTGGAGGAGGCCCAGCATCAGACAGCACCACCTCATGATGGCCGGCAGCAGTCTGAGCTGGCTAGCTGAGAGGCAGCAGCAAAAGCACTGGCGCAGTGAGAGAGGTGGGAGAACGAATGCTGTCATCATGAGGGAGGACAGCAGGTTTGTGTACTGCAGATCCACTGCCACTCTCCTGAGGCGGTGCCTTAGCAATCCTAGCAAACTGCTGGAACAGATTGCTGGACAGTTGTGAGACGCAGAGGTGAGGTGAGAGTGACTACACTTGCGATCAAGGCAGCATTTGACCGAGTATGGCATCAAGGAGCCCGAGCAAAATTGAAGTCAATGGGGAGCAGGGGAAAAACTCTCCACTGGTTGGAGTCATACCTAGCACAAAGGAAGATGGTTGTTGTTGTTGGAGATCAATCATCTCAGACCCAGGCCATCACTGCAGGAGCCTTGGCCCAACCATCTTCAGCTGCTTCATCAATGACCTTCCTTCAATCATAAGGTCAGAAGTGGGGATGTTCGCTGATGATTGCACAATGTACAGCACCATTCGCAACTCCTCAGATGCTGAAGCAGCCCCTGTCTAGATGCAGCAAGATCTGTACAACATTCAGGCTTGGGCTGATGATGGCAAATAACATTTGCACCACACAAGTGTCAGACAATGATCATCTCAAACATGAGAAAATCTAACCATTTCCCCTTGACCCAGAAACCCCACCAACAACCTAGGGTTTACCATTGGCCAGAAACTTAATTGTACCAGCCACATAAATACCGTGGCTACAAGAGCAGGTTAGAGGCTAGGAATTCTGTGGCGAGTAATTCATCTCCTGTTTCCCCAATGCCTGTCCACCATCTACAAGGCACAAGTCAGGGGTTTGATGGAATACTCTCCACTTGCCTGGATGGGCAGAGCTCCAACAACACTCAGAAGCTCAACGCTATTCAGAACAAAGCAACCTGCTTGGTCGGCACCCCATCCATCACCTTCAACATTCACTCCCTCACCAGCAGCGCACAGTGACAGCAGTGTGTACTATTGGACAGCAGTGGTTCAAGAAGGCAGCTCATCACCACCTTCGCAAGGGCAATTAGAATTAGGCAATAAATGCTGACTTTGCCAATGATGCTCACATCCCAGGAACAAATAAAAAAAGAGACTTTGCATGCCCTTTGAGCACTGGTATCTGCAGCAATGCTGGCGGTAGTCTGAGCTTGCATGATAACAAGCACAGATCTCATGACCTCAGTCTGAGTTTCCACTGCAGCAATCAGACACATGGTGGCATCTGTCTGTGCTGCAGTAGAAGCTGAGACATTGGTCACCAAATGCTACATCGCGGCTGGGTTCACATGTGTTCTCATGGATGGGCTTCAAACTCTCTGCGAAGCCTTGTGCCAAGTTGGAGTTGGACTCCGCATGCTCCTTAACAATGGCAAGAAGCTCAATGGCAGACTTGCCAAATGCACCAAACATCTCAATGTATATGCCCATCGGCATTCTCCTGTACTCCCCATCAATGTCCTCACTGAGTGCTCGACAGCAGAATTCATCTGTGATCTTGACTCTGAAGAGCTGGCACATGAACTATCCTTTCTCCCTGGCCTGGCTGCAACCTGCTCCTGCCTGGTGACTCACCACTCGCTGCTGCTAACTCTAGGCTACCTTTTAAAGTATGTGAAATACCAGTACTTGTGCTGGTGGCTGCGAGTGTCAGATCAAGTGACAGTCCTTCTTCATAAGACTTCTGCTTTTGCTCTCACCCTTCAGCATGAGGCTGTACTGGTTGGCCAGGCAGCAGTTCTTAGGTATCTCAAAGTATAAATGTAGGAAGGATAGGCTTGAGTGAGGGTGGGGGTTGGGTAGAGAGCAAGAGGTCTATTGTCACAATATCTCCAGATTACTCTTCATGCCAAATAGCAGGACGAGGGTGAAGTTGGATTTGAGAAGGGGCATAAGGCAGGAACAAACTGTCATCCTGAATGTTCTTGGTGACAGTAGATGCAATGACCTCAGTAACAGCTGGCCCCATGATGCAGAGCACCACCTCCTGCAAAGGGCTCAGGAGCAGGCTCAAAGGGGCCGAATGGTCTCTTCCTGCTCCTAATTCATATGTTCATATGAAATGCAGGAATGCCTTTCCCCTGTCAGTTTGCTGCTGCTCCCTGTGGTTATGCGTGACTTTGACATGCAAGAGAGAGGTAAGAATGTCAGTGAGTGTCTTGAAATATGTTTGGGTGATGTGCCTGCCAGAGCTGAATACCTGGAGTTACGTGGAAGCTGCAAGGTGTGGATGTGAGGGTGCAGCATTGATAAGTGTGTAAAGGTAAGGTGGAATATCTGTTAGGCATGAGTCCTGATTGCAGATGGATGCATGATGGGGGGATGTGGTGATTTGAGCAACATGAAAGGCTGGTGGTCTGGTGGGTAGAAGATGACCTTTGAAGCTGGATTCACTGACCTTGAATCCCCATGTATTTATTTTCTGGCAGTGCAGCCAGGTTCTCAGGGCCAGACTTCGTAACCACCTGCTCTCATTCCCTTCACAAAGTGTGCCTTGAGGGCCTCCTGGACTCCTGGGGAAATATCACCTCTCTCCACCTTTCGACATCCATCACTAAGGCCTCCAGTGCTACATCCGAAAACCTGGAAGATCCCTCTCTGCCCTGTTGCTCCATTTTCTGTCTTCTACCTTCCAGCAACTGTCCAGAGTGGGAGATCTGAAAGAGAGGCCTTCAAAATCCAGACTGGGGTCAAGCAAGGCTGTGTGATGGCCTCCATACTATTTACAATCTACCTGACAGTGGCTATTCACCTCATGAGCGATCAGCTGCCCTCTGGTGTGAGTATTAAATACCGTCTAGATGGAAAACTCTTTAACCTCAGTCACCTCCATGCCAAAACTAAACTGACAACCATAGACATACATGATCTACAGTTTGTGGATGACTGCAGTGTCATTGACCACTCGGCATCAGATGTGCAAGCCACTCTCGATCTCTCCAATTCTGCATACAAGAGACTCGGCCTGTCCTTGAATGTTGCCAAAACAAAACTGATATATCAACCCACACCTGGTCAGCCAAATATTCCAGCTCCCATATATGTTGAAGGAGAGACTTTGGAATATATTGAGCACTTCCCATACCTTGGCAACCACCTTTCCCAAAAGGTTGCCAATGACGTGGAGATCCAACACTGGATCAGCTCATCTTTCTACAAACTACAGCAGCGAGTGTTTGACAACAAAGACCTCTGCAAGTCAACAAAAGCCCTAGTGTACAGAGTAGTGTTGTTACCACACTCCTATACTGCAGTGAGGCCCGGACTGTACATCAGCGACACATAAGAGTGCTGGAGAAATCCCATCAGCAATGCCTCCGCCGCATCCTCCAGATTCAATGGGAGGACAATCGGACAAACACTAGTGTCCTTCTTGAAGCTAGTTCCGCAAGTATTCAGGCAAAACCCCTGCAAAACCAACTTCGATGGATTGGACACCGTGTCCGGATGGCGGAACTGTGTCCCCCACCCGGTCCTGTTTCCTCAACTCTCAAATGGCCAGCGTTCCAGGGAGAACAAAGAAAATGCTTCAAAGACACTCTGAAGCTCTCTTTGAAGTACAGCAGCATTGACAGTGATGACTGGGAGGAGCTTGCTACCAATCGTTCAAAATGGCAACAACTGTCCATCAAGCTGCATCATGCTTTGAGTCCAAACACCTTAATGATGAGGCAGAGCAGCGGCAGAGAAGGAAAGAAAAGGAAGCAAATCCTGTACTCCAGGACCCACTACCTCGTGGGATGTCCTGCCCCATGTGCCCAAAGATCCACGGGTCTAGAATTGGCCTGTTCAGTCATCTGAAGACCCCTGGCAGAAACTAGTGACCTTGAGTCGACGTCATCCTCGAATCATGGGACAGCCGACAATGATAATGACCTCCAGCAAAGTCTTCCTGAGACTGTTCAAGTGGTTCCTGTAGCATGAGTGCACCTCCCAGGGACAGCTGCCTTTAAGAAGTGCAGGCGAGATGTACGGCATGCTAGCCATGCACACTGCTGGGCCCCCTGTTGAATGCGCGCCCAGTCAGCCACATGTTTCATGCTATTGAGCATGTTGATGAGCAGGCAGCCTGGCATTTGTGTGCTGCCTGCCTCAATGGGACCAGGCACTGGTGACCTCGCGCCTGTTATTGAGCCTAATCCAATTTTTCCTTCCTTACAGATACTGAGCAACATAACAGGTCTCATAGGTATAATATTTGTAAAGTTATTTATCTGTCACTTACAAAATTTGTGTAAGATGCAAGTAACTTTTTTGTTCTTTCCTCTGCAGAATCTTTCTACTCAGTTGTTCGTATCCTAATCTAATTACTTTTTTGCTCTCTTCCTACAGGGAATTATCCATCTTTGCTTAAGATGCAAATGTTTTATTTAAATGTCAGATATTAATTAGAAAATAAGAATCTAAATAGGGTAGAGGAGCAAAGGGATCTGACAGTACAATACACAAATCACTAAAGGTTATGATACAGATTAACATGTCCATAACAAATCAAACCAAGCTCTAGAGTTTATTTCTAGAGGAAAGTATCGACAATTGGTGAGACCACACTTAGAGTACTGTATATAGTCTGGTCGCCATATTATAAAAAGGATATACTGACAGTTTTGAGTGTACAAAAAAGATTTACAAGGATTATACAGGACTTTGAGGTTAGACCTATCAGGAAAGCATAAACATGCTGGTTCTCTTAAAGAGAAGATTGACCTAATAGAGATCTTTAAAATTATGAAATATTTTGATAAAGTAGACACAAGAGGCTGATTTTCCCAAGATCATCGGGACCTCAATATCAGGCACAATTCCAGGTCAGGAACCTGGTAGTGGCTGTGTCGGGATGTTGGTTGCGATCTTCCCAGAGGTGACCAATTAAGAAGCCACCTCCAGGAGAACTGTACAATTAAGGATGGTGGGTGGAGGAGGGAAGCGGGAGACCCAATAAGAAGGCACACAGCGATGTCCAGCTGGCAGACGCAGAGGGAGAGGTGGGTGCTGCTGATGTAGGTAGGAGAATGCAAGGGCGCCTCAAGATGGAGGCGCCCTCTGAAGTGTAAAAAGTAAGTGTGGCCACAGCTATCAGGCCATCATTGAGGAGGGGCCTGTGGCTACGTGTTGGCCCTCTGGCACCAGCTGCTCCAGGAAGGGGTGCAATGGGGGAATTAAAGAAAGCCTTGCTAGACCACCACCCCCCCCCCCACCCCACTTCTCCTCCACTGCTGGGAAGCTGCCTCCAGGCACCTGTTGAGCTTTGGGAAGACTGAAGTCATTGTTTCCGGTGTCCGCTCAAAACTCCGTTTCCTAGCTGCTGAATCTAACCCCCTCCCTGATAACAGTCTGAGATTAAACCAGTCTGTTCACAACCTTGGTGTCACATTTGACCCCGAGATGAGCTTCAGACCTGATAGTGGTGCCAATACAAGGGTCGTCTATTTCCACCTCTGTAATATCACCCAACTTCGCCCCATCTCAGCTGCTGAAACCCTCATTCATGCCTTTATTACTTCTAGACATGATTATTCCAATGCGCTCCTGGCTGGTTGCCCACATTATACTCTCTGTAAACTTGCGGTCATCCAAAACTCTGCTGCCTGTGTCTTAACTCGCACCATGTCCCGTTCCCCTATCATCACTGTGCACACTGACCTGCATTGGCACCTAGTCAAGCAATGCCTTGATTTTAAAATTCTCATCCTTGTTTTCAATTCCCTCCATGGCCTTGCCCCTCCCTATCTCTGTAATCTCCTCCAGCCTCACAACCCTCAAAGATATCTGCATTCCTCTAATTCTGGACTCTTGTGCATCCCTGATTTTAATTGTTCCACCATTGGTGGCCTGGCCTTCAGCTGCCTAGGCCCCAAGCTCTGGAAGAGCCTCTCTCCAGCTCTCCACCTCACTTTCCTCCTTTAAGACACTCCTTATAACTGACCTCTTTGACCAACCTTCTGGTTAACTGACCTAATATCTCTTTTTGTTTCTCGGTTTCATACTTTGTTTTGTAATGGTCCCTATGAAGCACCTTGGGATGTTTTATTACATTAAAGGAGCTATATAAATGTTTTTATTGTTATTGTTTGGCCTAAGCAGTGGGCTCATCTGCCACCAAGAGGATCCCGGTGGCGTCACCAATTTGACCTTAAGTGGCAGCTTAATTGAGCCTAATTAACTATCTGCTGCTGGGCAGATAGCCAGTGCCTGTCAGGCTCCGCCTCCAGCAAGATCACTCAGAGGAGGGATCGAGTTGGCGAGGTGCCCGACATGAGATTCTCTAATTTTCCTCCCGGTCCCACCTCCAAACCCATCTTTGCGGGACTGGGAAAATTCAGCCCCGAGAGTGTTTTTCCACTCATGAGGAAGAGCATAACCAGAGGCCATCAATATAAAATAATCACCAAAAAATCCAATAGGGAATTCAGAATTCAGTGGCGCAAGGGCGGCACAGTGGTGCAGTGGTTAGCACCGCAGCCTCACAGCTCCAGCGACCCGGGTTCAATTCTGGCTACTGCCTGTGTGGAGTTTGCAAGTTCTCCCTGTGACTGTGTGGGTTTTCGCCGGGTGCTCCGGTTTCCTCCCACAGCCAAAGACTTGCAGGTTGATAGGTAGATTGGCCATTATAAATTGCTCCTAGTATAGCTAGGTGGTGGGGGAATAGTGGGGATGTGATAGGGAATATGGGATTAATGTAGGATTAGTATAAAATGGGTGGTTGATGGTCGGCACAGACTCGGTGGGCCGAAGGGCCTGTTTCAGTGCTGTATCTCTAAATAAATAAATAAAATCTACTTACCCAGAGAGTGGTGAGAATGTGGAACTTGTGACCAAAGAGAGTAGTTGAGGCGAATTGTATAGATGCAATTCAGGGAAAGCTAGACAAACATATGAGGGAGAAGGGGATAAAAGGTTAATGAATAGAGTTAAATGAGGAAAGATAGTAGGAAACTAAAGTGAAGCATAAACACCACCATGGACTGGTTGGGCCAAATGGTCTGTATATTCTATGTAATTCTATGAAACAAAACCAGAAAATGCTGGAAATACCCAGCTGGTCAGTCAACATCCGTAAAGGGAAAAGATAGGTTAACATTCCAGGTGTAACCCTTCACAAAGAACTGAAAACTAAAAGATTGGCAAGGAAAGAACAAAAAGATCTTGCATTTATGTAGTGCCTTACATGGCCTCAGAAAGTTACAAATACCTTACAACCAATGAAATATTTTTGACATGGAGTCACTGTTGTAAAGTAGAGTTGCAGAAGAAAAGACAAGAGTGGAGGCAACAGTTGGTCATGAATAATCGGTCTGTCGTCATAAGCAAGTTGGCTATAAATGTCACAAGACCTCAATAGCATGATCTGCCCTCTGTCAGTGCCTGCAGCTGACTGGTGTTATCACTCTTTGACTCAGGCCTTCCTGTAAATTGTCACACTATCTCAGCTTTGATATTCCAAGCTATCTTCTCCAAGCTGGGCCCATTCCAACAATTTCTGCCCAGTATTCAGCCATAGGGCATACATGCCCTTGTCATCATAGACCATTCCTTCTCATTGACTCATTGCTGGGTGATCTATCATGACAGCTGATACATAGAAATATCCTTGTGTGACAAATGAAACTATGCACTTAAAATGTTATTAGTTTGTAATATTCTCTGAGTGGTTAGGGACATTTGATCCCTTTTATTATGCATATTTGAAAGAAAAAAATAAAGCAAAAACAGGGAAAAAAGGAGAATACTGGAAAGACTAAACTGTTATAGAGGGAAGTTCTCAAAATAAAGTCCTGAAGTTGGGACATGTAGGGAATAATTTTCTGAGTTTACACTACAAGTGGAGGTGGGTGGAAGGCAATTGGGGTGCTCAGTGAAAAATTGCCTCTCTGATACAAACATACGAACATACGAATTAAGAGCAGGAGTAGGCCAGTCGGCCCCTCGAGCCTGCTCCGCCAATCAATATGATCATGGCTGATCTGATTGTAACCTCAACACCACATTCCCACCTACCCCCAATAACCTTTCACCCCTTGCTTATCAAGAATCTATCTACCTTGACCTTAAAAATATGCAAAGACTCTGCTTCCACCGCCTTTTGAGGAAGAGTGTTCCAAAGACTCACGACACTCTGAGAGAAAAATTCTTCTCATCTCTGTCTTAAATGGGCAACCCCTTATTTGTAAAATGTGACCCCTAGTTCTAGATTCTCCCACAAGAGGAAACATCCTTTCCGCACCCAACTGCCAAGACCCCTGAGAATCTTGTATGTTTCAATCAAGTCGCCACTTACTCTTCTAAACTCCAGCAGATACAAGCCTAGCCTGTCCAACCTTTTCTCATAAGACAACCTGCCCATTCCCAGTATTAGTCTAGTAAACAGTAAACATTCTCCGAACTGCTTCCAATGCATTTACATCCTTCCTTAAATAAGGAGACCAATACTGTACACAGTACTCCAGAGGTGGTCTCATCAATGCCCTGTATAGCTGAAGCATAACCTCCCTACTTTTGTATGTAAGTCCCCTCGCAATAAATGATAACATTCTATTAGCTTTCCTAATTACTTGTTGTACCTGCATACGAACCTTTTATGATTCATGCACTAGGACACCCAGATCACTCTGTATCTCAGAGCTCTGCAATCTCTCACCATTTAAAAAATATGCCTATTTTTTATTCTTCTTGCCAAAATGGACGATTTCACATTTTCCCACATTATACTCCATTTGCCAGATTTTTGCCCACTCACTTAACTTATCTGTATCCCTTTGTGTCCTCCTTATGCCTTCTTCACAACTTACTTTCCTACCTATCTTTGTGTCATCAGAAAATTTAGCAACCATACCTTCGGTCCCTTCATCTAAGTCATTTATACCCAACCACTTGAACAGCAGTTCCAGTATATGGTACGGCCTCTTGCACCCATCATTCTAACATTTGTTTTTTTTCTGTAGGTCTGGTAGGCCAGCACTCCCAATGGAAGAAAGTATCGTACAGCCCCCTACATTCCTCTCATCACTATTTGCAGCTACCATTACAGCTACATACAAATTCCATAGAATGCAATAGGTGAATTTGAGACGGTATTGCTGTGTAACAGTTCCAAGGTGGAGAGAAGTGAGACATGGCGATGGAGGCAAATCAGTTTATGATATCAGGCCTAATTGCACAGTCACTCCTCCTGAAATGGATAGAATCATATGTCTTAGCTTTCTGTGGCAAAGTGGAATTGCTGAGCACCATAAATTTTCTGAAAACACTGAAGCAAGATCAAGAAGTTGTTAAGGATTTTTTCTGGTTTGCAAGGCTGGAAAAATGACTGGCACTGTTGCTTAGGTACGCAGGTTTACAAAGTCCTTTCAGACAAACTAATTGCTGCCCTGGGTCATCACTGCCTGGTCTCTCTGGCAACCAATATCACCTGATGGGTATGATAGTGTAGTGGCCATGGTACTTGACAAGTAACTTAGATATCATAAGCTCAAAGCCTATGACAGCAAGTTATGAAACTGCATTTGATAAACCTGATAAGTTATGAACTCGAAACAGGAGAATTGAATATGAATGCTGTTGGGTTGTTGAAAAAAAAAGCGGCGTATTTTCTGAGAAAGCTTGTAAATCACCCCCTCCTAGTCTGGCCTACTTCAGAGGAGATAAAGAATCATCCCCATGGTGTTGACTAGTGTTATATCTAAGTCACTCAGTTGTATGAACAATATTAGAGGTGGGCAATAAATGCAACCTTGTCAGTGCCACACCATATTCTGAAAACATTTCTTTTAAATCTCTTTGGAAATCATCAAATATTTTTGGGCAGAAATTTGTCTAGAATGCTCTAAGAATACAAAATTGTTGTTGTTTTTGGAGTGCGCGCCTGATCACAAGAAAGCATCTAAGGTCCCAAATTGGCACCCATTCCTAATTTACATGTAATAGTTGGGCTTCCAGCTCCACCCAAGCTGTTCATTGGCAGCATGCCTAATGGGGTCTTCATTTTGCATATCACTGATGCCATTTAGACAGAGCCTGCACCTCTTACTGAGAACAATAGCAGTTTTCGAGTGCTGCAGTAGCATTAGAAGGAGATGGATTGAAACGTCCTGAAGTAAATGGAGGAGAGTGATGGGAAATGGGTGAAGGGAAGAAGTATGAGTGCTGGGGCTACAGATAAAACAGGGCTAAGTAGGGAGTAATAAGAGAACTGAGTTAGCAGGTCTACCATAGCAACTCGTGTGAGGCTATGAAACTTTCTACTGCAATGGTGGGGTTTGCGGGCAGCGATTAGAGGGGAAGAAGATAACTCTCCCTCCTGCTGACCTTTTCCACCGATATCTCCAATGCAGTATCAGAAAAAGTAAGCGGTGGGGAGTTCTTGCTGCTTCTGTTCTGCCTGACATTTTCAGCAATGTTAGTTAACAGTTTCCTGCAGCCAAAGTGGACCTTCCCTTTAAGAGGTACAGGCTGTGTTTAAATAGTGTCAGCAATGTACAATGTTGACATTCCCCACCCCCACCGCCTCCGCCCCCAGCACAGTTGGACAAGCTGCATAGGATGGTGCACCCAGCACAAGTGTGCAAAAGCAAGGGTAGGATAAAGGATGACCCAGCAAGTAGTTTTCTGGAGGGAGAGCTCTCATTCTGCCATAGCAGGCACATATGAAGACTTCCAGGGCCCACTCTACATAGCAGGACTGATGGTTATACACAAATATCACCTAAATACACTGTGTCCCTGCCAGCAAGCTTGATTCCAATGTTGAAGAGCACAGTGGAGCCCATATCTAACTTCTACACTGTCTTAGTGCACAGTATCCATCCCATGCAGTCAACCATGAAGTGAGAGATCAGGTCCATGAGCACCGCAGTGGATCCCACTTTTAGTGGGATACCTGTTGTCACCAAGCAGCCAGCCTCTGACCTGATGGTCTTGGTGGAATAGAGAAGCAATTGATGATTGGCATAGTATGAAGGCATCATAACTACTGCCAGGAAACCAGAGACAGGGCTGCATTAGTCAGTGCCTGTGGTCAGACACACCAGTTGTACATTCAAAAAATAGAAGCCCTCGCTGTTGTTAAAAAGTGCTGGTGCATGGCAGGGAGTATGCAGGGCTATGTGACTTGAGTCTATTATTCCTTGCAGCTGTGGAAAGTGAGTAATTCATGAAAACTTTAAAGTCTTTCTTCTTGTTTGTCAGCCTTCATTAGGAAGACAATGAATTGGAGGCATCTTGCAAATAGTGCATCTGTAAACTGGCGATCGAGGTGTGCTCAGCAAACTGACTAACTTTGCTGATGTCTCTGGAATGATCCAGATGCATAAAATTAAAATGCCACTATCAGCTTCACCTCCAAGGGAAGTGCTGGGCATGCCCTGGTACTGAGCTCCAACTCGTGCTGCAGCATATGTCAAAGAGGGTAGAATATGGAAGGTCAGCCAGGAGTGTGTTGGAATAGTCATGTCTAGAGATGATAAAGGCATAAATGAGGGTTTCAGCAGCAGATGGCCTGAGGCAGGGGTGAAGTTGGGTGACTTTATGTAGGTGGAAATAGGCTGTCTTAGTGATGGCGTGAATACATGGTCGGAAGCTCGTCTCAGGGTCCAATATGATGCCAAGGTTACATACAGACTGGTTTAGTCTCAGACGGTTGTCAGGCAGAGGGATTGACTTGGTAGCTAGGGAACGGAGTTTGGAGCGTGGACCAAAGACAATGGGCTGCATTTTAAGAGTCCGTCGCTGAAGTAGGCAGCAGACATAAATAAATGTGGCTTGCATGCATGGGCACCACGTCACGGAGCCACCACAATTTCAAACGCAGTGGCTCATTTGCATGGCCACGGCGTCCGCCCCCCGCGATGACATGGAGGAGTGGGCGAGCCATCGCCAGCAACAGCATCTGCTGCTAATGCGCAGGTGCCGGTAACACTTTTAAAGGGCTTACAGCCCTCAGTGGAGATTTAAAATTTAAAGGCCAGGTAAGTGAACGTTACAATTACATTACCTTCCCGAGCATTCCCCTCCCCCCACCTCGCAATGGCATTTCAAAATATTCCTGCCCTTCCCTCCACCACCCCCCCGGAATTCGTTTATGAAGAATTTGACCGTTCCCCACCCCCCTCCCCCACCAAAGTTCACCACCTTTGCCCTTTACCCCTTCATATCACACCCCCCAACCAATCCTCAGCGATTTTACCCTACTCCACCCCTACCGCATAGAGAAAATATCCTCCTCCCTCCTCCCTCCTCCCTCCTCCCTACAGGTGTCGTGCCACGTTTCCCCGAACGGTGATTCAAAGACGCGGCATTGTTGGCTGCCTGAATGAAGATTGGTGCGGCAATTAAGGAGGCAATGGGACCCTCATTACATCAGGTATGTAAATTAGTTTATATATTTAAATGGCGGTCCCACGCTGAGTATCGGGGCGGCCGCAACGAGGCCTCGCCGCCGCCGAGATCGGCATGGGGCCTGTTGCCATTGGGGTCAGTGGCGGGCCTCTGCCGCACCGATCTTCATTGCCCCCCCCACCAACATTCCTGACGGCGGAGGGGCTTTAAAATACAGCCGAATAACTTCAGTCTTCCCAATTTTTAAAAAAGACTCGCTTTTATATAGCACCCTTCACGACCACCTAACGCCTCAAAGCACTTTACATCTAATTAAAAGTACTTTTGAAGTGTAGTTACTATTGTAATGTAGAAAATGCAGCAGCCAATGTGCACACAGCAAGCTCCCACAAACAGCAATGTGATAATAACCAGATAATCTATTTTTGTGATGTTGATTGAGGGATAAACATTGGCCACAACACCAGAGAAGCTCTGCTGTATTTTGAAATAGTGCCATGGGATTTTTTACATCCATCTGAGAGGGCAGATAGGGCCTCATTTTAATATCTCTTCCAAAAGGCAGTAACTCAACAGTGCAGCACACCCTCAGCACCGCACTGGAATGTCAGCCTTGACTTTTGTGCTTAAGTCTTGGAGTGAGACTTAAACACAGAACCTTCTACCTCAGAAGCAAGAGTGCTACCAACTGAGCCACACCTGACCCAGTAGTGTATGTTGGATAAGCAGTCTGAAAATTTAACAATGGTAGACGAATCGAGAGGTGATGGTGAGGTAGAGCTGGGAGTCATCATCTTACATGTGAAAACTAAGGCCGTGCTTTCCAATGATGTCGCCGAGGGGCAGCATGTAGATGAGAAATAGGAGGTGGCCAAGGATAGATGAGGGACAGCAGACGTAATGGTACAGGAGCAGGAAGAGATGACATTGCAAGTGATACTCTAGCTACGATTCGATAGATAAGAATGGAACCATATGAGAGCAATTCCTCCCAGCTGGACGACAGTGGAGAGGCATTGGAGGAGGATGGAAGAGCAACAGAGGAAATGTAAGGTGTGTAACTGTTGGTAAATGGGGAATTGGGGTTGCATTTACTGGTAGTGCAATCAGAAGAGCTGTTGGACAACCCGGTCAGAAAGGAGCTGCCCAGGTTGTCTCCTTCTTTCCTCTGCCTCTTCCTCCTTTTTCTCTTCCTTCTTCTCAGTTGCTTGCTGTGTCCTCATCATGCCAAGGTTGTGTAGCATGCAGCAGATCAGCACGAATCTTGATGCAGGGATCCTCCGAGCAGTCCAGAACTGAAGAATTGTTTCAGCACCCCAATGGTCTGTTCTATCACAATTCGTGTGGCAGCATGGTTTTAATTGTTTGCATGCTCCCCACTTGTTCATGGGTTGTGCACTGGAGTCATCATCTATGTCACCAGCCTTATCACCCTGTAGTCACCCTCTGGTTTGTCATTGTGACTCAGATGAGACGGCACAGCGGACTGTCTCAGATTGAATATATCATGACTGCTACCAGGATACCAGGCATTGACCTGAGTGATTCACTGTGTATGGTTGCACACCAGCTGGATGTCAAGGAAATAGAATCCCTTCCACTTGTGGCACATCTCAGAGTTGACATGCAGTACCCGCAAAGTGACGTGCATACAGTCAATGACACCCTGCACCATGGGGAAGGCGACAATCTTCACAAAACCATATGCTTGCTCCATCTGCTTCACTCTGACCAGAGAGAATGATATATATTCAGCTCTCTTGGCATACAGAGCCTCAGTGACTGCCCTTATGCAACAGTAGATGGCAAACTGGGAGATGTTCCAAGTATTGTCTGCTCCAGTCTAGAAGGAGCATGACACATAAAAGCTCATGACTACTGTCACCTTCATAGCCACTGGGAATGCCGTCCTCACAATGCTCTAAGGCTGCAGTGAAAAAAAAGACTTGCACTTATATAGCAACTTTTGCAACTTCAGGATGTTCCAAACCACTTTACAGCCAATCATATACTTTTTTGAAGTATAGTCACTGCTGTAATGTAGGAAACATGGCAATTTGCACATAGCAAGGTCCTACAAACAGCAATATGATAATGACCAGATAATCTGTTTTCCTGATGTTGATTGAGAGATAAATATTGGTCAGGTCAACAGGGATAACTCTCCTGCTCTCCTTCAAAATGGTGCCATGGAATCTTTTACATCTACCCAGGAGAGCGAATGGGGCTTTGGTTTAACATTGCATCTGAAATACAGAACCTCCAAAATTGCAGCATATCCTTAGCACTGTACTAGAGTGTCAGTCTATACATTTGTGCTCAAGTCTCTGGAGTGGGACTTGAGCCCATAATCTGTTTGAATCAGAGATAAGAGTGCTACATGCTGCACCACAGCTGATGGCAAATTTCAGTGGGATGTACTTAGTGAAGCAGAGACAGGTCATACACTGGACTGAATTCTATAAGCCCACTGCCGAAATCAGCAACAGGCGAAAAGAATGGCGGCCCACCCATGCGGGCCGCAAGCCAAAGAGCCACCGCAATTCCAAGCACCGCATTTAAATAGCTGGGTCGGGCTGCCTCCCCCACCCAATCACGTAAAGGAGGTGCACTGACTGTCCCCGGCAAGGGCATCAGCTGCCTGTGCGCAGGCTCTGACACCATTTTTAAAGAGCCATCAGCCCTACCAGGATATTTAAATATTTAAAGTGAAATTGAATTAAAATAAATAAATACATTTCTTTTACTCCTCTCCCATCCACCCATATCAATCAAATTAATTATTTGCCCTTCACCCTCCCAAAACACTTCCCTTCACAATCTGACCTTCCCCCCGACAACGGCACAAACTTTAAATTATAACCCTTCCCACCATCCCCTACACCCATGATATTAATTTGACCCCATCCCCTACCCCCCACATAGAGAAACTTACCTCCTCACCCCTCTCCACCAGTGTTGCCCTTGTTTCCCCGGACAGGGATCCGAAGGCACGGCAGTGCCGGTCGCTGTGGTGAAGATCACAGCGGGACTTTAGGAGGCAACGGGAGAGTAATTAATGCAGGTATTTTAATTTATTTAAATATTTAAGTTGTGTCCTGTCGCTGAGCAGTGGGGGGCCGCCACGTGGCCTCACTGCCGCTGGCAATATCGAGCCGGACCCTGCCAACATTGAAGTCTGTGGTGGGCCTCATCTGAGGCCAACTTCAGGCCCCCTCTGCCACAGATCCCAACGTCAAGGGCTCTATAGAATCCAACCCATTGTTTCATGCTAAGGGTCAGGTAAGAAAACTACTCCCTGAACACACTGAGTGGACATGACCTCCTGCTGAGAGCCCTTCTCCACCTCCTCCTCTTCCTCCCTCTTCTAGCAGGTTGCCTTGCTCTGCATGCCCTCTGTTCATTCTCCCAGTTATGTTGTATTCCAAGGGAAATGCCAGCTACTAGTTTGTGCAGAGGTCTTGGAATCAGTACCAAGTTCTTCAGCACATGCCACACCACTCCCCCTAGATTTGGGTGCTGGAGTTCTTTAAAGTTGCTCAAGGCTTATACAATCTTTGCAACAGCCAGTAGAACTAAATCAGCAACTAACCTGAAAGTAGTTGATGAACCTTTTAAATAGATCTGGGGTGGGGTCCTTTCTGCTGCTCAAACATTAAGTATTAAGCTCAAACGAGGCAGCTCAGGCATCAAATCTGCATTAAACACTGATTTACAGCATGATCTGCCTCTTCATACTTCCAAAGGACACTCATTGCACATGTACTAAAGCCCTCACTAATATGGCATCTGGCCAACTTGCACCAAAAGTGTTCATGTGTGCTTCAGATGTCATTTTGGATCTCTAAGACACTCATAACATCCAAAAAATGGGCACTATGTATCCAACATTTTGTACCCAAAGACTTCTCTGCCAACTATTATTAGCAATGTTATTAACAACAATGATGCAGATTCAAATACAAAGTCAGCAACTTTATTTTTAGTCTTTTGCAATGGTTTTGTTGTATGATGCACATTATTTCAGCAATGGCACAGTGCAAATAAGACTAGGATTACAAAAATGAAATGCAATAACTGAGACATAATGCACATATTGAACCATTCACAAGCTGAATTGACCTTGGAGTGAGCTTATGATAAGTACGCAACCACCTAAGTAGATCCAAGTTGGCCTGATGCCATATTAGTACTAATTTAACCTCTGACCGACACTATATGGCATACAAAACCAATCAGTTTAATACAGACATTAGATATTAATATCAGTGACTATATGCAAATATGCAGTTGGTCTCTGAAGAAAAACAAGTAACAGTTTTTGGTTTAGGCTGTGAAATAACCCTTGATCGATTAGAACATTATTGAAAATGTCTGATCTTCAAGCAAAACATTCCTGACTGAGGCTATGTCATCATATGTCATTTTTCAAATATAATTCTGTTTTGATAAGTATCAAAGCTGTATTAAATTTTTGTATATAAAACAGAATTACAAATTTTTCAGTAGTCTAATATCGCAGTTATTATTTTGGACACTGATTCCAAAGATATAAAATGGCTCTTCTCTACATACAGAACTATCACATTAGAAAGTTAGAAATGCTTAATACAAACTGCGCCATTTTGAACTATGTATATATCTATTGGGATTTGTGCCATGGACAGTCACAATTCCAGTTAGAGGTAATTTTTAATCATTTACCAAGTTTGGAAACATTTCATTCCAGCTCATTCAGTGTGCTCAATTATCTGTAGCATTTTTGGAAAGCACACTATAGTTAACATTTTTTAACATGTTATAATTAACAAGTTCATTTATAAATGTATGAAACTAACTGATCTACCAGTGACTTTTACAACACAAATAATAAGAGAACTTATAGTCAAATGTGTCTTATACTTCAGTTTTTGTGATATTATTAGATGTAATAGCTAAATATCTCTGTAAAATGCACTGCCTGTAAGTTTATAATTGATTTTTCTATTTCTACATTTCAGCAGCAATTCTTTTTAAGAATATCTCTTTGACTGTTATAATACATGGATAATGGTAATTTTTTTGTTTGATTTTTTTGAAAGTAATGTTTTCTTTTTTCTATGTCTTTCAATCCCCTGCTGAGGGAATTGGAAAGCAATATGTGCTGGCCTTTACTCGAGTTGCACTTTAACTATTATCTGGGAAATAAGTGAGAACGAATTAGGGTCACTCAATCTCCAATTTTCCCTCCCACTGTGGAATTGCTTTCCTCCAGTCTACCTCTCTTCATGAGACTGGGACTGAAGCTAGGACTCACACGTGGAGTACCACATGTCCTACTACTGCAAGGAACAGCTCATTTCTACATTCATTTCAGAGTCACGAACCATTCTACTTTTAGCCTGGAGCAATTATACTACCGTACAGTTTCAGGCCTAGTTCAATGTAGGTGTATGTCTCTCCTCAGTAAAAGATGCACTGTGAGTGCATGTTTAAAAGCATCCTATTTTTTATCCAATACCATTCTTGCTATGCCATTATTTTAGCCAAGCTATCACAAACAGCTGACATTGTGATTTATAATAAATTTAAGGAATTACTAATTCTAGTGGAAAAGGACATTGGGCAGAGGTTAATTTGAAGAACCTTATTCATACTTATTAACTACACCTACACTATTCCTAGTTTAGACCAAGAAAAAGTCATTATTTTTTTCACATTCTGTCATCAAGACGCAACATTGACCTTTTCAGGCTGTTACTGCCACAGATAAGATCATAGTATTATGACAGGCTATTTGCATCTTAAAGATATTGAAAGACTTTTTGAAATAGCAATGAAATATTGTGACTGTACTAGGTGCATATATAACAATGTAAGATAATGTTGAAATTAGAGATTGACTGATACCAAATTCTGTGGGTTTTACCAGACATACTTTTTAAAAATTCTTTCATCGTTGGCAAGGCCAGCATTTGTTGCCCACCCCCAATTGCCCTTGACAAGGTGGTGTTGATCCACTTTCTTGAACCACTGATGTCCACATTGTATAGGTACACTCACAGTGCTGTTAGGGAGGGAGTTCCAGGATTTTGACCCAGTGACAAGGAAGAAATGACAATATATTCCAAGTCAGGATGGTGTGTCGCTTGGAGGGGAACTTGTGTTAGTGGTAGTGTACCCATGCATCAGATGCCCTTGTTCTTCTAGATGGTAGAGGTCACAGGTTTGAAAAGTGCTGCCAAAGAAGCCTTGGCATGTTGCTGTAGTGCATCTTGTAGATGGTACACACTACTGCCATTGTGTGCCAGTTTAAGTAGTGAATGGGGTGCCGATCAAGCAGGCCGCTTTGTCCTGGATGGTGTCGAGCTTCTTGAGTGTTTTTGGAGCAACACTCATTCAGGCAAGTGGAGCGTATTCCATCACACTCCTGAATCGTGCCTTGCAGATGGTGGACAGACATTGGAGAGTCATGAGTTACTCACTTCAGAATTCCCAGCCCTTGACCTGCTCTTGCAGCCATAGTATTTATATGGCTGCTCCAGTTCAATTTCTGGTCACTGATAACCCATAGGATGTTGATGATGGATGATTCAGTGATGGTAATGCTGCTAAGTGTCAAGGGGAGATAGTTAGATTCTCTCTTGTTGGAGATGATCGTTGCCTGGCACATGTGACATGAATGTTACTTGCCACTTATTAGCCCAAGCCTGAATATTGTCCACGTCATTCTTCATGCGGGCACGGATTGCTTCAGTATCTGAGGAGTTGCGAATGGTATCAAATGCTATGCAATCATCAGTGAACATCCTGACTTCTGACCTTATGTTGCAGGGAAGGTCTTTGATGAAGCAGCTGAAGATGGTTGGGCCTAGGTCACTACCCAGAGGAACTCCTGCAGTGATGTCCTGGGGCTGGGGTGATTGGCCTCCAACAACCACAACCATCTTGCTTTGTGCTAGGTATGACTCCAACCAACGGAGTCATTTCCCTGATTACCATTGATTTCAATTTTGCTAAGACTCCTTGATGATACATTTGGTCAAATGCTGCCTTGATGACAAGGGCAGTTATTCTCACTGCACCTCAAGAATTCAACTCTTTTGTCCCTGTTTGGACCAAGGCTGTAATGAGGGGCTGGATTTTAAGTAGCCCTCGATGTCGGGATCCGTGGCAGCGGGGTGCTTGAAGATGGCTCTGGATGAGGCCCACCATGGATCTCAACACCGGCAGGGCCCGGCCTGATCATCCCGGCGGAGGCGAGGTACCATGGAGGTCTCCCGCTACTGGGCAACGAGACCACAATTTGAATATTTAAATCAATTAAAATAATTAATTTAAATAAACTTACAACACCTCACGAAGTCCTGCTGAGATCTTCGGCCTGGCAAACGTCATGGGTTTAGGAGATGGTGGGAAGGGTTGTAGTTTAAAGTTTATGCAGTTTTGGGGGGAGAAGGTCAGATGGTAGAGGTATTTTTTTGGGGAGGGAAAGGGCAAATAATTAACTTAATTGTTATTGGGGGGTGGAAGGGGGGAAAAAGAGATGCTTTTACTTAATTTAATTAATTCTATCTTTAACTATTTAAATTAGCTGGTAGGGCTAATAGCCCTTTCAAAATGGCATTTGCGCCTGCGCACAGGCTGTTGACGCCATTGTCTGGGCTGGACAACCCGCCCCCTCCCCATGATCGGGGTATTTTAATGAGCCGCCAAGCTTGGAATTGCAGCAGTTCTTTGGTATGCGGCCCGCGTGGGGCGGGCGGCCATTTTTGAAGTTCACCGCTGAGATCGGGAGCAAGCTTATAAAATCCAGCCTGAGGTCTGGAGCCGGGTAGCTCTGGCAAAACCGAAACTGAACATAGGTGAGCAGGTTATTGCTGAGTAAGTGCCGATTGATAGCACTGTCAATGACACCTTCCATCACTTTGCTGATTGAGAGTAGACTGATGGGGCAGTAATTGGCTAGATTGGATATGTCCTGCTTTTTGGGGACATGACATACCTGGGCAATTTCCATATTGTCAGGGAGATGCTAGTGTTGTAGCTGTACTACACTAAACATTTTGTTCGGTCAATACTACAAGCATATGTGTTGTTATTAAAAGAAATGGAAAACTATTAAATAAAGTCAGAATGTATGCTTTATAATTATGAGGAGGTACTCGCAGACTTACTCCAAAACTGTGATTTAACCACATCAATTAAGTGGAAATGCATTGGTAACTGTATTCATGATTTATTTTGACTATAGAGCATACATATGTACTATACAAGCACTCAGTAAGGACTACTTTGCAGGTAAAATTGTAAAATATTCACATTCCCATGTATGATTCAATGAAGAATGAGTCAATAACATGCAAATAAAAATGACACATGTGGATTACAACATTTCTTGAAATGGGATATAATGAATATTGAAGAAATTCCATGGGAAAGTTGCTGTCCTTTGTGGTATTATACTGATATCAGTTTACCTCTAATTGTTTTTTCCTCTTTTGCACTTGGCTGTGAGTAATTGCCTTAATGGGATGCATGGGTTAAAATCAGAGAAGGCGAATGGAACACCTGTAAGTGATTTCCCATCCATTTAAATTAATATACATAAGATTGAGTATGCTGCATTGTAAGTGCATGATCCTCCCCATCCAATTTTCATCTATGTGCACTGCTCAGGCAATTATTTAATGCTGAACGACAAAAGAGGGAAATCTGCCCGTTTATTCACTGCTCTATTCTGAAAAATGGCCTATCATTTTTACCCATGGTTTGAGAAAATAAAGATTTGCCAGTTTATAGTAAGATATCAATACCGTTATCATATGATATTCTGTTGTACTTTGCACCATTTTTAAAAAAAAGCCATTTCAGAATTGTTAAAGCGATTGGAAAGATAAACACCATAAAGATTCCATTACAACTAGAAATTCATTTTGCCAGATTACAATACTGGTTAGCCCTCCAAAATTGTGAAAACTTTAACAACATTCACACTTACATACAGAAATTCACTAGAATATGAATATTGCTTTAATAAGCCATTGCCGTTTTAAGTCAAACCCCAAAATTGAAATAACATGAATAATGCATGAAGTTTTTTGCTTGCAAAATAACATTGGTCTAGGGCCTGCACTTGTCAAGTACATGATATGTTAGTCAACCAACACATTTATCCAGTAAAACTTTCAAAAAGTACATTTAACATATGAAAATGTGCATGTTCACATTACATTCTCTTCCATTGTGGTTGTTTAAACTGTAATTGATGTAATACAAAGTCTACAAAGTGTAATTTTACATCCAATCAAATAAAAGGGGCCTGGCATAGTTAAATGCTATAAAAGACAAGCACTTTTAATACTTTATTCATACAACAATCTTTATTTTTTGCAGGGGCTTCATTAGAAGGTAGATAACAGTGAGGCACACATTTATTTAACAGATATGAAAACTTTGGATTCTCAATAGAAGGAATGCAAAAGAGATTACAGAAAATAGTTCTTTAATGACTGAAATCAAGTGAATTAACTTGCAAAGATTCACATGAAAAACATCTATATAGTGATCAGTAATGTTATATATACTTGCATTTAATATATTTATTTAAAATATTTATACAATGTATGTACAATCAAATGCCACAGTTACACAATAGCACAACCTAACTTAGCACAGAACTTCGCAACAGAGCTATGCATTCATCAGGGGAGATACAACACATTGGCAAGACTTAGATGTTCCACGTGATTCCAAACATGGTTTTAAGCTTCTTTATTTGCCTCAAGTCTATTTGCAGCTTCTGATATTAATGTTTAATATTTGTAACCCTAAATGTTGACAGAATTCTTCCAGCAACTTTCAAAGATTGTTTCCTACTGTTCCTCCAGTTACTTTCCCTTTTTTGCAATGCCTAGTAATTCTAACAGAAAACAAAAATGTACGAATATTTAGGCCATAAACTGGTAATAGATCCCCAATATATATTCGCTGTAGGAAGTGACCATGTGAACTGAAAATGCCACTCCATTGTTCCTATGGCATGTATATTCTTAGTGCTTCTTAACAATTGAAAAAAAATTCGTAGTGGTTTAATATCATTAATCTACTCAATCAATACCTATCAGAAGGATACTGTACACTTTAATCCTAAAGTATCAATGCTATTCCAGTGTACAGGCTGTTGAGAGTAGTGAGGTAGGGGATAAGGTTACAGGGACGCAAGAGGGCACTGGCAAGCAAGAACTTGGTTTAAAGTGTGTCTACTTCAACGCCAGGAGCATCCGGAATAAGGTGGGTGAGCTTGCAGCATGGGTTGGTACCTGGGATCCTGATGTTGTGGCCATTTCAGAGACATGGGTAGAGCAGGGGCAGGAATGGATGTTGCAGGTTCCGGGATTTAGATGTTTCAGTAAGAACAGAGAAGAGGGTAAAAGAGGGGGGGGTGTGGCATTGTTAATCAAGGAAAGTATTACAGCGGCAGAAAGGACGTTTGAGGACTCGTCTACTGAGGTAGTATGGGCTGAGGTTAGAAACAGGAGAGGAGAGGTCACCCTGTTGGGAGTTTTCTATAGACCTCCGAATAGTTCCAGAGATGTAGAAGAAAGGATAGCGAAGATGATTCTCGACAGGAGCGAGAGTAACAGGGTAGTGGTTATGGGGGACTTTAACTTTCCAAATATTGCCTGGAAATACTATAGTTCGAGTACTTTAGATGGGTCTGTTTTTGTCCAGTGTGTGCAGGAGGGTTTTCTGACACAGTATGTGGACAGGCCAACCAGGGGCGATGCCACATTGGATTTGGTACTGGGTAATGAACCCGGCCAGGTGTTAGATTTAGATGTAGGTGAGCACTTTGGCGATAGTGATCACAATTCGGTTAGGTTTACCTTAGCGATGGGCAGGGACAGGTATATACCGCAGGGCAAGAATTATAGCTGGGGGAAAGGAAATTATGACGCGATTAGGCAAGATTTAGGATGTGTAGGATGGGGAAGGAAACTGCAGGGGATGGGCACAAACGAAATGTGGAGCTTATTCAAGGAGCAGCTAATGCGTGTCCTTGATAAGTATGTACCTGTCAGGCAGGGAGGAAGTTGTCGAGCGAGGGAGCCGTGGTTTACTCAAGAAGTTGAAGCGCTTGTCAAGAGGAAGAGGGTGGCTTATGTGAGGATGAGACGTGAAGGCTCAGTTAGGGCGCTTGAGAGTTACAAGCTAGCCAGGAAGGATCTAAAGGGAGGGCTAAGAAGAGCAAGGAGAGGACACGAGAAGTCATTGGCGGATAGGATCAAAGAAAACCCTAAGGCTTTCTATAGGTATATCAGGAATAAAAGAATGACTAGAGTTAGAACAGGGCCAATCAAGGATAGTAGTGGGAAGTTGTGTGCGGAATCAGAGGAGATAGGGGAAGCGTTAAATGAATATTTTTCGTCAGTATTTACAGTAGAGAAAGAAAATGTTGCCGAGGAGATTACTGAGATACAGCCTACTAGGCTAGATGGGATTGAGATTCACAAGGAGGAGGTGTTAGCAATTTTGGAAAGAGTGAAAATAGATAGGTCCCCTGGGCCAGATGGGATTTATCCTAGGATTCTCTGGGAAGCCAGGGAGGAGATTGCAGAGCCGTTGTTGTTGATCTTTATGTCGTCATTGTCGACAGGAGTAGTGCCGGAAGACTGGAGGATAGCAAATGTTGTCCCCTTGTTCAAGAAGGGGAGTAGAGACAGCCCTGGTAATTATAGACCTGTGAGCCTTACTTCGGTTGTGGGTAAAATGTTGGAAAAGGTTATAAGAGATAGGATTTATAATCATCTTGAAAAGAATAAGTTCATTTGCGATAGTCAGCACGGTTTTGTGAAAGGTAGGTTGTGCCTCACAAACCTTATTGAGTTTTTCGAGAAGGTGACCAAACAGGTGGATGAGGGTAAAGCCGTGGATGTGGTGTATATGGATTTCAGTAAGGCGTTTGATAAGGTTCCCCACGGTAGGCTATTGCAGAAAATACGGAAGTATGGGGTTGAAGGTGATTTAGAGCTTTGGATCAGAAATTGGCTAGCTGAAAGAAGACAGAGGGTGGTGGTTGATGGCAAATGTTCATCCTGGAGTTTAGTTACTAGTGGTGTACCGCAAGGTTCTGTTTTGGGGCCACTGCTGTTTGTCATTTTTATAAATGACCTGGATGAGGGTGTAGAAGGGTGGGTTAGTAAATTTGCGGATGACACGAAGGTCGGTGGAGTTGTGGATAGTGTCGAAGGGTGTTGTAGGGTACAGAGGGACATAGATAGGCTGCAGAGCTGGGCTGAGAGATGGCAAATGGAGAAGTGTGAGGTGATTCACTTTGGAAGGAGTAACAGCAATGCAGAGTACTGGGCTAATGGGAAGATTCTTGGTAGTGTAGATGAGCAGAGAGATCTTGGTGTCCAGGTACATAAATCCCTGAAAGTTGCTACCCAGGTTAATAGGGCTGTTAAGAAGGCATATGGTGTGTTAGCTTTTATTAGTAGGGGGATCGAGTTTAGGAGCCACGAGGTCATGATGCAGCTGTACAAAACTCTGGTGAGACCGCACCTTGAGTATTGCGTGCAGTTCTGGTCACCGCATTATAGGAAGGATGTGGAGGCTTTGGAAAGGGTGCAGAGGAGATTAACTAGGATGTTGCCTGGTATGGAGGGAAGGTCTTACAAGGAAAGGCTGAGGGACTTGGGGTTGTTTTCGTTAGAGAGAAGGAGGAGGAGAGGTGACTTAATAGAGACATACAAGATAATCAGAGGGTTAGATAGAGTGGATAGTGAGCGTCTTTTTCCTCGGATGATGATGGCAAACACGAGGGGACATAGCTTTAAGTTGAGGGGTGAAAGATATAGGACAGATGTCAGAGGTAGTTTCTTTACGCAGAGAGTAGTAGGGGCGTGGAACGCCCTGCCTGCAACAGTAATAGACTCGCCAACTTTAAGGGCATTTAAGTGGTCATTGGATAGACATATGGATGTAAATGGAATAGTGTAGGTCAGATGGTCGGCGCAACATCGAGGGCCGAAGGGCCTGTACTGCGCTGTAATGTTCTAATTCTAATTCTAATTCTATTACTGTATTTACTCATTTACATATAAACTGGCCATAATGTATAAATGTATTGATAACTTTGAAATCAGAACATATTGCTATCTTCTGTCTTCAATTTTAACAATTATCTCAGTAGATGGTCTCTTTGATTTGGAATGGTGACTTTGACGCATACATGACCATCATATACTCAAATATTAAGATTGTATGAGACAAACAGACAGGTAAATGCTTAGACACAGTAGCAGAGCCGATGTCATCACATCAAAGACAGCCGAGACAGGGATAAAACACAAGGAGTTCCATAAAGACGGTAATCTTACACTTTTGCAGTTTGGGGCAGATTTCTCATGCAGCAGAACTTTTCTACATGACATACATTCCTGTCTCTGGTCAATCTTCCAATCTTATGTTGACAAACATATTATAGGCAGAATCCACATTGCAAAGCATGGATCAGTGTAAAATACTTTGAAAGAGGGATTATGTATTAAATCAAACATCATGCTGATCAGCAAAGAGATCGAGATGTATATCTAAATGTTCTCGTAGCACAATCTATGAAACCATCAATTCAGTGCTTAGCTGCAGTAAAAACGGCAAATAAGTTACTGGGTTACATTAACAGAGGAATAAAGCACAAATTTAAAGACATTTATTGCTGTTGTAAAAAGCACTAGTTAGACCCTATCTGCAGTTTTGTGTTTGGTTCTGGGCCCCTAATCATAGGAAGGATATTATTGCCATTGATAAGGGCACAAAGGCAAATAAAAAGATAAATCTGAGCATCAAGAATTTAAGTTTGGTGGGATTCAGTGACCCTTGCTGGAAGTATATATAAAAAGGACATCGGATTAGAACAGAAACAGTCTCAGTTGTGATACTCTCCTCTCTCTCTCTCTCTCTTTCTGCAAACACAAATAGCTCACTGACATTGAGGGGGTGAAATTCTGTGAGGGTTCCCACCCACTTATCTGCCATAATTTGAGTTGATAAGCTCCAAAAGCCCTAGGACGGTGACCATATCTTTGAGGTTTCCATGAAGTTCTGACAGAGGAATTAGGAAACCCAACACAGAAATTTACCCCTCACTGGTTTGGCCCTCCCTTAGGTTATATAGCAGATGACATCTGATGCCTGTACAATTGTGGCCTAACTAAGGGCAGAATGTTACTGGTTTCCCCTCCCCCCCTGCCCCCCCTCCCCCCCCAGCCCCCTGGTGGCAGGCTGGGAGGCAAGGGGTCCAGCAAAATAGCAGGAAGCCGTTTTGGGATGGCTCCCCACTGTCAGGACATTTTCCCAATGGTGGGACAGAACCTGGAGCGGCCGGCTGCTCCAAGGATGCAGGCAGCCAATTAGCATAATTAAAGGCCCAATTAACAGCCATTTTACAGAGTTGTTGGTATGTTTCCGATGGCGGAGCGCCCCTCCCCCCCCCCCCCCACCCCCCTGCCACATAGGGTGGCCACCAACATAATGGAGGTGGCATCTGTGTGGCAGCCCAGAGGGGTCAACGGAGCCAGATACAAGGCACAAAGAGGGAACCACCAGGGCAGGGATGGCAGCCCCCCCGAGGCACCAGTGATCTCACTGGAGGGGTTTCCCCTCCAAGACTCAGCCTTGTGAACTTTTAAATTTTTTTTCAAACTTACCTG
Source organism: Heterodontus francisci (assembly GCF_036365525.1). Lineage (NCBI taxonomy): Eukaryota > Metazoa > Chordata > Chondrichthyes > Heterodontiformes > Heterodontidae > Heterodontus > Heterodontus francisci. Next base: position 129,411,905 of record NC_090371.1, on the reverse strand, counting down.
GTGGAGGCTCAAAATCCCCAGCCTGCATCAGCAGCGACAATGGGCAGGATCTTTAGAAGCTGATTGGGTCGGGAACTGAGGTGGGCAGGCACGTAATTTCGTGCTGCTGGCCAGCGTGTTGGTTTGCCTGCACCATCCCACCCCCAAACCACTTTTGGGAAGGCTGGAGTTAGGTAAGGTAAGGTAAATAAAAAGCCAAATAAGTTCATCAATCAGAGGTCGACTGTATCAGGAGCATGGCAGCTGCCTGGAGGCAGCCTCCCAGCAGCAAACCAGGGGATCAGTGCTTCAGGTTGATTTTGAGGCCCCCTCCACAATGGTGCCATTTTGTATTTTAAATATTTTAGAAGTGCAGAGAGAGCATTTCAAAATGGATGTGCTCTCTCTTTCCCTTACCAGGAATGGCAGGCTGCCGCTCCATCAGTGCTGGAGGGCCTCCTATTGGCCCTCCAACTTTGAGAGCCCACCTGTGTCCTTAATTGGACAGAAAGTATGCCATCTGCTCATTAATTGGCCAATCCAGGAAAAATCAATGTCGAGTAATGTTGTATGATTGTCTTTAAGAGTGATGTCCCTTTAAGATTTTAGTATGCTAATGAGCTAAGTATCAGGATGTGGTCATGTGACTATGTGCCATCCTCACTTTGCTACTGTAACACCTAGAGGCAGGTCCTATAAATATTTAGCTCTGTATTGTATATATTCATTTAGCTGTAATAAACCCGTTTAAGATCTTCAACCAACTGGACTCCACGCACCTCAATTATGTTGCATGAGACAACGTAAAAAGAACTCATTACATGGTGCCAGATCCTCATTACAGGCGACTGCTCCCAGCGCAGTGCGGGGTCGGGATCCGCATTGCAGTCCCAACCCAAAATGGAAAATCCTGCCCCACCCCTCCTGATGGGGCTACTGAGGTTTCACACCATCAGGAGTCTGCACGCTCTGCTTAATTGAATGGCGGGCTCTCAGGTGGCCAGTTAGGAGGCTGCATGTGGTAAAATTGCTGAACTGGTTCCACTGCCAACAAGTGCGAGCTCGGGACCAGCTTTTCATCCTGATGTCAGAGTCCTGAAGCCCATGGTAAAATTCAGGCCTAAGGGTTAACACTTCACAGAGAAAAGGAAGGGAGGTGGGGCTGGGGGGAGGGGGGTGGTGACTCATAAAGAAGGGAGGAGAATAAATTAGGAACTTAATAAGAAACAAAATCAAATGAACTTTTTTCACACAAAGGATAATAGAATTATGAAAGATATTACTAGGGAAGCAAGCATTTTCAATGGGTAGTGGACTGGATACATTTCTGGTGAGAAAAGAAATTGATGAATATGGTGAGAAAGCTGGTAGGTATGATTGATTTAGAAAAACTATACAGACTCAATAGGGTAGAAATACATTGGTGCCCAGTTTTGGGCATGAAGATGGCAGTGTGGCCACATTGCATGTCTGAACCTTTCATTGACAGACACTGCTTAGAATTCTTCAACAACTGCCATAGCCTGAGTGTAACAGGCCCAGTTACTCATCACAGACCTATTTTGTCGAGGGGTCTAAAACACGTATTAGGTGCATTATTTACATATGTAAAAGGCCTAGAAGATATTTTAGGTAAGCACCAGAGACAACAGTAAAATGGCTCACCCTAATTTTGGGTGCAACATTTTTCAGCTGTCCATGAGGTGCAGGACATTGGTCCCCAAAATTGAGCCTCTTTACACCTTTTTTATGCCCACATAAAGAGTGCAATGAAATCCAATTTCCATTCCAATGGGTTTAATAGTCTTTACTTATTCCAAAAAATCTTATGTACTTTAAGTGACATGAAATAAAAGCACAGCAAAAATGTCTCTCTGTGCGCAATTTTTTTTATGCGACCAGCCCATTCAAACTGGGTAGGTAGATCTCCCATCAAAAAATTCAGCACAGCCTGCTCTCCAAGCTGTTGGTGCCATGGGCCTATGTTTGTTGTTATCAAAAAGGTGGGCCTAATGCACATTGCAACAGAAATGTAATCATTCTGGGTGTGATTATCAATCAACAAATATCTAGTCAGTATGAAGGGGTTATTAACAGAGTTAATCCAGTACTGGGATACATGTCACAGTTTTATAAGTGACAACAGGTTAGAACATAGAACAAAGAACAAAATACAGCACAGAAGGCAGCCATGCGGCCCTTCGTGTCTGTGCTGGCCGAATAAGCTATCCACCCAAACTAATCCCACCTTCCAGCATCTGGTCCACAGCCCCGCAGGTTACAGCACCTTAGGTACATGTCCAGGTACCTTTTAAAAGAATTGAGGGTTTCTGCCTCCACCATCAATCCTGGCAGTGAATTCCAGATACCCAACACCCTCTGGGTGAAAAAGTTTCTTCTCATGTCCCCTCTAATCCTTCTACCAATCACCTTAAATCTGTGCCCCCTGGTAACCAACCTCCCCACCAGGGGAAACAGGTCCTTTCTGTCTACTCTATCTAAGCCCCTTATAATTTTGTACACCTCAATCAAGTCACCCTCAGCCTCCTCAATTCCAGGGATAACAACCCTGACCTATCCAATCTTTCCTCATAGTCGCAACCCTCAAGCAATGTTCTTGTAAATCTGCACCTAATCTGTACTAATGCTTTGTCTTTCAACACACCATTAACATATTGTTTGCCTTTGCTCCGTGACCTTTTGGTCAGCTATGTGGCCTGGTCCAATCTGCACCTTCTCCTTTGTTATCTCTTGCCCAACCCCCACCTCACTTGTTTATAATCTGTGACTTTTCTAATATTTGTCAGTTCCGAAGAAGGGTCACTGACCCGAAACGTTAACTCTGCTTCTCTTTCCACAGATGCTGCCAGACCTGCTGAGTGAATCCAGCATTTCTTGTTTTTGTTTCAGATTTCCAGCATCCGCAGTATTTTGCTTTTATTCTTGTAAATCTCCTCTGCACTCTCTCCAGAGCAATTATGTCCTTCCTGTAATGTGGTGACCAGAACTGCACACAATACTCCAGCTGCGGCCTAACCAGCACTCTATACAGCTCCAGCATCACATCCCTGCTTTTGTACTCTATACCTCAGCCAATAAAGGAAAGCATTCCATATGCCTTCTTCACCACTCTATCTACCTCTCCGGCCACCTTCAGCGACCTGTGGACATGCACTCCAAGGTCTCTCACTTATTCTACTCTTCTCCATATCCTCCCATTTATTGTATATTCCCTCGCTTTATTTGCCCTCCCCAAATGCATCACCTCACAGTTCTCAGGATTGAATTCCATTTGCCACTTTTCCGCCCATTCAACCAAACCATTGATATCATTCTGGAGTCCATGACTCTACTCCTCACTATTAACTACACGGCCAATTTTTGTGTCAGCCGCAAATTTCCCAATCATGCCTCCCACATTTAAGTCCAAATCATTTACATATACCACAAACAGCAAGGGATCCAACATTGTGCCCTGTGAAACACCACAGGAAACTGCTTTCCATTCACAAAAACATCCATCAATTATTCCCTTTGTTTCCTGTCCCTGAGCTAATTCTGGATCCAACCTGCCACTTTCCCCTGTATCCCATGGGCTTTCATTTTATTGACCAGTCTGCCAGGCGGGACCTCGTCAAATGCCTTACTAAAATCCACATAACCCACATCCACTGCACTACCCTCATCAATCCTCCTTGTTACTTCCTCAAAAAGCTCAATTAAGTTAGTAAGACATGACCTTCCCTTAACAAATCCATGCTGACTATCCCTGATTAATCTGTGCCTTTCTAAGTGGCAATTTATCCTGTCCCTCAGAATAGATTCTAACAATTTACCCACCACTGAGGTCAAACTGACTGGCCTATAGTTACCTGGCTTATCCCTCCCGCCCTTTTTAAACAATGTTACAATGTTTGCAGACCTCCAATCATCTGGTATCTCGCCTGTATCTAGTGCGGATTTGAAGATGATCCTCAGCGCATCCGTTATTTCCTCCCTGGCTTTGTTTAACAGCCTGGGATGCAAAACATCTGGTCCTGGTGATTTATCCACTTTCAGGGATGTCAGACCCTCAAGCACTTCCTCTCTCATTATGCTTACTTTATCTAATATTTCACACTCCTCCTCTTTAACTACAATCTCTGCATCAACCCTCTCCTCTGTGAAGATGGACCAAAAAACTCATTAAGAACCCTGCCCACATCTTCTGCATCCACGCATAAGTTCCCCTGTACATCCCTGATAGACCCTACCCTTTCCTTAGTTATCTGCTTACGCTTAATGTACTGATAAAACATCTTCGGGTTTTCCATGATTTTACTTGCCAATAATTTTTCATGTCCTCTCTTTGCTTTTCTAATTTCATTTTTTACTTCACCCCTGAACTTTTTATACTCCCCTAGGCTTTCTAAAATATTAAAATATTTGTGATCATCATAAGCTTTTTTTTTTGCTTTAAGCTTCCCGATAACTAGGGAGCTCTAGATTTGGCAGTGCCACCCTTTATCTTTGTGCCCATGGAGTTGAGGGCAAATTATTGACATGGTTAGGAAGTTGGTTGAGTGGTAGGCGACAGAGAGTGGGGATAATGGGTAAGTACAAATCTCTGAGAAGTGCAAGAACAATAGGGCAGTAATAGTAGGGGATTTTAACAACCCCCAATATTAACTGGGATCGTTTTAGTGTGAAAGGAATTGAGGGAGCAGAATTCTTGAAGTACGTTCAGGACAACGTTTTTGCCCAGTACGTAGCAAGTCCAACAAGAGAGGGCGTAGTTTTAGACTTAGTTTTAGGAAATGAAGATGGACAGGTGGAAGGAGTGGCAGTGGGAGAGCATTTTGGTGGTAGTGATCAAAAAAAGAAAAAAAAAAGTGTAGGTCAGATGGTTTCACAGGTCGGCGCAACATCGAGGGCCGAAGGGCCTGGACTGCGCTGTAATGTTCTAATACACCGATTGGCAGGATGTGACTAGTGGTGTCCCGCAGGAATCTGTGTTGGGGCCTCAATTATTCACATTATTCATTAACGACTTGGATGATGGCATAGTAAGTCATATATCCAAATTTGCTGATGATACAAAGTTAGGCAGCATTGTAGACAGTCTAGACGATAGCATAAAATTGCAAAGAGATATTGACAGACTAGTTGAGTGGGCAAAACTGTGGCAGATGGATTTCAAAGTGGGCAAGTGTGAGGTTATCCATTTTGGACCAAAAAAGGATAGAGCAGGGTACTTTCTAAATGGGAAGAGGTTAAGTACAGTGGATGTCCAAAGAGACTTGGGGGTTCAGGTGCATAGATCTTTAAAATGCCACAAGCAAGTGCAGAAAATAATCACAAAGGCTAATGGAATGCTAGCCTTTACATCTAGAGGATCGGAGTATAAAGACACAGAGGTTATGCTGCAGCTGTACAAAACCCTGGTTAGACCCCACTTGGAGTACTGTGAGCAGTTCTGGGCACCACACCTCAGGAAGGATATATTGGCCTTGGAGAGAGTGCAACGTAGGTTTACAAGAATTATACCTGGACTACAGGGGTTAAGTTACAAGGAGAGATTACACAAATTAGGCCTGTTTTCGCTAGAATTTAGAAGGTTAAGGGGTGACCTGATCGAAGTCTTCAAGATATTAACAGGAAAAGACAGGCTAGATAAAGATAAACTAGTTCCACTGGTTGGAGATATTAAAACTAGGGGGCATAGTCTAAAAATTAGGACCAGACCGTTCAGGAGAGATGTTAGGAAGCACTTCTTCACGCAAAGGGTGGTAGAGGTTTGGAACTCTCTCTCACAAACAGCAGCTGAAGCCAGAACAGTTGTTAATTTTAAATCTGAGATAGAGTTTTGTTAAGCAAAGATATGAAGGGATATGGGCCAAAGGCAGGTATATGGAGTTAGGCCGCGGATCAGCAATGATCTCATTGAATGGCGGGATAGGCTCGAGGGGCTGAATGGTCTACTCCTGGTCTTATCTTCCTATGTTCCTATGGGGACATGCCTACACTCTTGAATGCCTCCCACTAGTTTGCCACTGATTTTCCTTCAAGTAGCTGTATCGGTACACCTTCTCCAGGTCGCCTCTCAGTTTTGTAAAATTTGCCTTCCCCCAATTAAGAACTTTTACCCCTGTTTTATCTTCATCCTTCTCCATGATTATGCAAAAACTAACTGTATTATGGTCATTATCTCCAAAATGGTCACCCACTGTTACTTCACCCACTTGCCCAGCTTCATTACCGAAAACTAAATCTATAATTGCAAACCCTCTCGTTGGGCTTGTTATGTATTGGCTAAAAAAAGTTCACTTGAATGCAGTTCAAGAATTTTGTCCCCTCTGTGCCCCTCATGCTGTTTGTATCGCAGTTGATATTTGGGTAGTTGAAATTCTCAACCATCACCGCCCTAAAGTTATTGCACTCAGAAATTTGCCTACATACTTGTTCCTCTAAGTCCCTCTCATTATTTGGGGGTCTATAGTACACTCTTAGTAATGTCGCTGCCCCCTTTTTATTTCTGAGCTCCATCCATATGGCCTCATTTGATGATTCATTTAGCATATTATCCCTCCTCAAAGCTGTTATTGAATCCTTGACTAATAATGCTACACCTCCCTTTTTTATCTCCCTCTCTATCACACCTGAATACTCTAAATCCAGGGATGTTGAGCTGCCATTCCTGCCCTTCCTTAAGCCAATTTTCTGTTATAGCAGCAATATCGTGTTGCCATGTGTCTGTGATCTCAACTCAGCTGCTTTATTTACTATACTCCTTGCATTTAAATAAATACATAGAACATAGAACAGTACAGCACAGTACAGGCCCTTTGGCCCACGATGTTGTGCCGAACCTTTAACCTACTCTAGGATCAAACTACCTACATACCCTTCATACTACTATCATCCATGTACCTATCCAAGAGTTGCTTAAATGTCCCTAATGTATCTGCTTCTACTACCACCGCTGGCAGTGCATTCCACGCACCCACCACTCTCTGTGTAAAGAACCTACCTCTGACATCTCCCCGAAACCTTCCTCCAATCACTTTAAAATTATGCCCCCTGGTGATAGCCCTTTCCACCCTGGGAAAAAGTCTCTGGCTATCCACTCTATCTATGCCTCTCATCATCTTGTACCCCTCTATCAAGTCACCTCTCATCCTTCTTCGCTCCAATGAGAAAAGCCCTAGCTCCCTCAACCTTTCTTCGTAAGACATGTCCTCCAGTCCAGGCAGCATCCTGGTAAATCTCCTCTGCACCCTCTCTAAAGCCTCCACATCCTTCTTATAATGAGGCGACCAGAACTGAACACAATATTCCAAGTGTGGTCTAACCAGGGCTTTATAAAGCTGCAGCATAACCTCGCGGCTCTTAAAACTCAATCCCCCTGTTAATGAAAGCCAACACACCATACGCTTTCATAGCAACCCTATCAACTTGGGTGGCAACTTTGAGCAATCTATAGACATGGACCCCAAGATCCCTCTGTTCCTCCACACTACCAAGAATCCTGTCTTTAAGCCTGTATTCTGCATTCAAATTCGACCTTCCAAAATGAATCACTTCACACTTTTCCAGGTTGAACTCCATCTGCCACTTCTCAGCCCAGCTCTGCATCCTGTCAATGTCCCGTTGCAACCTACAACAGCCTTCCACACCATCCACAACTCCAGCAACCTTCGTGCCATCGGCAAACTTGCTAACCCAGCCTTCCACTTCCTCATCCAAGTCATTTATAAAAATCACAAAGAGCAGAGGTCCCAGAATAGATCCCTGCAGAACACCACTGGTCACCGAGCTCCAGGCTGAATACTTTCCATCTACTACCACCCTCTGTCTTCTATGGGCCAGCCAATTCTGTATCCAGCCAGCCAAACTTCCCTGTATCCCATGCCTCCTTACTTTCTGAATGAGCCTACCATGGGGAACCTTATCAAACGCCTTGCTAAAATCCATATACACCACATCCACTGCTCTTCCTTCATCAACGTGTTTTGTCACATCTTCAAAGAATTCAATAAGTCTTGTGAGGCATGACCTGCTCCTCACAAAGCCATGTTGACTGTCTCTAATCAAACTATGCTTTTCCAAATAATCATAAATCCTGTCTCTCAGAATCCTCTCCAATAATTTGCCCACTACCGACATAAGACTGACTGGTCTATAATTCCCAGGGTTATCCCTATTCCCTTTCTTGAACGAGGGAATAACATTTGCCACCCTCCAATCATCTGGCACTACTCCAGTGGACAGTGAGGACGCAAAGATCATCGCCAAAGGCGCGGCAATCTCTTCCCTCGCTTCCCGTAATATCCTTGGGTATATCTCGTCTTATCTGTCCTCATGTCTTTCAAAATTTCCAGCACATCCTCCCTCTTAACATCAACCTGTTCGAGCATATCAGCCTGTTCCACGCTGTCCTCACAAATGACCAGGTCCCTCTCACTAGTGAATACTGAAGCAAAGTATTCATTTAGGACCTCCCCTACCTCCTCCGACTCCAGGCACAAGTTCCCTCCACTATCCCTGATCGGCCCTACCCTCACTCTGGCCATCCTCTTGTTCCTCACACAAGTGTAGAACGCCTTGGGATTTTCCTTAATCCTACCCGCCAAGACTTTTACATGTCCCCTTCTAGCTCTCCTAAGTCCATTCTTCAGTTCCTTCCTGGCTACCTTGTAACCCTCTAAAGCCCTGTCTGATCCTTGCTTCCTCAACCTTAAGTAAGCTTCCTTCTTCCTCTTGACTAGCTGTTCCACATCTCGTCATCCAAGGTTCCTTCACCCGACCATCCCTTCCCTGCCTCATCGGGACAAACCTATCCGGCAGTCGCAGCAAGTGCCCCCTAAACAACCTCCACATTTCTGTCGTGCATTTCCCTGAGAACATCTGTTGCCAATTTATGCTCCCCAGTTCCTGCCTAATAGCATTGTAATTTCCCCTCCCCCAATTAAATATTTTCCCATCCCGTCTGCTCCTGTCCCTCTCCATGACTATAGTAAAGGTCAGGGAGTTGTGATCACTATCACCGAAATGCTCTCCCACCGAGAGAGCTGCCACCTGGCCTGGTTCGTTGCCAAGCACCAAGTCCAACATAGCCTCCCCTCTTGTCGGCCTATCTACATATGGAGTCAGGAAACCTTCCTGGACACACCTGACAAAAACTGCTCCATCCAAACTATTTGCACTAAGGAGGTTCCAAATCAATATTAGGGAAGTTGACACTGCCAAATTCCTGTGTTGCACACAGGTTATTTAACCCTGCATCTGTTTGGTAACACCAATTGGAATTGGATGCAATTTTGGCACCTTATATTCAAAAAGGCATTCAATCATTTGGATAAAGGGTAACAAGTATGATTTTGTTACTTAAGAACCTATTTTCATTGGAAAGACCCATCTTGAGAGATGATATGACCTAGCTCCTTAAAATACTGAAAAGCACTGCTAACATGACCGAGTGGGGCAATTTCTTCCTGATTTTGTTAACTTTCATGGAAATGTTGACATGAATGTAAAGCACAAATATAGTTTTATAGTCATGCCTACTTTTTGTTAAATTTCATGATACAAGAATATATACCCTCAGGTTACTTACCTTAAACCACAGAACCAGAGGTTACAAACAAAATGAGCAAAACTAAATATTTTCACTGCTCTTCCTGACCTCACAAAAATAGTTTGAGACGTATTTTTGCGACCTCACCTTCACAGCTAGCCCTTCGAAAGTGAAACATCCATGGCGCATAGTCCACTCAGTGGGCCTTCAAAACTGCTTTGGGGTCCTAACTCAGGTGGAAGCCCCAGCTGTCTCATGGAAGGCCCACCTTAAAAAATGGTGGCAGAGTAGGCACAGGGAAATAAGCCAACCACGTTGATTTCTGCTGGGTGGAAAGAATAAAACTCTCCTGGTTTCTTCCTGCCCCAGGCTGTAGGACCACCCTGCACCATCCTCTCTATATCCATTTTTCAGGCCATTAACATTTCCATTCCAAAAAGAGAAGTGGATTCAGTTGTGCAGAAATATCTTATCAAAAAAACAAGACATTGAACACATGGGAGTCACAAGATCAAGTTCTAGTGCAGCCTGACATCATGGTGTGGAAGTATCATGGATCGAAGTTGAATGTGAATGCAATTAAAATGTTATCTTTCACTTGTGGTTTAACTCTTCTGTTTGTTAGTTTTTATTTAAGCGAAGGTTATGTCTCCTACCTGTCACTCGTAGTAAAATTAGGTTTGCTATCGATGTTCTGGCCTCATCTTATTTTAGCTCTATCATTTCTATTGAGACTTCATAGGCACTTATCCAACTATTAGAAACACACCACCTTTAAAAATATTGTTGGTGTTTCCAAATATATCTTAAAACAAAATATAATTTGAAAATAATAGTTGCTATAAAGATACCAAAAGGTAAGTTATTTGTCTTTTTTATATTGTGGCTAGCCTGTAAAAGAGCGCATTGCATTTTAAAATATGTTGCATAGCTAAAGAAAATTTAATTTTTTGTTAAGTGGATCTTCAAGCTGCAGAATTGAAATCTTACTTTAACTGATCTCTTGAGTCCAGACATAAAAACAGATATCAGAAACTCAGTTCTGGTTGCTGCTGGTAACATGAATTTGTCATTTCTCCTTCAGATGCTGATGGGTCTGCTGTGTATTTCCAGTATTCCTGTTTTGTTTTCTTAAATACAGATGTTTGTTCGTTTTTGTTCTTTGTGTCACCCTTTTCCTTCCATTGCTGATCACCTTCATATACTCCACTTTCTATTTCTTTATTCAGCTTTAGGCCAATCATTTATGCCATGTAGGAGGATAATAACAGCAATACAAACTTGTCCTCAGCATTAAGCTATGGTAGTTCTATGTGTGAGGACTGTTCAATTGAAATCAGCCATTACTGAGAACCCTGCTGTCTGTACACAATAGATTAATAAACCTTAAATGAAACCCCTGCATTATTTCATGGATTGTGAATTGTTCTAACAGATAATATGATCTTTCTATAGCAGCAAAATTACAAATTACCTTCTGTTTTTTCCATGGTGTCTTTTGAGAGGTAGACTACCCAGTAGACCATGTTAAATGCACCAAATGTTACCGGAAAAAGTATGCGAGCATATTTGTCAATTTTGCTTGTTCCACTATCTGCAGATGAAGCTGCAGGAAGGGCTGGGGCAGACGCCACAGTGGTGGGTGAAGAATGCTTTGGGGTTTGTCCAAATAGTCTGGATGGTAGCAGGTTCTGTTCAAGTGTTGCTCCACATTGGCGATGAACCGGTGTGGGTCTCATTGAGGTTATCGTAGGAGTGCAAGGAGGGGGCGGTGGTATACTTCTCATCAACGATAATGTAGGGGATGCATGGGTGTGTCCAAATTTATTGGGACTTGGCACAGAAGAAGGAGGTGCTATAGTTGAGGGAGGTACCTGGCCGATTATAGATGGTCTTGGTATCACACTGTTGCTATCATTCCCCAAGTGATCTCTTTGACTGCCAATAATATCTGATTGTGCCAAGAAGTTCATTCTCTTCCTTAAATTGCCATTTGAATCAGGGTGCTTTAGGAGAAGGGATAAAGAACATTGCTTCAATAGCAGAAAGCAATAATCCACATTGCATTTAATGACTAAAAATAATTACTTGCAATTAAATTTGTGAATCAAGCAGCAATATTGTTTATCAGCCTAATTTTCTTCATTACTGGCTGTTCATCAGGAAAAGCTGAACTATTTAATTACAGAACACTTTAAAACCTAGATTCCCAGCTACAATCTCTATAATACCAGTTGCTCCAATTTCTGTTGATTTCATTCTTAAAACTTTGGAAAAAATACTGAAGTCCAGTAGATGTGAGAATACTGATTTTGCTGCCATTGTGCCTTGAAGCAAAGCTCATTGTCCACACAAATGTATTTTATCCAGCAGTTATTAGTTCACATTAGTGATACTTCACAAAGTAGAACTCCAACCCACAGGTGGCTGTAATAGTGGGGACCTAGCAGAACAGAGTTGCTTATCCATAGGAAAGGAATATTTGTGAGCAACTATCCAAACTGCTTTTGCATGCCCATCATCCAGAGCCAAATCAACAAAGTTGAGGGTTAATGGCACTGAGAAGAAGGGAAATGACTTTAAATTGTAAATATTTATGCAAACTATGGGCAAATTTGTTCAGTGGGTGCCTGAAGGTTACAGTCCAGGACTTTCCACGGTTCAATCCTCAGTCTGCACTGAGTTAGGTAATCTCAGCCAGTTGGAGGTGTGCAAAATGGTCATGGTTTCAACTCCTGATTGCTACCATAAAATCATAGAAAAGTTCAAGGCTTGAAAAGAACATGGAACAATTCTAGTCCATCTTCCATCCATCACAGCAATCGTATCCCATATTGTATTTATCTTTAAAGTACCCCTGAGGAAGTGTCATCAGGCTGCTCTAAAAAGGGACACCTGAGGCCCATAAGAGAAAGAGACTATTTAAAAATATGCCCTCAAGGAGCAGAGTTCTAGCCTAATAAAGGCAATGGATCCCTATGAGGTTAATTCTCATAGTTGCCATTAGTTTTTCCCAGGATGCATAAGTACTAATCAGTCTGCTGCACTGTTGGGATTATTTTTAGCTTCTAGCAGGTTCTGCTCCTTTTGTTTTGAAAATTATTTGAAGAAAAATTAGAGGGCAAATTTCAAAAGCTTTATTAAAGTAAGGATTATGTTGATTTTTTTTTGAACCAGCTTGGTTGTGTGAGTGATAGTTGTAACCTGGAGGAGCAGATTCCGCGCCTATTGTAGAACCCAGCTAATTTTTAGTCCATTGAAATCAATTGTGCAAAGATTGTGTGGATTCAACAACAGAAAGATAAATAGCCTACTGTCCAGAGAGCAAAGATAAATATGACTCCATGTGTTTGTAAATGAGTGTGTATGTTTGATTGTAACTTGCCGAAATTAATGTTAATGGGATGGTAATGGACTTAAAATAGACTTACTGCCCCATTAATGCCAATAATCAGTCCACTGCCACTTTCATGTAACCTACCACTGGGCGACTGAAATGCCTGTCTGTTTCAGGCCCCTTTTAACATGTAAATCAGGGACCTATGACTAACATAGGACTCCTATTACCATTGTAGGATAGAACTGGTTGTCAGTTGGGCCCCAAAAATATTATCTGGGCTGCTGCAGCCCCGAACTCCCACTTTCAGTAGTCATGGCCCTCTGGTATACCTTACCAACTAGTTGACCGTATTTGCCTGAGTTTGGCGAAATGCCCATTGGGTTCTATTTAAATGAAGCCTGGGGTCTCAAAATGGTTTTGGCCGCTGCTGGAATGAAAGGTTATTACCATGCTACCTCAGTCAAAAGTCAAAATCAACCCCTGTATATGTCTGTGTGTGTGTATGCCTCTGTGGATCTGCATGAGTGCAGAAAAATGATTGCACACTTTATGTTGCTTTTGTTTTGTGTTCAATAAAGTTCAAGAATTGTATTAAGCTAAGAAAGTCTCCTCTCCATAAATTAAATTAAATCAAATCCAGGCTCTTTCCAGACTTTACGGGCAGGATTTTCACCACAGGCTTCGGAACCCCGCCGTCATGGTCAAATGAAATCCCTGAATTGGCCAATTAGTGTCCAGAGGGCAGGCTCACTGTTCAATTAAGGACGGTGAGTGAGCTCTCGAAGCTGGAGGGCCAATAGGAGGATTTCTGATATGATTTAACAGCATCAATATTGCACTGTATAAGCTTAAAAGAGATACATTACTTTGGAAATTTTGGAAATAATTTATAGATTATAACTGACTTCACCATTCTGCATCATTATAATAACTATTGATAAAGGTATTACCTGAAGTACAACCTCTGAGACAGACACTGTCTTTATTGGAGTCAGTGGCGATGTAGTGGGAGGCTTGGCTGCCCTTTTTTTTGCTTTCTCAGCTTGTAAATTAGTGAAGTAGTTAACAGCAGCAAATTCAATCAGAGCAGAGAACACAAATGCAAAGCAGACCGCAATGAACCAGTCCATGGCTGTGGCATAGGAGACCTTTGGCAGAGAGTGTCGAGCACTGATGCTCAGTGTTGTCATCGTTAGAACCGTTGTTATACCTTTAATTGAGAAAATAGATTGTTTTATTGGAAGAGGAATATAAGTAGGCACTACAAGGACAAAAAAGCAAAATTATGCAGGTACATTTTTGTAATATGCATATATAAACTATTCTCTTGTATCAAGCATATTTTTTATCTGTATAATAACCTGCTGGTATGGAAGTAGGACAGATCTTGACGAAGAATACTCCCTCTGTGAATGCAAAATGTTTGTCAGGACATTCAAGCCAAGCTACGGCCTAGACGATAACCTGGACTTCAAACAAGGTTGGGCGAAAGTTCACATTTTGTGTAATCACACCATTTAAAATGATGCAGGCCGTTGGAGCCACGCCCATTTTATAAGTGCAAAACAGATATCTAAGCATTCAATATAGCGGGATGTGTGTGCACACATATGGCAACAGAAGTATATTTTCTGCTCTACTGGTAAAGTCTCCTATATAGGCATCCAGGATCCATGCCTGAAACAGGTGTTAAACTTTTGAAAATACTGGTACTTACTTTATTGTGCAGCCAGAAGAAACAGAAGTGCTAATTCCAGCTCCACATGAAATTCACAGACAGCTGGTGGCCACCACTTCCCCCTCTGCCGATTACCTCACAAATCTCCCTACTCCAGACTCTACTCTGTCAGCATAAGTGCACCAGAGTGAATCACCTGTCTGCCTTTACTAAATCCTAAATTCTGGGGTCATTTGTAAAGCTATGGGCAGCCACCAGTGTCTGCAAGGGTTCAAAAACAGCAGCTACCCTGGCTGAAGCCAATCGTCTTCCCAAGGTAGAGCAGAGACCCTCAGAGGCCTAAATGGCTAGCTAGAGTGTTAGCTGTGGCTCAGTTGGTTATGCTCTTGTTCCTGCGTCAGAAGGTTATGGGTTCAAGTCACGCTCAAAGACACAAAAATCAAAACAGATACTCCACTGCACTATTGAGGAAGTACTGCACTATTAGAGGTGCCATCTTTCAGATGAGATGTTAAAACTGAAGCTCTCAGGTGGGTGTAAAGGATCCCATAGCACTATTTCAAAGAACAGCTGGGGAGTTATCCCAAATGTCCTGCCCAATGTTTATCCCTCAATCTTTTGTTACAAAAGCAGATTATCTGGTCATTATCACATAGTTTTTTTCTGGGAGCTTACTGTGTGTAAATTGGTTGCTGTGTTTCCTACACTACAACAGTGACTACGCTTCAAAAAGTACTTAATTGGCTGCAAAGCACTTTGTGATGTCTGGTGGACATGAAAGGTGCTATATAAATGTAAGTCTTTCTTTCTCCCTGGAGGGCCATTTCAACTACAAAGTGTTTCCTGACAACGCAGCCAGCCACTGACGTCATCAGGCTGCGCCAAAGTGCGCATATGCGCAGACGGGCTCCTGCTCTCTGCGCGTACGCTGTGTTCCGACTTGCCAGGACTGATTAGCGCTTGCGCCGATGACGTCATTACGTGATGTGTGCATCTTCGGGCAACGCGCCTGGTCGGCCTCTGCGCACGTGCTTTACGAGTACTGCAATGCAACGCTAACCGGTATTCACCCATGCGTCAAGCTCCGCTCCTCCCCTCACTGCTCTCTCCGGCCCCTCCGCTCCCCACCCCTCTTCGCTGCTCGCTCTGGCCACTCCGCTCCCTGCTTTGCTGCTCTCTCCGGCCACTCCGCTCCCCCCCGTCACTACTCTCTCTGGCCACTCCGCTCCCCCCCGTCACTACTCTCTCCGGCCGCTCCGCTCCACCGTTGCTGCTCTCGCCGGCCGCTCCACTCCACCATCGCTGCTTTCGCCGCCCGCTCCGCTCCACCCTCGCTGCTCTCGCCGGCCACTCCGCTCCCCCCCGTCACTACTCTCTCCGGCCGCACCGCTCCACCCTCGTTGCTCTCGCCGGCCACTCCGCTCCACCCTCGCTGCACTCGCCGGCCGCTCCACTCTGTCGGCCGCTCCACTCCCTGCCGGCCCCAGCCCTCGCGCTCCCCCACCCCCCCCAGTCCCCGGCCCAATCCACTCCCCCCCCGGCCCCGGCCCACTCCGCTCCTCCCTGTCCCCGGCCCGCACACTCGCTCTCTCCCGCCATTGTGTGCTGCCATGTGTTTAGGTCAGGTTGCCTTCGTGTGATTATTTGAGCAGCGCCATCTTTAGTCCTGGCAGCTGCCTGAAGTCGCAGACTGTGACGTTTTAGTGACATGCTGGATTTGCGCATGTGCCACTGCAGTGCCACCGAGTGGTAGCATTGTCAGCAAATGCAACCTTTCAACTAAGTGAGGTTTGGGGCCTTTAAAATGTGTCACATGGACTCACTCCTGCTCTCAGCAACGCGAGTTCTGCTGAGATCATTTGATGGTATAAAGGATGGAATTTTCCATGGATACCCAGGAGCACCATGCCACTCCCACCCCCCACTACCGCACCCCCCCCCCCCACCGGCCTGAAATAGGAGGATGGACACGATGTTCACCCACAGTACCAGAACTGCCCTGGCCAGACTGGAATTTAAAGGTTTATTCCAAATGTAATAGAATTGTGCAGAGGTGGGAATCAAACCATGGCCCCTCTCAGTATAAATGTGACTTTTGCCCTCTCCAGCCACAGGAATTTCAGTGTTTTATAATTTTTTACTTGTAGATTATAGTCAGTGATAAGTACACAGTTTCAAAGGAGGGCATTTGCTACATTGGGTGCCAGAGGACCAGAGAATTGCAAACGTTACAGTCTTGTACAAAAAAAAGGTGTAAAGCTAAGCCCAGCAACTACAGGACAGTCAGTTTAACCTCGGTGGTGGGGAAGCTTCTGGAAACAATAACTCAGGACAAAATTAATAGTCACTGCTGTCATCGTGACTGCAGATCTCAGTCCACAAAGGGGCTTGCAAGCTCTCATGGCAGTTCAACAATCTGTCCTCCAATAGATTACTAGGATTGCAGGGTTGCTGCCCTATACAAGTGGCAGTGACAGCATTTGACACTCTGCCAGTGTCCTTGCTGTTGCCTATCAGCCACCCAGCACAGAGTGCTGCCACCCATGCCGAGATGGTGCAGTCTGAAACCAGGCCTTCTCGGCCCGGAGCTGCTTGACGGTGTCCTGAAACACCATCTTCTGTCTCTCCCAGTGGAAGCCAACAGCCTTTCACAAGCCTGCTGCAGCCGCTGGGGTAGCGCTGAGTAGGAGCACTAGGACAGGCATTAGGGGAATGCACAAAGGTGAATGTGGCATGGTTTGATTTATAAATTTGGTTTGGAATGTTTATTTTGTGTTTGCTTTTATTTTTGCATTGTGGCCTAAAGGACACTGTGATGTAAGGGAAGGTAATGTATGGAATAGTTGGTGAATGGGGAATTGGGGCTGCATTTAGTGGCATCACAGTCGGATGATAACGAATAACTCAGCTAGAAAGGGTTGGTGTTGGTTGCCTCCTCCCTTCCCCTTTCTCTTCCTCCTCCTTCTTCTCAGGTGGTCACTATATAGCTGGTGGCAAGAGCTGTGCCCTCATGATTGTGAGGTTGTGCAGCATGCAGAAAATCACCACAAATGTTGGCATGTGCTCTGCAGAGTACTGTAGGACCCTCCAGAGTGGTCCTGCAGCAAAAGCATCATTTATGCATCCCAATGGTCTGCTCCATATTTTGTGGCAGCATGGCTTTTGCTATTTACATGCTGCCCACATGTGCGTGAGGTGTGCACATGAATCCTGCGCTATATCGTCAAAGGACAGCCTTTGTCATCCTGTAGTCACCCTCTAGTTTATCGTGGTGGCTCAAATGCAGAAGGCACAGCAGACTTCCTCACAATGAAGTCATGATGACTGATGCCAGGATACCAAGCATTGACGTACATGATACAGTTCATATGGTCGCACACCAGCTAACTGCTGAGGATTGGATGCAGGACATCTCAAAGTTAGCATGCAGAGCCTCCAAAGCAATTTGTGTGCAGTCAATTGCACCCTACACCATGGGGAAGACTTCAATCCTCAAAGTTATGTGCTTACACCACCTGCTTCTTTCTAACATGACAGAATGAAATGTATTCAGCTCACTTGGAATAGAGCCTCAGCGATCTCCCTTATACAACAGTGGATGGCAAACTGGGAGATGTTCCAAATATTGTCTGCTCTAACCGGGAAGAAGCCACACTCTTAAAAGTTCATGGCCACTGTCACCTTCACAGTCACTGGCAATACTGTCCTTGCCCTGCTCTGAAGCTGCATTGTGACTGTAACAGGTTACAGATTTCAGTGAAGATGCCTTGAGTGAAGCAGAGACATGTGGCACACTTCCTCATTGATTTTCAGCAAGGAGAATTGCTCCCCGTGTAGGTGGATATGGTCTCCTTGTAAGAGCCCTTCTCCCCATCCTCCTTCCCCCTCCTACCTCTTCCAGCAGCTTGTCCTGTTTTGTGTCACGCCTGCTCATTTTCCCTGTCAAGCTTTAGGCAAAGAAGGATACATACTCCTACACCCATATTTGGGAGCAATTGGTTTGTGCAGAATCCTTGAAGTCAGGACAAAAGTTCTTTGGCAGATGCCACATCATTCCTGTATATTTCGGCAACTTTAAAACACTCTGGAAACCACTAAACACTTCTGCAACCATAATAACCAGTAGAAATCAAAATGAAAAAACAGAAAGTGCTGGAAATACTCAGCAGGTCTGACAGCATTTGTGTAAAAATCAATCCTCACCTAACCTGAAAAGTAGTTGATAGTCCTTTTATACAGCAATGGTGCAGGGGGTGGGCCTTGCTAGTGCTGCACATGTCTAAGAGACGCTATTAGCTGGAGGATTAAGCTCCAAAATAGCAGCACTGGTGCCATTATTGTGCCTTGGACACCATTTTGGAGGCAAAACAATACTCATTGTGCCGAGAAAACGGGTGCTACAGACCAAATGTCACAACTATATATCCAATAGATCATCAGTTGCAAGCTGCCAGAAAGTGAACATATTCTCACCTTCAAATATAAACAGCGAATGTTATCAAGATAGCCTCATATGCCCCCCTCTACATCTTTACTTGTATTATGCAAGACAATCATGCTCTAGCCAGAGTCCCAAAGGAATCACTCCCCATTAGAGAGAGACAGTTGGCGATATATAGCTTGAGGGTCACCACTCCTCAAGTGTGGGGCAAGGCAAGGAGGCAGGTCTCCATGAAGATAATCATGAATGTTATTTCAACTGTCAAAGTGAAAGGATTCTACTGAAATCAATATGATATTAACAGTTTCTTTTGAAAAGCAAAGGTAGACACGTTATCAGAAACCTTCCAGAAAGAATGAGCAAGATTAGACTGCCAGAAATCACTAGAAAGTGGATTGGTGAGAAATTACCAACTAATACTCCTTCCTACCGTTGTTGGTTTTATTGTCCAAATGTGTAACATGCTGATATCAAATTCCTCTCTCCGCAGACAGTGCTGAAGAGGGGGAGCACAGAGTGATTGCAGAACTGAGTGCTTCATGAATAGAGTGCTAAAGTCGGGAATTTGGTGCAAGTAGGAGGGGGAAGGAGGTGCTGCCTTTTTTTAAGCCTCCAGTAACTTGAAGATGATTACGGCAAAGACCCGCCACGGAGCCTGACACCAGGAAAGTCCGTCCCGATCCTCCTGGAGGCGGTGGCGGCAAGGGTCCGTGATGGCCCCACCGCTATTGGGCAACGGGACCTCAATTTCAATATTTAAAATTAATTTGAGTGAATAACTTTAAATGAATCTACTTTGAATCTTCCGGGCCCTCCTACACCTTGAATTCCCTGTCTGGGGAAAGCCAGCGTGACACTGGTGGAGAGGGGGAGAAGTTAAGATTTCCAGTGCCGAGGGAGAGGGGGTGGGAAACGGGGTCAAATAAAAGCAATGGGTGTAGGGGATGGTGGGAAGGGGTGAACTTTAAACTTTCTGCAGTCTGGTGGGATGGGAAGGTCAGATTTAAAAAAGTAAATCTTTTGTGGGGGAAAGGGCAAATAGTTAATGTAATTGTTATTAGGGGATGGGAAAGGGGCATTACAAATTTATTTGATAAATTTTTAAGTGGGGGGGGGGGTGTATCTTTCAAAATTTAAACATGCTGGCAGGGCTGGTTTGCCCTGTAAAAATGGCACCAGTGCCTGTGCACAGGCAGCTGACGCCATTGCTGGTGTTGGACAGCCAGCGCCCCTCCACATGATTTGGGGGTGGCGGGGGCCGCCCCGGCCATTTAAATGAGCCATGGCGCGGGAGATCGCGGCAGCTCTAAGGCGTGCAGCCTGCAGGGCTTGTTGCCAAGAGCAATGTCGGGCTCTTAAAATCCAGCCCAATGAGTCCAGAGAGAATGCTAAAAGTGGAATAATGAACCACTGTCTGAAAGCAAAAACATGAAAAACACGTTTAAGACGAGCACATGATTAAAAAATAATAAAAAATGAAAATATATAAAAATAAAAATAATAAATTGGGGCGGCACAGTGGCGCAGTGGTTAGCACCGCAGCCTCACAGCTCCAGGGACCCAGGTTCAATTCTGGGTATTGCCTGTGCGGAGTTTGCAAGTTCTCCATGTGACCGCGTGGGTTTTCGCTGGGTGCTCTGGTTTCCTCCCACCGCCAAAGACTTGCAGGTGATAAGTAAATTGGCTATTGTAAATTGCCCCTAGTGTAGGTAGGTGGTAGGGAATATGGGATTACTGTAGGGTTACTATAAATGGGTGGTTCTTGGTCGGCACAGACTCGATTTGCCGAAGGGCCTGTTTCAGTGCTGTGTCTCCAAATAAATTAAAAAAATATATAAAATAAAAGTACTGCGGCTCATGGTCTGAAATTGTTGAACTCGATAGTGAGTCCAGAAGGCTGTAGAGTGCTAATTGGAAGATGAGTGATGTTCCTCGAGCTTGCGTTGAGCTTCAGTGGAACACTGTAGCAGGCAGAGGACAGAAATGTGGGCATGAGAGCAGGGTAGTGAATTAAAATGGCAAGCAACCAAAAGCTCGGGGTCATGCTTGCAGACCGAGTGGAGGTGTTCTGCAAAGTAGTCACTCAATCTGCGTTTGGTCTCCCCAATGCAAAGGAGATCACATTGTGAGCAATGACTACAGTATACTAAATTGTAAGGAGTACAAGTAAATCGCTGCTTCACCTGGAAGGAGTGTTTGGAGTCTTGAATGCTGAGGAGAGGGGAATTGCATGGGAAGCTGTTGTAGAAAGGGGATGAAGTATCAGGGGTGATGGAGGAGTGGACCAGGGTGTTGCAGAGGGCATGATCCCTTTGGAATGCTGATAGGGGAGGGGAGGGGAGGGGAAGATGTGTTTGGTGGTGGCATCACACTGGGGATAGCAGAAATGGCAGAGGATGATCCTTTGGATGTGGAGGCTGGTTGGGTAGAAAGTGAGGACAAGGAGAGCCCTGTCACAGTTCTGGGGGATAGGGAAAGGGGCGAGGGCAGAAGTATGGGAAATAGGGTGGACACGGTCGAGAGCCCTGTAACCATAGTGCAGGGGTGTTCGCGGTTGAAGAAAAAGGAAGACACATGCGAAGCGCTGTTGTGGAAGGTTGCATCATCAGAACAGATGCGTGGAGACGGAGAACCTGGGAGAATGGAATGGAATCCTTACAGGAGACAGGGTGTGAGGAAGAATAGTTGAGGTAGCTGTGGGAGGTGGTGGGCTTATAATAAATATTTTTATCTAATAGCCATTGTGAAGACCTGGTTGCAACTTGACCAAGGTTGGGAAATAAATATTTCAGGATACTTAACTTTTAGAAGAGAGATGCAAAATAGGAAAGGAAGAGGAGTGGACTTGCTAATAAATAATGGGATAAAGACAGTAGAAAGGAACTTAGTACAGAAAATCAAGAAGTATTACCAGTTTGGGTAGTGCTGAGAACCAGCAAACAATGGTGGGAGTTGTATACTCACTACAACTACTAGAAACATCAGGCAGAGTATAAATCAGGAAATTAGAGGCACATGTAACAAGGGTAATACAGTAATCATTGGGTATTTTAAACTTCATATAGATTGGGCAAACCAAATTTGCAATACTAGTGTCGAGGATGAGTTGATAGAGTGTATACAAAATAGTTTTCTAAATCAATATATCGAGGAACCAACTAGCGACAGATTATTTTGGATCTAGTAATGTGCAATGAGAGAGGATTAATTAATAACCTTGTAGTAAAGGGCCCTCTAGGGAAGAGTGACCATAATATGATAGAGTTTTATAATGAATTTGAAAGTGATTTAGTTAAGTCTGAAACTAGGGTCTTAAATCTAAACAAAGCAAAC
This sequence comes from Heterodontus francisci, assembly GCF_036365525.1. NCBI lineage: Eukaryota > Metazoa > Chordata > Chondrichthyes > Heterodontiformes > Heterodontidae > Heterodontus > Heterodontus francisci. Next base: position 129,389,578 of record NC_090371.1, on the reverse strand, counting down.
TACATAGGTATAAGCGAGTTGGCTAAGGTAGATTGGGAAACTACATTAAACAATATGACAGTAGACAAGAAATGGCTAACATTTAAAAAATTGATACATAATTAGCAACAAATATATATTCCTTTAAAACACAAAAACCCTACAGAAAAAATGGTCTAACTGTGGCTAACAAGAGGAGTTAAAGACTGTATTAGATTAAAGGATGAAGCTTATAATGTTGCCAAAAGAGTAGTAAGCCTGAGGTTTGCAACAATTTTAGAATTCAGCAAGGAGGACCAAGGAATCGATAAGGAAAGAGAAAACATATCAGAGTAGACTAGCAGGAGACATAAAAGCAGATTGTAAATGCTTCTATAGATATATAAATAGGAAAAAAGTAGTGAAAGTAAATATGCGCCCATTAGAGGCAGAGACAGGTGAAATTATTATGGGGGAGTGAAGAAATGACAGACGCCAAACAAATATTTTGTATTCATCTTCATGGTAGAAGACATAAAATAAAATTTCAGAAATAATGAGGAGCCAAGGGTCTAGCAAGAATGAGAAACTTAAAGAAATCAGTGTAAGTAACGAAATAGTACTGGATAAATTAATGGGACTAAGTGGCGACAAATCCCCTGGACCGGACACCCTTAATTTTAGGGGTTTAAAAGAGGTAGCTGCAGAGATAATGGATGCATTATTTTGATCTTCCAGAATACCTTGGATGCTAGGACACTTCCCAAGGATTGAAAGGCAGCAAAACATAACCCTGCTATTTAAGAAAGGAGGAAGAGAGAAAACAGGGAGCATCTGCCTTACGTCAGTGGTAGGCTAAATGCTAAAATCTATTATGGATGTGATGAGAGGATACTTAGAAAATCATAGTATGATTAATCAGAGTCAATGCAGATTTATGAAAGGGAAAATCTTATTTGACAAATCTGTTAGGAGTTTTTTGAAAGTTTAAGCTAGTAGGATGGATAAGGGGGAACAAGTGGATGGAGTATATTTGGATTTTCAAAAAGCATTTGATAATGTTCCACACAAGAGGTGATTACACAAAATTAGGACTCATGGGATTGAGGGTAATATATTAGCATGGATTATGGATTGGTTAATGGACAGAAAACAGTAGGAATAAACTGGACATTTTTAAGGTTGGTAGGCTATACTGACTGAACTGACTGTAACATATCCAAGTTAAACAGAGTTTAAACCCTTCCCCACAGCACTAGTTAAACTGTGTGTAAGGATATTGGTCCCAGGTCTGTTCAGGCACATCCCATCCACCTTGAACAGGTCTCTCTTGCCACAGAACTGGTCCCAATGTCTCAGGAATCTGAAGCCCTCCCTCTTGCACCATGTCTCCAGCTAAACATTAACCTGCTATATCCTTCTACTTCTACTCTCAATTGCTGTGACACTGGGAGTAATCCAATATTAATACTTTTGAGGTCTCGCTTTTTAACTTCCCTAGCTTCTTAAACCCTGACTGCAGGACCTCAACTCACTTCTTTCCTATGTTGGTGCTTCTGACATGACCTTTGGTCTTGATGTTTCCCAGTCCACCTACAGAATAGTCTGCATCCTCTCTGTGATGTCTCTTACCCTGACAACAGAGAAGCAACATACCTCAGAACTTCTGGTCTGTCCCCCTGACTGTGGGATCCCTAATTACTAGAGTGTTCCTACACTTTGCTATACCTCCCTTGTCCCACAGTGCCAGGCTCAGTACTGCACTCCATCGAGGTGTCTTCACCCTCTCTGATATTAAATGCTGAATATCAGTTTGAGAGTGCACACTCCCAAAGGATTTCTGCGCTGTCTGCCTTTTCCTACCCTTCTTGGTGACCACCCACTTGCTACTCTGAACTCTATCTGGCTGTGTGGTGACCACCTCCTGGAAGCTCTGATCCAACAAATATTCAACCACCCCTATGCCCTACAATAAATCCAGCTGTCCCTCAAACTCAGAAACCCTCAGTATGAGTTTGAGCAGCTGCACCTCCTGCTCACTTAGGCCTCTGGGACACAAGTATCCTGAAGTTCACACATAGGCACCAGAATTGCAGGCTATGGGTCGCAATGGCAATTTTTAAACTCATTTTCAGCTGCCTAAAATCACAGGCAATGGACTAAACACACTTATTAAAAATACGATTTTTTTGTGATAAACCCATTTTCAGCCATATTAATAAAAATGCATCAGGTTACCACTTAAGGAATTTTTTTTAAAATGCAGAAAAATATTATATTCTTAAAATATGCTGTTTCATGGAAGATTTTATGTTTGTGATTATGTAAATGAGCTTGAGCAGAAACTTGAATAATTTCACTTTGGAAAACTGGCGCAATTTCAAGCATCATTTGCTCCCAGATTGTCGATTGCAGCCACTGCAGAAATATTACCCTGCTATATGTGTGTGTGTATATACCAGAAACTGCAGCAACTCCATCAGGCATACTGCACTGCAACAATTTGGCATTGAACAATAAAATTCTTATTCAAAAAACCTCTCCATATGTTCTTCATATATATTGAAAAGCTTTGGCAGTAATTTAGAGTCATAGAGTTATACAGCACAGAAACAGGCCCTTCGGCCCATCATGTCTGTGCTGGCCATCAAGCATCTATCTATTCTAATCCCATTTTCCAGCACTTGGCCCACAGCTTTGTATGTCATATCATTTCAAGTGCTCATCTAAAATACTTCTTAAATGTTGTGAGGGTTCCTGCCTCTACTACCCCTTCAGGCAGTGTATTCCAGATTCCAACCGCCCCCTGGGTGAAATTTCTTTTCCTCAAATCCCCTCTAAACCTCCTGCCCCTTACCTTAAATCTATGCCCCCTGGTTATTGACACCTCCACAAAGAGAAAAAGTTTCTTCCCAAGTACCCTATTTATGCCCCTCATAATTTTGAAGACCTCAATCAGGTCCCCCCTCAGCCTTCTCTGCTCCAAGGAAAACACTAGCCTATCCAGTCTCTCTTCATAGCTGAAATGCTCCAGCCCAGGCAACATCCTGGTGAATCTCCTCTGCACCCACTCCAGTGCAATCACATCCTTCCTATAGTGTGACCAGAACTGTACACAGTACTCCAGCTGTGGCCTAACTAGCATTTTATACAGCTCCATCATAACCTCCCTGCTCTCATATTCTATGCCTCGGCTAATAAAGGCAAGTATCCCATATGCCTTCCTAACCATCTTATCTACCTGTGCTGCTGCCTCAGTGATCTATGGACAAGTACACCAAGGTTCCTCTGACCCTCTGTACTTCCTGGGGTCCTACCATCCATTGTATATTCCCTTGCCTTGTTAGTCCTCCCAAAATGCATCACCTCACACTCAGGATTAAATTCCATTTTCCATTGCTCTGCCCATCTATATTGTCCTTTAATCTAAGGCATTCCTCCTCACCATTTACGACACCACCAATTTTCGTGTCATCTGCGAACTTACCGATCATACCTCCTATATTCACGTCTAAATCATTAATGTACACTGCAAACAGCAAGGGTCTCAGCACCGATCCCTGTGGTACACCACTGGTCACAGGCTTCCAATAGCAAAAACAACCCTCAACCATCACCCAACCTCCTGCCACGAAGCCAATTTTGGATCCAATTTGTCAAATTGCCCTGGGGACTATTCTCCCATGTGGGACCTTATCAAAAACCTTACTGCAGTCCATGTAAACTTCATCAACTGCTTTACCCTCATCTATACACCTAGTCACCTCCTCGAAAAATTAAATCAATCAAATTTGTTAGATTGCATAATGTTACATTAACCCAAGTGGTGCAAATCTGTTAGGTCAGTGCAGCACCTGGAATCTGCTATATGGTTCTTTACATTTCCAATTTGTAGAATGGGGATATTCAAGAAGTCATGAATCATTGTTTCATATCATTAAGTATCACAAAAGGTCAGTAATTTGCATAGAATCTGAAGCAAATTCCTTCTGTATATTCCTATTATATCATGCCAAGGAGACTAGGCTGGAAAAATTGATAGTAAAATATTTTCTATTTCAATAGCTCACCTGTGCAGATTTGAATATATAACTTGTTAGTAAAATTCATGGTTTTGCAAAACTGACATCTGCCCTTCTCAAGATGAACAAAATGTGTATACACAAACTAAATGACAAAGGGTGCAATCAAAACTCCATGGCTTAGAAATTGGTTGAAGTTGATTTGGGGGCATTGGCTGTGGTGGGGAAGAGACTGTTGCCCATCTCTTTCTGGAATGTGGAATTTGCAAAGCAGTTGTGGAAAGTGATGCAGTGGTTTTTGTTGAGGTTCATCCCAAGCAGCTCTGTGCTCTACACGCTATTCCCAGGGATGCACACTGAGATAAGCACCAACTGCTGCTGGAGAAGCATCAATTCAGTGAAAGACGCTCTTTGGTCTGCCAAAAACTTGCTGGTCTTCTAGTACAAAGAGTTGTCCAGGACCGAGTGTTGCAGACTGGCACATTCCAAGGTCTTGGACTACATGCTTAGGGACGCACTAAAACTCGGGGCAGCCGCTGCAAAGGCTCAATGGGGAAAGACCACTGTGTAAGGTCCTCCCGCCATAGTAATCCGAGGGGTTGGACACATGGGAAATCCCTTGGGCTGTATACACCAAAAATGAGTTTGCTGTAAAATGTACATGGCATACAAAATTGAATGAAAGGGTTGTGAGGCAACTCACTCCTCTTTGAAGAAAACGGGTTTCCTTTGCACTTTTTGGAATGTCAATTTGGTGCTGTTTTGAACGGTTTTGTAATGTATTTTTTTTTTATTAAACAGATTTTTTATGAATAAAGTATATTTTTGGGGAAAATTTTTTTTGGGGTATTGGGGTTATGATTTGTGGCCTGCCCATCCCCATGCAATTTGAGATGAAGGCAATGCAATTTTCATTTATTCACCTCATCTTTGTGATTTCTGCATTGGTCTGAGCAGCTCCAGTATGGCTCCTTGTCTCTCCATGCAGCCTGTGGTCTCTGTGCATAGCAGTGGAGCTGGCCAATATTTTGTTTGCCTATCACATGATCCAGGTAGCCTGATCCTCTTAAACGCTCACTGCTTATTAAAGGAAGGCTGCACTTCTACAATCATGCCTGACAGAAAATCAGTTTTCAACATTCGAAGGATATCCCAGCAGGCAAAAGAGAAGGGCCCGCTATATTGGACGTCCTGGTCACCAACATGGTCTCCAGGAGGGACGCATTCCTTCCCCGGATGGGAACAAAACCCACAAGACTTAGCCTGAAGAGGGATTGAGAGCACATCGCCCGAGAGGCGAATGCCCAGTGTTTGGCGCTATGGACATGTCGGCAATGCAGGAAGCAATACAATGACCTCACATGAGTATTCAAGGTGAATGAATGCATCCTCACAGTACATCGCATGCCCAACTCACCAAAAACCTTCTCATTCTGCTCAAAAACTACACCCCCATCTCACAGAAGCACTCCCTAGCACTCACGACCCACACACACCTACTAATGCTGCCAGCATCATACCCTCGTCTCCCTGCCTCAACACACTTCCAGCTATTCAGCTATGGCAGGCACACCGCCCAAGCACAGTACCACATAATCACTGACACTCTGCCCTCTCTCTGCAGGAGAAGGTTGCCCATAACACAAGGGAGAGGCAGAAGACCAGGGTGGGGCAGAGGTTGCGGGGGAAGGGGGGGGTTTCAAGAATCCATCCCCAGAGCTTCCTCGAGGAGATGGTCCTACACATCATGGGACCAGAGGCAACAAAGCCCATGGTATTTGGCACAGCAGAGATGATCGAGGATGACAGTAAGTAACAGCCTTGTGCCCCTTTTCAACTCCATCCTCAACCTCATCTTCAGATGTGGCATCAAGTGGAAGCTAAAGATGGTGTGACCATAGAACTCCTGTTTTCTTCCCAATGCCCCTTCCCTCACCCCAACATTCTCCACCCCCCCCCACTACTTGTTCGCTTATAGATAAAGAGCTGCCACCTGGACCACCTCAGCAGAGACAAAAAGGAAGAGGAAGAGCCATCCTACGAAAGTGATAAGGATACACTGTCACTTGATCTTACATTCACAGCCACCAGCACAGATACTGGCACAGTGAGGACCTTTGAAGGTAATATAGAGCCAAAGGTCAGTACATGGTGAGTCACTGGGCACAAGTTGGTTGAGGCCAGACCAGGGGAAAAGGGTAGCTCGTGTGCCAGCTGCCCAGAGGGAGAGGTCACGGACGGGTTCTGCTGCAGAGGGTTCAACTGAGAACTTTGAAGAAAGGGCCTAAAGGAGAACGCTGATGAACATGTACACTGAGATTTTTGGGGCATTGCCTGGCCTGCCAGACAACTCTTGTCACTGTCTAGGAGCATGGAGGAACCTGGCTCCAATGTGGCAGAGGCCATGGTGCATAGCCTGGGGCACAGCCTTTCCAGTTTGGAAGTGATGGCCAACACCCATGTTGGAGCATCTGGTGGTCACTGTCTCAGCTTCTATTGCAGCACAGGCGGAATACCCCTGACGTCTCAGTGTCACAGTGGAAGCTCAGACAGATAGCATGAGATCCATGGCTGGTGCCTTGCAGGTTTAGACTGCTACCATCATGGCTGCAAATCTCAGTACTCAACGGGACATGCAGGCTCTAACAGCAGTCCAGCAATCTGTCCTCCAATAGATTACTAGGATTGCGGAGTTGCCACCCCGTGGGAGTGGCAGTGCCCCTATGAAGCACAAGCCTGCTGTCCTCTCTCAGGATGACAACATTCATCCTCCCAACACTGCCACTCCACCAGTGGCCTTGCTGGTGCCCCTCAGCCAGCCAGCCCAGACTGCTGTCACCCATGTCAAGGTGGTGCAGTCTGAGGCTGGCCCTACTAGGCCCAGAGCTGCTTGAGGGTGTCCTGCAAGGCCATCTGCAGTCTCCCCCACTGAAAGTCAGCAGTCTTCCACCAGCCATGCTGAAGTAACTGGGGTAGCACTGTGTAGGATCACCAGGAAAGGCAAAGATACCCATAAGACAGGCACTAAGGGCATGCACAGGGTGAATAGTTCATTTGTGTTTGCATAATTGGATACATTGCTGGATAAAGATGTTTTGTGAAGGTTTTGTCAAAGCGGTGGCTTTCATTGTTGAATGTTGGCCAAGGGGACTTTGTGGTGGAGAATCTGAAATGGGCCTGACAGTGGGAATAGGGGTCAGCGTTGGGATGGCAATATTTGTTTCAAGTGAAGCGGAGCAGAGGAGCCTCACAATCCACTCTCTCTCGCTACATCCAGTTGCACCAGGTCCATGTTGCATCTTCCCTGCGTCCTCCTCCTCGATCTCCTCTTCCTCCTCCTCCTCAGGTGGCCTACAGATGGCAGGAGATAATGGCTTTGCCCTCATAATGGCTTGGTTGTGGAGGACAGAGCCTACCATAATAAACTGGGCGATCCTCTCTGCTGCAACGAACCCCCATCCCACCAAGTGGTCTAGGGAGCAGAAGCATTCCATGATGTTACACGTGGCTCCCTGGCTTTCATTAAACACCTGCTCTGCTTTCATGGTGAGCTGGCAGAATGGGGTCATCAGCCACGTGTAGAGGGGGTAACTTATGTCCTCAAGCAGCCAGCCACTGGATCTTCTCAGAGCCTGAAGACAGGGTAGGACTGACTGTTGCAGGATGAAGGCATCGTGGCTGCTATCAGGATAGCGGGCATTCACCGAGATGAACATCTTGGTGTGGTCACACACCAACTGCACATTTATGGCGTGGTAACCCTTACGGTTTCTGAACCTGTCCCTGCAGGGGATGGGGGCGCAGAACTGCATGGGTGCAGTCAGTCACTGGCAAAGACACGTGCCCTTTCATCCTGTTCTTGCTTCCTGAGGGAGAAGATGAAGTCCCCTCACTGGGTGTATATGGCCTCTGCAACCTCCCAGATACTGCAATTTGTTTTTATTAATTTGTGGGATGTGGGTGTTGTTGGCTAAGCCAGCATTTATTGCTCATCCCTAATTGCCCATGAACTGAGTGGCTTGCTCGGCCATTTCAGAGAATATTTAAGAGTCAACCATATTACTGTGGGTCTGGAGTCACACGTAGGCCAGACCAGGTAAGGACTGCAGATTTCCTTCCCTAAAGGGCATTAGTGAACCAGATAGATTTTTACAACAATTGACAATGGTTTCATGGTTACCATTAGACTAGCTTTTAATTCCAGATTTATTAACTGAATTCAAATTCCACCTTCTGCCGTGGTGGGATTCGAATCCATGACCATAGGACATTAGCCTGGGCTCTGGATTACTAGTCCAGCGACATTACCACTACGCCATCACCTCCCCTACTACATATTGCAAGATATTCACTAAGTCTCAGACTGCCACCTGGAAGGATTCAGAGGTGTAAAAGGTGAGGTGACAGTGACCTTCACAGCCACTGGGAGGGCCATCCTCACCCTGGTGTGAGGTTCCAGGTCAGGCTGAAGGAGGTGGCACAGCTCCGTGATCACCTCCTTGGTAAATCTAAGGCATCTCAAGCATTACTCCAGGCTCATACCAGACTGTAGGAGTATTGCTCCCAGAACACCTGGGGTGAGTAGGGCCTTTGATGGAGAGCCCTCCTTCTGTCCCCAACTCGCAGAGCTTCCCTCTCTACCTTCTCCAGTACATTTCCTAATCATGTTGCAAATCAGGAGGTATCACAACCACTGTCCTCATTTCTGCTTCCAGTACTTATCTCTCCTCCCTGACTGTAATCACCAACTGTTACAAAACACCTTCAACACTGCACAGTGCTTCCACCAATTCATCCTGTGCTCATGCAAGTGCAAAACCTCATCTGCAACTTGCTGAGTGGCCCTTCAAATAGCCCCAGTTCAAGACACATCCTGAACATGTTTTTTGTTGAGGGATTAATGCTTACACAACAGGATCGGCAAGGTCCAAGTTTGCAATTCTGGCATTGCATCAACCGGTTAGGCTGTGTGACGTCAGGATAGTGTCCATTCTCAGTGTTCTGGTGTATGCAGGGCATGTACCTGCTTGTGCCCTGCTTCTGCATTAATGCCACATGGGCCACATAAGAAGCAGCCGGTGGCAAAACCCACACTTGTTAAGTGGTGCAAGGCTCTGTAGTGCTGCTACATGCAGCATTATGCAAGCCAATTTTGCACTCTCTGCCTTTAACAATATTTCATAATGCACCTGGGAATTCTTAGGTAAAAGGTTGTAGGTATTTGTCACAATAAAACCTCAGAAGAAGCCAACCAATAGAAGAAAAATGTCTACAGAGTGTGATCTGCAGTGAAACTTCACAAAATACAAATGGGTCACATTGAAGAATTAAATATTGGGCCTTTGGAAGTATCCAGGGTATAGTTTAAGAGGTGGTGGTACTGTGACAAAAGTGATTTATTTTTACTAATGATCTATTGAAATCTCTTTTTCCATCATAGTGCATATACATTAAAAACCAGTTTCCCTCACAACAGTGTGGCCCTGTTTATCTTAGAGCACAAAGCCCTAAAATATTAGTTCTGTGACAACTATCTGAGGGAGGAGACATGCTAATAAATTCAAGTACAACCAGTTTGTGGGCTTTGTCTGTGTATATGTTTGTTTAGAATTTCTTTGAGTACAAGAAACTCATTGAAAATTCCTTTGTATAAATGTTAAGTATTTTTCAGCCTGACTTTTTAGATTTTAGATTTAGATTTAGAGATACAGCACTGAAACAGGCCCTTCGGCCCACCGAGTCTGTGCCGACCATTAATCACCCATTTATACTAATCCTGCACTAATCCCATATTCCTACCACATCCTCACCTGTCCCTATACTCCCCTACCTATACTAGTGGCAATTTATAATGGCCAATTCACCTATCAACCTGCAAGTCTTTTGGCTGTGGGAGGAAACCGGAGCACCCGGAGGAAACCCACGCAGGCACAGGAAGAACTTGCAAACTCCACACAGGCAGTACCCAGATTTGAACCCGGGTCGCTGGAGCTGTGAGGCTGCGGTGCTAACCACTGCGCCGCCACAATTAAGTATTCTGTCTGAACCCATCAGACAGAAATAGATAGACCAGAAAGACCCCCACAATGTGCCAAGTTCAGTTTTCATTGATGTTTACCAGAGGAAATTGTTTGTTATCATTTATCTTCAGAGGAGGGAATAAGTCTTAAAACTGTAAACTTACACTTTATCTTTACCACTGTACACTAATTCTTTTGCAGTTTGATAAATTGCTTGGCACTTTACAGCCTAGCCATGGTCCAAAAGAATGGTTATGCTACTGCCTTCCAAAATTGAGGATAATCACATGAGGGTATGTGATATAACCAGTAAGCTGAAATACAGTAATCGGTTATACTGTTGAATCTGTGGCTTACTACAAACTACCTAGATATTGGGCAGCTAAAGGCATCCTTTTGCTAATAAGGAATGAGGGATCACCGAGAAGAACATTGAGACACCAAACCTAGGAAAGATATAAAAATTAACAATCCAAAACATCATAGACACATCTAGTAGAAATGGAGATTGGATGGGCATGGATTCACCTCAGTTGCAGGCTAGACATGAAAAGAGCCCTGACACTGCAAATTGCCAGCTTTGAACAAATTTGGAGCCAAGTGATAAACTCTAAAGACTACTAGTCCTGTTGTGCCACAGTATCGATTAGAATCTTGATCTATAGTCAGAATCATCATCATCATTGGCCATTTGGTGCAAGAAGACCATAACAGGTACAGTTGAAAATCATGTTATTGTTCCTTACCTCATAGTAGAAAGTAATATTTTTCTGGAAAATACATTTAGAAATATACATAATTGGATTGTACTCCATCATTGGTGACTGGATTAATCATCCTATATTTAGTAAATTGTTTTTCTGAAGCTGAGGGATGTTCATGGAACACCATCCATTCCAGGCATTCACTGTCAATATCAAGCATTTCCAGGTTAGGTGCAGCAGAGTTATGATGCAAGGGAAAGCTTTTTACTTTCCTCTTTGTATGAAAGAGCCAACTTGTTGCAAAATTAGAGCAGTTTTCTCCAAAAACTAAATGCGTTGTTAATGCCCAAACTCATTGTGCATGTATGTCTTACAGCCAACAGACTCAGGAGACTTTCATTCTAATAATCTGATTTGGAGTAGAGCCCAGGCCACAGAGATGCAATACCACTCTCTAACCCATTGTACCATCCAGTGCCTTTCTACAAATTCTGTAAATCCATCAATGCCTGAGGCATTCCTGCAGATGGATGTCACATCAATCCATCAAAGAATGAAGTATCATTATGCTCACCATCCTATCCTATTCAAATTTGTCTTGTTGGCCTAAAGGGCAATTGAAGAAAAATGACCTTAAATACTTAAAGCGAAAATAAATGTATCCTGTTTTCAATTGCAGCCTCTTGTAGCTATAGCTAGTATGGAGAAGTGAGGAGAGAAGTTGGGCATCAAGAAATCCATCATATTGGTGAAATAGGTCACCTTGAGATATCAACATAAACATTGCAAAAAGCAGGGGAAGTTAAATTGTTATGTATGTGGCTTTCTTCCATGCCCTGTATTTCTGATCAGTAAGTACAACAATGGCATACTCTATTATCCTTACTGGTTTTGTGTAACTGTACCAAAGCTTTATATTAATACAACAACTACTTGTATTTACATAGCACTTTTAACATAGTAAAACATCAAAGTGATTCACTGTTGTGGAATCAGACAAAAATTTATGTTTTCATCATTATATAGTGTTTGCCAAGAATCAGAGAAGTTCTATCTACCTAAAATGTCCTAGACCCAACCATCTGCAGCTGCTTCTTCAATGATCTTCCCTCCATCAAAACACCAGAAGTGGGGATGCTTATGATGATTATACAATGTTCAGTACCATTAGCAACTCCTCAGATACTGAAGCAGTCCATGTCCATATGCAACAAGACCTGGGCAACATTCAGGCTTGGGCTGATAAGTGGCAGGTAACATTTATGCAACATAGAATCATAGAAAGTTTAAGGCACAGAAAGAGGCCACTTGGCCCATCATGTCTGTGCCAGCTGAAAAACGATCCACCTATTCGAATCCCACATTCCAGCATTTGGTCCATAGCCCTGCAGATTACGGCACTTGAGGTGCATATCCAGACTCCTTTTGAATGAGCTGAGGGTTTCAGCCTCAACTATCCTTTCAGGCAGTGAGTTCCAGACCCCCACCACCCTCTGGGTGAAAAAGGTTTTCCCCTCATCGCCCCTCTAATTTTTCTACCAATCACTTTAAATCTATGCCCTCTCGTCACTGACCCTTCTGTCCAAGGTGAATAGACCCTTCACCTCCACTCTATCTGGGCCCCTCAAAATTTTGTACATTTTAATCAGATCTCCCCTCAGTCTGCTCAGTTCCAAGGAGAACAACCCCAGCCTATCCAATCTTTCCTCATAGCTGCATTTTTCCAATCCTGGCAACATCCTCTGTACACTCTCTAGTGCAATTTCATCCTTTCTGTAATGAGGTGAGCAGAACTGCACACAGTACTCAAGTTGTGGCCTAACCAATGAGTTATACAGTTCCAGCAGAACATCCCTGCTCTTGTATTCTATACCTTGGCTAATAAAAGGAAAGAATTCCATATGTGTTCTTAACCATCTTATCGACCTGTCCTGCTACCTTCAGGGATCTGTGGACATTCACTTGAAGGTTCCTCACTTCTTCTACATTTCTCAGTATTTTTCCATTAATTGTATATTCCTTTGCCTTGTTTCACCTCAAATTCATCACCTCACACTTCTTCAGGTTGAACTCCATTTGCCAATTTTCTGCCCATCTGACCAGACCATCAATATCCATAAGTGCCAGGCAAGGACCATCTCCAATAAGAGAGAATCTAACCATCTCCCCTTGATATTCAACAGCATTATCATCACTGAATCCTCCACTATCAACATCCTTGAGGGGGTGGGGGGGGGGGGGGGGTGGGTGGTGGTGTGGTTACAATTGTCTAGAAGCTGAACTGCAGCAGCCACATAAATACTGTGGCTACAAGAGCAGGTCAGAGACTGGGAATTCTGCGGTGAATAACCCACCTCCTGACTTCCCAAAGCCTGTCATCATCTACAAGGCACAAGTCAGGAATTTGATGGAATACTGTCCACTTGCCTAGATGAGTGCAGCTCCAACAACACTCAAGAAGCTCAACACCATCTAGGACAAAGCAGCTCACTTGATCAGCACCCCCATCCACCACCTTAAACATCCACTCCCTCCACCACCGACTCACAGTGGCAGCAGTGTGTACCATATAAAAGATGCACTGTAGCAACTCACCAAGGCTCCTTCAACAGCACCTTCCAAACCCACAACCTCTACTACCTAGAAGGACAAGAGAAGCAGATGCATGGGAACACAACCACCTTCAAGTTCCCCTCCAAGTCACGGACCATCTTGACTTGAAAATATTTCACCATTCCATCGCTGGATCAAAATCCTGGAACACCCTCCCTAACAGCACTGTGGGTGTACCTGCACCAGATGGACTGCAGCTGTTCAAGAAGGCAGCTCACCACCACCTTCTCAAGAGCAATTAGGGATGGGTAATAAATGCTGGCCTCGTCAGTGATGACCACATCCCATGAAAGAATTTTAAAAATAGTGTCCTGATTTCTTTATCTAAAGCTATACCTCAGCACATTGAGACAAATCTGCTTTAATGTAATTTTCAATTTAGCCATGAATGTGTGCATTGCCAAAATTGAATCCAAGTCATTGCTTTAAATTGGTGAACAGGCAGGTTATGCAATACTCAAAAAAATGAGAAAGGGAAGCATTTCAAACACCACAATGCTGTAGTCCAGCAGCAAATTACCAGACCATAAAGCGAAAATCATGCTCATGAAATGTGCCAACATTAAAGTCAGGAGTCGATACATTATTGAATAATGACTGAGGTACCATTGAAAGGAATGGGGGTCTATTGTTTGTCTTACTGTGTAGCTTATTCAATAGGAAGCAGAGAATAGGGATACATGAGACATTTCAAGTTGGCAGGCAGTAACTAGTGGAGTACCATAAGGCTCAGTGCTGGGGTCTCAGCTATTTACAATCTATATTAGTGACTTAGACGGAGAGCCCAAGAGTAATGTATCAAGTTTGCTGACGATACTAAGCTAGGTGGATTGTAAACTATGAGGAGGATACAGAGAGGCTGCAAAAAGATATATAGATAGGTTAAATGAGTGGGCAACAAAGGTGGCAGATGGGAGTATAATGTGAGGAAGTGTGAGGTTATTCACTTTGGCATTAAGAATAAAAAAGCAGAATATTTTTTTAAAAGGAGTGAAGCTTTTAAATATTGATATTCAGAGAGACTTGCGTGTACTCGTATAAGGAACACAGAAAAGTAGCTTGTGGGTACAGCAAGCAATTAGAAAGACAAATGGCGTGTGGGCCTTCATTGCAAGGGGATTGGAGTACAAGAATAAAGAAGTCTTGCTCCAATTGTATAGGAGTTGGAGAGAGCTGGAGTGCTGCACACTATTGGTCTCATATCTAAGGAGGAATACATGCCTTGCAGGCGGTGCGGCAAAGGTTCACTAGATGCCTGGGATAAGAGGGTTGTCCTATGATGAGAGGATGAGTAAACTCTCTGGAGTTTAGAAGAATGAGAGGTAATTCCATTGAAATATGCAAGATTCTGAAGGGGCTTGACAGGGTAAATAGAGAGAGATTTGTTTCCCCTGGCTGGGGAATCTGGAACATTGGTACACAGCCTCAGGATAAGGGGTTGATCATTTAGGATTGAGACAAGGAAAAAAAAGGTTCTTCACTCAGAGGGTTGTGAATCTTTGGAATTCTCTACCCCGGAGGATTGTGGATGCTCCATCGTGATTCAAAGCTGGGATGGATAGATTTTTGATCTCTCAGGGAATCAGGGATATGAGGAATGGGTGGGAAAGTGGAGTTGAGGCAGAAGATTAGATGTGGATCATATTGAAAGGCAAAGCAGGCTCGATGAGCTGTATAGTCTACTCGTGCTCCTATTTCTTATGTTCTTCTTCCTACTAATGGGCTAGGCTCCTGCCTTTACTTTAGACTGCAAGACTCGCCTTTATGAAGATTTAAAAAAATTAAAATAGCAGATGACGACAGAAAACCTATTTTCTGCAACTCAGAACCAGACTTCACATATTTCAACAAGAAATTTCAGCTGCCATCTCCTGCAGCTTCCTTTTTGAATTAGGGCCACCACTTTTCCTAAAAGGTCTTCTCAGCATCTGTCAATGTTGCAACTATCCAATTCATCAGCTGCTTTTTGACACCACTCTTAAAATTCATATGAAAACCACTTGCATAGGAACATCTTCTATGGAAACAGACTGAGGGATCTGACAGTTAAGCAGCCTGTAAAAGGTCAGGTTGCCATGACAATAATAGCTTAGATACATAAAATATCCACAAGAGGCAGAACTGACTTACAAAGTGTGGGTTGAGCAAACCATCTGTTTGAAAATTTTCGCAATATTCAAATTCAACATGCCAAACCTATGTTATTTTGAGGCCCACACATTGCTAACAATTTGCTTAGACATAGTAGGGTAATTTTTAACTTTCAGCAGTAATAGAAAACAGGGGATAGTGGGTCCGTTATGTACACCACCCAATTTTTGTTTTCATTGAACCCAGTAAAAAGGAAAAAAATCAGAGAGTGTATAATGGGGGCCCAGTCTGTTGCCAACTGCTTTCTAGCATCACCAACATTTCAAATTGACCCCATCTAGTCTAAATAGAAAATTGGCATCAATCTTGAAATCAAACAATTCACCAAGTTCTCTTGGCATTTCTGTGAACGAAGATTCTGGGAAGATTGTACTCATCGGTTGCAGGCCCGCTGATCATTAGTCAGGCCTGTCCATGACCAGCAGATTCTCCCATTAGAGGGTGCAAGTGAAGGTGCAGTCGCTGCTGGGGGCAAGTGGATCTATTATTTTTTTCTTTCATGCTGGTGCTTCGCTCAGTCTCAAAAAGTGTCTGTAGCCCTCCTGATGTAGCATTTCCAGGCATCACGATCTATGGTCTGTGCTTCCCACTGGTGATGTTTGATGTGCTACAGAAAAGGACTTCTTCAGGGCGTCCTTGAAACGTTTGCATGGGGCCCCTCTGTTCCTTTTACCAGTGGTCAGCTCTCCATAAAACACGATCTTGGGCAGGTGTCTGTCGTCTATCCGGGCAACTTGAACCACCCAATGCAGTTGGCTTTGCAGGAGGATGGCCTCGATGCTGGTGATGTTGGTTGTTTCCAGGACTTCAATGTTTGTGATGCAGTCCTGCCAGTGGATCTTGAGGATGTTTTAGTTTAGTTTAGAGATACAGCACTGAAACAGGCCCTTCGGCCCACCGAGTCTGTGCCGACCATCAACCACCCATTTATACTAATCCTACACTAATACACTGTGGAAGAGCCTGTCACTCCAGAATTGGCCTTTATAGCCACTCCAGGCGCTGCTTCACAAACCACTGACCACCTCCAGGCGCGTATCCATTGTCTCTCGAGATAAGGAGGCCCAAAAGAAACACTAATTCCATATTCCTACCACATCCCCACCTATCCCTATATTTCCCTACCATCTACCTATACTAGGGGCAATTGCTACTGGCCAATTTACCTATTACCTGTTGTGGAGGCAGCACTGATGGAAGTGCTCTAGAAGGCATACATGACGGTATAGGACCCATGACTTGGCGCCATGCAGAAGGGTGGTGAGCCTTTGTACACTTTAGTTTGGTCTCTGCTCTGAGGCTGTGGTTGCTCCACACTCGTTTGTAGAGTCTGCCAAATGTACTGTTTGCTTTTGAAAGCCGGTTGTCCACTTCCTTGTCTATGGTGGCATCAACCAAGATGATGCTCCCCAAATAAGTAAATCCCTTGGCGGCATTCAGCTTGGTTTCCTCAATGACAATGCTTGGTGGTCTGTATTCTCCAGGCGCAGACTAATGCAGGACTTCAGTTTTCTTTAGACTGAAATTTAGTCCCAAGAGTTGTGCCGCCTCGGAAAAATGTGTTATGTATTGCAGGTCTGACTGACTGTGGGCCAGGAGAGCACAGTCATCGGTGAAAAGAAGTTGATGGATGAGTTTTTCTTATGTCTTTGTGTGAGCCTGAAGACGCCGGAGGTTGAAAAGGCCTCCATCAGTCCTGAAGCGAAGCGTACGTAAATTCCCTCCTTAAGGTTTTCCATTGCCTGCTGCAACATCATGCTGAAAAAGATGGTGAATAAGGTTGGGGCAACACACATCCCTGCTTCACGCCATTGGAGATTCGGAAGGGACTCGAGGAGATTGTTGTTTTGCTTAACTTGTCTGTACTGATTTTCATGAAACTGTTTCACTATGGCCAGGAACCTGGGTGGGCATCCAAGTTTTTCAAGGATTTTCCAAAGTCCATCTCTGCTCAGTGTCAAATGCCTTGGTGAGGTCTACGAAAGTGACGTACAGGCCTTTGTTTTGCTCAAGACACTTTTCTTGTTATTGTCTGAGTAATGTCTATGGTGCCTCGGTTTGCTCTGAAACCACACTGGCCCTCAGAGGTTTTCTTCCGCAATGGTAGACAAGACTGTTCAGAATTATTCTAGCCAGGATCTTCCCAACAATATAGAAAAGGAGGGTGATCTCACGGTAGTTGAAGCAGTCTGATTTTTCTCCTTTGTTTTTGTACAAGGTGATGATAATGACATCATAAAGATCCCGTGGAATCCTGCCCTGTTCCCAGCAGGCTGTGAAAAACTCATGGAGATTAGTGTATAGGGCAGGGCCACCATGCTTCAAGGCTTCAGGTGGAATTCCATTGACTCCGGGAGCTTTGTTGTTCTTCAGCTGGTTGATGGCGGTCACAGTGCCCTCCAGAGTTGGGCTCTCATCCAGTTCTTCTTTGATCGGCTGTTGTTGGATGCGATTGATGGCAGTATCATGCACTGTGCACTTAGTGCTGAAGAGAATTTCAAAATGCTCCAGTGATCCAGGACTGAATCCTTGTCAGTGTGTAGGGTCACCAGGTGAGAGTGAAGGTAATGCAAAAGCCTAGGTTGATTAAAAATGTTAAGATAAGAAATTTCAAATAATCTTATGTTTTGTGAACTAGATGCTAAGTTTGCACAAAAGAAACAAAGAATATTTCAAAATGGTGAGTAACAATTTGAAACTTGACCTCTGGAAATAGGTGTGAATTATGTTGTGATATTGCTTTAACTGTTTGAATACTAGTTAACGTAGTGCTGAATATGTAAATAGTTTAGTATACATCACAGGAAGTGATGCAAGCCAACGTGTGATATAGTTGTTGGAGCAGTATTAGTCAGCAAGTAGAATGTGTATCTCAGAGCTCTCCTGTAATTCTGTTATTCTGTAATAATGAATCCTTCATTCAACTTACCAATCATTGTCCTAGTGTTTGGCATGTTTGTGTTGAGAA
Source organism: Heterodontus francisci (assembly GCF_036365525.1). Taxonomy (NCBI): domain Eukaryota; kingdom Metazoa; phylum Chordata; class Chondrichthyes; order Heterodontiformes; family Heterodontidae; genus Heterodontus; species Heterodontus francisci. The sequence goes on along the minus strand of NC_090371.1, from coordinate 129,371,142 downwards.
TCTAACATAATATGGTGGCAGCAGAACACAATAGTGTAGCAGTGATGCAGAGGTGCTTAACGGGTTAGTAGCAGCGTTATACATGGTGACAGCAATCACAAGTACAACAGCGTGGACGACAGCTTCTCCTGTGTAAAGCCATAACAGGCTGGGACAACACTGAAGATAACTGGAGGAAGCAGCAGCGGCGCAACATAGGACCAGATTCAAGAACCACCGTCAAGGATCTGTACTCGGAGTTAGTAAACAATGGGGTAGTTTATTCGAATGGTAGTCAGCAAGAAAGGCAGTTTTCCAGTGAAAAAAAAAGGGCTCCAAAAAAGCTCAGGGCATGGCAGAGGTCCAGTGCTGCAGGTACAGCAGACCTACATAGCTTTCAAAGAAAAAACAAACAAACAATTAAAAGGAAAGTAATTAAGGGGCAAAGCTCTGGCAAAAGAAGTCTTGCAAGCAAAAGTTTGACACCTTGACCACAAAATACCAGTGATTCATTGGAAGGTTCCAGATGTTCAAGAATTCCAACTATTTAGACAGCTTATGGAGTTATGCTTTTTAGATCTTGCAGTCACAGAACTCAACAAGCAAGCAATTAAGATAAAGATAGCAATTGGCAGTGAAGGTCTCAATCATATCAACACTTCTGGTCTGCTTTTGACAGTCCAGAAGGACCCATCTGGACAATGCTAGAAGACCAACTGAAACTCAAGGTGAACTTCAGGATCCATCGACTTGAATCACAGAATTGTTAGTGCAGAAGGAGAACATTTGGCCCATCGTGTCCGCACCGGCTCTCTAAAAGAGCAATTTACTCAGTTCCATCCCCCCGCCTTCTTCCCGTAACCCTGCACATTGTTCCTTTTCATATAACTGTCTAATTCCCTTTTGAATGCTTCAATTCAGCTTGCCTCCACCACACTCTCAGGCAGTGCATTCAGACCTTAACCACTCGCTGTGTGAAAATGTTTTTAGGTCATGTCATTTTTGCTTCTCTTACCAAATAATTTAAATCTGTGAGCTCTTGTGTATAGGCCAGCAGTTTAAAGAAACTACTGACCACTTTGTCAGTCTTCTTCTTTGGCCTCCTTGTCTCTCGAGAGGCAATGGGTAAGCGCCTGGAGGTAGTCAGTGGTTTGTGAAGCAGTGCCCGGAGTGGCTATAAAAGGCCAATTCTAGAGTGACAGGCTCTTCCACAGGTGCTGCAGATAAAATTGGTTGTCGGGGCAGTTGCACAGTTGGCTCTCCCCTTGCACTTCTGTCTTTTTTCCTGCCAACTGCTAAGTCTCTTCGACTTGCCACACTTTAGCCCCGCCTTTATGGCTGCCCGCCAGCTTTGGCGATCACTGGCATCTGACATGGACGGCCGGTTGGACTGATACCAGTGACTAGCTCGCTGTACAATGTGTCCTTGGGGATCCTGCCATCTTCCATGCAGCTCACATGGCCAAGCCATCTCAAGCACCACTGGCTCAGTAGGGTGTATATGTTGGGGATGTTGGCTGCCTCGAGGACTGAAGTCACTGACCCGAAACATCAACTCTTTCTCTCTCCACAGATGCTGCCGGACCTGCTGAGTATTTCCAGCATTTCTTGTTTTTATTTCAGATTTCCAGCATCCGCAGTATTTTGCTTTTATCATCAAGGACTTCTGTGTTGGAGATACGGTCCTGCCACCTGATGCCAAGGATTCTCCGGAGGCAGCGAAGATGGAATGAATGGAGACGTCGCTCTTGGCTGACATATGTTGTCCAGGCCTCGCTGCCGTAGAGCAGGACACAGGCTTGATACACTCAGACTTTGGTGTTCCGTGTCAGTGCGCCATTTTCCCACACTCTTGGCCAGTCTGGACATAGCAGTGGAAGCCTTTCCCATGCGCTTGTTGATTTCTGCATCGAGAGACAGGTTACTGGTGATAGTTGAGCCTAGGGAGGTGAACTCTTGAACCACTTCCAGAGCGTGGTCACAAGATATTGATAGATGGGGCATTTCTGATGTCCTGTCCCATGATGTTCATTTTCTTGAGGCTGATGGTTAGGCCAAATTCATTGCAGGCAGCCGCAATCCTGTCAATGAGTCTCTGCAGACACTCTTCAGTGTGAGATGTTAATGCAGCATCGTCAAAGAGGAGTTCCCTGATGAGGACTTTCCGTACTTTGGTTTTCGCTCTTAGACAGGCAAGGTTGAACAACCTGCCACCTGATCTTGTGTGGAGGAAAATTCCTTCTTCTGAAGACTTGAATGCATGTGAGAGCAGCAGGGAGAAGATCCCAAACAGTGCAGGTGCGAGAACACAGCTCTGTCTCACGCCACTCAGGATAGGAAAGGGGTCTGCTGAGGCGCCGCTATGTTGAATTGTGCTTTTCATATTGTCATGGAATGAGGTGATGATACTTAGTAGCTTTGGTGGACATCCGATCTTTTCTGGCAGTCTGAAGAGACCACGTCTGCTGTTGCGGTCAAAGGTTTTGGTGAGATCAATGAAAGCAACGTAGAGGGGCATCTGTTGTTCGCAGCATTTCTCCTGTAGCTGGCGAAGGGAGACAGCATGTCAATGGTGGATCTCTCTGCTCGAAAGTCACACTGTGCCTCAGGGTAGACACGCTCAGCCAGCTTCTGGAGTCTGTTTAAAACGACTCGAGCGAAGTCTTTCCCCACTATGCTGAGCAGGGAGATTCCACGGCAGTTGTCGAAGTCACCGCTGTCACCCTTGTTCATAGAGGGTGATATTGGCATCGTGCATGTCTTGTGGTACTGCTCCCTCAACCCAGCACAGGCAAAGCAGTTCGTAGAATGCTGAAGGTATAGCAGACTTAGCACTCTTGATTATCTCAGGGGTAATGCCATCCTTTCCAGGGACTTTTCCGCTGGCTAGAGAGTCAATGGCATCACTGAGTTCCAATTTTGTTGCTTGTACACATCCAGCCCGTCCATGACTGGCCCTTTGTCAGTAGATGTCAGGAAAAAGGAAGAGATTGTAATTTCTCAGATGCGGAGCTCTCAGGGAGGATAATGGAGCTAATAATTGCATTAACTCCAATGGAGGCATTCCAAAAGGATCTGCTTGATAAGAAAAAAGGATATGACATCAACAGTCTCTTCAAGGATGGCAGAAATATGAAGTCATAGCTGCAAGCATGCATTATATACAAGCGCTTGGAGCAGCAACCATCATAGGTGAGGTAGCCTAGGCATGTCGACAGGGCAAGGAGTGTGACAAATGCAGTCTCATGCATCAGCCATGTAACTGTCCTGCATTCAGAGATACCTGCAAGGCTTGTGCTCTTTAAAAAAAAAAAAGGGACAGTGGGCAAGACTGTGTAGATAATCTGGCAGTGAAGCAGTCAGAAGCCACTGCTCAATAAAAAATAGACACCGCCTATTAGCTAGAATAAAAAATAAAAGTGTTCACCAAGTACCAGTTTAAGCACAGGCATGTTCATGAGGTAGGCAAAGATGTGGACAGCAAAGAAGGGACTGAAAGTGAACAAGCTTTCCCTATGGTGACAGTCACACAGCTCATGGATGCAATCGCACAACTACAAGCCTACATTTGAAGTTATACATCCTAACAAAAGGTGGCAAGCACAAGTTATGAGTGAAGATAGATATAGGGGCAAGCGCCAACATTTTACCAATGTGGATACTCAAAGACATGTACCTAGTGAAGTAGCAGTCTATGTTACAGCCAACAAGAGTTAGACTCGCTACATACAATGGTTCAGCAATCTACTGTCTGGTAGCATTGACGTTGAAGTGCTGATATGGAAGTTCTGCATGGTCACCACAAGTCTTCAATGTTGTTGACACCAATGGTCCAGGAGGTACCAGGAATATGAGCTTGCAGTGAATGCCGGATTGTGATGATTCAGAAGATCAGTAAAGTGTCAATGTTAGATAATCAAGGCCAGTGTGACCCCCCCCCCCCCCTTGAGTCTATTCAAGATCTGCAACAGAAGTACCCAGATAGATTTGACACCATAGGCAGTTTTATAGGAGATGCTGTTCTTCATCTGAAAGAAGACAGTTCCCTCCATAGATCCACCACAGAAGTGCAGTGTCCACATAAAAGGACAAGCTGAAGGTTGAGCTTGACATGACAGAATGACAAGAGATTATTCACTATGTTCAGCAAAACAATGATTGGTGTTGCTCTATAACCACTGTAATTAAGCAAGATGGTATCATTCTAGTATGCTTGGATCCCAGAAGATTGAATTGAGCATTCAAAAGATGTCCTCACAAGATTTAGAAGATCTCAACTCAAGGTTTGAGAGAGAAAAGTTTTTCTCAAAGTTGGAAATGAAACATGGAGTCTTCAATCCACCTTTCTGAAGATTCACAGGAAACAACAACTTTAAGAACACCATATAGACGGTATTGCTTTCGGTCTGTTAGTGAGACAAGACCTGTTTCAACAGCATATGGATTGCATTACCGAGTGTTCCTGGCTGTGTTTGCAATGCAGATGGCATGGCAGTCATGGGAAGTACCAAGGAAGAGCATGACAAGAATCTTCACATTTTATTAGAGACAGCAAGAGAAGGTTTGTTTTTTAATAGAAAAAATGTGCTATTAATTTTTTTTGTTCAATCTATTTTGACACTGAAATGCAACCGGATCCTAGTAAAGTTGGGGGATGTATGATCAATGCCTAATCCTCAAGACAAGAAAGATTCAGAGGTGTTTGGATTTTTTTTAAAAACTTTTTAGCACCATACGTCTTGAATTTCTGAGAAAGCATCATCACTGCAGGAACTTCTCAAAATAGATACACCATTCTTGTGGCACAAAGATAATCAGCACACGTTCAATTCATTAAAAAACAAACAGTCACTTTCTGCTGAAGCATGTTTACAATACTATGATCCAAGGAAAGAAACTACAGTCGAAGTAGATGCTTTACAAAAGGTTCTCGGAGCATGTCTGTTACAGGAAGGTAGACCAATTGCGTTTGGATCTAAAAGTTTGTCATCCACTCAGGCAAATTACTTCAACATAGAATGAGAAACATTAGTTTTCGGTATCACCAGATTCCATACATACCTATTTGGGCAAACGCTTTGTTGTCGAGACTGATCACAAGCCGTTGTCAATGATTTGGCTAAAACCATTCACCAGCACGCCATCTCGACTCCAAAGGCTATTAAGGCACAGGGGTACAATTGAGGTTTGATATAAACCTGGAAACCTCATTGACATTGGCCGGAATTATACGGTGGACGGACAGCAGCCGGACTCAGACGTGAAATTTGGTGGTGAACCCGCTTCCGCCTAGCCTGGGGATCCATCCCACATTTTACGGGTCCCTAGGCTATAATTGTCCTGAGGCGGGACTTCCACCCACTTGGAGAAGGTCCTGCCTCAGTGAGCTGCCGGCTAATCAGCGCGCTGGCAGCTCTTAGTCCCAGTAGCACCACCGGGAGCGGTGGTCACTGCTGGGACTGCAGCCCAGCCAACACCATGGATCATTGAGGGAAGGTAAGTAGGGGCACGCCTCACCAGGGGGATCGGTAGTTTGGGGGATGGGGGGTGGGGGTGTCTTGGGTCCCGGGGGTGGGTTGGGAGGCAGGGGCTGCCCTCAATCAGGCACATTGCGCCCATGGGGCGCGGAAAGGCTGGCAGCTATTGCTGGGCAGCCTTTCATGTCCCCAGCACACCCGCTTGCCTCAGGCAAAATACCCGTGGAGGCGGGTGAGGGTCCTTAAGTGGACACTTAAGTTGTCTTCGGGCGGGCAGGCCATTTCCAACCCCACGCCTGACCGCCATAAACTTGTCCGGAGGAGGAAGCGGGGCGGGTAGGGCCCCCGGAGCCTGCTGCCCAATTTTACGCTGCCCTCACCATCTGGTGCACTGGGGCGGCGTAAACTTCCAGCCATTGAGTAAGCTACCCAACCCCAAGAATCAAGAAGATATACCACTAGATGTCCAAGTGGACAAAGTATATGTGGAAAAAATGTGTAGAATATTGACCTAATATGATTTGGACAGATAAAACGTGACAAGTCCCAAAAAGTAACTTCCAGAGAACCTGTCCTAAGGGCATTATGGCAGCTTATGATCGGTGGATGGCCGTATACAATGCAAGAGGGTCCCACAGACCTCAAAAACATTTGGCCATATCATGACGAATTAGGGATATTTAGTGGTGTCATTTTCAAAGGCACACAGGTGTTGATACCCAAAAACTTCATCAAGACATCCTTACACAATTCCATCAAGGTCATATGGGATTTGAAAGGTTAAGACGACTTGCATGAGAGATAGTTTATTGGCCAGGGATTAATAATGACAGAATGGGCAGTGAGGATGTTCAATGCATGTCAAGAGCATCATACAAGCCAACACAGAGAGCCACTTCATCCTCATGATGTTACATTTATCCATGGTCAAGAATAGCTACTGACTTATTTACTGTCAAAAGGTGACAACTTTCTACTCATCACCGACTACTTCTCCAAACTTCCTATCAGTCGACAGCTGAGGGATACATCAAGTGCATCAGTAGCAAACATGATGAGTGCAATTTTCAGTCTTTGATTCCTTGGAGGGATAGAGTCAGATAACGGTACACAGTACACCGGGAAACCATTTCAAAACATGAGCGCAAAGTGGGCTGTAAATCACGTTACGTCATCTCCACATTATCCAAGGTGAAATGCACTGGCAAAAGGATGGTGCAGATGGTAAAGTCATTCATACTGAAATGTAAAGAAACTAATCAAGACATTAAAGTGGCAATGTTGCATCTACGAGCAACACCCCTAGATACAGGATTACCATCCCCAGCATAGATCATGTTCAGAAGGGAAGTCAGGACAACTCTGCAGAGTCATCATCTGATCAGATCATCGTCAGTCCAAGATACATTGGCAAGACAAGAGAAAATGAAAATCACATGACAAACATGCAGGTATGGAGTTACCTCCTCTACAGATTGGGCAAAAGGTCAGTGATCTACCCGCAAGAGAAGACATGGTTCCCTGTGGAAGTGTCAAAGATCTGTAATGAGCCACAGTCGTATGAAGTAACCACCCTGAATGGAGCAATGTTGAGGAGGAATAGATGTTAAACTCCAGAAAGCTTGTTATGGAAGGATAATGCTGGAGCCTATCTTTACTCAGTTTTACATTTATTGTAAAAGGATTACAAACATGTAGCTCCTCACTCAAACCCTTCACCAGTCTCAGTAAGTGTCTGCTTATAAATGCTCAAGACCCCAATTATTACCTTCCACTTGCATATAAGTAAACAATTGATACATAATTAACATTGTCCCTTCTTTCTTTTATAATACAATGTGGATTAACATGCTCAAACATTTCAAAATAAATTCTATATTGGGTACAAAGTATTACTGTGAGATGTCCCTCCCCTAGCACACCTAACAATTTCTTTGTCCTTGCATTTCTTTGTGAAACAATTGCATAGCTGATGACTTGAATGGATAGATGCAAGTTTGGAGATTTTCTTTCTCTCCAGCATTTGTTTCAATTCAGCAAGGTCGATACATAGTCTTTTCTCACTCATACTTGTTGTCGAGTGGACATTGTCCCACAAAGAACGATTATCCACATAACATTCAATGGATATCCTATTTTCATTATGTCCCTTGTTCAGAATTTCACCCAAAATATTTGACAAATACAACTCCATATCCACTGCCTCCACCAGACCCGAAGCTAAAGTACTTTTAACAACCCATTTTATTTTCTTAGCCTCCCAAGCTAAAGGGCAACATTTCCCATTTTTTAACCAACAGAAATATTAAGAAACCAGCTGCACTCAAATACCCATCAGCAAAATTAGCAGGTGAAACATCACTAAAAATTATTAGCTTCATTTTCTTTGAGTCACCTATGTATGGGAACTTCAGTACACATTTCTCCAGATTTAGTTTTATTTGCCCCTAAAACATTCTCAACTTTCGGATGTTTCATCATCGTGCTTAACTCCATCACATCAAAACTAACATCAGGCCGAGTCTGAAAGAACAACCACTTTAATTGACCAATCAAGCTTTGCAATTGCTCAGGTCTTTGCTTTTGATATATCATTGTTTTTCTGTGATGACCCAACACAATTAACCGGGATGGGAGTAACACTCTCTAAATAGGATTGTTGATTTAAAGTTATTCCAGTTATTCTGCTTAATATCTAAACCAATATATTTAAAGACCCCACAAGACTGACTCCCATCCCATAAGAAATCAACATGCATCATGAAGATGCCTGAAAGTTTCCCTTTATGATACCAATAAAACATTGCAAGATCTACCTTTAGTTGAACACAACCAATTTTCAACAAAACTGATCACCGAGAAATGCCAGACCCTGGAAGCATCATTAAGGCCATAGATACATTTGTTCAGTTTCCATAGTTTTCCTTCTGTACCTGCTGCCTCTATGGGTGGTTTCAGAAACACTTCTCTGAAAAGTATCACCCTGCAGAAATGCAGCTTTTCCTGCATGTCCCACAATTGTTGCATCCCTCCATCTATTAGAAACCTCTGGAATATATGTTACCCGAGTACCTACTCAGAGCAATTGTCCTTTGGATGAGATAGCTCTGAGTGTCATGATCCCTCACATTACTATCCAACCCTTGATCTACCTCATTCTGTTCCCCAGGATCTTCATCACAAAACACAAGTGCTTTAATGCATCTGCACTCCCATGAATGTGGCCAAAAGAACTAAAAAGATTTTCAAGATTACTTTTCCGGTTGTAGGAGAGCCCACTCTAGCATTGGTATCCCCCAGTCGCTCTTCAAAACCCCTCGCAACTAGCCTTGCTTTAGGCTTACAAGTCCCAATGGGAATGGCTTTTTCAATACAAATCCATCTATGTGACCAGGCTGGCTGTCCCCTATCTGATACCTCAGAATAAACTCCAAATGCTCTAATTCCTTATGTTTTGCTTCTCTTATTAGTTTATCCTCCAGTTAATTGGTAGCCACTAAAACTTGACAGCCATGAAGACTTCTGCTTCTAGTTCTATTCTGAGACTGCTCTCTTGCCTTAATTTCATTGTGGAATCTGTTCAAAACTACAGCCTCTGTTAGCACTGATGTCTTTTGGGACTACTGCTGGACGACTTCCTTCGCACATTATCTGACGCTCTTTCTTCAGTATGTGATTGCTTCCTTACGCAAGAGTCACTTCCAGACCCACTATTCGAACTTGCACTGTGCTTTTTTACCCTCCACTCTTGCACCCCATTCTGCCAGTCCATGGATCTTGCTTCTTGGTCATCATCTTGAACATTTAACCAATATTTAAACTTGCCTGTAAATTTTCCTGCACGTCCCACAATTGTTGCATCCCTCCATCTATTAGACCCCTCGAGAATATATGTTACCCGAGCACCTACTCAGGGCAATTGTCCTTTGGATGCAATAGCTTTCTCGAGCATCATGATCCCTCACATTACTATCAAACCCTCGATCTACCTTATTCTGTTCCCAGTATCTTCAATCACAAAACACATGAATATTTGAGGTATAAGGTGCATCGTTTCCCTCTATCAACTGCTCAGATTCTGAGATTTTGTAATCAACCCCGAAAAAATGAGAAATGAATCTTAATTTGATTTCCATGCTTGATAACTATCGTCTTACTATCATGATCGATTACTTTACCAGGGCCCAGACATTCCCTATGGCCCTCTTTTATAATACACCAAATCTCCTGGATTAAATTCTGCCTCAGATGTCCTTACACAATGTCTCAGAGCTCTCCGAATTTTCTCAGACCTCAGCCTTGATGAAGGCCCAGCACTCTGCATGTAAAGCATTCAAATGTGCAGAAAAAAAAAATTTAACTAATTATAGTACCTTCAAGAGCAGGAGGACTGTTGTACAATATAGAAGGCAATTTGGGATTTTGTCCTAGACCAATTGATAAGGACTATATCCCCCAATCATCTGAAGAAAATTCTTTGAGAACCACCTATGCCAGGGCAGTTGTCAACTTGCAGTTTGGTTGTCAGCTAAGATTTTACACAGCATTTCATCAACCACTGCGTGACTCCTTTCACAAAGCCTATTGCTGAAAGGACTTAGAGCTGCAGTATTAATAACCATAACGTTAATGTTTTCACGCATGTCTCTGAACTCATCGTTGACAAATTCCGCACCAGTCAGAAACTTAGTTGCTGCTCCAAGTCCAGTCTCTATCCATTTCTCCATAATTTTGTCTATAATCACGCTTTTGTTCTTGCTATTTATTATTGTAGAAAGACTAAATCTAAATTTCTAGGTCTATAAAATGTAGAATGAAAATATTCTTGTCTTTGTCCCACATCTTTAAATCCATGGCAATTACCTTGCTAAAGTCACGTGCCAATGGAAGGCTGACAATAGGATGTGATGGTGTCCTGATACTTCTTACAGATTTCACTAATCTCTATTATCCTCATATACTCTTCATCAATTACACCCTGCATCCTTTAGCAGGGTTTTTAATCTGACAAGGAGGGTGAGCAAATTGTCTGTGTAACTTTAAGACAATTTGCTTTTCATTTCTCTGATTCTTAACACCTGATGCCATTAATACTTCTCTAACACTCTGACTAGAAACATTATGTTTGTTAAGGGGATACAATAAAGCTCTGACTGGGTCAACTGCAATTCACAGACTTTCCAAAAATGATTGCCTCATCATGCTCCATGTCAAGTTTCACTTGTGCCTTTTTCACAGAAGGCTTACTCCCCAGTAAAAGGTATCTCACTGGAGACTACATCCATACTGATAAAGTGACTTACAGCTATTTTACATGGAATTACTACGCTCTGTTGTTCAAGATGGCTCCTGGGCTGGAAGCTCCCTAGTAAGCTCCCTTGCTGTTCAACTCTATCCATGGCCATCTGCTCCCATCCCTAACGTTTTCTCCCCCAATCTGCCCTCTTAAACTGTTTAAATTCCCCTGGCTCTTTAAATCAGTTCATTTTAGCCCTATCTAAAAGTTAACAGTTAGTTTAGTGTATGTTACCTGGGCCCACTGCCCTCCCCCAGCCACACCTGCTCTTTGTTTTCTCAATGAAATTGATCCGGATGAAACTGACGATACTTTAATCTCCGATCCTGCTGTCTTCACAGTCCAGAGTGTCTGCAGCCACGGCATGCGGTAAGTCCATTGAGGTGAAGAAGGAGCTGCGGGACCCGAGAGAAGTCCTGTGAAAAGGTGCCCCGAACACCCAAAACATCCACGAACGGCCCCCCCGGCCGCAACTTCAAAGCGCCCGCGGGAGATGGCTCGGAGAGCATCTGCAGTGCACTGTCGGCAATGCTGCATGCCTTTATTTAAACCACTGCAAAAAAAAAACCCTTAGCAAATGTAATCACCTCTAAGTCTGCCAAATGATGCTTCACCTCCCGAAGGACGTGGATGAGCTTTCCGGACGTCGATGGTGGGCACTGAGGAAATGGCTTATTACCTGCACCAGATTCCACCCCCCCTCCCCCCCCCTTTACCCCCCTTCCACCACTCCCCCCACCCCCGTCCCCTTCCCTGCTCCACCCTCTCAGCTCACCCCCTCACAACCCCGTCCCAGCCCGCCCCCCCCTCGCACCATCTTCACCCCGCACCCCCTTCCCCTGCACCCCCCCCCACCCCCTCCCTCTACCCCTCCCCCTTGCATCCCCTCCTCCCACCGGCACCATCCTACACCTGTGTAGGGGCCCCAACAACCCCACTGCCTTGTGGGCGTCTCGGGAGAGACCAAGGCTAAGGGAGTAAACCCTAACAGAAAATCCGGAGCGGAACCCCGTAGGCGGTCATGTGTCACCTTTGGCATGTTTCCGGCAGTTCCTGCAGCCATACTGGTGCCAAACGTCGTGTCCTGCACTCCTTTGGACCCCACCAGAAAGGCCGAGAGGGGGGTTTTGACGACTGGGCAACTCTCAACCTCCATAAATTTGCCCAGGCATGCGCCATGGAGAGGTCACTCCATAGTTGCCTCACAGCGACTAAAACAACACGGAAGGCAGCAGTTACGGGTTATAAGTCCAGATAAATTGGCGTAGAAACTGGGCGCCACGGGTTGCCTTTGTCGGTGGGAGAGGTCATTGCACCTCACTGGACAGCTACCGCCCGCCTCAAACCGGGCAGCCCCCGGTCAATAAGGTTCTGTCCCGCCACAGTCTGCCTGCTTCAATGGGTGCTTGGAGCTCAGGGTCATTGCCCGAAAGGTGGACTGATACACCGCACCAAACAACATGAAAAAAGGAAAGAAGGTACCAGCCCTTCGCTTTGCAAGCTGGAACGTCAGAACTATGTGTCCTGGCCTGTCGGAAGACCTTACACAAATCAACGATTCTCGGAAGACCGCCATCATTAACAACGAGCTCAGTAGATTCAATGTGGACATTGCAGCACTTCAGGAGACTCGCCTCCCCGCAAGTGGCTCTCTAGCAGAGCAAGACTACACCTTCTTCTGGCAGGGCAGGGATCCTGAAGAACCAAGACAGCATGGAGTGGGCTTCGCCATCAGAAACTCCTTGCTCAGCATGATAGAGCCTCCCTCAAATGGCTCGGAACGCATACTGTCCATCCGACTGCTCACCACCGCTGGTCCAGTACACCTACTCAGCATCTATGCTCCAACACTCTGCTCCGCACCTGAAGCTAAAGACCAGTTCTATGAACAACTCCATAACATCATTAGCAGCATCCCCAACACCGAACACCTATTCCTGCTGGGGGACTTTAATGCCAGGGTTGGGGCCGACCATGACTCATGGCCCTCCTGCCTTGGGCGCTATGGCGTTGGAAGGATGAATGAGAACGGGCAGAGACTGCTTGAGTTGTGTACCTATCATAACCTCTGCATCACCAACTCGTTCTTTCACACTAAACCCTGTCACCAGGTTTCATGGAGGCACCCAAGATCACGTCGTTGGCACCAGCTAGACCTCATTGTCACAAGGCGAGCCGCCTTAAACAGTGTTCAAATCACACGCAGCTTCCACAGTGCGGACTGCGACACCGACCACTCCCTGGTGTGCAGCAAGGTTAGACTCAGACCAAAGAAGTTGCATCATTCCAAGCAGAAGGGCCACCCGCGCATCAACACGAGCAGAATTTCTCACCCACAGCTGTTACAAAAATTTCTAAATTCACTTGTAACAGCCCTTCAAAACACTCCCACAGGGGATGCTGAGACCAAGTGGGCCCACATCAGAGACGCCATCTATGAGTCAGCTTTGACCACCTATGGCAAAAGTGCGAAGAGAAATGCAGACTGGTTTCAATCTCATAATGAAGAGCTGGAACCTGTCATAGCCGCTAAGCGCATTGCACTTTTGAACTACAAGAAAGCCCCCAGCGATTTAACATCCGCAGCACTTAAAGCAGCCAGAAGTACTGCACAAAGAACAGCTAGGCGTTGCGCAAACGACTACTGGCAACACCTATGCAGTCATATTCAGCTGGCCTCAGACACCGGAAACATCAGAGGAATGTATGATGGCATGAAGAGAGCTCTTGGGCCAACCATCAAGAAGATCACCCCCCTCAAATCTAAATCGGGGGACATAATCACTGACCAACGCAAACAGATGGACCGCTGGGTTGAGCACTACCTAGAACTGTACTCCAGGGAGAATGCTGTCACTGAGACTGCCCTCAATGCAGCCCAGCCTCTACCAGTCATGGATGAGCTGGACATACAGCCAACCAAATCGGAACTCGGTGATGCCATTGATTCTCTAGCCAGCGGAAAAGCCCCTGGGAAGGACAGCATTACCCCTGAAATAATCAAGAGTGCCAAGCCTGCTATACTCTCAGCACTACATGAACTGCTATGCCTGTGCTGGGACGAGGGAGCAGTACCCCAGGACATGCACGATGCCAACATCATCACCCTCTATAAAAACAAAGGTGACCGCGGTGACTGCAACAACTACCGTGGAATCTCCCTGCTCAGCATAGTGGGGAAAGTCTTTGCTCGAGTCGCTCTGAACAGGCTCCAGAAGCTGGCCGAGCGCGTCTACCCTGAGGCACAGTGTGGCTTTCGTGCAGAGAGATCGACTATTGACATGCTGTTCTCCCTTCGTCAGATACAGGAGAAATGCCGTGAACAACAGATGCCCCTCTACATTGCTTTCATTGATCTCACCAAAGCCTTTGACCTCGTCAGCAGACGTGGTCTCTTCAGACTACTAGAAAAGATCGGATGTCCACCAAAGCTACTAAGTATCATCACCTCATTCCATGACAATATGAAAGGCACAATTCAACATGGTGGCTCCTCATCAGAGCCCTTTCCTATCCTGAGTGGTGTGAAACAGGGCTGTGTTCTCGCACCCACACTTTTTGGGATTTTCTTCTCCCTGCTGCTTTCACATGCGTTCAAATCCTCTGAAGAAGGAATTTTCCTCCACACAAGATCAGGGGGCAGGTTGTTCAACCTTGCCCGTCTAAGAGCGAAGTCCAAAGTACGGAAAGTCCTCATCAGAGAACTCCTCTTTGCTGACGATGCTGCTTTAACATCTCACACTGAAGAATGCCTGCAGAGTCTCATCGACAGGTTTGCGTCTGCCTGCAATGAATTTGGCCTAACCATCAGCCTCAAGAAAACGAACATCATGGGGCAGGATGTCAGAAATGCTCCATCCATCAATATTGGCGACCACGCTCTGGAAGTGGTTCAAGAGTTCACCTACCTAGGCTCAACTATCACCAGTAACCTGTCTCTAGATGCAGAAATCAACAAGCGCATGGGTAAGGCTTCCACTGCTATGTCCAGACTGGCCAAGAGAGTGTGGGAAAATGGCGCACTGACACGGAACACAAAAGTCCGAGTGTATCAGGCCTGTGTCCTCAGTACCTTGCTCTACGGCAGCGAGGCCTGGACAACGTATGCCAGCCAAGAGCGACGTCTCAATTCATTCCATCTTCGCTGCCTTCGGAGAATACTTGGCATCAGGTGGCAGGACTATATCTCCAACACAGAAGTCCTTGAAGCGGCCAACACCCCCAGCTTATACACACTACTGAGTCAGCGGCGCTTGAGATGGCTTGGCCATGTGAGCCGCATGGAAGATGGCAGGATCCCCAAAGACACATTGTACAGCGAGCTCGCCACTGGTATCAGACCCACCGGCCGTCCATGTCTCCGTTATAAAGACGTCTGCAAACGCGACATGAAATCGTGTGACATTGATCACAAGTCGTGGGAGTCAGTTGCCAGCATTCGCCAGAGCTGGCGGGCAGCCATAAAGACAGGGCTAAATTGTGGCGAGTCGAAGAGACTTAGTAGTTGGCAGGAAAAAAGACAGAGGCGCAAGGGGAGAGCCAACTCTGCAACAGCCCCAACAAACAAATTTCTCTGCAGCACCTGTGGAAGAGCCTGTCACTCCAGAATTGGCCTTTATAGCCACTCCAGGCGCTGCTTCACAAACCACTGACCACCTCCAGGCGCGTATCCATTGTCTCTCGAGATAAGGAGGCCCAAAAGAAAAAGAAAAGAAGAACTACGCTCTTCAATGACTTCAATGTGTTGTCATCACCAAACCTAAAGCTGGTAGTACTTATATACTCCTTAACCTTGCATTGATCCTCACTACTGAGTGAATCCAGAAAACATTGTAACCAAATCAGTTCCACATACTGTCGACATGTAAACACTATCCAATACAGCACAGTTGAACAAATCCACAACCAACATATTCATCACAGGACAAAAACTCCTTGTGCCTAATACAATTCATTCAGATTCAACATTATCTTCCTCTTATGCCTCAGAATGTTCTGCGTTGTGTTATTTTGAGGACTCTGCCCCTCTGCATAGGTTAGTTCATTGCATAATGATACTTTGAGTCACATCTGAAGCATCTATTATCTGTTCCTTGGGTATTCCTGGGATTCTTTCACCTACGATTGCTGTTCCAATTCTGTCTTCCATTGTAATAGTCAGACCTGCTAAAGGTGCTTTCATCCGGTCTTTAATTCTTCCATTGTACTTATGCTTGCTTCCCGTATCTTGAACATTTTGAAATCTAATAAACATTGAGTCCTCCATTCTTTGTCACCGCAGAATGCCCTGTTTGTTCTACCAGGGCTGCTGAAAAATGACAGTTTCCCCAGGAATTTCTTCAAGGCAGCAGACATTTGATCCAACAGGGAGTCTTTGTCCAAGAACCAAACCCCAGTTAGAGCCAGGAGCCTGTCCATATGTGCAATTTAAATGTTAGAACTGAACCAGGGATCTCCAAATTGAATTTCCTCAATTTTCTATACAGTCTGTTAAAGTTCATGATATATTCCAGAAGTCTGACCATGCCTCATGCACATTCCATAAGTTATCTTTTTTGTAAATTTCATCCAAGAATTCTAACAGAAGATGATGAGCATCCAACTGATGAGCATTCAGTTCACAAAACACTCCACTTCTGATTTTATTTTTGGAACAAAGTGACAACACCAAGGCCATACCTTGTTTCCTCTTTGGTAAAGATGTAACCTGTGTCCACATATCTACTTCATTCTTCCACTGGTCATATGGTTCAGACTCAGAACATCAGAGGGTAATCATACCCTGACAATTTGCACTTGCTTTCTGCCATATTTTGCACCACAGCCTGTGAGATTTTAGTTTTCTATGTAAAAATAAATCCTAGTTTCCAACCTTCAGCTTTCGGCAACCATCCTATGCTACCATGTTAAACTCCAGAAAGCTTGTTATGGAAGGATAATGCTGAAGCCTATCTTTACTCAGTTTCACATTTAATGTACAGAATAAAGGATTACAAACAAATAACTCCTCACTCAAACACTTCATCAGTCTCAGTAAGTGTCTGTTTATAAGTGCTCAAGTAAGACCCCAATTAACACCCTCCACCTGCATATAATCAAACAACTGATGCACAATTAACAGATTAACAATAGATGTCAGCTGAGAAAGTTATCCAACAGCATCACAACTAACACCTCTTACGCATCAAGAAAATGCTCACATTCAAGTTCTGAGAATGGAGTTCAGAAAGATGACACATACAACACTCAAGTACAAGATAATTGTCAATCTAAACCTACGAGTCAATCGAAAAGAATTGACAATTCCAGATCTCAGTAAAGTTTCACTGGGCTGAATCTTCTGTTCCCACCACGGCTTATTTAAATAGCTGGGGTGGCCCGCACCTCCCCACACATTCCCCCCGTCCCCCACCCCCGAGCACATGGAGAGGTCGGGCTGTCCGTGCCCGGCAATGGCGTCATCTGCTTGTGCGCAGGCGGTGCTGCCGTTTTTAAAGGGCTTTGAGCCGTGCTGGTAAATGTAAATATATAAAGCACAAGTAAATAAAAATAAACATTTTTTCTGCCCCTCTCCCACACCCCAATAACAATTTAATTAATTATTTGCCCTGTCCCCCCAAAAACATTTACCTTGTCCACCTGACCTTCCCCCCCCCCCTCCCAGACTGCATAAACTTTGAACTATAATCCTTTCCACCATCCCCTACACCAATGAGGTCACTTTGACCCTGTTCCCCAGCCCCAGCCCTGAGAAACATACCTCCTCCCCGCTCCCCACCAGTGTGGCGCCTCGTTTCCCCGGACGGGGATCTTTGTTTTTAATTCATTCATGGGAAGTGGGCGTCACTGGCTATGCCAATATTTATTGCCCATGCCTAATTGCCCTTGAGAATGTGGTGGTGAGCTGCCTTCTTGAACCGCTGCAGTCCATGTGAGGTAGGTACAGCCACAGTGCTGTTAGGGAGGGAGTTCCAGGATTTTGACTCAGTGACAAGGAAGAAATGGCAATATATTCCAAGTCAGGATGGTGTGTAGCTTGGAGGGGAACTTGAAGGTGGTAGTGTTCCCATGCATCAGATGCCCTTGTTCTTCCAGATGGTAGAGTTCACAGGTTTGGAAGGTGCTGTATAAGGAGCCTTGGTGCGTTGCTGCAGTGCATCTTATAGATGGTATACACTACTGCCACGGTGGTCATGGAGGGAGTGAATGTTTGTGGATGGGGTGCCAATCAAGCGGGCTGCTTTGTCCTGGATGGTGTTGAGCTTCTTGAGTGTTGTTGGAGCTGCACCCATCCAGGCAAGTGGAGAGTATTCCATCACACTCCTGACTTGTGCCTTGTAGATGGTGGACAGGCTTTGGGGAGTCAGGAGGTGAGTTACTCGCCGCAGGATTCCTAGCCTCTGACCTGCTCTTGTAGCCATGGTATTTATATGGCTACTCCAGTTCAGTTTCTGGACAATGGTAGCCCCTAATATGTTGATAGTGGGGGATTCAGCAATGGTAATGCCATTGAATGTCAAGGGGAGATGGTGAAATTCTCTCTTGTTGGAGATGGTAATTGCCTGGCTCTTGGGCCTAGGACACTACCCTGAGGAATTCCTGCAGTGATGTCCTGGAGCTCAGATGATTGACCTCCAACAACCACAGCCTCTTCCTTTGCGCTAGGTATGACTCTAACCAGCAGAGAGTTTTCCTCCTGATTCCCATTGACTCCAGTTTTGCTAGGGCTCTTTGATGCCATACTCGGTCTAATGCTGCCTTGAAGTCAAGGGCAGTCACTCTCCCCTCACCTCTTGAGTTCAGCTCTTTTGTCCATGTTTGAACCAAGGCTGTACTAAGGTCAGGTGCTGAGTGGCCCTGTTGGAACCCAAACTGGGTATCACTGAACAGGTGATTGCTAAGCAAGTGCTGCTTGATGGTACTGTTGATGACACCTTCCATCACTTTGCTGATGATTGAGAGTAAACTAATGGGGTGGTAATTGCCTGGGTTGGACTTGTCCTGCTTTTTGTGTACAGGACATACCTGGGCAATTTTCCACATTGCCGGGTAGATGCCAGTGTTGTAGCTATACTAGAACAGCTTGGCTAGGGGTGCGGCAAGTTCTGGAGCACAGGTCTTCAGTACTATTGCCGGAATATTGTCAGGGCCCACAGCCTTTGTAGTATCCAATGCCTTCATCCATTTCTTGAGATGAGGCGGAGTGAATCGAATTGGCTGAAGTCTGGTATCTGTAATGCTGGGAACTTCAGGAGGGGGCCGAGATGGATCATCAACTCGGCACTTCTGGCTGAAGATTGTTGCAAATGCTTCTGCCTTATCTTTCGCACTGATGTGCTGGGCTCCCCCATCATTGAGGATGGGGATATTTGTGGAGCCACCTCCTCCAGTTAGTTGTTTAATTGTCCACCACCATTCACAGCTGGATGTGGCAGGACTGCAGAGCTTAGATCTGATCCGTTGGTTATGGGATCGCTTAGCTCTATCTATTGCATGCTGCTTATGCAGTTTGGCATACAAGTAGTCCTGGGTTGTAGCTTCACCAGGTTGACACCACATTTTGAGGTATGCCTGGTGCTGCTCCTGGCATGCCTTCCTGCACTCTTCATTGATCCAGGGTTGGTCTCCTGGCTTGATGGTAATGGTAGAGTGGGGGATATGCCAGGGCCATGTGGTTACAGATTGTGGTTGAGTACAATTCTGTTGCTGCTGATGGCCCACAGCACCTCATGGCTGCCCAGTTTTGCATTGCTAGATCTGATCGAAATCTATCCCATTTAGCACGGTGATAGTGCCAAACAACATGATGGGGGTTATCCTCAATGTGAAGGCAGGACTTTGTCTCCACAAGGACCATGCGGTGGTCACTCTGATCTGAAGGCACAGAAGTGTCAGCCACTGGGCCGAGGATTGGAGCGGGAACTCAGGTGGTGACGTAAGTAAAATGGATTCATTTTAATTTATTTAAATATGCAAATGGGGGTCCTGTCCCCAAGCAGTGGGGGTGCCACCATGAGGCCTCGCTGCCGCTGGCAATACCGGGCCGGGCCCTCCTGGTGTCGGGGTACATAGTGATCTTCTCCTGGAGACATCTTCAGGACCCTCTGCCATGGACCCCAATGCCTGGGGAGAACTAAATCCAGCCCACTGTTACCAGATCAGGTTGAGTCAGCAGACCAAATGTACATTTCAGAGACACTTGAATAATGAATGTGAGAGTCCATGCATGTGTAAATATTATCACAATTATCCTATTTCATTATATATATAGCTTATAATTATGTAAATTTCCATTTAAGGAATGGGAGATGTTGTGATATTGGTTTAACTGCTTATATACTAGTTATCATACTGCTGAATATGTAAATAGTTCAGTATACAGAATCACAGAATCATTAAATGAAATATCTCCAAATTTGCAGATGACACAAAACTAGGTGGGAGGGTAAGTTGTGAGGAGGTTGCAGAGAGGCTTCAGGGTGATTTGGACAAGTTGAGTGAGTGGGCTAATACTTGGCAGATGCAGTATAATGTGGATAAATGTGAGGTTATACACTTTGGTAGCAAAAACAGGAAGGCAGATTATTATCTAAGTGGCTATAAACTGAGAGAGGGGAATA
This sequence comes from Heterodontus francisci, assembly GCF_036365525.1. Taxonomy (NCBI): domain Eukaryota; kingdom Metazoa; phylum Chordata; class Chondrichthyes; order Heterodontiformes; family Heterodontidae; genus Heterodontus; species Heterodontus francisci. The sequence goes on along the minus strand of NC_090371.1, from coordinate 129,350,770 downwards.
TGCAGCGAAACCTGGGTGTTCTCGTACACCAGTCGCTGAAGGTAAGCATGCAGGTGCAACAGGTGGTAAAAAAGGCAAATGGTATGTTGGCCTTCATAGCGAGAGGATTTGAGTACAGGAGCACGGATGTCTTGCTGCAATTATACACGGCATTGGTGAGGCCACACCTGGAATATTGTGTGCAGTTTTGGTCTCCTTATCTGAGGAAGGATATTCTTGCTATAGAGGGAGTGCAGCGAAGGTTTACCAGACTGATTCCTGGGATGGTGGGACTGACGTATGAGGAGAAATTGAGTCAGTTAGGATTATATGCGCTTGAGTTCAGAAGAGTGAGGGGGGAATCTCATAGAAACCTATAAAATTCTAACAGGACTTGACAGGGTAGATGCAGGAAGGATGTTCCCAATGGTGGGGGAGTCCAGAACCAGGGGTCATAGTCTAAGGATATGGGGTAAACATTTCAGGACTGAGATGAGGAGAAATTTCTTCACCCAGAGAGTGGTGAGCCTGTGGAATTCACTACCACAGAAAGCAGTTGAGGCCAAAACATTGTATGTTTTCAGGAAGGAGTTAGATATAGCTCTTGGGTCTAAAGGGATCAAAGGGTATGGGGCAAAAGTGGGAACAGGTTACTGAGTTGGATGATCAGCCATGATCATAATGAATGGCGGAGCAGGCTCAAAGGGCCGAATGGCCTACTCTTGCTCCTATTTTCTGTGTTTCTATGTTTCTATTACAAGGATGCCATCCAGCCCATCATGTTTGCACCGGCTCTTTGAAAGAGCAACTCCCTCAGTTCCATTCCCTGCCTTCTCCCATAGCCCTGCACATTCTTCCTTTTCATATAACTGTCTAATTCCCTTTTGAATGCTTCAATTGAATACATCATACCAGGAAGTGATGCAGGCTAACATGTGATACAGTAGTTAGAACAGTTTTAGTCAGTGGGTGATATGTGTATATCTCAGAGCTCTCCTGTAATTCAGTTATTCTGTAATAATGAACTCTTCATTCAACGTACCAATCATTCTCATAGTGTTTGGTACATTTGTGTTGAGAACCCAATAACACAGCCATTTACCCCAGATAGGTCTGCAAGGATGTTAAGTGGCAAGTTCATAATACAATTCATTGGGCCCAAATTTGCTGTATCAGGGCATATAACAGCACCTACCATTAGTTAGACGTGCCCCTGCACGCTTCAGCTCAAAAATCTTTTGCACATTAAGTTGCTGGAAATGTGAGCTGATAAAGGCGCAGTGAGGAAAACAAGGCCTCTGGGACCTGAGTAAACAGGGCAACCAACATGGTAGCTCATTAACCAATCAGATTCAAGAATTGGGAAATGAACACAGGAAGGACTGAGAAGGAGGATGAATTAGAGTAGATGAATTTAATGTCAAATAAGGTACAGAAAGAGAAATAGAGAGAAAGAAAGATTGGATTAAGAGAGAGAAAAAAGAGACAGATAGGAACAGTAAGATAAAAACATTTAATTTAAAATTCGACATTTTTAAAATCACTGTGAAAAATTCAAAACCTGAAGGAATGAGACTCCACAATTGTAATAATTGATTTTCATTACCATAGAGGTTGATTAGGAGTCAGTAACACATATTGCATTGTTAGAATGCCAACATTTAACTTTCTGTGGTGAGTTTAATGGGCAAATATAGCAAGTTCTAAAAACAACAAGGACAGCAAGAACAAAATTCCATTTTTGTGAAGTTAATGGCAGAGTTGCACAATTTGGACAGCAACCTTTGTATACATTTAACCGCACAACTGCTCCTTGCCAGAAGTTGCTGTACCATTTACGCTTAAATAACAGCAAGCATAATTAGCCTTACTGTTATTTTGACAGAAAAATTCTGGCTCTATATATAAACAAAGCCAGCAGTCCACAACAGGTCTAATAAATTGATTTAAAAGGTATTGTGAACACACTCCTAAAATATATGGTAGCTGTAGGATTAATGGACCTTCTTGAAGGACAGTATTTCCTTAGGTATAATCACAGATCGAACCTCTGCTCCCTCTTTCCTGATTTCCTGGGTCCTAAACTCAATCTCTCTCCCTCTCTTGTTCTCTCACTCTCTCCATTTATTTCTCCTCATGTATAGCAGTGTTTAAGGTAAGCAAATACATATTTTATCAAGTGTAATGACATATAACTGTAAATTTTAGACTGCCTGGTCTGTTGTTGCTGTCTGTGAAGCACATTAATTTGATTTAATTGGTGCAATTAACTTAAGCTTTGTTCAACTGCATGCATTAAGGAACCTCCTAAACCAGGTCAAGTGGTATGATTCATCCAATGTAATTCTGCCATGGCACATGGTCTATTGTACTGACTGATAGCTTGTCACTGTGTTCTAAAATACTGATTTTGTTGATTTTGTTTTAGTGAACCAAGCCATGAATGCCCCCTGAACTTGACTTCAATAGAGAGCTTAGATTGTACCCTAACAAAATTGGGATGGTAGTCCCTTGTTATAGTTAAACACATGGGTGTGTTTAATTGTAAACTGCTGTTTATTCTATGAATGCTGAGAAACATAGGGCTGGATCTTGTTTTCCCCCCGGCATGGGTTCCTTGGCAAGGGGGACCTGAAGATGGCTGTAGATGAGGCTCCATGCTGGCATTCCCGCGCCTTCAAATTCCTGTCTGGGGAAAGGCGACGCGACACTGGTGGGGAGGGGGGAGGAGGTAAGGGGGTGGACAGGGTCAAATGCACATAGCGGGTGTAGGAGATGGTGGAAAGAATTGAACTTCAAAATTTGTGCAGTTTGAGGGGGGGCGGGTGGGGGGGGGAAGGTCAGACGTAAAAGGTTTTTGGGTTGGGAAGAGGACAAATAGTTAATGTAATTGTTATGGGGGGGGTGGTAGGAGGGGAGCAGAAGAACTTTATTCATTTAATTTTGGGGGTTATGTGTTTAAAAATCTAAATTAGGTGGCAGGGATGACTGTCCTTGAATAATGGCACCAGCGCCTGCGCACAGGCAGCTTATGCCATTTCCGGGGATGAACAGCACACCCCTCCATGAGATGGGGGGGTGCAGGCCACCCTGGTTCCCCGGCTATTTAAATGAGCCACCGTGCTTGAGATTGCAGTGGTTCTTTGGCGTGCAGCCCGCGCATATGGGCCACCATATTTTGAGCTCACTGCCGAGATCGGTGGCGGGCTCCTAAAATCCAGCGCATATGGTGATTTGAAGTCTGTGCTTTCTGATAAACATAATGCAGTTTTTTTTTCTGTAGCCTGGAAATATTCTTTCTTTCTTTCTTTTGCCTCCTTGTCTCGAGAGACAATGGGTAAGTGCCTAGAGGTGGTCAGTGGTTTGTGGAGCAGTGCCTGGAGTGGCTATAAAGGCCAATTCTAGAGTGACCGACTCTTCCACAGGTGCTGCAGATAAACTTGGTTGTCGGGGCTGTTACACAGTTGGCTCTCCCCTTGCACTTCTGTCTTTTTTCCTGCCAACTGCTAAGTCTGTTTGACTCGCCATTCTTTAGCCCCGCCTTTAGCTGGCAATATAAGCCATACTTAACTATGGTTGAATATCTGAAGGTAGAAGATGGACGACCAGTTCTTTAGATTAATTGATCTTGCATATTGTATTATCGGTCTGCTGAACATATGCAAATTAGATTTTGTAGCAACAGTCTTAGAACCATCAGAATCAGCAAGGATCTTATAATCTATATTTCCTCAAAACTCTGCTGTATGTATTTCTCTCCAAATTTCAGCTATAAGTCAACAAGAATACTCAGCAGTACATCTCACGAAACATTCTCAATGGCCTTATTGCTCAGATGAAACTCCCACGTGCTGTCTTGTCATAACTGATGCCTCAAGAAACCTACTGGTTAAGAATTCTCTTTGTTTTTTCTCTCCTATAGGTATCTCACCAGCAAACTTTCCATAAACATAATCAGCACATGTACTTTGCTCTGAAACATGTGTGCTTTCTTTTGTCTTTATCAGTGCAGAGTGCATCAGTAAGACATATAGAAACATAGAAACATAGAAAATAGGAGCAGGAGTAGGCCATTCAGCCCTTTGAGCCTGCTCCGCCATTCATTATGATCATGGCTGATCATCCAACTCAGTAACCTGTTCCCACTTTTGCCCCATACCCTTTGATCCCTTTAGACCCAAGAGCTGCATCTAACTCCTTCCTGAAAACATACAATGTTTTGGCCTCAACTGCTTTCTGTGGTAGTGAATTCCACAGGCTCACCACTCTCTGGGTGAAGAAATTTCTCCTCATCTCAGTCCTGAAAGGTTTACCCTGTATCCTTAGACTATGACCCCTGGTTCTGGACTCCCCCACCATCGGGAACATCCTTCCTGCATCTACCCTGTCAAGTCCTGTTAGAATTTTAAAGGTTTCTATGAGATTCCCCCCTCACTTCTGAACTCCAGCGAATATAATCCTGACTGACTCAATCTCTCCTTATATGTCAGTTCCGCCATCCCAGGAGTCAGTCTGGTAAACCTTCTCTGCACTCCCTCTATAGCAAGAACATCCTTCCTCAGATAAGGAGACCAAAACTGCACACAATATTCCAGGTGTGGCCTCACCAAGGCCCTGTATATTTGAAGCAAGACATCCCTGCTCCTGTACTCGAAACCTCTCGCTATGAAGGCCAGCATACCATTTTTTACCGCCTGTTGGACCTGTGTGCTTACCTTCAGCGACTGGTGTACGAGAACACCCAGGTTTCGCTGCATATTCCCCTCTCTCAGTTTATAGCCATTTAGATAATAATCTGCCTTCCTGTTTTTGCTACCAAAGTGGATAACCTCACATTTATCCACATTATATTGCATCTGCCATGCATTAGCCCACTCACTCAACTTGTCCAAATCACCCTGAAGCCTCTCTGCATCCTCCTCACAACTTACCCTCCCACCCAGATTTGTGTCATCTGCAAATTTGGAGATACTACATTTAGTTCCCTCATCTAAATCATTAATATATATTGTGAATAGCTGGGGTCCTAGCACCGATCCCTGCGGTACCCCACTATTCACTGCCTGCCATTCAGAAAAAGACCCATTTATCCCTCCTCTTTGTTTCCTGTCCACCAATCAATTTTCCATTCATCTCAATACACTACCCCCCAATCCATGCGCTTTAATTTTACATGCTAATCGCTTATGTGGGACTTTGTCAAAATTCTTCTGAAATTCCAAATAAACCACATTCACTGGCTCCCCCTCATCAACTCTACTCGTTACATCCTCGTAGAATTCTAGTAGATTTGTCAAGCATGATTTCCCTTTCGTAAATCCATGCTGACTCTGCCCGATTCTACCACTGTTCTCTAAGTGCTTTGCTATAAAATCTTTGATAATGGACTCTAGAATTTTCCCCACTACCGACGTCAGGCTGACTGGTCTATAATTCTCTGCTTTCACTCTACCTCCCTTTTTAAATAGTGGGGTTCATTATATGTTACATCATATGTTATATGATATGGTTAGGATTTCTGCTCATTTGGCCTGGGACCAAACAACAAAATCTGGTGTTTTTCATACCAATAAAAGCCTACTATTACTCGACTTAGGGACTTGAGTGCTTCTCAAAATCTGCCATGTGGCTAGTTTGAGAGGTATCAGTATAACTTACTTAATATCATATAGATTTCTGTCCCCACATGCATGTCTTTTTTTCAATCGGTTAATGATGTGCCAAGAGATTGCCAGGCTTCATATTTTCCCAGAAGTATAATGGCATGCTCTTTTCTTGGTGGATCTTTTTCTTTATCTTCATTTCCCCTTTGTACATATAAACAGATGTCTCATAAGTTGAACCTTGATGATTGCTGGAAGACTTTTCTTGGGTGTACCATAACTTAATGCATGCTCCAGCAACTCTGGTTCAAATAGTTATAACTCTATACACAGTGGACCAAATTTTAGGTAACATTAGTGTTTAGGGGAAAATTCTACTGGCAGGAAAATCAGCATATCAAGTTGTGTTCTTGCATTCTTGACCTTATTGCCTGACTGTGAATGTTATGTGCAACTACAGTAATTCTTAAGTTCCTAGCAGAGAAAGGGAAGTCTTGTCTAATTACTATCAACTCATGGGCTGACAACTCAGCTCTATTTCTCAAATGCTGCAAAGACTAGACTCTGGCAGGCAATAGGCTATTCTCATGAAGTCCACCAGCCCATGTGACCTTGATCTTCACTGAATCCATGGTTTAGAGATTTTCTACAGTCTGAGAAGCAGGGCTACAAAACCTATCACTTGTCCAGCCATTTGTCCCACTTTTTCTGCCTAATGTAGATCAGTTGTGGCTATGAAGTCAAAGAGTACAATATTTGTCACTGAAGAGAGTTTTAAACAATATCATTGTCAAATTTTCTTGACAGTGCTATTTGCAATATGATTTTCTGCTGATAGACACCTTTTTAGCTTTTTTTTAAATTTTGGACCTCATCAAGAGATACAAAATCTGATCACCAACTCATCTTCACTTCCACTTATATTAAAAGCAAAAAATATCTATGGTCTGTCTAGTTACCAAATGCAACATTTTAAGCTGAGAGCTAAATTTTCAAATTATTTATCATTTTGTCAGTGTTTCACAACAGAAATCAGCAATTTTCATCAGAATTGGAGGTTGTCAGTGTCAAACAATCAGATCAGGTGGAGGGTGGAACCGGAGGCTGTCAGAACCAATCAGATTGGTTGAATGGAAATACCGAAACCTGACAAAACAAATCCGATCAGTCAGAAGTGGAAATTGATGTTGGCAGAACCAATCAATCAGACATTTCCCACTATTGGTTGCACACAAATTTGAGACAGGAAAGCGTCACAATGACTTCTGAAATGTATTGCTACAAGTGCATTTATTTAGCAGCTGACACCAAAATTGTTATGAATGACCTTATAATTTGGAACGTTTAAAAAGTTTTCATTTTCATCAAAGGAACTTTCTGCAGTGTGCCTGGCAGTTGTCCGGTGTGAAGGTTTAATTTCTTCTGGTTGCAAAATATTCATAGGTGTGATAGCATTAACTCATTGTATTTCAGCATTCATTGTCAGCATTTAGAAACAAAGATTTTACTTAATTTTGGAATTACATTAAGCTTCCCATATTTAGGATTTTACTACAATGTTCTATTGTGATATTTTACGTAGACCATTGGTCCATCTGCCTGTGTGCCTGACCATGTTCTGTAATTTTGACAGCTATTTTCAGTTTGTTTATATGTGCATGGTAAACATCCAAGAAACTTCAATAAGGTGCAGTAATTGAGAGACCCCACGCCATCTGTCATCAACATTGGTTCTGAGGTTTAGTTTTGGTGACATTAGTTCTCCCTTACCCCTGCTCAAATTACAGAAACTAAAATAGTTAGATTAGCATGCCCCCAAACCAAGTAAACCCTGGCTGCCACTGTACTGTAATGGGATCAGGATCAAAGAGAGATGTAAAAGTGAGCCACTCTTGTCTTGTGAATATAAATATGTACCAGTTAAGGTTATTGTATGTGTGTGGTGGTAAAGATTCAGGTCAAAAAATAATATGATGCACCTGAGGTTAGATTCTCAATGAAAGGAACTGAATACTTTCAAGTTGTATTAAAATCTCAATAACTGTTTTTATTTTCATAGTTAAAACATCTGCAACCCTTCAGGCAAAATTATTTTTGCTTTAAAAGTCAGAATTGCATTAGGCTCCAAAATGCACCAAATAAAGTATGTATAAAAAAAAATCAAAATTTTTGGTGTGGGATATGCCCCCAGCCCACTGATAGAAAATTAATTTCATGGCCTGGAGTGTCTGCTCCGTTGTGTTTATTTTTTCGGTGAAATTGGACAGAAATCAACGCATCTGACACAAACGACTGTGGAAATTTAAATGCAAATTATGTTCATTGCAACTTGAATTAGAAGCAGGCCCCAGCAACAAAACTGGCCATGTCCCAGGATGATTTTTTTTATTGTTTCATGGGATGTGGGTGTTGCTGACAAGGCCAGCATTTGTTGCCCATCCCTAATTGCCCTTGAGAAGGTGGTGGTGAGCTGCATTCTTTAACTGTTGCAGTCCATCTGGTGCGGGTATACCCACAGTGCTGTTAGGGAGGGAGTTCTAAGATTTTGATCCAGCGACAGTGAAGAAACAATGATATATCTCCAAGTCAGGATGGTGTGTGACTTGGAGGAGAATTTGCAGGTGGTGGTGTTCCCGTGTGTCTGCTGTCCTTGTCCTTCTAGGTGGAAGAGGTCATGGGTTTGGAAGGTGCTGTCGAAGGAGGCTGAGTTGCTGCAGTGCATCTTGTAGTTGGAACTCACTGCTGTCACTGTGCGTCAGTGGTAAAAGAAGGGAATGTTTAAGGTGGTGGATGGGGTACTGATCAAGCAGGCTGCTTTGTCCTGGATGGTGTCGAGCTTCCTGAGTGTAGTTGGAGCCACACTCATCCAGGCAAGTGGAGAGTATTCCATCACATTCCTGACTTTGCCTTGTAGATGGTGGACAGCCTTTGGGGAGTCAGGAGGTGAGTTACTCGCCACAGAATTCCCAGCCTCTGACCTGCTCTTGTAACAACAATATTTAAGGGATGTTCACTGATGACTGTATGATGTTACTTGCCACTTATTATCTAGAGCCTGAATGTTGTCCAAGTCTTGCTGCATATGGACACAGTCTGCTTTAGTAACTGAGGAGTTGTGAATGGTGCTGAACATCATACAATCATCAGTGAACATCCCCACTTCTGACCTTATGATGGAGGGAAGGTCATTGATGAATCAGCTAAAGATGGTTGGGCCTAGGACACTAGCCTGAGGAACTCTTGCAGCAATGTCCTGGGGCTGAGATGATTGGCCTCCAGCAACCACAAGCATTTTCCTTTGTGCTAGGTGTAACTCCAACCAGTGTATAGTTTTTCCTTTGATTCCCATTGACTGCAGTTTGGCTAAGGCTCCTTGATGCCACACTCAGTCAAATGTTGTCTTGATGTCAAGGGCAGTCACTCTCATCTCACCTCTTGAGTTCTGCTCTTTTGTCCATGTTTGGACCAAGGCTGTAATGAGATCAGGAGCCTCGTGGCCCTGGTGGAACCCAAACTGAGCATTGTTGGGCAGGTTATTGCTGTTTAAGTGACTCTCGATAGCACTGACAATGACACCTTCCATCACTTTGTTGATGATTGAGAGTAAGCTGATAGGATGGTAATTGGCCAGATTGGTTTTGTCCTGCTTTTTCTGGATAAGTCAGACATGGACAAATTTCCACATTGTCGGGTAGATGCCAGTGTTGTAGCTGTAACAGCTTGGATAGGGGTGTGGTTAGTTCTGCAGCACAGGTTTTTAGTACTACAGCCGGGATGTTATCAGGACCCATAGCCTTTGCTGTATCCAATGTCTTCAGCCGTTTGTTGATATCACGTGGAGTGAATCGGATTGGGTGAAGTCTGGCGTCTGTTATGCTGGGAACCTAAGGAGGAGGCTGAGATGGATCATCCACTCAGCACTTCGGGCTGAAGACTGTCACAAATGCTTCAGCCATTTCTTTTCTTTAATCACTGTTGGGAGTTTCTGTCAATTGTGCTCATTCGTTAGCTTTCGAGGAGGTTCTTAAAATTAAGTTGGTTCTTTTGGGTGCATTTTAAATGTTTTTGAATATAATTTATTTTTAATTTACTAAGAAACTGACCACTGTTTCCTAATATAACTAGGAAATGGTTCTGCATTGATTTTAAAAGACTTTTTCAGTAATTTAAAGTCAGGCACTCACAGTTGGTAGATTGGCACTGTGATTAAAATTGCTTAGGGAAAATACTTATTTGTCGTGATAAACCGATTCCAGTTATATTAATGAAACTGCACTGAATTACCACTCTTTATATATCAAAGAATATTTTTTGAAGCAATTTTTAAAAAATTACATTTTAAAACAGTGCCTAATTGTACTAGTTCATGGCAGATTTTGTGTTTGGTGGTATGCAAATTAGTTTGAGCAGAAACTCAACCAAAAAAGTATTTCTCAAAGCAGGTGTAATTGTAGGCCCAATTTGTGCCCATTTCATCGATTGTGCCCAAAACAGAAACTGTCCCACTGTCTTCAGCAATTACAATGTCCTTCAGTAATTTCTAAATTCACCAGTATTCAGATCTGCACTTTGTGGATCAGCTTTATTCCCCCTTGGATAAAAGTGATTAAACCTTGAGTATATCTGCAGTTTATGTTATGGCAAAACTGTGTCCGCCTGAATTTTTAACAATGCTCTATGTCTTCCTATATCCCAAGGCCTACACTCAGGGCTGCCCACTTTCATGAAGCTGTTGGTTACCTTTTACTTTTTTTACTAGGTTGTCATGTATGGTTTGCATATCATTAGCATGACTGTTGACCCTTGAGGATTGCCAGAAAAATGTGATTCAGGCCAGACACTTATAATGCTAGAAATTCTAACAATGGGCTGACGCATTCCATAAAGACGATTGGGGATCATCAAAGAAATTTCTTACCAGTAGAGTAGCACTTCAACTCTGAATATTTGTTTTCTTCTCGAAAATAGTGTTTTTTTACCTTTCAGGTAAGGACATGTTTTATCTTGAGATATGTTTTTCTATTTTTTGGGTACTTTTCAATACCTAAAGCTTAGGGTGGGCTAGTTATTACATAGAACAGTATGTTACAAAATTTAAAAATTTGATTGATGCAAGTTGGCCATTGACAGGGTTGTCTTTTATACACTCTTGCTTTGATGATAAAATTCATTCCACTTTTTCACTAGCAGCCAACTATACTATTTCACTGCATTTTTTATCATCATTTACCTTATGACTTGCTTGGGATTACCTAAATGTTTTGGGAACTATATAACTAGTTACTTTTCTAGACTCTAATGTTTACAACTGCTGGATCTCTCTTTGCAATCTGATTTTGCCAGTTTTCCTCCACTTTCTTTTAGGACTATCTCTAAATTATGAGCATTGGAGGGGTGAGTTTAAAAAAGTGTGCACGTCATTTTCAACATTGCTACCAGCTCCTTGAATTTACAGAGCGGAATGCTGGTTCCATAATTGACAGCCAGCGACCTTAAGAGTGGTAATACATGATCCCAGCTACAGGGTATTGAAAGGTTCCTGCACTTGAAGGAAAGCATCGCAATCAATACTTTTATCTTACACAATTTATGGCGGCCCTTTCCCCAGATGACTTCTGCAGGACAGAGGGAAATCCAGGGAAATCCTTAGTTATATTACATTGTCAAAACTATTGCTGATACAGATTAGTACTGTTTATCCTATTTTATGTCTAGAGAGTCGACCGGAGATGGGTTAGGTCTGTTCAAACAGTGCAATAACCATGGTTTATCTTGTTCTCTTCACTCAAAGCTGAAAGTCTTCTCATCGCTTTTGGCATTAGGATTTTCCCTGGTTGCTACTATAACCAAAAGCATAAACAGCTTTTCAGCACATTTACAATTTTGTAAGAAATAGCAGGCAGAGAAAAATCTGGCATTAGTTTACAGGTAGCTACAGGTAGCCACCAAACAAAATCATCTACACAGGTTATCAAAGAGTGTGCTGCCTGAATATTTATAACCAATCTACTGCCATGATACTTTCAGTCTGATCTGCTACTCCTATATGCTGTTTGATGTAAATCCGAACATGAAGATCAATAGACTCATTTTTAATTGAGTCTGCAATTCCCCAAAGGCAAGATGCTTGGAATTACTTAAGTTCCAATTTATCTATGAAAATGTGTATCTTTTTAGTTTGTTTTCTAGATGAAAATATGTACTAGAACTGATTTTCTCTCAAATTTCTGAAAATGGTTGTTGTAGAATAGATCTAGAGAAAGCTATAAAACAATAATAAGCCTGAAATAACCGAGAGATAAATTGGCCCTTTTTTTTAACTTAGTTGCACAACTCCGAACGTTGTTCTCAATGAGTTAACTTTGCTCTGCTCAATCTTAGAGAAAAATGAGAACAGGAAATTCAATTGCCACTACATTTTCGTAATGACGATGGGTAATGCTGCAATATGGATTATTTTCATTGGACATTTAATGTCAATACCTTCAACATATTCCTGTCATATCATGTTAGATGTAAGGTGATAAAAATCAAAGTTCTATTTTAGACGAAATGAAGTAATGACCATAATTGGAAGGAAATTAACTTTCTGATGGTAACATCTAAAATGATTATGGGAATTGCTTTACTAATACATCACTTTATATGGCAATTTTCATTAGAATGTATAATTTTGTCTTCATACTCAACTTTATGCAGGAACAGTACATATCTAAGAATGTGTGTTGGTTTTGAACTTTTTTTTATATATGACTTGATTAATCACTTACACAATAAGGGCTAGAAATTTGTAAAAAAGGTGACAAAGCAATCAAAATGGTGGGCAGCATGTACACGCACATTCTGAGATGGAAGTGCATTGTTCATCATGTTTGTATAAGAATCAAAAGAGGCAGGCAGAGCATGCACTGAAACAGCCATTAGGCCCTTTGCATGTCCAAATAAGTGGCCTAAAGACTGCTTGAGGCCTCCCTTTGACAAATTGGTTTGGACATGAGTGCAGTCAAAACTGGGCTGGCTGCATTCAGGAAAACCAGGTTTACATGCGGCCTAACTAGCAGTCCTTAGAGGGGCTTCTGCAGACTGCCACCAAAAGGATTTTTCTTTAAAGGAATCCATACCTGAAGGTGGATCCAGGAGGAGCAGGAGTGCCCCTGTCCGTTCCACTTTAAAACCACTGGCTGCTCCTGCCCACCGTGTATTCCAGCTCCTGATCACTGCCTCCCACCCTCCCCTGGTCACTGCCACCCACTTCCTTCCCAATCACTGCCTCCTCCCTCCTCCCATGATCGCTCCCTCAGGTCCTCTCCCAAGCTCTCCCTTGACCTCTTTCCCAATTAACCCCCCATCTGTCCTGATCATTCCCTTGAACCCTCTCCTGGCTGCCCCTTCCCTTTCGATTGCTTCCCCCCTCTCAATTGCTCAACCCTCTTGCAAGACCTACCTGAGGACCATTGTCGGTGAAACCATTGTCAAGTGGTCATCGCCAGCAAACTACATGGAGAGACTCAGCAAGTGTATGCAGCTTACTGATCATGTAATGGAGACACAAGGCACAAAATCAGGTGGTTGTGTCTACCTGTTCTAACACAAGGGTCATTCCCTGTGCCCAGGAACCAATTTCTAGGCCTACATTGTGAAGTGACTGAACTGACCTGCTTAATTAGAATGATACATTATAAGCGATAATCTGAAGGCTACAAGCTGATTGATGGATTTAGATTTAGATCTAGAGATACAGCACTGAAACAGGCCCTTTGGCCCACCGAGTCTGTGCTGACCATTAACCACCCATTTATACTAATCCTACACTAATCCCATTTTCCTACCACATCCTCACCTGTCCCTATATTCCCCTACCACCTACCTATACTAGTGGCAATTTATAATGGCCAATTCACCTATCAACCTGCAAGTCTTTTTGGCTGTGGGAGGAAACCGGAGCACCCGGAGGAAACTCACACAGGCACAGGGAGAACTTGCAAACTCCACACAGGCAGTACCCAGGATTGAACCCGGGTCGCTGGAGCTGTGAGGCTGCGGTGCGAACAACTGCGCCACTGTGCCGCCCACTTGGACTTGTAAAGTTACACCTATTTTAGGAACACTGGGCTAAAAATTCGACAAGGCCTGTTAACAGGCACAGCGATCGTAATACGCAATTAACCAACGGCTGTTGAAAGTACTGCAGGCAGCGCGCAAACTTCATGCTGCCTGCTCATTTCCATAATTGTGCTGTGCAGTGCTAAATGAGCTGCTGAGTGGCTGCACACTCAGCAGGGGTCCAAGTTCATGCAACGCTAGCATCAATTAAAGCTAGCCCGTGCTTCTTAAAGGAGTGGTACATACTGCTCCATGCATATTCTGGTTGCAGCAGCTCATTCAACTGGATGAGAAACACTTTAAGAGTGAGTCTGTTGCAATGTGTTTGAGTTATGTGCCTGTCATAGCCTGCTATCATGGCAAAGCAATGTCTCCACTCCTTCTGCTTGGAGTGAAGACAATGAAGTTTGCTCTCCTGGCGTACAAGGCCCCTGTGACCTCCTAGATGCAAAGATAGACAGAGAACTGAGATATGTTGGTGATGTTGCCTGCTCCAACCTGGAAGGATCCATTGACATAGAAATTGAGGGCCACGGTAACCTTAACGACTAATGGCAGTGCAATTCTTACCCTGTTCTGTGGCTGAAGGTCCAGTTGGAGGAGGTGGCACAGTTCAGTGACCACTTCCTTGGTGAGGCCCAGTTGTCACAGACACTGCTCCTGGCTGAGGTGCAGGTAGGAGAAATAATCCCTGAAGACCCTTAGGTGGCTAGGGCTTCCTGTCGAGAGCTCTCTGTGAACAGATTCTCTTCTCTGCTTTGTTCCATTGCTGATTGATGATGCAGCCTAAGGGGAACTGCAAATACAGCTCCCATATCTGGAAGCAAGTGGTGTACTCGGAGCTCTTTCAGAAGCACACAATCTTTTTCAAGCATAGCACCACTTCCCTCTGACAACTTCTCACAACTCCTTCAACAACACAGAACTTCCACTAACTGCAGTAGGAAGCAGATAGTCAAAAACACCTCATCTGGAAATAGAATGGTGATCCTTTCAAATAGTGCTGGTGGGGCAGGGAGCAGGGGGTGGGGGGGTGGTGGGAGGGGTGGCTCTCGTGAAGCTGAATGCATGTTCAGCTCTGCAGGTTTAAGGGAGGATGTTAACAGGAGTGGCAAGGTGACAAATGACAGGTCAGTGGTTAAAAATCAGTGTTACACGGTGACTGACACCACGATTTGCTCACTCTGCTTACTTCTGGTGCCGCATGGTGATGCCCACACTATCGCTCTCCATGACATGGTAATTGGGAAGTAGTCAGTAGTGGACCACCCGCCATTTTTATCTTGAACAGGCTCCTGTAGTACCGGACCTACCCGCGCTATCGAGCCCAATTTTGTGGCCAATTTTCTTATTACTTTCTTATTTGCTCTTTTATTGATCCACCAATTGCAATTTTCACAAAAGAATTTAATAACAAATGACTGTATGTCATTGGCCGATGTGTATATGTTGTATAGATTGGAAAATAGACTGGCAAAAATTAAAACAGAAGTAAAATAAAAGACAACCCAGAAATGTAAATTAAAAATATCTGCTTGTGAATGATAATTATTATTGCTGAAATAGGACTTTCTTAAAGTTGTAAAGTTGTCTTTAAAGCAGTATAGAAATGTAGGAAGTGTGTAGTTTCTATAGAATGATGTAAAAAACTAAATTTTGTGCCTAGAAATTTTATATTAGGACCAATGTGCTGCATTGTCAAAATATTAACTTTTTGATATTTACCTACCTTCTAAGCCCTAAAGTTAGTTTACAGTTTAACAATCAAGAACATGCACTTTCATAATGGTCCAAAGTGCTTCATACAAATAAATAATTAAATAACAAGATTCCAAGTAGCAGAGACAGAAGGATTAGGGATAATGACTGTCGGCAAGATCAAAGAAGTAGGTTTTAAAGAGGTTGCTGGAGAAGGGGAGAAGGAGACCAAAGAGTAGGGGATTAGGGAAAGCATTACAAAATCTGCGGCCAGGTTGGGTGAAGGCACTGCTACTGGAAGAAGAGCAGAGAAAGAGGAGGAAGCAAAAGAACCCAGAATCAGAAAAGTTGGGAAAGCAGAAAGCATGTACAGGAACATCAGGCTGAAGGATGTTGTAGAAGTAGGGAAGCTATGGAAGGACTTCCAGATAAGGATAAGAATGCTGAAGTGTGTGGTAAATAAGTGTGGTCGAATGCCTTTCTCAAACAAGTGAGAATTTCATTTAAATATGAATTTGAGAACATTTCCACGCAAAACATAAGGGGAAGATATTTTCATTGACTCTGCTGAATGGAAACAGGATGATAGTGCCCCCACAAATGGCGAGGAAAGTTTAGCACCCTTTCCCGCTCTCAATCTGGCTGATCTCGTCTTTGAAAGGGCCTACCATTGGGAGGGCCCCCACCCAGAACCCTCTGGGAGACTGCCAGGGTTTACTTGGCAGTTTTCCCACACAGTGGTGGGCCCTCCCAATGCAGGGGCGGGAGGTGGCCCTCATTTCGGCCCTTAAATGATTCAATTGGCCACCTAGCGGACGGCTGTGCCGCTGAGGTTCCCAGCACTGGAAATATGCCATGATGGTGGGAAGTCATCAGGCTCCCCTCCCCCACCATATTACCAGCCCTCCCACCTCCCAGCCCGTCTCCAAAGGGCTGGGAAAATTCATCCTTATATGTACAGTTTATAGTATCGTAAATATAGTTGGTTTTTACTTATCACAGTTCTGATTTCCCTGGATTTGCAGACTTGTAGTTGCACTTATTGGGGTAGAAATTCATCGGGGCCCATTCTCAGTCCCAGAATCATCACTGCATGGACAGTGTACAGCCAATCGTGTGGCTGCAATTAGGTGACGAAACTGGTCAGGGGCACTCATTATTAATAAATAGTTGGGCTGTGTAACTAACACTCTTGATTGCTTGCCATATTTGGGGTGAAAAGAGGACATGGGAATATCTGCTATCCCTTGCACTATATCGAGGCAGGCAGCACCTCAGAAAGGTGCGGCAGGTAACCTTTGAATGTGGCAGTCCAAGGAGATGCTCAAAGGCAGCCCCACTTCTGAAGGCAGCCCTGGAAGACCTGATGGAGGAAGTTAGCAGGAGAAGGGACATCCTCTTCCCACCAGGCAACAAGAAGGTATCCAGTCAAGCTGTTCGAGAACAGGAGGCAGAGTAAGCAGAGCAGGTTAGTGCCAGGAGGATCACCCCCAGGACATGGCTGCAATGCAGTAAAAGGTATAATGACCTAACCAAGGTTGCTAAGTTATTACACCCAACTCCTATCTTGCATCAGTTTCTGCCTAACCCTATTAACTCTGAATTCCCAGCACTCACAGCCCTTCTGTCCCCTCCATTCATTGCAGCACACCTCGCTCCACTTCTTTCTGTTCCTATGCTACAATCTGCACCTCCTACCCACCTCTGTCACCCTTTTATACACCAGCACCACTATTATCCTTGACATGCACATCCTCAAAGCAGCTCACTGCAGACCCAAGATAAAAGTCAGGGCCTCAATAACCAGATCTGCTCAATGCCACCCACTACGACTATCTCAAGTGTCCTCAGCAGATGATTAGCAGCCTTCCACCCAGGCTCCGAAAACAGGAGTAACAGCTTGTTGGAAAACTAGATTAGGTAAATGAGGACAGAGGTCAGGCAGTAAGGGATTACACTATGGTGTTTCACTTCAATATTAAGAGAAAAAAGGTTGTTAAATCCACGAGGTGCATGATGTTAAGTGAAGATTTTTTTTTGCATTGATGTTGGTTGTAGTTATGCAAGAAACCTGGTGGAATTGTGTAACCATAATAATTATTGTATTTTTATGTCTGAGTACTAAACTTGCATTTGGACAACACAATTGAGCCTGAATCGTGAAGAATGATTTAATTAATTAAAGGAGAATTTCTTACATCTTTTTCATCTTCATCTTCCTCCTTCACTTCTTCCTCTTGTGGCAGCTGTAAGGCTTGGCTCCTCCGAATGGCTTAGTTGTGTAGAATGTAGCAAACCAGTACAAATTTGGAGACTCAATCGGGGTGACACTGCAGGACTCCATCAGATTGGTCCAGGCACTGGAATATTTGCTTTAGGACATCTGGTTTTCTCAACCAGAGCTCTGGTTTGAGTCTGGCTCTCATTATATTGGTCTTCAATGTCTGTTCCCTAGTTCCCAACAAGAGTCATGAGCTATGTGTAGAGGAGATACCTTCTGTCATAAAGAAGTCAGCTTGGTACCCACTGGTTTCAGTAAAAGGCAAGGAGGATTGAGAACTGATGCAGTATGAAGGCATCACGACAACTGCCAGGAAATCGGGTACACTGCCTGGGGTGTCAGACCAGCTGAACATTCTGGGAGCAGAACACTTCTGTTATAAAACATAGCTGGTTCTTGATTGACGATAACACAGAGCAACATGTGTGCAGTCAATGATACATTGCCCAGTAATATGACGTATCTAAGAGCTCTCTCTTCCTGATCAGCAGTCAATGAAGGTGATATATTGCTGTCTCCTTGTGAAAAGAGCATTAACTGCCTGCTTGATGGCTGTATGAACAGCAAACTGACTGATTTTTCTGTGTCTCCTGTTATACCCTGAAATGAGTCTATGACATAAGGGTTGATGGCCATCTTAACCTTCACAGCCACAGGCAATGCTGAGTCTGCCCTGGTGTTTGACTCCAATTCTTGCTGCAACTGGTGCCATAGGTTACTGACTGCCTGCCTGATGGACTGCAGCCTACATCCTGTTACAAAAGACGCACATGCTATGAAACCTTCTTTTCCCTTGTCTCCTTTGCCATCTTCTTTGAGCCTCCATAGACCTGTACTGCTGCTGCTGTTGCCACTCCTGTGGCAGCCTCCCAGCAACATTCCAGTCTTTTTCCTGCAGCCAGTAAAAGTGGCAGAGTATGGCTGCAGCCAAAAGTCAGCTCTCCAACATTTAGTATGAAAAGCCTTCTAAACTCAGTCAAAGTAGCAAAAAAAATGGCTTCAAGAATCCCCAGCAGCCAAAACTACTTTCTGGAGGCTTCCGAAGAAGGGTCACTGACCCGAAACGTTAACTCTGTTTCTCTTTCCACAGATGCTGCCAGACCTGCTGAGTGGTTCCAGCATTTCTTGTTTTTATTTCTGGAGGCATAGCCTGCTTCAGTCTGCTTTCTGTGTGTTTGTGGCATGTTTTTCTGGGCAGGCTTAAGAAGAAGCGAATCAAATGCTCTCAATTTCTCAAAAGAGCTCTAATACAGACAGGATGCTTATGTAAGTATGAACACAACATGCATTTCAAGTAGCTGCCAGGGATGTGTAGCAAGTTTCTTAACCAGTATGGTGACGGCCATGTTTTGTGCGCACTTCCGACACTGGTGGCTGTCCAGTTGCAAGATTGATAAGTAGGACACAATTTTGCACCTGAAAACTGGGCAAAATGCAAAGAAATTTCTACCCATTTTTTTCCTCAATTACACCTAGTTACTACAAAATTTAGACTTTTCTGATGCAGAACAAGAAAACTTAAGTTCCAAGATACTTTTTTTTGCTGGAAGGATTTTTTTCCAAAAGACACTAAAGAAAAATAGATCCACTGCTTCATAAACTTTTGGTAAAGCCCTTTTATGTTTCCTCAAAGAATATTTGAAACAGGCATTTCTGCACCAATCAGAATTACTGCCAAAATCAAATCTATGGCTTTAGGTGCTTAAAAAAGTCAATATTTATTTTTTAATTCCACCACTCCACTCAATGGTATTAGCAAAGAAAGTCAGTGCAGTACTATCTTGTCAGAGCTAGAAATAGCTTTGAAAAATGAGACAGCTCCAAAATAAATTAAAAATGGCAGAAAGGTTTTTTTTAACAGAATAGCTAGAACATTTTACAAAAGAGATATGGGAACAGGATAGAGACATGGGACTAGGACAATTGTCTATGTGGAAGGTAAACACCAACGCCAAAAGAGGAGACCAAAACTACGGGGCTATACAAATATGAAAATCACTAATAATCCAATAGGGAATTCAGGAGAAACATTTTTAGACAGGGTGTTAGAATGTGGAAGTCACTACCGCAAGGAGTAGTTGAGGTGAATAGCATAGATGTATTTAAGAGAAAGCTAGATAAACATATGAGTGAGAAAGGAATACAAGTTTATGCTGATAGCGTCAGAAGAAGAGAGTGGGAGGAGGCTCATGTGAAGCATTAACCAGTTCAGCTGAATGGCCTGTTTCTGTGATGTACATTCAATGTAGTTCTTGATAACTGACCTAAGGTACCCCAAGTCTACAGCTATGACAACAAATGACAACAATAGAATTCATGTTTTGATTAACATATTAATTTGTCTGTATTTGTACAACACTATGCATCAGTAAAGAAAAATTAACAGGACCAATCTAAGCCCCCAGAGCTACAACTTCTGTCAGTAACAGCATTTATCCCAACTCAGCACACATCTGTCGCCTACAAAATACCTGTATCAGACAAGTTTTTACTAGCCCAGCCATGTCTGGTTCAGATTTTGACGCTATCCTACCTTTTTGTCTTTTCTGGTCCATCTGGCCTACTTTCTGCTTCTCACATTACACTTCACCCCCACATTTTCTTGGCTCCATGCAGCTTAATAATAACGTGCAACAATCCAATGGCATAGGCACAGGCACAGGAATTTTGCACTGTTACATATTCTTAATGGGCATCATTTTTAAATTGCAAAATCAAAATTAACACCATACATGCAGAAAATCAATCAATTGATTTGGATAATTCAATGTTTTTGACAATGTGATATGCATTGCCAGTTGGCAGTACTGTCATATAGATAAAGAGGTCCCAGCTCAATTGCATTTTAGTATTGAGTTAGCTGACCTCAGGTGGGGCACTAGTGAGGGTCTTACAATTGACATTAGTGCCTCTAGCTGAAGTGAGAAAATTCAACCACATTTGCTTCTTTTGATTGCTTTCTATTAACTCTGCTGAAATATGTTAGGGCTGTGTGTGTCATGTCTCAATTTAAAACAGCATCAGACTCAATTTGACTCCCTCCACAATCAACAAATTATTTATATAGCACCTTTAGCATGGTAAAATGTCCCAAGGTGCTTCACAGGAGCATTATAAAACAAAAGTCACATGAGAAGGTATTAGGGTACATGGTCAAAAGCTGGGACATGTCTTTAAGGCATGTCTTAAAGGAGGAAACAGCAGAAGTGAGGCGGAGAGGTTTAGGAAGGGAATTCCAGAGCTCAGGGCCTCTGCGGCTGAAGGCACAGCTGCCAATGGTGGAGCAATTAAAATTGGGGATGCTCAAGAGGCCAGAATTAGAGGAGTGCTGATATCTTGGATGTCTGTAGGACTGGAGGAGATTACAAACATAGGGAGAGGTTAGGCTATGGAGATATTTGTAAACAAGGATGAGAATTTTTTGAATTGACATGTTGCTTAACAGGGAGATAATGCAGGTCAGCCTGATTAATTAAGTATGGTTTCTTGGGCCAAGTATGAGGGCTATATTTTCAAAATTCTATAGACTCTGGAACAGTTCCAATGGATTGGAGGGTAGCTAATGTAATCCCACTATTTAAAAAAGGATGCAGAGAGAAAACAGGGAATTATAGATCGGTTAGCCTGACATCAGTAGTGGGGAAAATGCTAGAGTCCATTATAAAAGATGTAATAGCAGAGCACTTGGAAAACAATGACAGGATTGGACAAAGTCAACATGGATTTACAAAAGGGAAATCATGCTTGACAAATCTACCGGAATTTTTTGAGGAAGTAACTAGTAGAATGGATAAGGGAGAACCAGTTGATATGGTGCATTTGGACTTTCAGAAGGCTTTCGATAAGGCCCCACATAAGAAATTAGCATGCAGAATTAAAACATATGGGATTGGGGGTAAGGTACTGACGTAGATAGAGAACTAGTTGGCAGACAGGAAACAAAGAGTAGGAATAAATGGGTCTTTTTCCAAGTGGCAGGCAGTGACTAGTGGGGTACCACAGGGATAAGTGCTAGGACCCCAGCTATTCACAATACATATTAATGATATAGATGAGGGAATTAAATGTAATATCTCCAAGTTTGCAGATGACACAAAGCTGGGTGGGAGTGGGAGCTGTGAGGAGGATGCAGAGAAGCTCCAGTGTGATTTGGACAGTTTGAGTGAGTGGGCAAATACACGGCAGATGCAGTACAATGTGTATAAATGTAAGGTTATCCACTTTGGTGGCAAAAACAGAAAGGCAGATTATTATCTGAATGCCGATAGATTGGGAAAGGGGGAGGTGCAGCGAGACCTGGGTGTCCTTGTACACCAGTCTCTGAAAGTAAGCATGCAGGTGCAGCAGGCAGTTAAGAAGGCAAATGATATGTAGGCCTTCATAGCGAGAGGATTCGAGTACAGGAGCAAGGATGTCTTGCTGCAATTATACAAGGTCTTGGTAAGACCACATCTGGAGTATTGTGTGCAGTTTTGGTCTCCTTATCTGAGGAAGAATGTTCTTGATATGGAGGGAGTGCAGCGAAGGTTCACCAGACTGATTCCTAGGATGGCAGGACTGACGGATGAAGAGAGATTGGGTCGATTAGGCTTGTATACGCTAGAGTTTAGAAGAATGAGAGGGGATCTCATAGAAACCTACAAAATTTTAACAGGACTGGACAGACTAGATGCAGGAAGGATGTTCCCAATGGCAGTGGAGTCCAGGACGAGGGGTCACAATCTAAGGATAAGGGGTAAGCCATTTAAGACTGAGATGAGGAGAGATTTCTTCACCCAGAGAGTGATGAACCTATGGAATTCTCTACCACAGAAAGCAGTTGAGGCCAAATCATTAAATATATTCAAGAAAGAATCAGATATAGTTCTTAGGGCTAAAGGAATCAAGGGATATGGGGAGAAAGCGGGAACAGGGTACTAAGTTTAGGCAATCAGCCATGATCGTATTGAATGGCGGTGCAGGCTCGAAGGGCCGAATGGGCGACTCCTGCTCCTATTTTCTATGTTTCTATGTTTATACCCCAGCAACAGTCAGAGAAAAAGTTAGAAGAGGGAAATAAAGTACATTTTGTTCTGTCAAGTTATTGCTGACTGAATTTGTTGATTCTGATATAGCCATTCCTGTTTATGCTAATCCTAAAACAACAATGTGGTCCAGCCTAGCTTGTGAAAAGCTTAAATTCTTGACTGAACTTACCTCAGACTTCCCAAAGACTCCTTAGACCCAGAGTGGGATGAAGTATTTGAATCCTACAGCAAATAGCATCATCATGACTAAATTGAGAAATGTGGCAACAGCAAGCATCATTGAAAGGCAGCAAAATGTTAAAGCTTCGATATTGGAGGCAGGAGAGAGAGAAATAGAATGAAATTATGCAATACACTGTTTTATGGATTAAAAGTACATACCAAAAACTGTTCGTGCTGGAACAGATTCCTTATTAATCCAAAAAGACACTTGAGAGAGAATGACCGTCATAATACAGGGTATGTAAGTCTGGATCATGAAATAACCCATTTTCCTTCTCAAGTGAAAATAGACTGTCATCACCACATACTCTCCTAAAAAAGAAAAAAAAAGAACTGCTTTCTATGAGTATTTTGAGTATTTTAGTTTTAATTTGAATTAACTGATTTGGATAGAAATACAACAACAATCCAGCAATACTTATGTAATATTTAACACAAAGACATATTCAAATTGTATGCTGGTGCTCAGAGATTGTGTTACTTATTGAAGAATTCCGTAAACATGTGCCTTTACCTGTAATGGATTTAACAGTGCCACTAGATACCGTTTGTCCAACAAGATCATACTGCACCAAGCTAGAAGATTCTTTGGGTACCTCCACTGATTGTTCAGGACCTTTTGTCCATGTGTATATCATTTCACTTTTAGGATATGCATCTAAAACATATGAAAACACTGAACTTATAATAATATGTTAGTCCACAATAGTAATGTAATCATCGCGACATAACATGTCCTGCTGATTTTTCCTCTTTTTAATTATATCTAAATAATTGAATGAGCATGTTTCATTACTAATTTTCTAATTATAATTTAAATTCTTTACTGACATAATAAATTTTACAATGCAATAAGACTAATAAAACATTTTTATTGACTTTTTAGAAGCTATTCCACAGCTGCTTAAATATTTGAAACATATTTCAATGTATGTGATACTATGCAAATCTATTTTGATTTTACTGTAATTATTTAAAATAAGATAAAACAATTACTCAAAATAGCATAAGGATAATGGTGTTAAAAGCATTACTGAATATTGCAAATACATTGTTAATCATTAACCCATTCATATTAATTTGCAATATGTTCAATGATTTGCTCTTTTTGTTTGTGTTATTGCCTCAAAACAATTCAGAGCACAGACTTACGTTGTAAAAAACGTCATTTTATTTTTCATTTAAGAAATTATAACATATCTGCAATTATATATATAACAAACACAAATTAATTTTCCACAAACGTTACAGGAAACATAGACTTGTCATTATTAAAATATATGCATGCTTTCAACAGTACTGTTGAATAAAATATTGAACACTACTAGTGAAAGTTTCCCTTCTATAATTAAGAGAAAAAATAGCATACAACTCACAGCTTCCAAATTTAAGTGGACAAGCATGGCCATCCATTGGGAAATCAACCAGTTTCATAGGACACTCTGCATTTATGGTAAGTCTAAAATTAAATATATAAATCACATAAGATTATTCTTAAATTGAAATGGGCGTCTCTCATTATTTTAGTAATGGTAGTAATGACACCTGACGTCATGTAAAGAGCAAAACATACCTCATAGTGTACAGAATTGTGCCATTCTGCATGATCCTGAACAGCTTGTTTGGAGCTGTCATGTTATGGGAAATTGATTTTTTTCCGTTCCTAAAGAACGTATCAGGTGTCCAGACTTTAGTGACCATCATGTTATTGAGACGAAGAATTTCAATAGGGCCGTCGTACTTCAGCCTCTTGTCCACCCAGGTTTGGCGGAAAAACACATCCATTGTATACTCCTTGGATGGAACCGGGGAAGAAGCACAAATGGATGACTAAAATAAAGCAATGTTATATAACGAGTAAAGTTGCTTTAAATAAATGTTTAGTTTTATAACGGTTATTTAATTTCCCATCTAGACTGCCATTATGATGATGTCTGGTCATTCCCTGTGTAAAGCATGATTTGATATTCTTCAGCCTAGTTTAAAGTGAAACTCTAAGCATTATACAACAGCACGCAGGACTAATTACTGGAATCCACAGGAACTACAACACGCAATTGAGATTGTTTCTTTTTACGTTTGCCATTCAAATAAAAATGATGGTGATGCATTTTTCCATTCATCCAGTGTATTTTTGAGGGAAACGTTGTGAATTGGCTAAATGTGGTTGTTCCAAATACACTGCAATTCCAACATAATGGTGGTTTCTGTTTTTGCATGTAACGCAGACAGTTCTTCCGCCGTGTGATTTACCATAAATTTTACTATTAATATTTTCACTTTTAGTAAATAATAATGCACACACGAATGTAATATACTTTTGCGAAAAAAGGTCTAAAGGTGGAATATCTACTTGAAATATTTAAGTTATGATTGAGAAATCCTACCATCTCAACATCAGACACTGGCCCAAAGCTCGTTACGTAGATGTCTGTTTTGACTTCTGTAACAGCACCTGTGGAACAGAAAATGCATCCCTTACTATTTTAATACGGACCCGAAACAGAGGTGAGCAATAATGAGTGGACACTTATACCTACACTCAATCGTACATCACAGTATGAGAACCATCCTCCGTTTTAGACACATTTCATTTATTCTTTCCACGATCTTCCTAAGTTATAATGACAGTAATAACCAAGTTACAAGCTTTAGGATTCCAGCTGTTCATATGGTGAATACTCTTTGGTCCGTGGAACAAATGTGCATTGTCTTCAACTTTGACAGTCTGACTTTCTTCCACACACTTTTACATATTTAACAAAAATATGTCGAAGGTCTTCGAAAAGTGATAATAACGCAGAAACACACAAGATATCGGACGCACTCCTTTCCAACACTGATTTCGATCATCCGCTGTTAAACAGCAGATGCGCTTCACGACTGTATTACAGTTACTTGCATCTTAATTATCATCAACAAGCTCTTCATAGTAAACCTGTGATGCTTCATATTAACGATGCCTTCGTATTTTATCTATCTGAACACATGAAGCGTGCACATTTCCCCTCCCCTCTCGTGCAGACTAACAGCCCTGTTTATAGTAATGATATTGATATAAAGCCACAATATAACCATCATTCCAAAAATGCAAGATCAAGCAATAGGCTCTGTTAAGTCAAGCTCCAGAAGTCGAAAATAAATGTGTAATCGTACCCCCGAATCCAGGTCGCAATCGGTTGTCATATCCGTCCAAGAGTCTGTCCAGTATACGTGTAAAATTTTCTGGATATAATTTCTCATCCTTCTTGACCTCTCCAGAGCTTTCATCTATACTGCAAATAGAATATATAAAACCGACTTGACCATACAATGACAAGGATCAAGAGCTCATTGTCGTACACCTGATATTGATCTTTTGGACCGTAGCGCCGTACAAAGACAGTAAAAGCAAGTACATCCGATAAACATTGGGAAATAAGGCGAAAGAATCGGTTTCCTTCCATTACTTACCACGTTGTCACGTAGATAAAGTAAAGCAGAGTGGAAATGTAGCTGGAAGACATCCTGATCACTGTCTCCTTGGCAGAAACCATCTTTGCATGCCATACTTTAAGCCTCTTCCCCGTTCCCCGTCGCCAATTGCCTTGTCCTAAGGAGAGATCACAGCCGTGAGAAAAGACACATAGACACTCGTGCTGATGGAGTGCCTCCCTTCCCTCCTGCCAGCCTGCACTGAAAGGCAATGGCTCTCGCATCAGCCCGATTCATTTCCCCAAATCTTTGCCTTTTGACATCCGTTGTGCGACCCACGGCGATGGTCTGGGAGCACCGGGTCAGAACTGAAATGCATCTTAATATCACACTGCGTTTATCCGAAACTCTTCTGTTAATCCTGTTCTATCACCTGCTGCATGTTAGGGGGGCGGGGGAAGTCGATCAAACCTGCTGGCAATTATAAGGCAAACATTTATGGTTTGAGATGCAGACGCAGAAATGAAGCAGTTCCCGTACTTTTGCACAGGCGTCTCGCAATAGTTTTGCAGTCGAATATGTGGATAGATATTGATAAGCACCTAGAATGGGGTTGGATATGTTATGGTTGGTGCTCGCACTGAACTGCCAACTGGTTTGTTAGTATTTAGCCTCTCGTTGCGAGTCTCGGATGCCTCCACTGCTGTCGAGGGAGGTGCTCTTGTGGTGTAGGGATTAACAGATTTATCATTTCGGAGCTGAGATAAAGATTACAGAAAAAGAGGAAAGGGAACCAATTCTTGGTCAGCTCCTATGACCTGGGGCTCAGGTGTACCAGTAAACCAGTTAGAAACCCATTTTTGTATTGAATCGAGCCACGTATAGACGTCGCATTGCTAGCAGCCTGCTTTTCCAGAGTTTCATTAGCAACTCCTCCCTATAAATATTCTGCACTGGAAACCGCCAACATACACAGTATATAATAAAAAGACCCTGACGTTGTCGAACAATTTTCATCCGTTTCATCAATCCATGTATCACGTTAAGTCATTTGGAATATGTTCTCAGCATTGATTGTATATTTATGTTTTTTACCATTTGAGATTAAAAGTGATTTTGGTCGCACGCTCCAGAATCAAACAGAGCCACTCGTGAAATCATCGTCGTGGAAAATGTAGTGATAAATATAAGAAGTTAACTTTAATTAAAATGTATTTTAACATTGTTAAACTGGGGTTTCAAATAACGCCGCACTTCATATTTTTCTGAAAAAATATTCTACATTTTCAAAGAGGAAATCAAACTCCAATTTGTTTTGACACCTCGCCATCGTTTTTATTGTGTATTCCATAAAATATCAATTGCTTGAGTTGAATTGTGTAGCGATTCTTTCACATGCATTGGTACATTTTGAAATGTATATCTTTTAGGATAAGAAGACATTAGAATTTGTTGCCAGCAATGGCTCAGAGTTTGGAATGATCTTGACCTGACATGCCCGTTGCCGAGTAAAATACTGTACGTTGCCGTACGAGAAGTAGGATGTCTTTGAAAGAAATTCATTACATTTGGCCAAGGTACTGTTTTGAATATCATTACAATTTCTGATCCACGCTCATCACCTTGTTGCAAATCTGAGCCACGCTGTCGTTCCTGCTGAAGAGAATTCAGCTAACAGGGAGTTCAGACCTTGTGATTTAATTAGCATAATAGCAACCCTGTAATCATTTGAGAGAGAGAGAGAGTGAGAAAATACCTTTAAGGATCTGATTGACTATTTTGCAAGGGAAATTGTTTCCACAGCAAACAGTCCATTTGATGTTGTGGAAGCTGCGCGCATGCGTTGCGCCTCAGAATTATTGTACTGCCTTGGACTAAGTTGCATTCCTTGAATCTTCGCTCAAAGACCTTTCTATAATCAAAGTTAGGAATGTGGAGAGTTCAAGAGAGAGGATGCTTTGGGATTTTGTCGATCCCCGTGATGGTGGCCATGGTTTGCTATGCACAGAGGTGAGCTCTGATCTCTAACCATTCCTTGCCATTGTTTGTTTTCTTTGCTTCACATTTAGTGCCGTCCTGAATGAAATCCACATTTCTTCCCCCAGAGTTAATGAGTCTAGCAACATGTCATATGTGAAAGCCACCGTGGATAACTTGCTGAAAGGATATGACATTCGATTAAGACCAGATTTCGGAGGTAAATCAGCTCCTCTCAGTATAGTTCCATACATCTATGTGCAGTTTCTATTCTCCACCAGTCAATAGCTAGCCAAGTAAACAAGACTTACTGTATATACATAATAAAGAATAACTACAGCAGTGCAACATCTGCTGCCTGTGGCGATGTGCAACAATGTTGTTTTTAAAAGTGCATTGCAATATCACAAGCAGATAATGTATTGTTTACCTCAAGGTCTCCCTGTGGACGTTGGTATGAGCATAGATATTGCCAGCATTGACATGGTCTCTGAAGTCAATATGGTGAGTGCACTCTTTAAATACCGGTCTGTGGAAATTAACACTACAAATGTGTTGTTTTAAATATATTTGTCTATTTTAAATGCGTAATCCCGCATTGCCTACAAGATAACTCGATGTCGACCGTGTGTGTAGATCCGTTTCCCGGATATTTCGTTTAGTGGGGTTGCATGAGTTTGTTACTGAAACTGGAACAATAACCATATCGATAAATACTACTCGTGTAGATGTGGCTCTCTCACCGACGGCTGCTTAAATCTATTTAAATTGAGTACTATTGTAATAAGACGTTTAATTTCCTATAATGTATAATACCGCCATCTGGTGATTGTAACAATTCACTACGTTTCAGTGCCTTTGACAGATCTTGCCCATAACCCGATTATTATGCAGGGGGTTTCAGTGACATAGATAGACCATAGCCCTGACCCTAATTATCTAGTGTCTATAAGCGCCGATAACGTAATGTTTGAGATTACACCAGTTGCAAACCCCTGCGATTTCCTATATCACAGTTCTATGCTGGATCTGATACATGACATCCAGCTTCATGTGATGTGTCTACAAAATGAAAGTCTACATTAGCAATATAGTGTTCTCCACTGTAACAAGGGATTACTCCCGTTGTTGAAAAATCAAGGTGAAGGGCTAAAAGTCATGGTGCAGGCCTACTACAAAGGTTGGCAAGAGTAAAAGAAAGGGGAATTAGCAATTAGTGATTGGATTATCCCGCTTGAATTTTAAAACCTAGCAATTTAATGAGAAGAGAAAGAATGAGGGAGGGGAGGACTTTTTAAGTTCTAGGAATGAGTTGGAGTAGGAGACTTGAACTATGAATCTTCATTGCAATATATATCATGGAGGAAGGTTGTGTAGGACATGATATTTAGAGTAAAATAGAAAAGTTCACAGGAACATGGGCCATATCTATGAATAAAGAAAAGAAAGATTGCAATTGAGAGAGAGAAGGACTGGAGGCAAGAGGGAAAGGAGACATCTCCTATCAGACAGATTTATCTCATGTCCTGTTGAAAGACCATTTCCAGATTTGGTGATGCATTATGTCTTGGACAAATTAGGTATATTTAAGAAATTTTCAAGACATTGAAGAGACTATTGCCTCTGGAAAAAACTGTCTTTGTCATATATTGTGGATAATTATAACTCACTTTATTGGTTGTATGCAAGGCAAGTGTGTTAATGCAAATAAGAGTGCCTCAGTTTCCTTTGCCACTACATTTATAGACTTTTATTTCAAATAAAAGTACCATTAGAATTAAAAAAGTTGCACTGCATTTATTCTGTATCAGTTATTTTACAGATACCTAGTTATAATTCTATATAACTTCCATTGAGATCTGTTTGAGTGAGTTTATCACAAGCAAAGTGTATCTTTAGACATGCAAAGAACTAAAAGTAATTGGTGAGTGAGTTTGCTCTGTTCAGAATGCCAAAGACCGTATGCAGATTTTGCCCAAGTCTACTGTTTGTGCTGCTTAAAGCCGATGTCAGCACATAGAATTTGAATATTTACCAACTAATACAATTTCTCTACACATTTTACTTATGTTGTTTATAATTAGTAATATTTGATTATATAAGAGACATAAATTGTTTATGAGGTCTATAAGCCACACGTTTCCATCATGTATTTTGCAATGTTTTCCTTTCTCACCTGAACTAAATGATTAGTGAGATTTGTATTCCACCATTCACGAAACCCAGCATATCATAGTACCCTAATATTTGTGTATTATTGGATTTCAAAACATAAGCTGAATGGTATTACGATTCAAGTTTCATAATCAAAGTAGAAATAGTCAAGTCATTTCACTCTAGCTCCAAGTCAATTTATTTATAAATCTCCGTTCACCTTTTGCTATCCTGTTTCTATAACATAAGAAATAGGAGCAGGAGTAGACCATATGGCCTCTCAAACCTGCTCCTCCATTCAATATGATCATGGATGATACATACATCTTGTAATTATCCTAAGAGCCCTTGCTTGGCTAACTATCTCCAATGCTAATCATATGTCACTATTGCAGTACATACAAACAACACAGAAACCTTAGGTTCAATTTATAGTGATATGATAAGGAACTATACAAACATAAGCTCATTTTTTTCAGAAATCCTATTTGCTGTAAGAATGAAATAAAATTTACATATTGTTGCAAAATTTGTCATGAGATAAATTAATCTTGAAAGTTCTACAAGTTTAGAAAACAATTACTCAGTGAGGAATACTCTTGAAAGCCTGAATACAGTATATAATCATGTGTTAAGGATGGAAAACACAGAAAAACAGCTTGTACAAATACAACTTTAAATCAAATTTAAATTTTAGAGGAACAAGAAATAAAATAGTAATACTCAGAAAAAATCAACTTTAACCCAAAACTTCAAAAATACTTCCTCAACCAGAGGTATCTGGCTTTCTCTTCTCAGTATATCCCCACAAGACTACAGGTGAAATTAGTAAGTAACATGCATAGGGGGATTAAATACCTATATCCCATTGGCACCATTACAGCACTCAATCCAGGAACACTGTAATGAAAAAAGTCAAATTCCATACCTGATGCATTTACAGTGCCCTATTTATGTGGAACCCATCAGTTTAAAGTCTTCCTTTGGTATGTGATATTGCTTTCAGTTACGCTCTAAAAGATCAGATAGTGTTGAATCTAAGCATTGTACATCAGAAATATATCATTAAAAGAGCAAAATACTAAAGAGAGTTTGAAATTCTGTAAGAATAGAAAAAAGTTTCATCAACAAGCAAGTGAACCCTTGAAACTACGGGTCCCTTCAAAAAATTCAAGGATTGTGTTTGCCTTGTGCACCAAGACTTATTTTAAATTTGGCAATTGTAAACTGAAGTACTGAAAATATATTCTACAGAATGCAAATGGTATTATTCAGCCCCAGTGCATCTAGCAACCAATTAGTCAGGGTTACAAAGAACAAAGAACAAAAAACAGTACAGCACAGGAACAGGCCATTCGGCCCTCCAAGCCTGCGTCGATCTTGATGCCTGCCTAAACTAAAACCTTCTGCACTTTCGGGGTCCATATCCCTCTATTCCCATCCTATTCATGTATTTGTCAAGATGCCTCTTAAATGTCGCTATCGTACCTGCTTCCAGCACCTCCCACGGCAGCAAGTTCCAGGCACTCACCACCCTCTGTGTAAAGAACTTGCCTCGCACATCCCCTCTAAACTTTGCCCCTTGCACCTTAAACCTATGTCCCCTAGTAACTGACTCTTCCACCCTGGGAAAAAACTTCTGACTATCCACTCTGTCCATGTTGTTCATAACTTTGTAAACCTCTATCATGTCGCCCCTCCACCTCCGTCGTTCCAGTGAAAACAATCCGAGTTTATCCAACCTCTTCTCATAGCTAATGCCCTCCAGACCAGGCAACATCCTGGTAAACCTCTTCTGTACCCTCTCCAAAGCCTCCACGTCCTTCTGGTAGTGTGGCGACCAGAATTGCACGCAATATTCTAAGTGTGGCCTAACTAAAGTTCTGTACAGCTGCAGCATGACTTGCCAATTTTTATACTCTATGCCCCGACCGATGACGGCAATCATGCCGTATGCCTTCTTGACCACCTTATCCAACTGCATTGCCACTTTCAGTGACCTGTGGACCTGTATGCCCAGATCTCCCAGGTCAATACTCCTAAGGGTTCTGCCATTTACTGTATACTTCCCACCTGCATTAGACCTTCCAAAATACATTACCTCACATTTGTCCGGATTAAACTCCATCTGCCATTTCTCTGCCCAAGTCTCCAACCGATCTATATCCTGCTGTATCCTCTGACAATCCTTATCACTATCCGCAACTCCACAAACCTTTGTTTCGTCCACAAACTTACTAATCAGACCAGCTTCATTTTCCTCCAAATCATTTATATATACTACAAACAGCAAAGTTCCCAGCACTGATCCCTGCGGAACACCACTATTCACAGCCCTCCATTCAGAAAAGCACCCTTCCACTGCTACCGTCTATCTTCTATGACCGAGCCAGTTCTGTCTCCATCTTGCCAGCTCACCTCTGATCCCATGTGACTTCACCTTTTGTACCAATCTGCCATGAGGTACCTTGTCAAAGGCTTTACTGAAGTCCATATAGACAACATCCACTGCCCTTCCTTCATCAATCATCTTCGTCACTTCCTCAAAAGACTCAATCAGGTTGGTGAGACACGACCTCCCCTTCACAAAACCATGCTGCCTCTCGCTAATAAGTTTGTTTGTTTCCAAATGGGAGTAAATCCTGTCCCGAAGAATCATCTCTAATAATTTCCCTACCGCTGACGTAAGGCTGACCGGCATATAATTTCCTGGATTATCCTTGCTACCCTTCTTAAACAAAGGAACAACATTGGCTATTCTCCAGTCCTCTGGGACCTCACCTGTAGCCAATGAGGATACAAAGATTTCTGTCAAGGCCCCAGCAATTTCTTCCCTTGCCTCCATCAGTATTCTGGGGTAGATCCCATCAGGCCCTGGGGATTTATCTACCTTAATGCTTTGCAAGACGCCCAACACCTCCTCCTTTTTGATAGCGACATGACTGAGACTATCTACACTCCCTACCCTAGACTCATCATCCACCAAGTCCTTCTCTTTGGTGAATACTGATGCAAAGTACTCATTTAGTACCTCGCCCATTTCCTCTGGCTCCACACATAGATTCCCTCCTCTGTCCTTGAGTGGGCCAACCCTTTCCCTGGTTACCCTCTTGCTCTTTATATATGTATAAAAAGCCTTGGGATTTTACTTAATCCTGTTTGCCAATGACTTTTAGCCCTCCTGACTCCTTGCTTAAGTTCCTTCCTACTGTCTTTATATTCCTCAAGGGATTCGTCTGTTCCTAGCCTTCCAGCCCTTATGAATGCTTCCTTTTTCTTTTTGACGAGGCTCACAATATCCCTCGTTATCCAAGGTTCCCGAAACTTGCCAAACGTATCCTTCTTCCTCACAGGAACATGCTGGTCCTGGATTCTAATCAACTGACGTTTGAAAGACTCCCACATGTCAGATGTTGATTTACCATCAAACAGCTGCCCCCAATTTAAATTCTTCAGTTCCTGCCTAATATTGTTATAATTAGCCTTCCCCCAATTTAGCACCTTCACCTGAGGACTACTCTTATCCTTATCCACAAGTACCTTA
Organism: Heterodontus francisci; assembly: GCF_036365525.1. Lineage (NCBI taxonomy): Eukaryota > Metazoa > Chordata > Chondrichthyes > Heterodontiformes > Heterodontidae > Heterodontus > Heterodontus francisci. The sequence goes on along the minus strand of NC_090371.1, from coordinate 129,316,768 downwards.
AAACCTACGGAATTATGGTCACTGTTCCCGAAATGCTCCCCTACTGAAACTTCGACCACCTGGCCGGGCTCATTCCCCAATACCAGGTCTAGTACGGCCCCATCCCTTGTTGGACTATCTACATATTGTTTCAAGAAGCCCTCCTGGATGCTCCTTACAAATTCTGCCCCATCCAAGCCCCTAGCACTAAGTGAGTCCCAGTCAATATAGGGGAAGTTAAAATCACCCACCACTACAACCCTGTTACCTTTACATCGTTCCAAGATCTGTCTACATATCTGCGCCTCTACCTCCCGCTGAGCCTCTTAACATCATGCAAACATTTTGGTTGGAATATTCACACTCTGTTCCCAAGGTGGTTTGTTCCTACTTTAAGGTCTGCATTTGCATGCATCCACAAGGCAAAATGTTCAAAAATCTGGTTCTGATCAGTGAGTGTATATTTCCTAGAGTTTATTTATAAATAATGAAATGAGAGAAGCAATCCATTTGTCTTCATCTGTCTTTCATACTGAATTGAATATGTTTGTAAAGAGAGGATATAAGTAATATCCCAGTATTAGCTGTAAGTCAGGAAATAGAAGGGAGGGCGGAACTCAAGAAAATTACGATCACCGGGGAAGTGGTACTGAACAAATTGTTGGAGCTGGGGCTGACAAGTCCCTGGGTCCTGATGGATTTCATCCTAGGATGTTAAAAGAAGTGGCTAGTGAGATAGTTGATACGTTAGTTTTAATTTTCCAAAATTCCCTAGATTCGAGGAAGGTTCTGTTAGATTGGAAAATAGTGAATGTAACTCCTTAATTAAAAAAGGGAGGGAGACAGAAAGCAGGAAACTACAGGCCAGTTAGCTTAACATCTGTCTTAGGGAAAATGGTAGAAGCTATTACTATAGATGTTATAGCAGGGCATTTAGAAAAATTCAAGGTAATCAGGCAGAGTCAACATGGTTTTGTGAAAGGGAAATCATGTTTAACCAACTTATTGGAGTTCTTTGAGGGAGTAACATGTGCTGTGGATAAAGGGGAACCAGTGGATGTATTGTACTTAGATTTACAGAAGGCATTTGATAAGGTGCCACATCAAAGGTTATTGCAGAAAATAAAAGCTCATGGTGTAGGGGGGTAACATATTGGCATGGATAGAAGATTGGTTAGCTAACAGGAAACAGAGAGGAGGTTTAAATGGGTCATTTTCTGTTTGACAAGATGTAACGAGTGGTGTGCCACAGGGATCTGTGCTGGGGCCTCAACTTTTTACAATTTATATAAATGACTTAGATGAAGGGACCGTAGGTATGGTTGCTAAATTTGCTGATGACACAAAGATAGGAAGGAAATTAACTTGTGAAGAGGGCATAAGGAGGCTACAAAGGGATATAGATAGGTTAAGTGAGTGGACAAAGACCTGGCAAATGGAGTATAATGTGGGGAAAGTGTGAAATGTGCACTTTGGTAGGAAGAATAAAAAAGAAGCATTTTATCTAAATGGTGAGAGATTGCAGAGCTCTGAGATGCAGAGGGATCCGGGTATCCTAGTGCATAAATCACAAAAAGTTAGTATACAGGTACAGCACATAATTAGGAAAGTTAATAGAATGTTATTGTTTGTTGCAAGGGGAATTGAACACAAAAGTAGGGAGGTTATGCTTCAGCTATACAGGGCATTGGTGAGATCACATCTGGAGTACTGTGTACAGTACTGGTCTCCTTATTTAAGGAAGGATGTAAATGCATTGGAGGCAGTGCTGAGAAGGTTTACTAGACTAATACCTGGAATGGACGGGCTGTCTTACCAGGAACGATTGGATAGCCTAGGCTTGTATCGCTGGAATTTAGAAGATAAGAGGCGACCTGATTGAAACATATAAGATCCTGAGGGGTCTTGACAGGGTGGATGTGAAAAGAATGTTTCCTCTGTGGGAGAGTCTAGAACTGTTTAAAAATAAGGGATTGTCCATTTAAGACAGAGATGAGGATAAATGTTTTCTCTCAGGAGGTCATGAGTCTTTGGAATTCTCTTCCTCAAAAGGCGGTGGAAGCAGAGTCTTTGAATATTTTTAAGGCAGAGGTAGATAGATTCATGATAACCAAGGGGGTGGAAGGTTATTGGGGGTAGGTGAAAATGTGGAGTAATCAGTTCAACCATGAACTTATTGAATGGCGGAGCAGGCTCGAAGGGCTGGGTGGCCTACTCCAGCTGCTAATTTGTATGTCCCTATGTACAGCAATTAATTATAATGTCCTAAGGAAAAGTCTTTTAACATCAAACTTTCCCCCAACTCATTTTGCAAATAAGACAGAACTTGAAGAGGGACAACATTAGTCAGAATGAAATAGTTCAGTCGTACAGTCAATTTATCACAAATCGATATGCATCAAAATGATTTGCACTACATTGAGAACTGAGTTGGGAGTTGGCATGTGTATCCGTATTATTCTCACTCCATAATATCACAGGTATATAGAACGAAAAAGAGGCCAGAACATTTATTCTATCTATGTAGATAACAATAAAAAATATATTTGCAGAGCAGAAACATTCAAGCATAATAATGTTGGATTTATCTGTTGCCATTACCATATGATAAAAGGAAAAATTATTAAAGCTTCTGAATTTTACTTTTGTTTGAATTCATGTAAGACCAAATAGATTGATTATTATGTAATGTTATGTAATGGACTGAAGGAATAAAACACATTTTAAATGAAAATACTTTCTGGATAATATTGTTTCTGTCTGTTTTATGGAGTATTTAATTAACAAAATGCTCCTTTTTTGAGTGTAAGTCACAAAGATTCTTTCCCAACGCTTACTGATGATAGTTTCAGTTTGTCTAGAAATATTGATGATCTGACTGAAACATAATATACCTGTTTAAAATACAAATGTAGTAATTTGAATGTAACACGTAATCCTTTTGGATCAAATAGTAAGCACTGATGAGCACAATGAGTGCTTGATCAGTATATGATATAATGAACTCAAATGTTTCAGCACCAAGTAGTTATTACACTATTTTCTTTCGAAAATGGATGGATGAACTTTGAACATATTTTCAAAACCATTACAACTAATTTCATCTTTCTTATCCAAAATTGAGCAGATGTTTGTTAAAATCAAGGTTAATGATGATAGTAGTAAATTAGCACAAACAGTAACACAATATAGATTGGATGTTACTGCTGTCAATGATTAACATACTCATATCATGTACCTGTCCAGTACTTTAATAGATGCTTTGAGCCATTTATGTTAAATAGGTTAAAATAGAAGAGAGAGAAATTTGATATGTAAACAAAGCACATTTGTACAATCTCATCAATTATAATATTAGTCTTATTCTTTAAAACATCATACTTCGACAGTCAGTAAATGTGTGAGAATTTCCTTATTTAATTTAATGTTTTAGACTGTAATTTATGATCTGTTATACTGAACGAAAATGTAACCATTTAGTGAGATGCTTTCAATTTGAACTATAGGCTCTGTACACCAAGTTCAGGTAGTATAGGGTAAAAACAGGATAATTACAGTGAAAATTGTCTCCCATATTTTAACTTTATTCCTTTGGCTGAAAATCTTATTAACTTTTGCTGACTTTTACTATCATGATGTCAATTTGCATTGATAAATTGCATGTCCTCAGCTCAAATAACTGCTGAAATTATACATTCAGAGCTAACATCCCAATTGAGATATCAATTTGTCACATTGGGGAAAATGAAATGCATTTACTTAGTCTTTAACATTTTTGAACACATCAGTGTATTATTTTTCTATGTACAAGATGTGTGATATAATCCATAAATGAATGAATGGACATCTCATTAGTACTGCATGTGCATCATCGTCTATGGATTTTGCAATTTAATGGCCTCATATTGAGTAGTAGTACATTTAGTTCTGGTGCACACATTCTCTAAAAAGTTAATGTTCGTGGTTCTTATTGTGAATGTGCCATTGGATGAGAAGTGTATTGTTATAAAGTACAAAACAACTTTGGATGAATATCAGTGGTGGTCATTTTTTTAGTAATTATTTATACATGGGATGTGGGCAATGCTGACAATGCCACACTTATCGCCCATTCTTAGTTGACCCAAGCAGATTGTGGCAGACCTTGTTCTTGAACTGTTGCAGGCTTTGTAATGATGGTGCTCCCACAATGGTTTTAGGTAGGGAAATACAAGATTTTTATCCAATGACAATAAAGGTATGGCGGTATATCCCTGAGTCAAGATGGTGTGTAACTTGGAGGGGAACTTGAAGTTGATTGTCTTTGCATGATATTGGTGTTCTTTTACTCAATAATAGAGATTGCAGGGCTGGTAGGCACTGTTCAAGCAAGTGTGGTGATTTGCTGCACTGTCATTGTGTGTGGTGGGCATTTCACATGTGGATCTTCTGCTCTCTTCACTGTTTGATGAAAGGACTTTTATTTTGCAGCTCTCTACATAACTTTGCATAACTTGAGCTGTGTTCTTGGATATTCTTTGTGATAGCTTCAATACTGAAGGCAGCCTGTGAATATTTTGTCATTGTTGATAAGAACGCTTCCTGTTTTCTTTTTGTTTCTGTTTCTCCTGTGGAAAGGAATAGAATGGAAATAATATCATTTATATTACATCTTATCACATTTCACAGAAAATGCCTCAAAGTGTTTTACATACATTTTATGGAAGCTACTTTGAAGTGCAGCAATTGCTGGTATTTAGCAAATGTTTTGCATAAAACAAAGTCTCACAAACAACAAACAATGAATGACCAGTTCATCTAATTTTAGTGATATTGGTTATGGGGTGAAAGTTGGCCAGGATAACTGAAATAGTATCACGGGATCTTTAACACCCCCTGAACAAGCTCTTTATTTAACTGATCACCCAATAGACGATATATTACTCCCTCAGTACAGCACTGGAGGGCTGAATTTTGCTGAAAGCCCTGAGATCCCACCACCAGGACCGGAAATGGGAGACACTGCCGCTGGGCGGGGGTTGTGCTGGAGAACGTGATTCAGCGGCAGCCAGACAATTAACTGTTAGGAAGTGGAGGAGCCATCCATTCAGGTGGTGTGAGTGGCATGAGATCACGACGCTGGAAGTGCTGGCACCATATTTAAAGTGAAACCCTGAAGAAGAAGGCAGCACCAGAAATGGCAGAAGGAAGATCCGAGGTGATCCCCACAGTTCAGTGATGCCTACCTGCAGATTCTCCTCCAGGCTGCTTGGGCAAGGATGGAGGTCCTCTTTCCCACGGATGAAAGGAGGAGACTGTCCCTCCAGACAAATTAAGCCTGGACAGAGATCACAGAGGAGGTCAGTAGCCATGGGATCGTCCCTCGAACCTAGCCGCAGTGCTGCAAGCAGGTTAATGACCTCATGCATTCTGCCAAAGTGAGTGCGCCACACATCACTTACCCTACAGCCTTACAAGTGACTAGGTGTGGATGTGACATTGGTAGAAAGGCCATGCCCACCCAGCCACTGCCAATGGCTAGGCAGCAGCATTGCCGGCCAGTGGCTTGTCAGCCTGTCTGTGAAGGGCCCCAGTCAGTCAGAGATCACTCCTGCACTATCGTTACTGGGTGGCTACATGCATGATGCATTCCTGTAACACCATCATGGACAGTCGGCTGCCACCAGCACAGGCGTTGTGCATGTCTTTGGCAGGCAACTAATAATGGTCTTTATTTGTGCTTACAGGAGAAGGCTGTCCACAACGCCAAAGAAAGGGCCAAGAAGGGTGGCGGAGTCCCTTATCTGGCCATCCTGATGCCAATGGAGGTGAAGGCACTGCAGCACTGAGAGCAGCATATGGCCTGGTCCATACCCAATGGTGAGACAGGAGCAGAGCTCCGAGAGAGTGAGTGGCCTATTGGATGGGTACAAGAGAGCCTCTGGCGACCATGAGGCATAATGCCACTGGTCACATGGAGTTCTACAGTATGAGTAGTCTGAAAGACATGATGGAATGTGCATTACCTTCTAATTAATCTTCTCTCTCATGCAGGTCAAGGACAAAAGCAGACAGCTACCATGACCAGGGGACAGCTGTCCACCTCTGAGGAGGAGGAGGGGACCTCAGAGGGTGCACCGTCACATCATTCACCCTCACCCTCCACCAGCACACATACTCTCACATCGACACGTAACCGTTTGTGTGTAGATTTGGGGTCACAACCCGGTGAGCACAGCACAGATGTGCCCGAGCAGCTGAGGCAGTTGCAATAGCCAAGGCCACTGACACTCAGAAGACTGGAGGAGGCCAGGGCGATGCTGAGCCTCAGGCTAATAGCGTGCCTCTGGAGTTATCAGCAAAGCTGGAGATGCAGCGTCAGGTGCAGGAACACGAGGAGGAGCTTCCAGAGGCTATGCAGCCCTTGAATGTATAATGGAGGAGTCCAGCCAGGCCATGAGTGCCGCCATATCTCTGGCGTGCACGCACTTGCCTTCCTCCATCGAGGGATTAACGACCCTCATGGAGAATCGCATCCAGCAGACCACTCACTGGATTACAGAGAAGCACGTAGACCTGCATGACATTGCCTCCTCCATGAACTCTATGGAGCAATGGATAGGCAAGGTGGGGGGGGGAGTGGGGGTTGGTGGCGGTGGTGCGAGGTGCCTGGACTCACTGCCGGGTCATCGACCTTCTCAGGTAAGCAAAACAGCATGTATTAGCAGAACTTAAACTGGAGAAAACCAGGTGCAGCTAAGTGCTGTTCTTAAATCTCTTAACATGCACTCCTACGTGGTGCTCCCCCTGCACACGGAGTGACGACTTCAACTGAGTGAAACATAGTCAGAGTGTGAAGATGGGAATTTTATTCACGTGGTTAGTCCTGGTAAGTTTTTCTCAAGTTCAATTTAGATTAAGAGGCAGGCTTTGGCATAGAACTTTCAAACTTCAAGTTCATTAAATTGTCTTGTTAAACAGGCAGCTACCTGTCAATCAGCTGAAAATAGTTGCTTCAATAGGTGTTAATTACTGTAGCAGCTAGATAGTGATTCATCAGAGGCTGTATAAAGGCAGTCAGGTTTTCAAACCGCATGGAGTGTGTAGCGCATGGAGTGGAGACTTCACCTGAGGCAAGAGTGTAGAGATGCGAATTTAGTTCATCTGGGAATTTGGTGCAGAGGGGGAAAGAGGAATTGATGTGTGATGTTCCAGCAAAGAAGGTAAGTGATTGGTTGGTTAGCATTTTCTCTTTTTCTCTTATCTAAACTAAGGAATTTGAATTGAGGTTAGTCTAACAGTTCCGAAGAAGGGTCACTGACCCGAAATGTTAACTCTGCTTCTCTTTCCACAGATGCTGCCAGACCTGCTGAGTGATTCCAGCATTTCTTGTTTTTGTTAGTCTAACATTAATTGCAGTAATAACAATAAGAATCTTATTAGTTGTAGTAAAGCTTACTAGTAGTGGGGATTATTAATTATTAAGAAAATAAATTTAATTAACACATTATAAAGATGGCAGGGCAGGTGATGTGTTGAGGCTGCATTATGTGGGAACAGGTGGATGCAAGTGTGATCCATGGCAAACACGTCTGCAGTAAGTATCTGTGGTTCGAGGAGCTTTCGTTCAGAGTCAATGAGCTGGAGGCTGAACTGCAGACACTGCAATGCATCAGGGAGGGAGAATGTTACCTGGACTCTTTGTTGCAGAAGGCAAACACCTCTTAGGATAGGATCTTCTGATTTGGTCAGTGATCATGGTCGGGAGGGTGTGACTGCAAGTGAGTCAAGTAAGGGGATCGAGAAGGTGGAAGTAGAGGTGCCTCAGCCTTTGCAATTGTCCAACAGGTTGGAGGTTCTTTCAGCTTGTATGCATGAGAGTGAGGGTTGCAGGGTGGATGAACAAACTGATCATGGTACCGTGGTATAGGAAGCCATTCAAGTAAATAGGAATGTAGTAGTAGTTGGAGATAGTATAGTCAGGGGAATAGACACCATTCTCTGCAGCCAAGAGTGAGAATCCAGACGGCTGTGTTGCCTACCCAGTGCCAGAATTAGGGACATCTGCTCAGGGTTGGAGAGGAACTTGCAGTGGGAGGGGGAGGATTGAGTTGTCGTGGTCCACGTGGGTACCAATGACATAGACAGGATGAGGAAAGAGGTTCTGCATAGGGATTATGAGCGGCTAGGGGCTAAATTAAAACGCAGGACCTCAAAGGTAATAATCTCTGGGTTATTACCTGAGCCACGAACAAATTGGTGTGAGGTAAGTATGATTAGAGAGTTAAATGCGTGGCTCAAAGATTTGTGTGGGAAAAAAGGGTTTTGATTCATGGGGCACTGACACCAGTACTGGGGAAAGTAAGAGCTGTACCGTTGGGACGGTCTTCACCTGAACCATGCAGCGACCAGGTTCTGGCGAGTCATATAACTAGGGCAGTAGAGAGGGCTTTAAACTAAATAGTGGGGGCGAAGGATAGTGAAGGGTAAGGAAAGATGTGATAATTTAAAGAGAGAAGAGAAGGCAAGAGAGCAGATAGCAGTAAGGGTAATGATAATCAGAGTCTGGCAGGAATGGACAGAGTGTACAAACTTAAGGGCATGCCAGCAGATAAGGCGAGAAGTTGTGAACTAACAGAAATGGCGGGGAGGGTTTGGATGAATGGAGGTTTAGAAATCCAATTAGGTCCAGGCATCAGAACAGTATAGCATTTTGGGTAAAGGCATGCAGAATGGGACAGGAGGGGACAGAGAGTCTAACAAAAATAAGGTTATTGTAGGGAATAGAAGTAAAAAATGAAATGAAAGGTTCTTTATCTGAATGCATGAAGCATAGGCAATAAGATAGATGGCCTAGTGGCACAAATAGAGGTAAATGATTTAGATCTAATCACAATTACATGGACATGGTTACAAGGTGATTAAGGTTGGGAAATAAATATTCCAGGGTACACAATATTTCAGAAAGACAGACAGATGGCATAGGAGGAAGGATAGCCCTGATAGTGAAGGATGACATAAGGACATTACTGAGAGAATCAGGCCTCAGAAAATCATGAAGTAGAATCAGTATGGCTGGAAATTAGGAATAGGAAGAATCAGAAAACACGAGTGGGAATAGTTTATAGGCCCCCTAACAGTAATTAGACCATTGGACAGAGCATTAAACAAGAAATTATTGGAGAATTGCTGAAAATAGAGGTATTGTGTCGAAGCTTTTCATCTTGCACTCATCAGGACAATACATTAGAATAACCAATGTAAGGGAAAACAAGTTATACTGTATGAGAAGAGAGTGCTGATTGGTTGGCAAGTTAATGCTGATTGATAGAGGCGATGCCATGGAGAATGCACCAATTTACGGTGACTGACAGTTAACTGCCAAGATTTGTTTGAAATTTAAACCAGGCAGCTTGAATCTGATTTGTCAAGGTATTGCCCTGAGGAATAAACCAGTGAATGGCTGTCACTTGTTTTGTTCAGCTGGAACAGGCGCAAAGTGTGTACATGTTTTTTTTCTGTCTGCAAAGAACAGGGCCCTGTGTATTAATATATGTATCTTCCAGTACATGCAAATGCATCACACTGTGAGCCCTACTGACAATCTTAAATTGGTTGTTAGCGTAATTCTTGGCACACTGAGGATTATTTAGCAAATGTTGTCCAATCGCGGAATCGCATTTAATGTTGGACACTGTTTCATGTTTTGCAAGCACAGGCTGGTTGGGTACGGCCTGTACCTTGCCCGCTGCGAACAGCAGAAGGGACATGTTGTTTGATACAATCTGCCAGTCTTTGGGATGCACGGCATCACACTGGCATTGAAATTCATTTATCACATTACTGCTTGACAGCAGCATCCTATTAGTGGTGAACACCACACGTGTTGCTACTGCATAGTAGCAGCTTGAAACAGCTAGCTTTACCTGGTGCTCAAATTTTTGGGATACATTACTCTTCCAGGGTAACTTGAGGTAGACTGGGCACTTTTTAGGGCTGGAAATGACGGCCTTAGTCCTGTTCATAAGTTTACACGATATACAGCGAGAAATGATCTGATCAGGGTAGCCATTGTCACGCAGGATTTCTTTATGTTTATGGCCCTATTTCAGCATGAAACCTGCATGGTGAGCAAATGGCTCAGGCCCTATTTACGAGGTTGCCAATAAGCGTAAGACGAAAAGCTTCGACAACATGTCTCTATTTTCAGCCATTCTCAAGTTCTGTATCACCAAAAGACTATTTAAATTATTGGAGCTTGTAACAAAGACAATGTAATAATTGTGGGAGAATTTAATCTTCAATGAAATTGGCAAAAGGAGTCAAGAAGATGAGTTTGTAGAATGTTTTCGGGACAGTTTCTTGGAGCAATACATTGTGGAATCGACAATGGATAAAGCTATCTTAGATCTAGTATTGTGTAATGAAGCAGGGTTAATTAGTATCGTCACAGTAAAAGATCCACTGGGAAATAATGACCATTGAATTCCATGTTAAGTTTGAAAGGGACATATTCCAATCACAAACAAGAATCTTAAACTTAAATAAAGCCAATTACATAGATGTGAGGGGAGAACTGGCTAAGGTAAATTGGGTAAATAGACTGGAAGGTATGGTGGTAAATGAACAGTGGAAAACCTTTAAAGAAACAATTCAAATTGTTCAACAGAAATACATTCCATTGAGAAACAAAAGCTCAGCAAATAAGACCCATCCATGACTCACTCAGGAGATTAAGGATTGTATTAAATTAAAAGAAGATACTTACAATGTTGCAAAAAAAAAGAAGCAAGCCCGAGGATTGGGTGTGTTTTAGAAACCAGCAAAGGGCCACCAAAACGTTGATAAAAAAGGAAAACATGGAATGACAGTAAACTAGCCAGTATTACAGAAACAAATTGTAAGAGCTTTTATAAGTATATAAAAAGAAAGAGTAGAGAGAACATCGGTCCCTTAGAAGCAGAGACTGGAGAAATTATCATGGGGAATGAGGAAATGGCAGAGGCATTGAACAAATATATTGTTTTTGTCTTCACAGTAGAAGACACAAGTTTCATACTTGAAATAGACTGTAACCTAGAGGCCAAAAAGAGTGAGGAAATTCATATCAGCAGAGAAAAAGTATTGGAGAAACCTGAGGGACTAAAATCTGACAGATCGTCCTCTGGCTGCCTGATATCTGGAGGGTCCCAGCATATTGAGGGCCTTCTGAAAGGGCCAAGGAAGAAAATAGTGGTGGGCTGTGCATGCACAACCTGGCGTTACAGAGGGGCCCTTCATCATATAGCACCTGGTCAGCATCGTCCTCCATATCCTCATCATCGAAAGAAGCATCATACTTCACCATGTTCTCATTGTTCAAAGTTTCTTCTCTCTGTAACGACAGGTTGTACATGCACAGCCCACCACCATTTACATGAGCCCTTTGCTGGGGCATACTGAAGGGCTCCACTGAATGGATATAGGCATCTGATCCGCATCTTCAGAAGGCCTATGGCCTGCTCAATGGTCCATCGGGTTGTCCCGTGGCAAATGTGGTATCTCTCCTCCGCAGCAGTGCTTGGGTTCCTCCCAGGCATCAGCAGCCAATTCTTTAATAGGTAGCCCTTATCACCCAGTATCCAGTTTTGAAGCTGCGCAGGGTGTCTGAAAATGTCTGGCACCTAGGACTGTCTTAGTATGTAGGTATCATGGCTGCTTCCTGGGAACCATTTAAGGCGGTCGCAGGCCATCCATACATTGAGCGAGTGGAAGCCCTTCCTGTGGATGAAGGCTGATGCCTGGTCCGTGGGAAACTTGATTGCCACATGCGTGCAGTCAATGACTCCCTGCATCATGGAGAATCTTGTAATTGCCTTGAATCTTACAGTCCTCTCAGCCTGACTATCCAGATCGGTAAGAAAGCACACTGACTGGCTGGCCCTATTGAAGATGGCACTGGCGAGCATCTTGATGCAGCATTGAGCTGCCGAATGGAAGATCCCACACATATCTTGTTGCAGAAATTTGTTACGCCAGATTGTTGAAGAAATTTGATTGTCAAAGAAATTCTCCGGACTCCGACCTTGAGCATTAACAAATTTTATTGCATGATATCATGGGGAGCACACCTTTCCTAATCACGGTCCGGTGCTACTCCAAAGCACTCCAGATCCCTGCGGATTTATATAGCACAACAGATGCCAAGCTGACAGTTTCCCAATTAGTTACAAAACCACAAGATAAGCACAGGATGGCCTACGTAACTATACACCATGCAGAATCCGAGGTCAGCTTCGCATAAGGCTGTACATAACAAGCTATTATTTTCCTTAAGTCAATGCATACTCCAGATATGACATTCGCCCGTTGATAACGTCTGTGTGGGTTGCGGTTTTGCTTAGCAGGTTGCTGCAGACAAACGAGTCATTAAAGCAAAAGAGCTGTAGACCCCAATATCAGCAGAACTGCTACCACAATCCCTCCTTTTTGATCATAAGATCAAAGGAGCAGGTCCTGGGGATTATCTGGCGGTGGAGGCTCGGAATCAGAAGGGTAGTCCTCCGGGTCTGATTGGGGCACTGCCTTGTCATCCTCTCCTCAAGCAGTTTCTTATTCCCCTATCTCCCTGGGAACGTTAGGCTGAGCCACCCTCGGACAAGGGGCGTGGGTTTGCCTGGTCAGTATATTTCTCACACTAACTGTTCCTTAGGAATGTGTCATGTCTGGGTGATGAGATAAGAAGAGTGTTGCTGAAGCACAATGTCTCTCTCTGCTATTGTGCTGAACCAGCTGCAAGGCCAAGTTGCCTCTGCAGCCCTGAAGTTATGAAGTCATTTCTGATAAGCTGTCCCTCCCTGCAGCACTGAAGCTAGCTTGTTAGCAATACATGATTGATTAATTATTTCATCTTAAATGTCCCCATAAAATTCTGTTCTTAAAATTCTGTTCTCACAGTCCCCCCCTTTGATTCTTCAAAACACTTTTAAGAATCCTTCCCTTGATCCCACTTAGGTGCCTTTGAAGGTCTCTATTTGTCTAGAAATAGCCTTCAACACCCGGGGGGGGTGGGGGGGGGGGGGTCGCACTCAATATGTTGCCTGCTTGTGCCACAAGAGGGGCCTGTGGGAACTCTGTAAAGGCATAAGTTTTGCAGGGGCTTCAATTACTTGTTTACAACATAAAAGGTGGAACACTTGTACAATTACAATTTCATTTAAGCATCACTGTTACATAATCGATTGTACAAACATAATACAATTCCATTCTTAGAGTACATTGATCATTCATTAATTCATTTTAAGTATATATGAAAAGGTTATACAATTTACCCTTTTATGGCATAACTAATTGTCCCTCCTTTGACAGAGCAAGTTCGAACACTAATTGCTTTTGGGGTAGCTGTCCAACCTGTGTTCATACATCCTCTTACATCGCCTAATTAATTTCTAAAGTTGCCAAATTAAGTAGGTCACATATAACACCATGATACCCAAAACCACTATCAGGACATGGGAGATAATTCTAAACCAGGGGTGTATCTGCACGTTTGACCCCCAGTTCCATAAGTCCTCCTGCCATTTATCTTGTCAATCTCATCCTGTAGCATCTTCGACCGTTCCAGATTGTAGTACACTACAGCAATGACTTCTAGCTGCTGTCTCTCTTTACCCAAACGTGTGGGCAATGGCTGAATAGTATATTCATAGTCCCGGAGGTAATTTGTCAAATCCTCCTTAATACTTTCTGTCACAGTTATCGTTTCTGTCTTTGTTTATATATCTCTACCAACTCCATCTTCCCTACTCGGGTTGGTATTTGTGGGTTGAACCAAAATGTATTGTTGCTCACCGGCCAAGTCCGTTTATGTCCATACTGGTACTCCTTCGCTGTGGTGGTTAAGCAATATCTCCCCTTTCCCATATAGGCCACATGGGTTAGCCCTGACAATGCTTTCCTAGTCTCCATGGTGCAATTTACAGTGGCATTAAATCCACATTTTGATTCTGCCATTTTATTTATAGGATGAGGACATATGACCACCTGGTTTTCCAGACTACACTCAGACAATGGACAATGTTGTTCCAATTACCTCTTTTCCAATTTCCATAACATTTCCATAACATAGGGTAATATATCATGGTATTTTATGTAATCTTTTCCCCTCATCACCCCTATATTTTCTACTTTGTATAATTGCATCCCTAACTTATCTCAGAATTACAGGTATTCCCAACACTACTCCAATACTCATAGATCCTGTATTTACACACTCCTGACCTTTCCATACCTTAAGTTTTCTGATTTGGCACCTGGTAATTTTATCATTCATGTGACTAGTTAAGTCCTCCAACTGGGTGTCATTGATCCAAACTGGCACCTGTCCTGCATCAATTTGCCTCAAATTTTCTAAAATTTGTTCTAACATTCACGAACTGTATGTACTACAAACACTTTCATTATTTGAAATGATATCATTAATAGTATGAGCATGACCTTCTAGTACTCTCATCAGTCCTGTAATTAGTTCAGTTGCTCTGCATGTAACAAATCACATTTTCTTCCATTCCCGGTATCTCTTTGCATACCAGGTGGTGTTTATTTTGGAGTCTGTCATTTGCTGTTGACTTTATATACCTTCATTTGGGACCAGTGTTTCCATCGGCCCTTCCCTTTTACCATTACTTTGTCTCCCACAACAGGCACCTTCGTCTGTTCCTCTTCCATGTCTGTTTCTATAGAATCTCCTGCCTCAGCTCATACAGTTGTCTGCACAGCTCCTTCACAAATCTTTAACCCTTTCTCTCATGGGTCCTACTTCCTTACTACCTGCTACGACATACCTTGGCAGTCTCATCACCCTTCCTGTCACCGTATTCATCAAGTCTACTTTAGCTACACCACTCTGTCCCTTTTGTTCCTTTTTTCAAAATATCCTTTACTAGCTGACTAAGAGTTCTAACATTCTGGTCCACATTTTCCAAATCTATAGTATTGACAATTGAAGTTCCCGTATTAAGGACTGTGGCTGCGTCATTCACTAAACTACGTTTGTGTCTCTTTCCCTTTATTATTCCCTCATTACCAAATTCCTGTCTCAGCAATTGTAATACCTTGTACAACTCTCAGATCTTCTCAGGGCACCAGCCAGGTAGCTGGATATCTGAGATATTCAATGTTACCGGTACCAGCTCAAGCTTTATATTATCATATACAATTTTATTTGTTTTTATTATCGCAAGTCCATTTTCTGGTCCTGCAGTTAAGGCAGGGCAAGGGAGACCAGTCACTTGTGACTGTTGGGTCGTAACCTTGCTCGTCGGTAATTCGGATGTGGGGGTAACCGTGGGGGTTGGTGCTTTTTGTCTGTTTAATCTCTCAACCTGGAATAGGAACTGTCCTTTTTTATCTTCGAGCTTTAATATCTTGCGCTAGGGGGAGTTCGAGGATTGTCTGCACTCACTTTTGCTCTGTCTCATGCTTTCCCTTAGTTATTACTATTCCCAAATAAGAAACCTTTTCCTTCATTATCTGTGCCTTTTTCAGCTTAACTTTCACTCTGACCTTCTGGAGGAAGGTGGAATATCGATGGATTATTATAAAATCCCTGGGAGAGACACGTTCAGATGTGCTGTTATCCCTTGAACGTAAACGCAAATTTATATTGACACTCTTGTGCCAACGGTATGGACCAGAACCCATTGCTAATGTCCAACACAGTAAACCACTTAGACTGTTTTGTTTTTTACTTTCTAAAACTTTGATTGTCCTCTTAAATATCAGATAAATTTCCCTTTTGAGTGCTTTAAATAACCACTCCTATCAATTAAATTTTGTTTATTGATTCCAATTTCTTATGCCCAGACTTGGTTGTACTTTTTGTACGTTAAAGACAGAAGTGCTTGCAACTATCTCTCCTTCTCAAGCACTTTGTCTCATTGATAAAGATGCTATGGCATTTGATGTCTGCAATTAAATTCTTAAATTCTCAAAGCCGCTGGATCTCTTGCTGTGGCATCAGTTCTCACATGGCCTTGGAACCTGCCGTCACCTGCTTAAAAAAAAAACACAAAGAATCCATTGTGGCTCTGCCCCTGAGCCCAATGGGTTAATTTGTTCACTTATATCTGTCAATTTAGAAATTTAAAATTTAACAATGTCCAATATGTATAAATTTTACTCTCCGCAATGCAAAAAAAACTGCAGCAGGGTTAAGTTCTTTGTTTGTCTCCAAGGGGGCAGAGCAAAACATTCTCAGCTGCGTCACTTTACGTAACCTTTCTTTTCTGATCGAAAAGAACTACTGTCCATTTTAAACTTTTTTTTTCAATTCTTTTGGTATCCTTGGGATTTGAAAACAACAAAATCATTAGTAACATTATCAACTTCAAACGAAAACATCTCCTTCAGGAAAGACAGCATTTTAGATCAAACTGCAATTGTTTTCAAATTTTTAGCATCTTTTGTAAGAGGTTTCTAATGCCAGGATTTTTTTATAACAAAGATGATTCCAAATTCCAATTCAATGCAATAAATATTTAAAAACCAAAACTGCCAATGTTATATGAACGAGTCTTGTGTCCAGAACTGAAGACTCCTCCAAAACTTGACATAATAAACTTTAAAGTTCATTGTGGCCACAAATGAAATTTCCAGTTTTTCAACTTAACAGGTCAATTAACCTTAACAGTATTAATTTAATTCAGACTTATTAACTTATAATACTTATTAACTACACACAGAACAGAATAGCACGTGCTTATTTTAAAAGATAGGTAAATTACGTCATTTTTCTTGTTCTTCAGGCGCCTTTTCAAATGACTGTAATAAAACCAAAAACTAAAGAAAAAGTTATTTATATCTCCTTTGTTTATCCATCTCTCTCTTAAACCAATATCCAATTCCTGACATTTGCTACTTAAAACAGTCAATAAAACATGTCTTTAATTTAAACTCCAGAAACTAGAACAGATTTTAAACTGGAACTCCAATTAAAGCAGGAGTTGTAAACTTCAAATTGGATTTCTGCCAAACATCTTCAGACCTTCAAGGCTGAAGCTTACCTCTTAGAAAATTGTTCATTGCCTTTTCACAGTTGCAAAACCAACTTTTAAAATAACAAAACTTAATTAAAATATAATTCAAGTTAACACACTCATTCAATTCCAAACAACTTAATAGACTGATGCTTTCAACATTAAAGCCAGACAACAAAGAGTTAACGACAGTCAGTTCTACAGAACACAAGGACAGAACAGAGAGAGAGAGAAATAAATGGAAAGGGAGATGGAGAATGACATGCAGGGAGTCTGAAACCAGTGAGAGAAACTGAGAACAGAGGGTTAGAAATACTGAAGGACAGAGAGAAATGGAGACATAGAGAGAGAGAGCTGGAGGTGCAGAGAGAGAATGCAGCAGTGATGTAGATATTGAGAAAGATCCCAGACAGAGAGAGATGCAGTGACAGAAAGATGTGGAGCGGCAGAGATACAAAGTAAGATGTGTTTACAGAATAGAGAGGGGTGACCCGGGACAGCGGGGAGGGAAATGCAGAGATAATCTTGCAGGAAAGGAGAAACCGAGATGGAAAGATTCAGGGATTTGGAAGTGAGTGAGAGAAGAAATGGAGTGAGAGAGACAGAGGGTCAGGGTCTGGAGCGGGGACGGGAATCTTAGGGTACTGAGGGAGATAAGGTGGCGGTGCAGAGGGAGGGGGCTCGGAAGAGGGAAGGTTGCCGGGAGGCTGACGGCGATCTTTATTCTTAGGGGGCTGATGGCCTTTCGCAATTTCCTTAAATTTATCTAAACACCGGAGCAGGTAAGCATTATTCCAGGAGGGGTCGCCGCACCCACTCTCAACACATGTCCTCCAGTAATCAATTTAAAGGAGCCTCCATAAGGCCAGTTGCCGTGGGACCACCCGTATAGATCGGAGGTGAAAGGGATAACATATCTACTGTCACCTGTCTCCTTCCAAACAATATCGGCCGGTGACCCTGGTGGAACCAGGGGGTCTCCTACCTTCATTTTACATTGCACGTATTTACCGGGGCGCTTCTGCATCTTCCTCGAGGGGGCAAACGGACGTGGGCCGCCCTTCTCAGCGGGACATGGTTTACTTGTCTCCGGGGGCAGCCCTTCTTCCTTACGTTTAGAACTCATCGACCCCATCGTCGGACCCTTTGATCACTTCCTCAGTTCCGAAGTGCGGATCTACACTCTGTGGAGAAATGAACAACAAACCAAACAAAGACAAACTTGCGCTGGCGCCGTTGTCAATCCCTCAAGGTCACCTTAATTAATTACTATTCCCGAACGTTCTACGGCAGCAGTCTTTCCATCTGTCTTGTCACAGCGTCTTTCCCTAACTTGGGATCAGCCTGTGGACTCAGGTCAGGATCATGCAGTCAGCCACTTCTATAATTTAGTCAGCCGATTCTCTACGGCAGCGGTCTATCCAGGTCAGGATCACGCAGTCAGCCACTTCTATAATTTAGGTTCGCTCAGGATCCCGTAATTAAGGGATCCTGCCGACTACGCCAGATTGTTGAAGAAATTTATTACGCCAGATTGTTGAAGAAATTTGATTGTCAAAGAAATTCTCCGGACTCCAACCTTGAGCATTAACAAATTTTATTGCATGATATCATGGGGAGCACACCTTTCCTAATCACGGTCCGGTGCTACTCCAAAGCGCTCCAGATCCCCGCGGATTTATATAGTACAACAGATGCCGAGCTGACAGTTTCCCAATTAGTTACAAAACCACAAGATAAGCACAGGACGGCCTACGTGACTATACACCATGCAGAATTCGAGGTCAGCTTCGCATAAGGCTGTACATAACAAGCCATTTTCCTTAAGTCAATGCATACTCCAGATACCACATTCGCCCTTTGATAACATCTGTGTGGGTTGTGGTTTTGCTTAGCAGGTTGCTGCAGACAAACGAGTCATTAAAGCAAAGAGCTGTAGACCCCAATGTCAGCAAAACTGCTACCACATATCTCCAGTGGATCCCTGGAATGATTCCAAGGCATAGAAATTCAGCGCCAAGATGACCGTCAGCACCAAAGGCATTGGGTGGCCACCACTTCCCATAGGACTCAGCTCGTCCTCCATCATGGCTCAGTGATGGCTTCTCGGGAGAGGCACTGTTTTCAGTGACACAGCTGCTCTGACATTTGCAGGAAGCTGAGCCTCTGACTGTAGACCCTCTCTGATGGGTAACCTCTTCTGCGCACAAGAGGCTGGTTGTGTTTCCCCCTCATAGGCTGAAGCTCTTGTTGTCCTCAGGTTGCTGCTGGCCTGCTGCCCATGGTTGCAGCTTTCTCTGCGGTGCTCCTCCTCACTGGAGGTCCCGAGTGAATGAGGCCCATAGCTGCACTCAGTTTCCAGGGCCTCTTTCCAACCTCCACCCTGCTCTAATCACAATACTGCCACTTCCGAGTAGGCGCTGAAGCAGTATGTCCCTGCTGTGTTTACATATTTGACCCAGCTCCCGACTGTCAATGCCAATGCCCACACTGCTCCACCTTCCTGCCAAGCCACATTAGCGTTCCGATTGGCTGCTATCTCCCACTCATCCAACGCCTCCTTATACCTGGCAACGTTCTGAAGCCTCATACACAGCTCCTGTGCACTCATCGTAAATTTAAAAATCCCTTGTAAAATTGTAGTTAATTGCCTGTTAAACAGGTTTAATTATCTTCCCGCCATATTTGAGAGAGAGGTCCTCCCACCATGCTGCCCACCCTTGAATATTTGGTTGCAACATAGAGGTCGGTCTTCCCTCCCCCACCTTTCGTCGTGATATTCCAACTCCTCCCGCCTTCTGGCCCATCACCATCGGGCTAGTAAAATTCAGCACAGAATGTCAGCTCAGATTATGGCTGGAATTTTAAGGGACCATTGAAGATGGGAATGGAGGCGTGGCGAGGAAAAAATCTGGATGGAAGATGTCCCTTCCCGATTTTACAGTCAGCACCTTATAGGGAGGGCAGACTTCGCACATCCACACGGTAGGAATGCAATTCGGGTATTTAAGAGCCCAATAGGCAGCAATTTCATTTATTGGGTCCGATTATAACTAATGGCGTACGGGAACCATAGGGCTTCAGGGCCTCATCTGCTTAAAGGAGGCAGGTGCTGAGTGTTGACTTCACTGGGAAGTCATTAGGTGAGGCTGCGTCGCTTGGCAGCAAGGAGGGAAGTGGGGATGGCATCAGAAATCACTGCCGGGAGTGGAGGCCATGGTGCCAGTGCTGGGGAGAGCCGCACCAGGCTGCCATCAGGGCAGTGCCACTGCATCAGAGGTGACAATTGATGGAAGGTGGGGGGCACGGATGTGCCATTTACTGTCAAAGCCTTTCACTCAGGGATAAGCAACTTGTCATGGCTGAATTCACCCTGTCCTTGAGGTCCCTGTTGAAGAGGAGGAACAGCATAGAGGGAGGGAGGTGCAGGCACTGGCAGAGGCACCACAGCAGCTTGAGGGCCAATAGAATGGGGAGGGCTGGAGAAGGATGCAGAGGGGAAAGCCAACAGCCTCCAGTGCGCAGAAGAAGCTCCCTTCCAGAGACATATCTACTAGGCAAGGCTCAACTACCTGCAGATGTTCAAACAACAGTCTCTAAAGACTCCATCTCTCCAGGGAGGCCGTCACTGATCTACGTGCCATGATGCAGGATGAACTGAGCCCGATGCGACCTGGTGGGCACCCAATGCCAGCGTTGCTGAAGGTCACCATGGCACTGAACTTCTATGCCACTGGATCATTCCAGGGATCCACTGGACATATGTGTGGAACTCGCAGCCTGTGGTGCATTGCTGCATCAAGGAGGTCACCAATGCCCTGTACAGGAGGGCGAGAGACTATGGGCTGAATCTTCTGTGCCTGTTGTCGATGGCAGGCAAAGAAAACGGCAGCCTGCCCGCATTGGGTTGCATGTAGTGAATACACCGCAATCCTCCATTTGGTGGCTCATTTAAATATCCGGGAGCGCCGCCCCCCCACCCCCCCACCCCACCCCAACCCGATCATGTGGAGAGGGTAGGCTGTCCATCCCCGGCAATGGTGTCAGCTGCCTGACG
Source organism: Heterodontus francisci (assembly GCF_036365525.1). Lineage (NCBI taxonomy): Eukaryota > Metazoa > Chordata > Chondrichthyes > Heterodontiformes > Heterodontidae > Heterodontus > Heterodontus francisci. The sequence goes on along the minus strand of NC_090371.1, from coordinate 129,295,738 downwards.
CCATTTTTAAAGAGCTGTCAGCTCCACCGGGAAATTTAAATATGTAAAGGTGAAGTAAATAAATACAGACATTTCTTCTGCCCCTCTCTCACCTCCCCGCAATAACAATAACATTAATTATTTGCCCTTCCCCCACCCCCAAAAATACTTACCTTGTCCATATGATCTTCCTCCCTCAAACTGCACAAACTTTAAACTCCAACCCTTCCCACCACCCCTACACCCATGATGTTACTTTGACCCCATTTGCTCCTGCCCCCCGCACTGATAATCTTACCTCCTCCCCGCTCCCCACCAGTGTGGTGCCTGGCTTCCCCGGACAGGGATCCAAAGGTGCGGGTGTGCCGGCCACTGGGCCAATGATTGCAGCGGGACAGCAGGTGGCGACGTGAGTATAATTAATTCATTCATTTTAATTTATTTAAATATTCAAATGGGGGTCCCATCACCGATCGGCAGGGGGGTCACCATGAGGCCTCGTCGCCGCCGGTAATATCGGGCTGGGCCCTCCCGGCGTAGGGGTGCGTGGCAGCCCTCTCCCAGAGCCATCTTCAGGCCCCCCCACCATGGAACTCGATGCCTGGGGGAGAACAATATCCAGCCCTATGTGTCAAGCTGAGAGCACTATAGGATTCGGAGCCATCGCTGGATTCCTCCAGGTGCAGGGGTGTCATCAAATGTGCACATGTGACCATCAAGGCTCCTGCAGACCAACCAATAGCCTTCATCAGCAGGAAGGGCTTTGACTCGCTCAACTGGTCTGCAACCATTGTGAACGGATAGATCCTTGGAGAAAAGTGCTACTGATGCCTGTGAGGAACCCACACAGAGGAGAGGTACATCAGGCCATTGGTCTACTAAAGAGGAGATTCAACTGTCTAGATTGGTCCAGTGGAGCTCTTCAGTATGCCCCGGCAAGCGTCTTGCGTATTGTGGTGGTTTGCTGTGCACTTCACAACCTGGTGCTACAGAGTAAAGGCCTGCTCAGGTCTGCAGATGAAACCCGACCCGAGCCCGACAGAACCACATCCGACCCAAGCCCGACCCAGCCCGAGTCCTTTGACTTTTTCCGGCGCCCGACCCAACCCGACCACCAGAATATAATCAACTTTATTGAAGAGCTTGTGCTCTACCTTGGATGGAATCGCTCGCTGCAGACTAGTGCGGAGTCCAAATGCACATTTCCCACCTTGACGTCCTGGCTGTCACTGTGTCTGACCCGACCCGACCTGAGCTCGAATGCTGGACCCGGAAGAGTGACCCGAAACCAACACATTTCGTCGGGCCAGGTCGGGTTTGGGTCGGGTAGCCATGCTCTACTCCAGAGGGCGGAGGCATTCACCAGTGAGGATATCGTGGAGCGTGATGTCTCCTCCGATTGATGTGGAGGAGGATGCTGCCCAGGCAGTGCCAGGTGAAGGGTCCCAAACACAGCAGGAAAGGAGCCATGAGATATCCACAAGGAAGGCATGAGATGCGCTTGTACATTCACGTTTCCTTTGAGCCTTATCACCTTCTAGAACCACAGAAAGAAAGCCTTACCTTTAAGCAGCCCTGTTGTTGCTTCCTTCTGCACTGCAGTGCAGTGCCCAGGTGCACATCGCACAGTGGCAAGGTCGAAGCTTTGAGCACTCGGGGCTTGGTCCCTTGCTTCCAGCCCCTTGGGTGAAAGGGTTTAAATGAAGTCCCAAAGAGGGTCAACAATAGGAAGGAGATGTATTGAGAGAACATAATTTCTTTATTCTGCCTAACACCAAATGCAATCCTATCCATCCGAAATGTACATTCACCGTGAACTCCTAAGTGCATCGATGTGCTCTTCTAAAATCTTTTCCTGGTGCTCCCCCTGCACTGCCAGCCGAGGTGGAGGCAGGCTGCTGACCTTTCTGCCCCCTGGCTTGGGATGACCTGGGCTGTCGTCGTCTGACTGTCTGTCTGAGTCCTGGAGTACCCGGCACACTGAGGGCCTCCTGTACAGGTGCAGGGACAACCTCACTTGGTGGGGATGATGGATGTGCTGCTGTCACTGGCAGAGGGGCTTTCGAACCACTGTCCACACCAGGAGCACCCTGAAAGGAGCCCCTAGATGCTGCAGCCAGCTGCTCCTCCCCCATTATTGGGCACACTTTACCTCACTACTGACCTGAGCAGGACATGGGCCTGGTGGAGACTGCTGTTGCCTCGTTCCCCTCTTGCCTTGTCACCATGGCATGATGTTCATGGACAAATCGATGGTGTGCAGGTTGCACACATCTTCGGTAGCCGCTGATCGGTCAGCTGGATCTGGCTCTCCATGAGAGTCACCGATCCCTCAATGGAGGAAGCCAGACGCGCACCCGTCAGACAATGCAGCACCCAAGGCCTGCATGGACTCCTCCATCATCTGTGCTTGTGTACGCAAACCTCTGGCATCTCTGCCAGATGTTGCCTTACCTCTCGCTGCAGCATTTCCTGTGTTGCTGCTGACACCACAGGCACGGCATCAGCCTGGGCCTCAGCATGGCCCTGGCCTCCCACAGTCCTCCGACTGCCAGTGGCCTCGACTGTCACAGCCTCCATCAGCTGCCCAGGTGTGTCTGATATGCTCACTAGGTGTGTGCCAGAATGAAAATGTGAGCAGATGTCCATTGACGTGAGTATCTGCACTGGTGGAGGGTGCGAAGGAATGATGCGATGGTGCCTCCTCTGAGGCTCCCTCCTCCTCCTCAGAGGTGGCCGACTGTCACCAGTCTCTCCAGCTTTTTGCTCTTGTCATTCATGACCTGACATTGAAGTGTTAGGATTTGCCCATCACAACATTCCAACCGCCCCCTATTGTGCAGCTCCATTGATGCAGTGGTGAACAGATGAGCAAATGGCTAGTTTATAGCAGATGCATTCTTGTTCCCCAGGAGATGCTCGCTCACTCTCTTGGGTAGGTGCTCCTGTGTCGCCATCAGCGATGGAGCAGCTGTGTTGCTGCCCTGCCAGTTCCATGGCCTCCTCCTCCATCAGGCTTAAGACATGGAGATAAGACACTCCACCGCCAGTCTGGCATACTCTTTCCAATTGTGGGCTGTCTTCTCCTGCAGACACAATGATGAACAAAGTTACTATCCCTGCGGGGTCAAGCCCAAGACCTCAGATGGTGATAATCGAGTAGACCATGATGGGTGCATACATATGCCTCCTGCGTGCGGCTCCTCAAGGGACTTTTTGGGGTTCTACAATGACTGACGTGTGCTTCTCACTGAGATGCCATTAAGCCTCAGGCAGCATGTTCTGTTGTCGTTCCCAATGCACATGACTGCGTTATCACTCCCTTTCCACAAAACGCTCCCTCTTGCTCTGCCAAATGAAATATCCAGAGGGTCCAACGTGTTTGGAGTTCTCACCTTAGCAGCCTGGATCAGGTCATTGACCCCTTCTTGCAATGGATCCATGTTCTAGGGGTGACTCCACGGCTGCTGACCTCCTCAGCAATCTCCATCCAGGCTTGCTTGGTCAGGCCGTCCCTGGGGAAGAGGACCTCACGCCTTTCCCTTGCCGCCTCGGAGAACCTGCCGGGAGGAATTGTTAAACCATGGGGCCACCTGGTGTCTTCCTTCAGCCATGGTCACTGCAGGCTTACATTCATCTCCTTGTCTATCAGGCAGCAGAGACAGCAGAAAGGATCCTGGACAGCAGAGGGCTCTCGGGAAGGCACCCTGTTAAACCAGGCAGAGGTGAATGCAAGGCTGGCAGTCCTTTAAATATGGTGCCAGCACCTGCCATTGCGTCAGAAGGCGTGCCAGCTTGTTCCCCACCTCTGATCATTGCTTGCACAGGTCCCACGCCTCCCCTTCCTTTATTAGCCAGCTGCTGTGTGATCACAGTCGGCATGGCGCATTTCACTCGTGCGACAACAGCACTCTCTTCTGGAGCCACCACTGTAAGCTGTGCAGTAAGTTTAAAAGTCAGCCCCATGTATTCAATTCTTGGAATGGGGTTTGAATACATGACTTTCTATCTCCGAGGCAAGAGTGCTACCAACTGAACCATGAACAAATCTGATATATAATTGCATAAGTTGCTTCAGTTTTTATATAGTAAGTTATATTCAGGATACAAGTCATTCTGATAATTAATTTATTATAGTTACTGGATTCTTGGCCAAGTTGACAAGTGGTATAGTCCTTTTGAATATATCTTTCACCTAATATTTATTGGAACCCAGTTTTGACTCACTTCTGTTTATCATGTTCCTGCTAAAACTATTTTTTTTTTCCAATGGAGCTTGTGTTTAATCTAGCCATATGGGATGTTGGCCTTTAGTATTAGTCTAATCATATCTGCTTACTTTCATGCTTTAGATATGTATAGAAGAAGCTATCACAGGGGGTCATGTACAAAAATATACATCTATATCTATCCAGAGTATCTCCTTAGATTTTCCTTTTTGTGCAGATACCTTGATCACTAATGACTTTGTGCCTGCTCTTACGCACTATTAATAGGCTAGTTCGACGTCCAGTTTGCATTGTTGCAAACCAGCTGGGACTTTGTATTGATCCATTTGGGAGTAAAATGGCCAAACCGTGTGACCCTTCATATTTGACAAGTGGTGCCAGACAATTGTTACATTTTTTTATTGTTTTATTCCAGAGATTGTTTTCTCATGTTCAGGGTCTCAGATCACTCCATTCAAATTAGAGTGTTTCTTTGCCTGCCTAATAGCTAGCTAATTTGTAATGAATGCAAGGATTAAACAGAAATTTCAATCAGAAGACCTCATTGCTGTATTTTGGTTACTGATTTTGCTCGTATTGTCTACCATGGTTGAAGACAATAGAATAAACCATTCCACTGCACCATGATTTCTGGGATCAACTGCAAAAAAGATAACAATGCATCTTGTAAATTTACAGTAGTTACGGACGTAACTATCTCAAAAGATCGTAAATAACACTGCTACACCAAATGTCAATGTAAGTTGGACCTGACACAAGATGCCTGATTATTAAAAACATAAAAATGTAAGAAATAGTAATAGGAGTAGACCATACAGCCCGACTCCACCATTCAGTACCATCATGGCTGATCTTCTGCCTCAACTCCACCTTTCTGACTACTCCCTATATCCTTTGATTCCCTCAGAGACCAGAAATCTGTCTATTCCAACCTTGAATATATTCAACAATAGAGCATCCATGACCCTCTGGGGAGAGAATTCCAAAGATACACAATCCACTCAGTAAAGAAATTTCTCCTTGCCTTCGTCCTAAATGACAAACCCCTTTATCTTGAGGCTGTGCCCCCAAGTTTGAGATTCCCCAGCCAGGGGAAACAACCTCTCAGTGCCTGCCCTATCCAGCCCCAATAGAATCTTATATGTTTCAATGAGATCACCTCTCATTCTTCTAAACACCAGAGACTATACGCCCAATTTATTCAGCCTCTCATCATAGGACAACCCTCTCATCCCCGGAACCAATCTAGTAAATCTTTACTCTACCATCTCCAAAGCAAGTATATCCTTCCTTAGATTTGGAGATCAAAGCTGCACACAGTACTCCAGATGTAGGCCCACCAAAGTCCTATACACCTGTAGCAAGATTTCCTTATTCTTGTCCTCCAGTCCCTTTCAATAAAGGACAATATGCCATTTGCCTTCCTAATTGTTTGCTGTGCCTGCAAGCTAATTTTCTGTGTTCCTTTTATGAGTACACTCAAGTCTCTCTGAATATCAACATTTAGAAGTTTCACGCCTTTTAAAAATATTCTGCTTTTCTACTCACACTACCAAAGTCAATAACCTAGCACTGCTCTACATTATACTCCATCTGCCACCCTGTCGCCCACTCACTTAACCTGTTTATATCTCTTTGCAGCATCTTTCTGTTTTCATAGCTTACATTCACATCTCGCTTTGTTTCATCAGAAAACTTGTATACATTACTTGGTCCCTTTGTCTAAGCCATAAATATAGGTTGTAAAAAGCTGACGCCCCAGCACTGATCCTTGCGGCACCCCATCAGTTACAGCTTGGCAATGTAACAATGCCCCGTTTATCCCCACACTCTCCCTATATTCTTTTCTATCTGTTAACCAATTCTCCATCCATGCTATTACATTACCCCCAACTCAATCAGCCCGTTTCTTTTGCACAAACCTTTTGTGTGGCGTCTATCAAATGCCGTTTGGCAATCCAATCATACTACATCTCCTGGCTCTCCTTTATCTATTATACTTGTTACATCCTCAAAAAACTTCTAATAAATTTGTCAAATACAATTTCCTTTTCATAAAACAATGTTGACATTGTCTGATCATGCTATGATTTTCTAAGTGCATTGTTAAGACTTCCTGAATAATAGATTCCAGCATTTTCCTGACAACTGATGTCAGGCTAACTGACCTATAATTCCCTGTTTTCCCTCTTGTTCTATTCTTGAAAAGAGGTGTTAGATTTGCTAACTTCAAATCTACTGGACCTTACTAAAATCAAGGGAATTTTGCAAAATCATAACCAGTGCATGCACTATCTTTGCATCTACCTCTTTTAGATGTAGGCCATCAGGTCCTGGGGATTTGTTGGCTTTCAATTCCTTAAGTTTCTCCAATACTTTTACTCTGCTGATATTAATTACTTCAAGTTTCTCACTCTGATGACCCCCTTGGTAGTCCTCGATTTCTCGTATATAATTTGTGCATTCTAATGTGAAGACCAGGCTCAATATTTGTTCACTGCCTCTGCCATTTCCTCATTCCCCATGATAATTTCTCCTGTCTCTGCCTCTAAGGGACCAATGCCAACTTTAGCTACTCTCCCTTTTTATATACTTGTAAAAGCTCTTATGATCTGTTTTTATACTCCTGGCTAGCTTACTCTCATGATCTATTTTTTTCCAATTTTCATCAACTTTTTGTGCACACCTAGCCTGTTTCTAAAACACTCCCAATCCTCTATTCTTTGCAACATTATATGCCTCTTTTAATCTATTACTATATTTAACTTCCTGCTGGTTGGATATTTCTCGTTGAGTTTTTATTTACTAATGGAACGTATATTTGTTGAAAAATTTTGAATTATATCTTTAAAGGTTTCCCACTATCAATTTGCTATCATAGCTTTTTAATCTATTTATCCAATCAACCTCAGCCAGCTCTTCCCTCATACCGCAGGGATCAGTGCTTGGGCCCCAGCTGTTCATAATATATATCAATGATTTGGATGTGGGGACCAGATGTAGTGTTTCTAAGTTCACGGATGACACAAAACTAGGTGGGAATGCGTGTTGTGAAGAAGATGCAAAGTGGCTTCAAGGGGATTTGGACAGACTTAGTGAGTGGGTAAGAGCATGGCAGATGGAATATAATGTGGAAAAATGTGAGGTTATCCACTTTGGTAGGAGGAACAAATGTACGGAGTATTTCTTAAATGGTAAGAGATTAGAAAGTGTAGATGTACAAAGGGACCAAGGTGTACTCATCAATAAGTCACTAAAAGCTAACATGCAGGTGCAGCAAGTGATTAAGAAGGCCAGTGGTATGGTGGCCTTTATTGCAAGAGCATTTAGGTACAGGAGTAGTGAAGTCTTCCTTCAATTGTATAGAACATTGGTTAGACCGCACGTGGAGTACTGTGTGCAGTTTTGGTCCCCTTACCTTGGGAAGGATATTATCGTCATAGAGGGAATGCAACAAAGATTCACCAGGCTTGTTCCCAGGATGGCGGGACTGTCCTATGAAGAGAGATTGGGGAAACTGGGCCTGTATTCTCCAGAATTTCGAAGAATGAGAGGTGATCTCATTGAAACCTACAAAATACTTAAAGGGTTAGACAGGGTAGATGCAGCTAAAGTGTTTCCCCTGGTTGGTGAGTCTAGAACCAGGGGACACAATTTCAAAATAAGGGGGACGCCACTTCGGACAGAGATGAGGAGAAATTTCTTTACCCAGAGTGTTGTGAATCTTCAGAATTCTCTATCCCAGCGGGCTGTGGAAGCTCAGACATTGAGTATGTTTAAAGCAGAGATTGACAGATTTCTAAATACAAATGACATAAGGGGATATGAGGATAGTGTGGGAAAAATGCATTGAAGTGGATGATCACTCATGATCGTATTGAATGGCGGAGCAGGCCCAATGGGCTGAATGGCCTATATCTACTCCTATGTTCCTATGTAATTGTCTTTGCTTAAGGTTAAAATTCTTGTTTTGGACTTGGGTATGTCACTCACTAATTTGATATGAAATTCAATTGTATTGTGACCACTTTTTCCCAGATGATCTTTTACTATGAGATTACTAAATAAATTTGCCTCATTAAACAGTATTAGACCTAAAATAGCTATATCCAACTTGGTTCTACAATGTATTATTCTAGCAAACTGTCGTAAAAGCATCCTGCTAACTCATCTACCAGACTACCTTTGCTAATTTGATTTATCCAGTTCTATCTGAAGATTAATGTTTCCTCATGATTATTAATCTTGTCTGATGCTGACCTTCCTTGCCGAGTGATTTTCCTTACCTATCTAACTCTCTGTGCTTCAGATGGACTGCCCCATTGAAATGAGATATAGGCCTGGATTTTCCTCTGAATTAACACAGATTTTCTAGTGATTTTGGGGTGTTGAATATAGCAGCATGGAAGAATAAAACTGATGGCTGCAAAACCACCAGTCTAGCATTGCACCCAAATTGTCCTTCCAAAAAATTGCTCTTCCCCTTTAAGGCATGCATTGAAATGGAGTCATGTGACCATTAATAATTTCTGACCCATGTTCCTAAACTTCCATTCCAACCCTGCCCCAAATTATACCAACATTCAGGTATAATATTAAGAAGGTAATTTTTGTTTGAAGCAGTCCTTGTTCAGATGCAGTAAGACCTGGATAACATCCAGGCTTGGGCTGATAAGTGGCAAGTAACATTCGTGCAACAGAAGTGCCAGGCAATGGCCATCTCCACCGAGAGAACCTAACCATTTCCCCTTGATGTTCAATGGCATTACCATCGCTGATGTTTAAAAAAGTATTCATTCATGGGATGTGGGCGTCACTGGCGAGGCCAGCATTTATTGCCCATCCCTAATTGCCCGTGAGAAGGTGATTGTGAGCTGCCTTCTTGAACCGCTGCAGTCCATTTGGGGTAGGTACACCCACTGTACTGTTAAGAAGGGAGTTCCAGGATTTTGACCCAGCGACAGTGAAGGAACGGCAATTATAGTTCCAAGTCAGGATGGTGTGTGACTTGGAGGGGAACTTGCAAATGGTGGTCGCATGAATTTGCTGCCCTTGTCCTTCTAGTTGGTAGAGGTCGCGGGTCTGGAAGGTGCTGTTTAAGGAGCCTTAGTGTGTTGCTGCAGTGCATCGTGTAGACCTCCCACTCTCAACATCCTGGGGATTACCATTGACCAGAACTGAACCGGACCAGCCACATAAGTACAGTGGCTACAAGAGCAGGTTAGAGGCTGGGAATTCTGTGGCGTGTAACTCGCCTCCTGACTCCCCAATGCCTGTCCACCATCTACAAGGCACAAGTCAGGAGTGTGATGGAACACTCTCCACTTGCCAAGATGGGTGCAGCTCCAACAACACTCAAAGCTCAACACGATACAGGACAAAGCAGTCCGCTTGATTGTCACCCCATCCACCACCTTCAACATTCACTCCCTTCACCACTGACACACAGTGGCAGCAGTGTGTACCATCTACAAGCTACACTGCAGAAACTCACCAAGGCTCCTGTGACAGCACCTTCCAAACCATGACCTCTACCAACTAGAAGGACAAGGACAGCAGGTGCATGGGAATACCATCACCTGTAAGTTTCCCTCAAAGCCACACACCATCCTGACTTGGAACTATATCGCCGTTCCTTCACTGTCGCTGGGTCAAAATCTTGGAACTCCTTTCCTAACAGCACTGTGGGTGTACCTATACCCCAAGGACTGCCGCAGTTCAAGAAATCAGCTCACCGCCACCTTCTCAAGGGCAATTGGGGTTGGGCAATAAATGCTGACCTAGCCAGCAATGTCCACATCCCATGAAGGATTTTTAAAAATGCATCTAAGTACAGGTGAATAGTGTGTTGATGACCATGATGCCTGAAGTGTCTAAAGGTCAATTTCATTAAAATTGTGTGCTCATCTTTTCTGCTTCTTTCCAATAATCTGCTCCCTTCCTTGAGCACTATTGCCGGTTCCTTCACTTGAAGGCACCCTTTAAAACTGTCACAAAATCTTACAATCATCTATTGCTGTGTTGTCTCAGTCTTGAAAAATGTCTAGAACTTTACCTGCTGCTCCTCCAGCCTGCTGCTGCAATCTCCATATGTTCAAGATATGCACCTGGAATTTCCATTCCTTTTCCCCAATCAAGTCACAATGACTCCATCACACTGGAGTTGCAATCTGTAAAAGCCAATGGAGAGTCAAATGAGTTCAGTTGTTGGGCAGAAATGCCATGTCCAGGTCACAGCATTGGTGTAAATGGCCCATGGATTTTCAGGGCCCTGTTCTCCATAAGATCGGACGGTATTCGTACAAATTATAACTTTTAAAGTTTAAAAACCCTCTTTTAATCCACAGATAGAATACCTATTAATCCTTGATATTCTCTCAATGGTGCCTAAACCAAATGATCAACACAATGCAAACCATCAACTTGATGGATGCTAAAATATTTAAAATAACTGAAAACCTCAGTGTTGTCTGCTGCCAAATCTATTTGTAAAACTGGCAGACATCAGCAGAAAATCATATCTGAAAGTTCAAAGATGAAGTAATTGAAATGGTTCCAGAATTCTCATTATTTTCAATGGTATATGTAATATTCTGGTGCTTAAATATTTATTGTAATTGAATAATTTTCATTTTCCATCTCATTGGCCATTGCAAGATATTTTTGCTTCATTCTTAAACAAAATAAATGTCGAGTTTCATTGCAATTTACCATGTAACATTTTTCGATTGCAGCCTTCACTGGATACAAAACACTACATTTCAAAAGAAATAAGCTTTTCGAATTGATACTAATTCATCCATTTTCATAGAGCATATAATCAGTAACAACCCTAGGTGATGCAACAGCTGTTGTCATCCTATATTGTGTTTGTTTAAAATAATTAAGTTAAACAGAATCTTTAAAGAGATGTAATTAGTTAGGATTCTTCTCTGCATGTTTCGGCAGGTGGGTTTAATTCTTTCTTTTCTTTCTTTCTTTTGGGCCTCCTTATCTCGAGAGACAATGGATACGCGCCTGGAGGTGGTCAGTGGTTTGTGAAGCAGCGCCTGGAGTGGCTATAAAGGCCAATTCTGGAGTGACAGGCTCTTCCACAGGTGCTGCAGAGAAATTTGTTTGTTGGGGCTGTTGCACAGTTGGCTCTCCCCTTGCGCCTCTGTCTTTTTTCCTGCCAACTACTAAGTCTCTTCGACTCGCCACAATTTAGCCCTGTCTTTATGGCTGCCCGCCAGCTCTGGCGAATGCTGGCAACTGACTCCCACGACTTGTGATCAATGTCACACGATTTCATGTCGCGTTTGCAGACGTCTTTATAACGGAGACATGGACGGCCGGTGGGTCTGATACCAGTGGCGAGCTCGCTGTACAATGTGTCTTTGGGGATCCTGCCATCTTCCATGCGGCTCACATGGCCAAGCCATCTCAAGCGCCGCTGACTCAGTAGTGTGTATAAGCTGGGGGTGTTGGCCGCTTCAAGGACTTCTGTGTTGGAGATATAGTCCTGCCACCTGATGCCAAGTATTCTCCGAAGGCAGCGAAGATGGAATGAATTGAGACGTCGCTCTTGGCTGGCATACGTTGTCCAGGCCTCGCTGCCGTAGAGCAAGGTACTGAGGACACAGGCCTGATACACTCGGACTTTTGTGTTCCGTGTCAGTGCGCCATTTTCCCACACTCTCTTGGCCAGTCTGGACATAGCAGTGGAAGCCTTACCCATGCGCTTGTTGATTTCTGCATCTAGAGACAGGTTACTGGTGATAGTTGAGCCTAGGTAGGTGAACTCTTGAACCACTTCCAGAGCGTGGTCGCCAATATTGATGGATGGAGCATTTCTGACATCCTGCCCCATGATGTTTGTTTTCTTGAGGCTGATGGTTAGGCCAAATTCATTGCAGGCAGACGCAAACCTGTCGATGAGACTCTGCAGGCATTCTTCAGTGTGAGATGTTAAAGCAGCATCGTCAGCAAAGAGGAGTTCTCTGATGAGGACTTTCCGTACTTTGGACTTCGCTCTTAGACGGGCAAGGTTGAACAACCTGCCCCCTGATCTTGTGTGGAGGAAAATTCCTTCTTCAGAGGATTTGAACGCATGTGAAAGCAGCAGGGAGAAGAAAATCCCAAAAAGTGTGGGTGCGAGAACACAGCCCTGTTTCACACCACTCAGGATAGGAAAGGGCTCTGATGAGGAGCCACCATGTTGAATTGTGCCTTTCATATTGTCATGGAATGAGGTGATGAAACTTAGTAGCTTTGGTGGACATCCAATCTTTTCTAGTAGTCTGAAGAGACCACGTCTGCTGACGAGGTCAAAGGCTTTGGTGAGATCAATGAAAGCAATGTAGAGGGGCATCTGCTGTTCACGGCATTTCTCCTGTATCTGACGAAGGGAGAACAGCATGTCAATAGTCGATCTCTCTGCACGAAAGCCACACTGTGCCTCAGGGTAGACGCGCTCGGCCAGCTTCTGGAGCCTGTTCAGAGCGACTCGAGCAAAGACTTTCCCCACTATGCTGAGCAGGGAGATTCCACGGTAGTTGTTGCAGTCACCGCGGTCACCTTTGTTTTTATAGAGGGTGATGATGTTGGCATCGCGCATGTCCTGGGGTACTGCTCCCTCGTCCCAGCACAGGCATAGCAGTTCATGTAGTGCTGAGAGTATAGCAGGCTTGGCACTCTTGATTATTTCAGGGGTAATGCTGTCCTTCCCAGGGGCTTTTCCGCTGGCTAGGGAATCAATGGCATCACTGAGTTCCGATTTGGTTGGCTGTATGTCCAGCTCATCCATGACTGGTAGAGGCTGGGCTGCATTGAGGGCAGTCTCAGTGACAGCATTCTCCCTGGAGTACAGTTCTAGGTAGTGCTCAACCCAGCGGTCCATCTGTTTGCGTTGGTCAGTGATTATGTCCCCTGATTTAGATTTGAGGGGGGTGATCTTCTTGATGGTTGGCCCAAGAGCTCTCTTCATGCCATCATACATTCCTCTGATGTTTCCGGTGTCTGAGGCCAGCTGAATATGACTGCATAGGTGTTGCCAGTAGTCGTTTGCGCAACGCCTAGCTGTTCTTTGTGCAGTACTTCTGGCTGCTGCAAGTGCTGCGGATGTTAAATCGCTGGGGGCTTTCTTGTAGTTCAAAAGTGCAATGCGCTTAGCGGCTATGACAGGTTCCAGCTCTTCATTATGAGATTGAAACCAGTCTGCATTTCTCTTCGCACTTTTGCCGTAGGTGGTCAAAGCTGACTCATAGATGGCGTCTCTGATGTGGGCCCACTTGGTCTCAGCATCCCCTGTGGGAGTGTTTTGAAGGGCTGACACAAGTGAATTTAGAAATTTTTGTAACAGCTGTGGGTGAGAAATTCTGTTTAATTAGTTGCTATAAAAATGTCCACCACAGAATGCAATAAATGGTTTGTCTTATCATTTTCCCAACTTATATTTGCAGCAATGTCAGAGTCAAATTCAATCTGATCATTAAGAAAAGACAAATAAAGTAACTGAAGATTTATGATCGGAACTGAAAGTAATGGTCTGGTTTACCATACAACTCAGGAAGCATTATGGAAGCACTGTACTGAGGGCATCTGAAAGCTTTATTTAAGCAACAACTGTTTCTTTTGTCAAAATACATTTACGTGTTCTCATTCTGATGTATAATATCCCAATTAATCTCAAAAGCTAGGTACTGTCGTTGTCCAGCAAAATTTTACTACCAAGCAAAAGCAAAATACTGCAGATGCTGGAAATCTGAAATAAACACTGAAAATGCTGGAAATACTCAGCAGGTCTGGCAGCATCTGTGGAGAGAAACCTGCTGAGTAATTCCAGCATTTTCTATTTATTACCAAACAGAAGTGTTTACTATTGTGGTAAATGTTTCCAGATACACCTTAAGCTTTCTGCTTTCTGTTAGAGGAGAATGAGAAGCTCTGTTGTTTTTGAGCAGTGGGAGACCTAGGGCTGGATTTTGTTGTCCTGCTGCCGAGAGTGGCAGCGGGTATGGAACATGGGGTCTGACCCCCACGGGACTCGCGCCGCCGTGATTATGCAGTGGACGGCCACTTTACACATTGATGGCGGCTGCTCCCCTCCCCCAATCACGTGACCGGGGCAGCCTCGGCAACACTGAATGTTGTCACCTGATTTGTGAGCAGGTGCTGGTGCCATTTTTTAAAAGGCTGCCAGCCCTGCAACCAAAATGCAGAGTTACCCCCATTGCCCCATCCATAAAATAATAGCGTTTCCCCCCATCATGCTGAATGCAGAGGTGACCCATTCCCCCCACACCCCGTGTATACACTGAATGCAGAGTTGACCCATTCCCCACCCCCCCCACCCCTCCCAATCCATACTCAAAATGACCAATGACCCCTTCCCCTCCTTGTTGGCGCCAGCTTCTCCTGGACGGGAAAGCAAAGGCGCATGAGTGCTGCACGTTGTTCTGAAGAGTGGGAACAGATGGGAAGATCATGGCGGATGACACAGTAATGTATGTAGAGAGGTATTTTAAATATTCTAACTAGGGTTCCATTGCGGAGGGGCCACCACAGAGTTTCCCTGCCTTTGGGAAGATCGGGCCCAGCAATCCCGGCATCTGGTTCCATGGTAGCCGTTGCCGCTCCGATTCTCTGGCCACCATGAAACCCGACATCGGCTGAGAACAAAATCCAGCCCCTGGATTCAATTCCCAGCCACCACATGTAGCATTTGGATGAAAGGGGTTAAAGGGATATAAGAACAGGGTAGATAAACGTGATTAGAACAATTTTCTTGTGTGTGCGTGGAAAACACTGACGCAACTAATTGCACTGAATGGGCTGTTTCTATCTAGTAACTTCAATATATTTCTATGTACTATATCCACATGGCTCTTTACAATCAGCTGCCAATTTCATGTATTTGGTGCTTACAAAGGATGTTGAGAAATTTCAGTTTTTAAATAGCAAGACTAGTCAAAAGCTGTGTGGATCTCAGTTGGGGTGACAGGCCACTACTATTGGGGTCCTTAGGCTGGGCATGTTTCCAATGTCCTTTGCTCAAAATGTGCAAGTGTTTGGATGTTGGCTGAGGGCAGCATTCAGCTCCTCATGGTGAAATAGAGTCAAAACAATCACTATCTAGACAGGTCTTTGAGGAATGACTGCTTGAAGTCAAAGGAAATAAAAATTGTGATCTGAAAAACAGACTGCAGTTACACTGTCTTCCGTTTTACACGATCACACAGTAAAATCTACCCCAATCTACAACCTAACCACATAAGGAATAGTTTGCCCATTGAAATCTTATTTTTCAGTGAAACGTTTCAGCCAAAGGTGAAAACCACAAGGGAGGGATTAGGCTCTGTAGCACCCATTTTTAGGCGCTACTCAACCTCCTAATGGTAGGAAATGGCATCCGTGATGTACAAGTACATTTCCACCAAGAAGTGTTCTGAGCACCATTTTAGTAAAGGGGATTGTACATGTGCACCAACGACCACCAGAAGCATGTAGAACAGACAGATTAGGAGATTAATCAGTGCTGCCATTTTCAAACACCATACTCCCTGCCTTAACCTCACACAGCTAACCATGATGTTAAACGGCATGAAGAACCCACACCAGTACAACTTAAAGGGATCATGAACTACTTACAGGCTAGTTGCTGGATTATTTCTTCTGGCTGCTGGTGCAATTGTATGTGTTTCTGGAGCTTTCCTATATTTGCCTAAATTTTAATTAGTCTGTAGAGAGTGGTCTGACTGGTGCTGATTGTTGATTTAAAAGCTTGTGCTAATACAAGTTGCTTCCAGACATGAATGGCCTGGTAGGGCTTCCTCTGGGAATTGAGCATGACTAGGTGAATGAAGAGAGGGTATGTAGAGCAGGACAAGCTGCAAGAAGAGGGAGGAGGAAGAGGGGGAGAAGGGTTTTCAGCAGGAAGCCATATCTGCCAAGTGTCTTTTGGGAGCAATTCTATTACCTTTAACCTCTTACCTCAACTTCAGTGAGGACCAATGCTTTAGATAGCTTTGCGTCACTGAAGAGCTCATAACTGAAATCTGTCAACTGCTGAAGCCACAACTGCAACCTCAAAACAGGGCAAGGACAGCATTGCCTCTGGCTGTCAAGGTGACCGTGGCACTTAACATTTATGCATCTGGCTCACTCCAGGCTGCCGCTGGACATATAGCAACATCTTACAGTTTGCAGTACACTGCTGCATAAGTAAGGGATGTCATGGAGACTCTGTGCAAAGAAAGGCAGTTTCATCTCATTCTCTCTTGCTCATGACAAGCAGGTGGATCAAGGATGAGCGTTTCCATGGATTCCAGCCTTCTCCATGATGCAGGATGCCATTGAATGCACATACGTTGCATGCACCTCATCTGAACTCAGCATATCCTTTTATTCCCTTCTCCCTAATATGCTTATCTAGATTTCCTTTAAATGCATCTATATTATTCATATCAACTATTCCCTTTGGTAGCAAGTTTCACATTCTCTGGGTAAAGAATTTTCTTCTGAATTCCCTATTTTGTTTCTTGGTGATAATCTTATATTGATGGTCTCCAGTTTTGCTCTTCTCCACAAGTAGAAACACTCAGGGGGAAATTTTATGCTCTTCCGCCCCCCCCCCCCCCCCCCGCATTGGGTTTCGAGGTGGGGACAGCGTATAATCAGGCGGGATGATGACAGAGGGGACTCCGCCACCTTCCCTCCTCCACCCAAATTAAGTCTGGGATGGGAAGGCCTGTGAACGGCCTTCCCGCCCTGCCGCCAATTGAGGCCCTTAAGTGGGCAATGAATACCCAATTAAGGGCCCCACCCACTGCTGCCAGAATTAGCCCAGTGGCGGGTGGGTCTGTTACCGCATGGGGAACATGCCAAGCAAACCTGTGCGGGTTGCTTGCCAGCTCCAGGCTGTGGTCCCTCATTAAAAGGCACAGTGCCTGAATTAGGGACCAAGCCTTGGGTAGTGGTGGGAGGGTGTGGGGGGGAACCTGCTGAGAGCCACCCCCTGCCCTTTCTGCTGAGCTCCGTACAGCTCCCTACCCCAGGACCTCCACCCCATGAAACTCCTCCCGCTGTGACTTACCTGTGGCCCGGTTCCAGGGCCTTGGGTAGGTGCTCTACTGGCAGTAGCCACCACCTCCACGGTGGAGCCGCTCAATTAAAAGAGTTGCTGACCTTTGGCTGCCAGCTCTCAGCAGGCAGGACTTCCGTCGCCAGGGTCCTTGATCCTAGGGAAGGCCCAGCGCTGTCCACCTAAGTAACTGGCACTTGATTTGGCAGGCCTTCCATAGAAGAGGCGATGCGGGGCTCTCACTGGTGCTTTTGCAGGTGTTCAAGACCCCCATCGCCAGGACAAAATCCCGGCCTCTGTGCCTACTCTATCAAAACTTTTCAGAATTTAAAAGACCACTATTGGGTCACCACTCAGCCTTCCCTTTTCAAAAGAAAAGAAACCCAGCCTGTTCTTCCTTTCCTGATAGGTATTACCTCACATTTCCAGTATCACCCTTGTAAATGTTTTTTTGCAACATCTCCAGTGCCTCCATATCCTTTTTATAATATGGTGACCATAACTGTGCACAGTACTCAAAGTGTGGTCTGACCAAGGTCCAATACAAAGTTAGCATAACTTCTAGACCCTCTAGAAATAAACCCTAGTGCTTGGTTTTCTTTTTTATGACATTATTAACCTGCATCACTACTTTTAATGATTTTTGTATATTTGTGCTGCCAGAATCTTTGTCTCTTCTACCCATTTAGATTCATATCTTCCAAGTAATAAGTGATCTCTTTATTTTTCTTACCATATGTAATAGCTCACATTTATCTGTATTGAAATTCATTCACCTATTGCATGCCCATTCTACAAGTTTATTCATGTCATCTTATAATTTGTTGCAGTTCTCCTTAATATTGACTATCTACCCAATTTGATGCCATCCACAAATTTAGAAATTGTGTTTTTGATTCCAAAGTCTAAATCGCTAACATAAATTGTGAACTACAGTGGTCCCAGCACTGATCCTTTTGGGACCCCACTTTCCATCTCCTGCCATTTTAAATAGCTATGCTTTAACCCTATTATTATATGTTTTCTATCTTGTAGCCAGCTAACTATCCATTCAGATTTAGGGAATGGGGAAATCCATTCAGGCTTGTACCTTTGCTGTTTTTGGCAATACCTGACCTTGCCCCACTATGTGTCTGAGGTAAGTTACTCTTGCCTTTCCAAATATACCACTAAGTCCATGGCTTGTAGCTTTTTAAACAAAAGTTTTAATTGATTTAAGTGTTCTTGCTGAGTGTAACTGTATATTAGTACATCATCAAGATATACTATGCAATTAGAAATACTGGCTACCGTCTGATTCATTAATCTTTGAAAAGTTGCTGGGGTATTTTTTAGCCCGAATGGCATCACCCAGCACTGATAAAGATCATCAGGTGTTGCAAAAACTGATATCTCTTTGGCTCGAGGAGTCAAAGGAACTTGCCGATATCCCTTTACAAGTCAATCGTGGTAAGAAACTTAGCACTGCCTACTCTGTCGATGCAGTCTTCTAAACACGGAATTGGGTAGGACTCTGCCTTTGTTACAGTATTAACTTTTCCATAATCTATACAAAATCGAGTTGACCGGTCAGGTTTAGGTACTAGAATTACTAGCGACTTTAACTAGATTCGATCAAATTGTTTTCCAGCACGCACTGGATCTCCACTTTCATTCGGACCTGTTTGTCTGAACTCAAGCGGTAAGGATGTTGCTTTAAAGGAACGGTTCCCCTATATCCACATGTGTGGCTAAGGCTGTACATCCTGGTTTATCCCTACAAACTTTTTGAAACGTTGTGAAAAGCCTGGTTAAGTCTTCATGCTGTTTTGCCTCGAAGTGCAAAAGCATATTGTCTAATTTTCCTAGCCGTTCTGTATTCACTAATCTGATAGTTGGAGCTTAAGGGAGGACGTCCCGCCTCATTGAGCTGCCAGCCAATCAGCAGGCCGGCAGCACTTAGTCCCAACAGCGCCATCGGGTGTGGTGGCCACTGCTGGGACTGCAGCCCAGCTGACCACAGAGGAAGACCTGGAGCTGAGAGTTAATGTAAGTTTTGGTTGCCTCGTCGGGGGTAATCGGTCAGGGCCCGGTGAGTCAAGAGTGGTCGGATGGGGGGAAGGGGAGCGTGTTGGGTTCTGGGGGTGGTTGGGGTAGTGGGGGGCGGCCTTGATTGGCCTGCGGCAAGCGGGCCGTTTTTCACCATCCGCCACCCCCACCCCCCCGCCCTCCGTAAAGGGCAGCGGGAGTGGGTTGGGAAAGCCTCCCACAGCCTCCTGCTCCATTTTACACCCCATCCCCCCCACCACCACCATCCCACTCGTTGGGGTGGCGTAAAATTCCGGCCACATGGTCTAGTATCAAAGTTTCATTCTTTTGTTCCGACAATCTGTATTTTATAAGTTTTAGAGGACCTCTTACTTCATGTCTGTAAACCAATTCAAAAGGATTACAACCTGTAGACGCATTCGGGGAGTCTCTGCTGGCAAATAAAAGAAAGTCTAGTCCTTTATCCCAGTCATGTGGACATTCATGACATTATGTTCTAATCATTGTTTTGAGAGTTTGGTGATGTCTCTCTAAAGCTCCCTGTAACTGCAGGTGATGTGCTGAAGATTTCAACTGTCTGATCCCCAAAGTGCCCAGGACTTCTTGAAATATCCTAGACATGAAATTAAAACCTTGATCTGATTGAACTTCAAGTGGCAACTTATATCTCGTAAAGAATTGGGTTAACTTTTCTACCACTACTCTAGCAGTAATTGTCCTCAAAGGAATGGCCTCTGGAAATCGAGTAGCCATATCCATGATAGTAAATGGCTGCATTTGCTGACAACGCAACCACTAGGTGGCACTGTACTGGCACATGCGCAAATGCAGTCTGTTCCACCTAAACGTCAGTCTGCGACTTTCAGGCAGCTGCCAGGACTAAAGATGGCGCTGCACAATAATCACAGAATGGCAACATAAACCTATGGCAGCCCACAATGGAAATGTTGGACACTCGGAGAACATATAAAGTCTCATCGAAAGAAGAGCACCTCTGACAGTGCTGCAGAGTTCTATTGGTTTTCGGCGCCATCCCACTCTCTGGCCGCTCGGTCCCTGCCCCCTGCTTCCTTCCCACACCCTGTGCCACCCGAAGAAGCAAGGTGATGTAGGAGCACGAGGCCGAGAGGAGGGAAGCAGCGTGGCCTAGAGCTAGCGTCTGGAGGGATGGGGGAGAGTGCGGATGGCGGGGAGAGAGCGGGGGAAGGGGGGGAGCGAGCGGCCGGACAGAGCGGGGTGGGGGGGAGGAGGGAAGCGGGGAGGGGAAGCCAGTGGGGGGAGGCAAGCAGGGAGTAAGCGGGCAGAGAGAGCAGCAGTGGAGGGGAGTGAGCAGCTGGAGATGTGGCGGGGGAGGAGGGAAGTGAGAGGCCGGAGAGTGAGTGGCCAGAGAAAGTGGTGGGGGAGGGGATCAAGCAGAGCGGCCTGCAGCCAGTGGCCGGGGGTGGGGGGAGAGTGGGGAGGAGGAGAGCCTTTTCCTGCGTATGCACCAGTTAGTCTTGCCACAGCAAGACGTACCGCTCTCCGGCCGCTCCCCACACCCGCTGACACCAAGGTCTTGGCCCGCTGTCTCCCCGCATCCCCTCCTCCCCCCAGCTCTCTACGGCCTCTCACTTCCGGCCCCAACTATCTAACCGCTCTCTCCAGCTGCAGAGCCCATCCAGCCACTCCCTCCAGCTCAAGAACCCTCCATCTCGCTGCTCTCTCCCCTACTTCTCAACTGTATGGCAGATATTCCAGCTGTCTGGTCCCTGCCTTTTGCATACCCCTCTTCAGGCAGTTCTGATTTTAACTCCCTCCCCCCCACCCCCCCTTCAAGGACTACAGTTGAATATCTGAAGTACAGTTGCAAAGTAGGGAACAATATCAACAAAGTAACCTTAACAATTCCATGTTTAATTATTGAGGAATTTTATGAAGAACGTGAAGCATTCGAGGCACTGCTGTGCATGGATACATGAGTCTTGTATCGCCAGCATTCCTGTGAAACAGGCAGGCCGAGTCTCTGCTATGCAGAACTAAAGAGATTGTTCCTGGAGAGCCTTTCGGTGAATGAACGCTTGGCTCTCTATTCCACTACTGTATTGTCCATGTGAAGAAGGCAAAGTTACCAGAGTCTGGGCTGCAGATGATGCATCCCAATGTCCACTCCCACTTCATCCATAAATGCAAGGTTCCTTTCCACATTGGGACAAGCTCCACAGTCTGAACCGGTTGCTCAGCACATGAGTCTTGTCCTGCATTACCTCCGTTGCTTGAATGCTGACCTTAAGTCTCAAGGATTGTTTTCTCAAGGGCATGTTTTACATGAAAAGAAATAAAGAAAGAATATCAGTGTCAGAGCTTCCCTCCTTCCATCCTCTGAAATTACTGTTGTGCACACTTTTTCATGTTCTGTGTGAAGGCACCAATTGATGACATCGCCAATGAAGCACTTCATACCCACCTTAGATGCAGGACAGCACATCCTTGCATCCTCTCCTGCACTGCCTCCATTGCTTGGATGCCGTCCTTAAGTCTCAAGGATTGTTTTCTCGACGGCATGTTTTACATGAAAAGAAATAAAGAAAGAACATCAGTGTCAGAGCTTCCCTCCCTCCAATGAAATTACCGTTGAGCATGCTTTAAGTTCTGCAGTAAAGGCATGTACTGATAACATCGCCAATGAATCACTTAGTACCCACATCAGCTGTAGGAGTCAGGATGATGTTACTACCCCTATCCCATGGTGGTTCAATGCTGCTCTCAGGGCCAACATGAATGATGTGAGGGTGCTGGAAAAAGAAGCACATTTCTTTTTGACTATGAGCATAAAGCAGGCCATTTAGCCCAGCTGTTCCATGCTAGTGGTCCTACGCCTTCCCATCCGCTCTCATCTAATCCTGCCTATTATTATCAGCGTTGCCTTCTATTTCTTTTGCTGTCATCTACCTTTGCCTTAAAGCAACATTGGGATAGAGAACGGTGTGGCTGCACTTCCACCTCACCAGTTGTGTACGCAGCAAGAGCATTCACATTTCTGCTGCCACTGGACACAGCATGCTTGTTTCTTTTAGTGCTCAGTCTCTTCTTGCTGAATGTTCTCCAAGCGCTTGACCCCTTTGGGCGCCCTCTCTGCTTGACAGGCAGCAGCTGGCAACTGCGGAGTCTCACAAGGCTCTGCATGGTTGTTTCAAGGGCGGATGGGAAACAGGTGATTGTATGTCCATGTGCACTGCTCTGATGGGCACAGGAACAGGTGGCTGAATATCAGTGTCCATCGGTAAGGTGATTGGCTCTGCCAATGTGACTGAACAGCAAGGAGAGGGTCCCACACCGGAAATCGCAGTCACCGTGCCTTCGTCCTGCTGCTTGACACTTACTCGAAGAAGGTGCCGATGATCCTGATGCATCAGCTTCACAGCGTGACTACTGAATCCTGTGTAGAATGATTGTAGATCCACTGGTGCCTCTGCAATGCGCTTGAAAGAGGCTCCCTGCAGGAATGTGGAATAGGAGCGCTCCCAATCCAGGACATCATTGTGGAAGATCAGCACTGAGATGGATTCCTTAATGGATGAGGAGCAGGTGCTTTATCTTGCCATTCTCTGACTCAATGCGATTGTTGGTGTTGTTCCCAAATGGTAGGACTTTACCGCGTGAACATGTTGCCCACAACTCCTTCTGTGGAATCCAGTTTGTAAGCAGGTAGTCCTGCAGGGGTGGGTAGAGATGTGCAATCCTTTCTACGCAACTTGTGATTTTATCCTCCAAAGGTGCATGAACCATTTCCTTGCAGATCAGAAACAACTGATCCCTCAGTTCACCATTCAGTGGGTAGCTGCTGATCTTCCTCCTCATGCTCTGCATCACATGGAACTGACAGAGGAGAACCGTGGCAGCTGGGAAATGCTTTTGGATCGCATTGATCTCATTGATTTCCTTATCCACATTGGCCGACCTCACGCAGCAGGCGCTGGATCCCATGAAATCGACAAAAATACCCACAATCTCGTCCAGCATCTGAGCCGTCTCATTCCTCACCATGGCATAGAGCACAGCCCTGCCGCTACCAACATTGTCCTGCACCATCACCTGGTACAGAGGGTAGCTTCATTTGTTCACTTTGTATGTTCCGTCCATGAACAGCAGTTCAGGAAAGGCCTGCAGGTGGGCCTTCATGGCCCAGGATACAGGATACAGAGTTATTCTCCCCTTCAACAGAAATTCATTATAACTCTCGGGTATGCACACATGCACAGCACACCTACAGTGGGAGCCACACTGCCACAAGGAACATTGTAGAGCACACCATTGCCATCCTCAAGCAATGCTTCCACTGCCTGGGTCACTCTGGAGGAGGTCTGCCATACTCAGCTGAGCAGATATCAAGATTTGTGATAGTCTGCAGGAACAGCTCTGGCCATCACCTATTAGGTGGGAAGTTTAGGAGCAGGAGGAAGAGGAGGATGAAGTGGAGGAACAGGAGGAGGAAAGGAGGATGCAACATAGAAAGCCAATTTCAGTCCAGGCTCTATGTGATCAAAGAATTCATAAGCAATACCAGCAACCTCAACCAGACCTCCCCAATTCTCCATTCACCAACAGTCCCATGCTCCTTACCTTTCCTCTATCATTGACCATCAAATCATCCTCTTTCCAACAACGCAAAAGTAAAAAACACCAGAAAATGCACATTGCAGTCCAAATTTATTAATTTAATCATGACATAATGTATACAGAAATAACCTATTCACCCTTGTGCATTCTCTTAGTGCCTGCCTTCCATATGCCTTTGCCTTTCCGAGCACTCCTATAAGGTAGTTCCAGCATGTGTGCCAGAAGACTAGTGATTGTTGTGCCTAATCTGCACTTACTCTTAAAGAATTCACGAAAGCTGATTGGTGAAAGTGACTTCAAGCAACTCTGGGCCTTCGGACTGCACCATTTCAGCAAGGATGGCTGCAGTCAGGGGTTGGTTCGCTGACAGGCAACAGCAAAGACACTGGCGGAATGGGAGCAAGAATGCAGTTGTCCTGAGAGAGGACAGCAGGTTCATGCTCCATGGAACCATTACCATTCTACCAGGGCAGCGCCTGAGCAATCCTACTGATTTGTTGAAGAACGGAGTGATGGATTGCTGTGACACCTTGGAAGCCTTTTTGAACACTGGTATCCAGAGCATAATGGCAGTAGTCTGGGTTTGTATGACATTAATCTGAGCTTGCACTGCAGCACTCAGACTTTTTAATGGAAGCAGTTTGTGCAGCAATGAAAGCTGTGACATGGCCATCAAACATTGCATTATGGTAACTTCCACAGATGTGCTAATGGAAGTGGCCATCTGGAAAGGTTGGGCTTCCATAGAAACGTAGAAACATAGAAAATAGGAGCAGGAGTAGGCCATTCAGCCCTTCGAGCCTGCTCCGTCATTCATTATGATCATGGCTGATCATCCATCTCAGTAACCTGTTCCCACTTTTGCCCCATACCCTTTGATCCCTTTAGACCCAAGAGCTATATCTAACTCCTTCTTGAAAACATACAATTTTTTGGCCTCAACTGCTTCCTGTGGTAGTGAATTCCACAGGCTCACCACTCTCTGGGTGAAGAAAATTCTCCTCATCTCAGTCCTGAAAGGTTTACCCCATATCCTCAGACAATGACCCCTGGTTCTGGACTCCCCCACCATCAGGAACATCCTTCCTGCATCTACCCTGTCAAGTCCTATTCGAATTTTATAGGTTTCTATGAGTTCCTCCCTCAATCTTCTGAACTCCAACGAATTTAATCCTAACCGACTCAAGCTCTCCTCATACGTCAGTCCCACCATCCCAGGAATCAGTCTGGTAAACCTTCACTGCACTCCCTCTATAGCAAGAACAGCTCTGCACAAAGCTCTGTGCCAAGTTAATGCTGGACTCCTCCATGCTCCTTGATATTGAACACAGGGTTTCTGGCAGGCTTTCCAGTGCACCAAGCATTTGGTTATGTACACCCATCAGCCTTCTTCTGTACCTTAGCCAATCAAAGTCCTCATCTAACACTTATATAACAGAAATAGTGTGCAGCTTCACCCACCTGTGCTATCCTTTGTCCTACCATGGCTCCTGCGCAACTTTGCTTGGAGTCTCACCACTGCACATCTGTCCTCTATCCGAGCCTTTAAAATAGATGCAGTATCATTCTCTGACTTGGTGGTTGCGAGTATAAGACCAAGTGATGTTGTCATCTTCCTCTTCCTCCACTAACTGGAAAAGCTCTAGTTCTTGAGTATCTAAATGAAAAAGGGATAAAGTTTTTGGGTTGTGATGAGGGGAGAGGAGAAAGTAAGAAGTGCATGCTTACACCATCTGCAGCTTCTAAGTCTGGAGAATGTGGGATGAGGGAGAAGTGGGATGAGAGTAGGAGGAGTAGATATGCAGATATCCTCATGAACAATTGCTTTGGCTCCACCAGCAGCCACAACCTCAGTGCCGCCCTTTCCCATAATGGTCAGCACTGTCTCCTCCATTGGTGTTAAATCATGCAGACACACTTGTACTTTCCTGCTGCCTCTGGTTATGCACCACCTTCTCCTACAAGAAGTAGGAAAATGCATTAGTTAGTGCTCTGCAATATGCTTAGGTGATGAGGCTGCCATAGTTGAATGGCAACCAGTGTGTGTGAGCTGTGAGTTGTGGGTATGAGGCTTGCAGCAATGCTAAGTGTGTGAGTATGAGGTAAAATATATGAATTTTAGAGTTAATCACTGATAGAGATTCTTGGTATTTGGGTGATGGGTGTAGAAAATTGAGAAGTGGATGAGGCTGGTGGTGTCGTTGGCAGAAGATGCCATATGAGAATCAACTCACTCACTTTGAAACTTGTGTGAGATTGTTAAACTTCTTCCTGCACTGTACCCATGTTCTTGGAGGAACACTCTTGGCATTGACCTCCATCACTACTTGCTCCCATTGCCTCAGGAATATATGTTTAGAGAACCTATTGCCCCTCTGCAAATATAGATAATATCTCCTTCCTTCCACCGCTTCCACCAAGACCTCCAGTCTGAAAACATT
Source organism: Heterodontus francisci (assembly GCF_036365525.1). Classification (NCBI taxonomy): domain Eukaryota; kingdom Metazoa; phylum Chordata; class Chondrichthyes; order Heterodontiformes; family Heterodontidae; genus Heterodontus; species Heterodontus francisci. The sequence goes on along the minus strand of NC_090371.1, from coordinate 129,269,405 downwards.
GGTGCTCACCCTCTCGCATCATCAGCCATTGTTCAAAGCACCATGGCCCAGATTGCCTTTTGATAAAAACTCCCACCACTTCTTGCATCCACATGCACTTCTCCTTTAAGAGGTGAAGGCTGCCTTTAAGTGTCACTAGCCACTCACGATATCAGGCCTCTGGTGATGTGTGCAGCCAATGAACATCGTGAGCAGTGCTAGCTGCATGCAAAAGATAGGTAAAAGAGCAAGCAACACAAAATTAAAGTGCTGCCTGCAATACAATAATCACGTGATGCAATCCCTACGTCCATTTTTTTGGAATCAGCAAATTTCTCAGCCACGTATATGCTTTCTTCAAAAACCACCTGGTCTGTAATCATGTTAAAATTCTGTCACATGTTGGACATAAAACTGAACATTTAAAACACAGAAACTATATAGGTAGCATATGGATAGTACTCAGCAATATTACTGGAAAGATTGTCAGTGAACAAGGAAGGTACAAGCTTCTCCTGCTAAACTACAGAGAAGTTTGCAACAAAAAGCATCAATTAAAAACTCAAAAATAAAAGATAATTGAAGGTAGCTAAGACTAGAGTTGGAATAACTTTGTAGACTATTATCTGAACCCTTCAGTGAGTTACAACTTCATAAAGCACTTATATCCATTAAAAATACTTGGACCATTAGTGGGTTTATATTACTCTGTAAAACATTCTTTGTACTTCAGAACAATGAATCAGTTGTTTGGAGTGCAGTGACTCTGATATAGTTTACAGAGAAAAATTTGTCACTTGCACAATCGACAGTGAACTGGGTGAGTAGGAATCGGAAAATGACAAGTTCTGAAACTCACCAGCCCCCCTTCATTTTGTGCACTATGCACACTTTCCATACTGGTCTCTAACCTGCTTGGTTGCTTTCCCTCTATCATGTGAGCTTCAACAGACTTTGCAAATCAATTCAAATGAAGCATTATACTGCCGCCATGAACAGCTGGGACTGCTGCCAATGCTAAAATGGCCAGCAGATTATTGCCTTTTTGGAAACAAACTCTTAAAAATATGCTGAGTTTTTAACTTATTATCTTAATGCAAAGATATTGGCACAACTTAAAGCAGCCTTATTGGTGGATTCCATGCATGACCATGAAGCAGATCATGAAGGTATGGCAGAAAGAATAAACAGAGCCAGAGGTGAACTGGCTGCATTGGCTTCATCAGCATGCAGCTGGGCAACTCCCCATCCATTAAAACTGGGCAGCAGGAGGCTGCCACCAGCAGAGACCAGAGGGAATGGTCCCCAATGCTAGGATAGGTGATCAGGAGGGTGCACAGTCAAGGGAGGAAAGTTTGGGGCAGGGGTGGGACCTGGAGCACTCTTGCCTCTCCTCACCTGAAAGGAAACAAGTTTTATTTTTTTAAAAACTACTCATGCTGGTATTGTTCTGGCCCTTAATCCACTGCCAGACTGCTTTGGAATAGTAGGGAAGGTACCACCGCTCCCCTGCTCAGGCCCCAGGTTAATATTGCAGTCAGGCCTCGTGATGTCACCAAAGCCTCAAAAGCCTCATCTACATATTTAAAGAAAGACAACACCAGCTTGAGGTAGGCTCCTTGCTGCCTGCAATTTAAAATTACAGTTGGCCAGATTGAGGCAGGAAGTTCAGAGGTAAGTTCCACTCTCTATTTTAACTGCCCCCTCCCAGTTTCTCCCAGATGCAGGAGATGGGTTAAAGTTCTCTCTCGAAGTTTCAAGATTGATCTCAGCCAGGGTGGTGGTAGGGATGAGACCATTGACCTCTGTATTGCTGGCCAAGGATGGAAATTCCAGCAGGATTCCTGATCACTATCCAGTATCTCTGCTGAGTGCTTCATTGTGTGGTGAAGACAGGATCGGGCTCAGCTGTGCTGCCCTCATGATCAATTAGACATTGAAGGCTCACATTGCAGAATGGGCAACATGCTGGAACGTGGTGGAACGACATCCCAGTGAGAGTCAGAACACTCAGGACAAAGGTAAACATTGGGGGAATGTCAAAAAGTGAAAAAGAACCTGGATAAACTTTGTTTTTCTGAAGCTAGATCCTGGCTGTAATATTCTGTGGAATCAAAACAGAAAACGATGAAAATACACAGCAATTCAGTTAGTATCTGTAACAAGAAAAGGAAGAGTATAGTTAATTTTATTTGTATGCTACTCTGTAACAGTATACTTTTACCCCATTCATACAGATGATCATAATTTACATTAATTTCTCTTACAAATCCATGGTTGGTAGAGAGTGGAAGGTGGCAATAATTTTAAAGCAAAATCCAGGGTCAATCATTAAAGTAACTTGAGGTCAATGCCATGAATATTTGGATTTAGTGGTTTTAACTTTGATTCTCAACAGACACACTGTAGATGAACTGATCTATTGGGTAAATTTGATTAAATCCTCAGCTTTGGCAAAATAAGGCCATCTGTTTATTGCTAATATTTGCTTTGACAAAATTTAAAAAACGAAAATCTACAAATATCACAGCAGACAACTGTTGTCAATAAAACCAATAATAACATGGCTCTGATGTGATGTCATCAATAGTGTCATCACACCACACCTAGTTACCAAAGCCTGCTCACTGATCATTGGTTTGGGGTGCATGCAACCATTTCATTCCTGACCTTATCACGGCCTTGATATAGACATGAACACAAGAGCTGATTGATGAGAAGAGGTGTGAGCAGCTGCTCTCTACAATCAAGGCAACATTTGACCCCCGTGTCTGGCACTAAGGAGCTCTAATAAAACTGAGGTTAATGGAGGTCAAAGGAAAACCTCTGCATTGGCTGGTGTCATATCTGATGCAAAAGTAGATGGTTGTTTGTGCTGGAGGTCAATAATCTCAGCCTCAGGAAATCACGGCAGGAGTTTTTCAGGGAACATCTCAAATATGGAGCAAACGTGAAATACATAGAAGGAAGGCATTTTTAAAGAGTATCTATATGATGGCAGAAATCTGTACGAATTTTAGGTATTCCGTAGATACTGCCTTTGGTGCAGTTGAGCTGATCACTATTGTAACTCTTACAGTTGTGAGTATGAGCATCATGCAAGTATCTAATTAAATATAAACTTAATCCAGGCGGTGTAATACTAGGATCTCACTGTGATCTGAACGGAATAATGTGGGGTAGATTTTCATTTCCATCCCTCTGGTCTGCCCAACCGTTGTAGAACCCACTTGATTTTTGTTCTGTTGAAATCAATGAAACGAAAATCAGATGGGGTTGTACAATGGGCGAGCAATTGATTCCACAAGATTACTCCATGGGCGGTGAAGATGAAGGTGTATTCTCCTGTGTCTTTTGCACATTCCATAACCTACTGGGTGGCACAGTGGTTAGCACCGCAGCCTCACAGCTCCAGCAACCAGGGTTCGGTTCTGATCATTGGTTTGGGGTGCATGCAACCATTTCCCGACTGAGGCCAATTAAGGGCCTGGGCCAAACAACGTAGCAGCATGGCTTCCAATCCAGCGGAGGGGGGCTCTCACCTGACTTTCCAGCCGGTGGGTAGGGGCTACTGCCTCAACATTAAATTCTAGCCTATGACCTGGGCCGGACTGGAACCAATGTCCTTGGGGGTGCTTTTGCTAACGCTGTTGGGGAGGGTTTAAACTAATGTAGCAGGGGGATGGGAACTAAATGAGGAGGTCAGTGGACAGTAAGGAGGTAGTAACTAAAGCCTGTAAGGAACTAGATAATGAAGTCAGCGTGACTAAGGGAAAGAGTAGGCAGGGAGCAGATGATGAACGCAAAGGGACTGGTGGTCTGAGGTGCATTTGTTTTAATGCAAGAAGTGTAGTAGATAAGGCAGATGAACTTAGGGCTTGGATTAGTACCTGGGAGTATGATGTTATTGCTATTACAGAGACTTGGTTGAGGGAAGGGCATGATTGGCAACTAAATATCCCAGGATATCGATGCTTCAGGCGGGATAGAGAGGGAGGTAAAAGGGGTGGAGGAGTTGCATTACTGGTCAAGGAGGATATCACAGCTGTGCTGAAGGAGGGCACTTTGGAGGACTCGAGCAGTGAGGCAATATGGGCAGAAGTCAGAAATAGGAAGGGTGCGGTAACAATGTTGGGGCTGTACTACAGGCCTCCCAACAGCGAGCGTGAGATAGAGGTACAAATATGTAAACAGATTATGGAAAGATGGTGATAGGAGATTTTAATTTTCCCAACATTGACTGGGATTCACTTAGTGTTAGAGGTCTAGATGGAGCAGAATTTGTAAGGAGCATCCAGGAGGGTTTTCTAGAGCAGTATGTAAATAGTCCAACTCGGGACGGGGCCATACTGGACCTGGTGTTGGGGAATGAGCCCGGCCAGGTGGTTGAAGTTTCAGCAGGGGACTACTTTGGGAATAGTGATCACAATTCCGTAAGTTTTAGAATACTCATGGACAAAGACGAGAGTGGTCCTAAAGGAAGAGTGCTAAATTGGGGGAAGGCCAACTATACCAAAATTTGGCAGGAGCTGGGGAATGTAGATTGGGAGCAGCTGTTTGAAGGTAAATCCACATTTGATATATGGGAGGCTTTTAAAGAGAGGTTGATTAGTGTGCAGGAGAGACATGTTCCTGTGAAAATGAGGGATAGAAATGGCAAGATTAGGGAACCATGGATGACAGGTGAAATTGTGAAACTAGCTGAGGAAAAAGGAAGCATACATAAGGTCTAGGCGGCTGAAGAAAGACGAAGCTTTGGAAGAATATCGGGAATGTAGGACCAATCTGAAACGAGGAATTAAGAGGGCTAAAAGGGGTCATGAAATATCTTTAGCAAATAGGGTTAAGGAAAATCCCAAAGCCTTTTATTCATATATAAGGAGCAAGAGGGTGACTAGAGAAAAGATTGGCCCACTCAAGGACAAAGGAGGAAAATTATGCGTGGAGTCAGAGAAAATGGGTGAGATTCTAAACGAGTACTTTGCATCGGTATTCACCGAGGAGAGGGACATGACGGATGTTGAGTTTAGGGACATATGTTTGATTACTCTAGGTCAAGTTGGCATAAGGAGGGAGGAAGTGTTGGGTATTCTAAAAGGCGTTAAGGTGGACAAGTCCCCAGGTCCGGATGGGATCTATCCCAAGTTACTGAGAGAAGCGAGAGAGGAAATAGCTGGGGCCTTAACAGATATCTTTGCAACATCCTTAAACACGGGTGAGGTCCCGGAGGACTGGAGAATTGCTAATGTTGTCCCCTTGTTTAAGAAGGGTAGCAGGGAAAATCCAGGTAATTATAGACTGGTGAGCCTGACGTCAGTGGTAGGGAAGCTGCTGGAGAAGATACTGAGGGATAGGATCTATTCCCATTTGGAAGAAAATGGGCTTATCAGTGATAGGCAACATGGTTTTGTGCAGGGAAGGTCATGTCTTACCAACTTAATAGAATTCTTTGAGGAAGTGACAAAGTTGATTGATGAGGGAAGGGCTGTAGATGTCATATACATGGACTTCAGTAAGGCGTTTGATAAGGTTCCCCATGGTAGGCTGATGGAGAAAGTGAAGTCGCATGTGGTCCAGGGTGTACTAGCTAGATGGATAAAGAACTGGCTGGGCAACAGGAGACAGAGAGTAGCAGTGGAAGGGAGTTTCTCAAAATGGAGACGTGTGACCAGTGGTGTTCCACAGGGATCCGTGCTGGGACCACTGTTGTTTGTGATATACATAAATGATTTGGAGGAAAGTATAGGTGGTCTGATTAGCACATTTGCAGACGACACTAAGATTGGTGGAGTAGCAGATAGTGAAGGGGACCGCATGACGGTCCCTCAATCAGGGCAAATGCGAGGTGATGCATTTTGGAAGATCCAATTCAAGAGTGAACTATACAATAAATGGAAAAGTCCTGGGGAAAATTGATGTACAGAGAGATTTGGGTGTTCAGGTCCATTGTTCCCTGAAGGTGGCAACGCAGGTCAATAGAGTGGTCAAGAAGGCATACGGCATGCTTTCCTTCATTGGACAGGGTATTGAGTACAAGGGTTGGCAGGTCATGTTACAGTTGTATAAGACTTTGGTTCGGCGACATTTGGAATACTGCGTGCAGTTCTGGTCGCCACATTACCAAAAGGATGTGGATGCTTTGGAGAGGGTGCAGAGGAGATTCACCAGGATGTTGCCTGGTATGGAGGGCGCTAGCTATGAAGAGAGGTTGAGCAGATTAGGATTATTTTCATTAGAAAGACGGAGGTTGAGGGGGGACCTGATTGAGGTGTACAAAATCATGAGAGGTATAGACAGGGTGGATAGCAAGAAGCTTTTTCCCAGAGTGGGGGATTCAATTACCAGGGGTCACGAGTTCAAAGTGAGAGGGGAAAAGTTTAGGGGGGATATGCGTGGAAAGTTCTTTACGCAGAGGGTGGTGGGTGCCTGGAACGCGTTGCCAGCGGAGGTGGTAGACACGGGCATGATAGCGTCTTTTAAGATGTATCTAGACAGATACATGAATGGACAGGAAGCAAAGAGATACAGACCCTTAGAAAATAGGCGACAGGTTTAGATAGTGGATCTGGATCGGCGCAGGCTTGGAGGGCCGAAGGGCCTGTTCCTGTGCTGTAATTTTCTTTGTTCTTTGACTATGGAATTAGTGGACCCAAGTATAAAATTAATAAGCCTCAAGTGAGACATGGAATTTGTCGAAACTACCCATTAACATTTTAATATTTTAAAGTAAATGTGTAACACCTCTGTTTGAAATACCTCTTTCCATTATTTTAGCAAACATGTTCACTTCTTGTCCATTCGTATCCCAGAGGTTTTCCCCTGTAACTCTGCAGGAGCCCCATGGAACTCCGAGGGAAATGGCATATATGACTGAAAATTACCATTTGCACCATTTTCCCTTGGGATTCCACAGGTTTCCTGCTGGCGTTAGGGTGGGAAAGTCACTGTGGAATTTCAGGGCCTTAGAGAGCTTAAGTTCTAAGTACTAGTTTGTCCTGTAGGAGGAATCAGATTTTTAAAGTTAGTTTCGCAGCCTGCTGCCCAGTGGCACATGAAACAATGCCAGAGCCCCATATTGTCATATGGAGAGACCAGACATCAACTCTTCATGACATACGCTGGTCATACTAATGCAACATTTTGAGTAGATTTGGGTAAAGCCCCATACTGTGTCTAGAACATATGAAAAATGCTCTGAGCTCTCAATGCCTATTTGAAACAGGTATTTTCATGAAGGCCTGAACTGAAATGTTTTCAGCAATTTCTTAAAATATACTTTGGAAATAGTTTCCTGCCATTTCCTGCAATTTGTTTCTTTGTCAGTAATGCAGATTTGGGCAGTTGCTGGTGAACGTGTTCATTCCATGCTGAGGTAGAACAGAACTTATACCTGCAGATACCAATTACTTAATGCTGCTCTCCATTGTCAGCATCTTTGTCCTAGGAGGCTTGATACTATGTGGTGTTCATGGTTATTCCTCTGGCATCTACTCCGGCTTTGCAGGTTTTGGAGGAGGATCAGAGGAAACATGCCAGACAACTATATTGACATCTTCAGGGTTTAATAATAATCAGCCCTTCCAGGGCCAAACATTCACAGCAGAAAGGATTTCATAAGACCTACAGAGACATTGATTTTCCACAGAAGCTGTTACAAAACTAAGCACAATACTGCAACTAGCTTAGCAAACCACTTTGATGTAGGGATGGCCCTGTCAGTGGCTGTCAAGGTAACTGTTGCCTTCAAGTGTGACTCCATTGTCTTGGCAAGCAGCAGTAGGCAATGTAAGCCACATCTCCAAGCCTGCAGTGCACAATTGGATCAAACAGGTTGCAGATTACTTGTTTGCACAGGCTACTCATTTAATCTATTTCCCCATGGAAAACACACAGCAGCACAACTTCACTGTGCAAAGACAGCAGTAACCAGTGCACCAATATGACCCAGATCAAGAGCCAGAAGACATATCTGGCTTGACTGTTACCAGCTACTGTGTAAAAGCAGGCTTTAATAGATTACACTTTCATGAAAGTGTCCAAAAAATTCAATACACTACAGCCATCTCCACATGTTGCCCATCCTAAACCATCACTAGCATTGCATTCAACCTTGAATTAATAGCATTTCTCCCCATGCTTTCTATTCTGCCTCATTTCAAACAAAGCTTCGACATATTAAGTTCCAGTATGTCTGCCACATTTTCTTTCCCCAGCTTTATGGTGGAGGTGTGCTCTTACTTTCCCCTAGTGTTTTCTTCCTTCATAACATGTCTTCTACTTCCTAACCATGTGCTCCTGCAAGCAGTTTCCCAGTGGGAGGAGGAGTTGAAGTGACTAGCTGCTGCATGCTACTCCATGTCTTTAGAGAATAAGTAGGTCTACTACCTTCATGCACTGGGTCAGTGACTACTGGTACCATGAGTATTGAGACTATAGACACCTCCGTCTGTACATTATATTAATTTGAGCAGGGCAACTAGATGCTATTCACTGAGAGACAGCTCCATCATCCATGGCAGCTCCTGCCCTTCCCCCTGCTGCTGGGCACTCTCTCAGCATGACCAAAGACTTGTGTGGCAACAAGCTGCTGAACGTTGTTAATGAGATTGTTCAAGCTCTGTGTTAGCTGCTTGTCCAGCAAGGTGGATCCAAACAAAACTGGCTGCTGAAGATCATAATATCATAGAATCTATAGCACTGGAGGAGGCAATTCGGCCCATTGTGCCTCTGCTGGCTCTTTGAAAGTGCTATCAAATTAGTTCCACAGCCCCCTGCTCTTTCCCTGTAGCCCTGTAATTTTCTCCACTTGAAGTATTTATCCATTTCCTTTTGAAAGTTTCCATTGAACCTGCTTCCACAACCCCTTCAGGCAGTGCATTCCAGATTGCAACAACTCACTGTGCAAAAAAAAACTCTTCTCACTGCTGGCTTTTTTGCCAATTACCTTAAATCTGCATCCTCTAGTTACAGACTCGCTGGCTAGTTGCAACAGCTTCTCGTTATTTATTCAGAAGAATATAAGAAACAGGAGCAGGCGTTGGATGGTCGGCCCCTTGAGTCTGCTCTGCCATTCAATAAGATCATGGCTAATCTGATCCTCAGCCTCAATTCCACTTTCCTTCCTGTCCCGCACCGCACCCTCCCCCCACCCCCCGCCTCTATAACCCTGGACTCCCTCGTAGATCAAAAATCTGTCTAACTCAGTCTTGAATATATTCAATGCCCCAGTCTCCACTGCCAACTGGGATTGAAATTTCCAAAGATTAATGACCCTCTGAGAGAAGAAATACCTCCTCATCTCTGTCTTAAAAGGGAGACCCTTTTTCTGAAACTTTGCCCCAAGTTCTAGATTCCCCATGAGGGGAACCACCCTCTCAGCATCTACCCTGTCAAGCCCCCTCAGAATCTTATATGTTTCAAAATCCTTCATGATTTTAAACAAACTGGAACTAAAGGTCTCCACAGCACCAATGAAAGCATTCCTGAAAGAAATAAATCTTGGAGCTTCCAATGTCAGCCAATGGATGCTCCTCTGTTGTATCCTTAAATTATTACACTCACCATGGTGGTCTGCAGCTAATTCAGGGGGCCATGCAACACTGCACAGATGCCAATTCTGACTTCATACTCTACAGGCTTCTTGGCACACTTCTGAAATGTTGAACTACCAAGTTACATTCATAACCAGGTCAAATGAGGTCTAAAACCCTGGGCTCATCAGCTATGGGAATCCTTCAGCTTCCCTTCTGGTACCTCCTGTTTCACTTACAGTTGTCCCTCCTCACTTGTGATTTGAGCTTCGTTAAGTGCTCTTGCCTGAAAGGCACGAACTGATATTCCTCCCAGATCTTCCATCCTGCCACCCCCGCACCCCAAGTGGATAGCCAAAAAGGTACATGTATGCTTTCACTCCATGATGGCACACCAAGTTTACAGCTAAAAGCAATGAAGATGCTGTGCAACACAACACGTTAAGAGGAACGGTGGCATTCTGGTAATGCTACGAGACTAGTAATCCATAGGCCTAACTAATGCTTCTCACCACAGCAGCTAGTGAAATTTAAATCCAATTAAGTAAAAAATCTGGAATTATAAAACGCTAGTCTCAGTAATTCTTTTGGGCCTCCTTATCTCGAGAGACAATGGATACGCGCCTGGAGGTGGTCAGTGGTTTGTGAAGCAGCGCCTGGAGTGGCTATAAAGGCCAATTCTGGAGTGACAGGCTCTTCCACAGGTGCTGCAGAGAAATGTGTTTGTCGGGGCTGTTGCACAGTTGGCTCTCCCCTTGCGCCTCTGTCTTTTTTCCTGCCAACTACTAAGTCTCTTCGACTCGCCACAATTTAGCCCTGTCTTTATGGCTGCCCGCCAGCTCTGGCGAATGCTGGCAACTGACTCCCACGACTTGTGATCAATGTCACACGATTTCATGTCGCGTTTGCAGACGTCTTTATAGCGGAGACATGGACGGCCGGTGGGTCTGATACCAGTGGCGAGCTCGCTGGACAATATGTCTTTGGGGATCCTGCCATCTTCCATGCGGCTCACATGGCCAAGCCATCTCAAGCGCCGCTGACTCAGTAGTGTGTATAAGCTGGAGGTGTTGGCCGCTTCAAGGACTTCTGTGTTGGAGATATAGTCCTGCCACCTGATGCCAAGTATTCTCCGAAGGCAGCGAAGATGGAATGAATTGCTCTTGGCTGACGTACGTTGTCCAGGCCTCGCTGCCATAGAGCAAGGTACTGAGGACACAGGCCTGATACACTCGGACTTTTGTGTTCCGTGTCAGTGCGCCATTTTCCCACACTCTCTTGGCCAGTCTGGACATAGCAGTGGAAGCCTTACCCATGCGCTTGTTGATTTCTGCATCTAGAGACAGGTTACTGGTGATAGTTGAGCCTAGGTAGGTGAACTCTTGAACCACTTCCAGAGCGTGGTCGCCAATATTGATGGATGGAGCATTTCTGATGTCCTGCCCCATGATGTTCGTTTTCTTGAGGCTGATGGTTAGGCCAAATTCATTGCAGGCAGCCGCAAACCTGTCGATGAGACTCTGCAGGCACTCTTCAGTGTGAGATGTTAAAGCAGCATCGTCAGCAAAGAGGAGTTCTCTGATGAGGACTTTCCGTACTTTGGACTTCGCTCTTAGACGGGCAAGGTTGAACAACATGCCCCCTGATCTTGTGTGGAGGAAAATTCCTTCTTCAGAGGATTTGAACGCATGTGAAAGCAGCAGGGAGAAGAAAATCCCAAAAAGTGTGGGTGCGAGAACACAGCCCTGTTTCACACCACTCAGGATAGGAAAGGGCTCTGATGAGGAGCCACCATGTTGAATTGTGCCTTTCATATTGTCATGGAATGAGGTGATGATACTTAGTAGCTTTGGTGGACATCCGATCTTTTCTAGTAGTCTGAAGAGACCACGTCTGCTGACGAGGTCAAAGGCTTTGGTGAGATCAATGAAAGCAATGTAGAGGGGCATCTGTTGTTCACGGCATTTCTCCTGTATCTGACGAAGGGAGAACAGCATGTCAATGGTCGATCTCTCTGCACGAAAACCACACTGTGCCTCAGGGTAGACGCGCTCGGCCAGCTTCTGGAGCCTGTTTAGAGCGACTCGAGCAAAGACTTTCCCCACTATGCTGAGCAGGGAGATTCCACGGTAGTTGTTGCAGTCACCGCGGTCACCTTTGTTTTTATAGAGGGTGATGATATTGGCATCGCGCATGTCCTGGGGTACTGCTCCCTCGTCCCAGCACAGGCATAGCAGTTCATGTAGTGCTGAGAGTATAGCAGGCTTGGCACTCTTGATTATTTCTGGGGTAATGCTGTCCTTCCCAGGGGCTTTTCCGCTGGCTAGAGAATCAATGGCATCACTGAGTTCCGATTTGGTTGGCTGTATGTCCAGCTCATCCATGACTGGTAGAGGCTGGGCTGCATTGAGGGCAGTCTCAGTGACAGCATTCTCCCTGGAGTACAGTTCTAGGTAGTGCTCAACCCAGCGGTCCATTTGTTTGCGTTGGTCAGTGATTATGTCCCCCGATTTAGATTTGAGGGGGGCGATCTTCTTGATGGTTGGCCCAAGAGCTCTCTTCATGCCATCATACATTCCTCTGATGTTTCCGGTGTCTGAGGCCAGCTGAATATGACTGCATAGGTGTTGCCAGTAGTCGTTTGCGCAACACCTAGCTGTTCTTTGTGCAGTACTTCTGGCTGCTTTAAGTGCTGCGGATGTTAAATCGCTGGGGGCTTTCTTGTAGTTCAACAGTGCAATGCGCTTAGCGGCTATGACAGGTTCCAGCTCTTCATTATGAGATTGAAACCAGTCTGCATTTCTCTTCGCACTTTTGCCGTAGGTGGTCAAAGCTGACTCATAGGTGGCGTCTCTGATGTGGGCCCACTTGGTCTCAGCATCCCCTGTGGGAGTGTTTTGAAGGGCTGTTACAAGTGAATTTAGAAATTTTTGTAACAGCTGTGGGTGAGAAATTCTGCTCGTGTTGATGCGCGGGTGGCCCTTCTGCTTGGAATGATGCAACTTCTTTGGTCTGAGTCTAACCTTGCTGCACACCAGGGAGTGGTCGGTGTCGCAGTCCGCACTGTGGAAGCTGCGTGTGATTTGAACACTGTTTAAGGCGGCTCGCCTTGTGACAATGAGGTCTAGCTGGTGCCAACGACGCGATCTTGGGTGCCTCCATGAAACCTGGTGACAGGGTTTAGTGTGAAAGAACGAGTTGGTGATGCAGAGGTTATGATAGGTACACAACTCAAGCAGTCTCTGCCCGTTCTCATTCATCCTTCCAACGCCATAGCACCCAAGGCAGGAGGGCCATGAGTCATGGTCGGCCCCAACCCTGGCATTAAAGTCCCCCAGCAGGAATAGGTGTTCGGTGTTGGGGATGCTGCTAATGATGTTATGGAGTTGTTCATAGAACTGGTCTTTAGCTTCAGGTGGGGAGCAGAGTGTTGGAGCATAGATGCTGAGTAGGTGTACTGGACCAGAGGTGGTGAGCAGTCGGATGGACAGTATGCGTTCCGAGCCATTTGAGGGAGGCTCTATCATGCTGAGCCAGGAGTTTCTGATGGCGAAGCCCACTCCATGCTGTCTTGGTTCTTCAGGATCCCTGCCCTGCCAGAAGAAGGTGTAGTCTTGCTCTGCTAGAGAGCCACTCGCGGGGAGGCGAGTCTCCTGAAGTGCTGCAATGTCCACATTGAATTATAAAACGCTAGTCTCAGTAATAGTGACCGTGAAACTACTGGATTGTCGTAAAAAAAACCCTCATCTGGTTCACCAATGCCCTTTAGAGAAGGAAACCTGCTGTCCTTACCTGGTCAGGCCTACAGGTGATACCAGATCCACAGCAACTTGGTTGACTCTTGACTGCTGTCTGAAATGGCCTAGCAAGCCAGTCAGTTGTATCAAACTGCTACAGAAAAATTGAAAATGAATAAAATCAGAAGGACCACGTGGCATTGTCCCAGCACCGGAAACAACAAAGGCACACCCTGCCCAATCAACCCCTGCAAAGTCCTTCTCACTAACATCTGGAGGCTTGTGCTAAAATTGGGAGAGCTGTTCCACAGACTAGTCAAGTAACAGCCTGACATAGTCATTCCCACTGAATCATACCTTACAGACAATGTCCCAGACACCACCATCACCATCCCCGGGTATGTCCTGTCCCACCAGCAGAACAGACCCACCAGAGGTGGCGTCACAGTGGTATACAGTCGGGAGGGAGTTGCCCTGGGAGTCCTCAACATCGACTCCAGACCCCATGAAGTCTCATGGCGTCAGGTCAAACATGGGCAGCATTCCTCCTGCTGATTACCACCTACTGCCCCACCTCAGCTGATGAATCAGTACTCCTCCATGTTGAACACCACTTTGGAAGTGGTAGCAAGGGCACAGAATATACTCTGAGTGGGGGACTTCAATGTCTATCACCAAGAGTGTCTCGGTAACACCACTACTGACCGAGTATGCTGAGTCCTGATGGTCAAATCTGCCAGATTGTCCTGTGGCAGATGGTGAGGGAACCAACAAGAGGGAAAAACATGCTTGACCTCACCCTCACCAATCTTCCTGTCACGGATGCATCTGTCCATGACAGTGACCACTGCACAGTCCTTGTGGAGATGAAGTATCCTCTTCACACTGAGGATAGTCTCCCACGTGCTGTGTGGCACTACCACCGTGCTAAGTGGAACAGATTCAGAACAGACCTAGCCACTCAAAACTGGTCATCCATGAAGCGCTGTGGGCCATCAGCAGCAGTAGAATTGTATTCAACTACAATCTGTAAACTCATGGCCCAGCATATCCCCCACTCTACCATTACCATCAAGCTGGGGGATCAACCCTGGTTCAATGAAGAGTGCAGGAGTGCATGCCAGGAGCAGCACCAGGCATAGATAAAAATGAGATGCCAAACTGATGAAGCTACAACATAGGATTACATGCAAGCTAAAGAGCTGAAAGAGCATGCAGTAGATAAAGCTAAGTGATCCCATAACCCCAATGGATCAGATCTAAGCTCTGCAGTCCTGCCACATCCAGTCGTGAATGATGGTGGACAATTAAACAACCAACTGGAGGAGGAGGCTCAACAAACATCCACTTCCTCAATGAGGGGGAGCCCAGCACATCAGTGAAAAAGACAAGGCTGAAGCATTTGCAACCGTCTTCAGCCAGAAATGCCAAATGGATGATCTATCTCGGCCTCCTCCTGAGGTTCCCAGCATCCCAGATCCAATCTTCAGCCAATTCGATTCACTCCACATGATATCAAGAAATGACTGAAAGCATTGGATACAGCAAAGAATATGGGCCCTAACAACATTCCGACTGTATTACTGAAGACTTGTACTCCAGAAATAGCCACACCCTAGCAAGTTGTTCCAGTACAGCTCCAACACTGGCATCTACCCGATAATGTGGAACATTGCCCATGTATGTCCTATCCACAAAACACAGGACAAATCCAATCCAGCAAATTATCACACCATCAGTTTAACGTAAATCATCAGGAAAGTTATGTCAGGTGACGTTGACAATTCTATCATGTGGCACTTGCTCAGCAGTAACCTGCTCATCAAAACTCAGTTTGGATTCTGCCAGGGACACTCCGCTCCAGACCTCATTCCAGTCTTAGTCCAAACATGCACAAAAGAGCAGAATTCCAGAGGTGAGCTGAGAGTGACTGCCCTTGACATCAAGACAGCATTTGACCGAGTATGGCAACAAGGAGCCCGAGCAAAATTGGAGTCAATGTGAATCGGGGGAAAACTCTCTGCTGGTTGGAGTCAGACATAGCAAAAAGGAAGATATTTCTGGTTGTTGGAGGCCAATCATGTCAGTCCCAGGACATCGCTGCAGGAATTCCTCAGGGCAGTGTCCTAGGCCCAACCATCTTCAGCTGCTTCATCAATGACCTTCACTCCCTCATAAGGTCAGAAATGGGGATGTTCGCTGATGATTGTACAATGTTCAGTACCATTCGTGACTCTTCAGATACTGAAGCAGTCCGTGCCCCCATGCAGCAAGACCTGGACAGCATTCAGGCTTGGGATGATATATAGCAAGTAACATTCGTGCCACATAAGTGCCAGGTAATGACGATCTCAAACAAGAGAGAATCTAACCATCTCCCCTTGACATTCAACGGCACTACCTTTGCTGAATCACCCACCATCAAGATCCTGGGGTTACTATTGACCAGAAACTTAACAGTATGAGCCATATAAATACTGTGGTTACAAGAGCAGGTCAGAGGCTTGGAATTCTGTGGCTAGTAATATACCTCCACACTCCCCTAAGCCTGTCCACCATCTACAAGGCACAAGTCAGCAGTATGATGTAATACTCTCCACTTGTCTGGATGAGTACAGCTCCCACAACACTCAAGAAGCTTGACACCATCCAGGACAAAGTGGCCCACTTGATCAGCACCCCATCCATCACCTTAAGTATTCACTCCCTCCACCATCGACACACAGTGGCAGCAGTGTTTACCATATACATGATGCACTGCAGCAACTCACCAAGGCTCCTTTGACAGCATATTCCAAACCCACGAGCTCTACCACCTAGAAGTACAAGGATAGCAGATGCATGGGAACACCACCACCTGCAAGTTCTCCTCCAAGCCATATACCATCCTGACTTAGAATTATGTTGCTGTTCCTTCAAGAAGGCGGCTCACTACCACCTTCTCAAGGGCAATTAGGGATGAGTAACAAATGTTGACCTTGCCAGTGACGCTAACATCCTGTGAAAGCATAAGAAAAAGTAGGCACATGTTTGCACTATTACCATAGTTACCTTGTATGGATCAAAAAATGGCTCCCTTGCGTGCCCTAAGGTCAGCCACAGATAAAGCTCCATTTACATACTCTCATCTCCATTGATATTGCTGTAGGAGTGCCCTTGCCCCTCTCCTTTGAAAAGCGCCACTTGTCATTGCAGTACCTTGTAATGCATGATTGCCAAATGGGGCCATAACCACATCCTCCCCCAACCTCCACCCCACTATCGCCCCCCCACCCATTTCTTGAAACACTGCAGAAGCACAATTTTGTGCAAGCAGAAACCCTTGTAAGAGTTAATGGGCCAGATATCCTA
Organism: Heterodontus francisci; assembly: GCF_036365525.1. NCBI lineage: Eukaryota > Metazoa > Chordata > Chondrichthyes > Heterodontiformes > Heterodontidae > Heterodontus > Heterodontus francisci. The sequence continues at coordinate 129,252,808 of NC_090371.1, read as the reverse complement.
CCTCCAACACTAAGTAATCTCCAGTATGCCACACACTAACTGCTGGGTGTGCCACTAAACTATTTATTGTTCAGCATGCTCAGCTTATTGCCCTGCATCTGTATGCCGTCATCCAAGAGCTTACTGGGGCAGGATATTCAAGAGGGGAAGAAGGGGTGTAGTTAAATCCATGTTTCCCCAAATGTTTATTCTTATTTATTTATTTTATTTAGAGATACAGCACTGAAACAGGCCCATCGAGTCTGTGCCGACCATCAACCACCCATTTATACTAATCCTACACTAATCCCATATTCCTACCATATCCCCACCTGTCCCTATATTCCCCTACCACCTACCTATACTAGGGGCAATTTATAATTGCCAATTTACCTATCAACCTGCAAGTCTTTGGTGGTGGGAGGAAACCGGAGCACCCAGCAAAAACCCACGCAGACACAGGGAGAACTTGCAAACTCCACACAGGCAGTACCCAGAATTGAATCCGGGTCGCTGGAGCTGTGAGGCTGCAGTGCTAACCACTGCACCACTGTGCCGCGTTGTGGAGTTTCTCTGTGTCCACCTTTCCAAACCCTTTCATAACCTTAAAGACCTCTATCAGGTTATGCATCAGTCTTTTCTTTTCTGGTTAAAAGAGCCCCAGCCTGTTCAATCTTTTCTGTTAGGTATAATTGCTCAGTTCTGGTATCATTTTAATAAATCTTTTTGAACCTTTTCCAATGCCTCTCAATACTTTTTATGATACAGAGACCAGAATTATTCACAGTACTCCAAGAGTAGTCTAACATGTTTCTATACAAGTTTAACATAATTTTTCTGCTTTTCAATTCTATGCAACTAGAAATGAATCCCAATTTGTTGAATGCTTTGTTTGCTTTCTTTATGGCTTTATTAACCTGCATTGCTACTCTTGGTGCTCTGTATATCTGTAGACCCAGATGCATCTGTTCCTGTACTTCATTTGGACACTTACTTTCCAAGGTGTATGTGGCCTCCTTAATCTTCCTACCAAAATATACTACCTCACACTTAGCTATACTGAAGCTCATTTACAATTACACACCCATTCTGCAAGTTCATTAAGGTCTTCCTGTATTTTCTCACAGTTCTCCTCTGTATTAACTACACTACCCAATTTGATGCCTTCCGCAAAATTTGAAATTGTACTTCTGAATAGCAAGTCCAAATGGTTCATGTGAGTGATGAACAACAGTGGTCCCACCACGATCCTTGTGGAACACCGCTACCTAATATTTGCCAATCTGAGTAACAGATATAAATACTTAAATGAGCCATCTGCTTCCTGGGAGCTGGTTGGTTGCCCAGGGCCCCTACACCCCACCATCCCTCCTCTGTTTATCCCAGAATTAAGTGGGTTGGGTTCAGATTCAAAGTTTTTAAAATTTTTACATCTCACCCAAACCAAACACGTGTTTTTGAGGGTAAAAATTTCCTCACTGTGTCAGAACTGCAATATGTCTCACAGAAGTACTGGAATCATTTCAGACTTAGGCAATAAGATCTATCTAATATAGAACATGCCCTGAATTTCCACAGACTTTCTGTTGCTGTGGCTTCGTAACTTTGAAGGAACTGTGGTGGATTGGTTTCTTCTCAGTAAGTATTACAAAAGTGTGCTGATGACGAATTTAGATTAATTGACTACAAAATATGTTTCAGTTTTATTCCAATCTTCTAAGACTAATTCTTCCTTTCCTGCACCCTTCTTACAGTGGCTATGTATTATATAGTGACATGAACTTCAGCCATGATATTTCTGATGTTCATGCCAGTTCTCAGTAAAATGATAGAATCTTTTTGGGTGAAATTTTCCAAACTTAGTCCCTGGCCAAACAGCAGGACCAGTAATGGGTCAAGAACCTGAATGGTGAAGGAGTTGCTTTGCTGAGGCTCTTTAACTGAGCCCCGGTATTTGCATCCCACCTCCGGGTTGCCCGACCAATTCGAGAGGCAGGTGGGATGGCACATCAATTCTGTCAAAGGAAGGATTTCTAATTAAAGGGACCCCAGTTCGGGTTACAATGGCTCACCAGCACTTGGGTTTTTGAGGCTGCAGTAACCACAGGAATGGAGACCTAGGAAGGCTGCTCCCAAGTTTCTCACTCTTAATTGAAAGTCCGGCTGTAGCATCTAAGGGACTGTAGTGAGGTGAGCTCCCCCAAGGACAGGAGGAAGAGGGCAACCTCTCTAACCAAGCAGGCATGGATGGAAATGGCTGAGGAAGTCAGCAGCAGGACTGTGGTCCCTCCAACTTGGAGACCTTGCAGAAAGAGGATCCAGGACTTCAGGAGGGTGGGAAAAGTAAGTGGCATAACACTTTAAAGTGCCAAGACCCTCACCCTGACTGTACCAGTATTCTTCTGCACAGCACTCTGCAGAACAACACACCTTGCAGCTCCACTAATCCCTCTCCCCATGGGGGTTGTATTAGCTGGGACTTTAGACTGATACAAACACAGTCAAAAAGATGACATGGACGTTGAACACAGAGGTTTATTGGGAGGCTTCGTCTTGCTTCCACTTACACATGCTACTGACTGAGTAATATGGCTGCAACATGTGATATTACATAATTTCCTGTGATGATATACATATTTGCATAAACATATATTCAAATTATTACACTTATTCTATCAAACATATTATCTTAACATACTAACCAAGGTTCTATCACAACATCCCCCTTGCCTTAAGTAAAAGAAAATCCCTATAGTTCAACACTAATATTTATATGGATAGGTATCCCTTGTGGAATAGAAAAAATGGCAACGATAAACACTATTTACATGGAACATTCAACTGTATCATGAACACTTGGAATGTTTCTCCTCAAGGTATTGTCTATGTTTGGAAATGTGCTGGTTCCTGTCTCACTCGACCAGACCTTGTAACAACTACACGAGGGTGAGATTCTGAGTTGTCTGTTCTTTCATCCTGAAGATTGTGTTTGGACTAATTGTCCTCAGTTGTCAGTGTGCTCGGTGCATTCCTTGTTGCCTCTTCATCAGAAAAATGAACACGCATGCACCTAGGTGATGCTGGTTGGTTACCCTGTTTGTGGGTGGCAGAGAGTTCCCTGAACTGAAACCGATTCCTTCTGAGCATCGCACAATTTGGTGTCATCAGCTCATAAGATCGCGGTTCTTTGCATACCCTGGACACTTGTGCTGGAATCCACATCTGTTCTTGTGAGTGCAGGACCATCACTTTCTAGCCAATGTGAAGTGGTGGTACGTCCTCACCTGCACATACATCATGCATACCTTTCATCCTGTCTTGTGTCTGATGTAGCTGCTCTGTAATTATGGACAACTTAGTGAGGTGATAGCTTGGTAAAGTGGTTCTCACTGGTCGACCGAACAGAATCTACGCTGGTGATGGCAATCAAGAGTTTAACAGAGTTGTGCGAAGATGTAGCAATGCAACCTGGATGTCTTGTCCAGTTTCCATGCACTTTCTGATCAGCGTCCTGACTGTGCGTTCAGCCATTCCATTAAAACAAGAATACCGAGGTGATGGCATTATATTGTTGATAGCCCATTTTTTCACACATATCCTGAAATAGTTTCCCACTGTTTTGTGGACCGTTTTCCGATACCACTTCCATCGGGATACTGAAGAGACTGAAGATGGCACTAACAGTGCTGGGCACAGCTGCACTCGGCGTGTCCCGAGGTTTTGAAATAATTGGGAATTTGGAGTAATAGTTGGCCACTAGTAGATAGTCTTCCTTGCCCACTGTGAATATGTCTGTTGCTAGCTTGGTCCACGATGACTATGAGATGTCATGTGGTTGGAGCGGCTCTTTGTGCAGACTGGCTTGGTGCTCCCGACATGCATCACAAGCCCTCACTATCTGGTCAATGTCTTTGCTACTGCCAGGTCAGAACCCTGATTCACAAGCAAGTCATCTCATCTTCTCTATTCCCATGTGGCCCTGGTGGAGCCAACCAAGTATTTTTTTTTTTAATTCATTCATGGAATGTTGGCGTCGCTGCCAGGCCAGCATTTATTGCCCATTCCTAATTGCCCTAACTGAGTCTGTTGCTTGGCCATTTCAGAGGGCATGTAAGAGTCAACCACATTGCTGTGGGTCTGGAGTCACATTGTAGGCCAGACCAGGTAAGGACAGCAGATTTCCTTCCCTAAAGGACATTAGTGAACCAGATGGGTTTTTACAACAATCGACAATGGTTTCACGACCATCATTAGACTAGCTTTTTAATTCCAGATTTATTAATTGAATTTAAATTCCACCTTCTGCTGTGGTGGGATTTGAACCCATGTCCCCAGAGTAATACCCTAGGTCTCTGGGTTACTAGTCCAGTGACAATACCATTACGCCACCGCCTCCCCATTAGTATGTCAGACCGAAGTGACACTGGAAGTAGGACTTAGCGTCCTTTGAAGAGCACTCCATTTGAAATACCCATCTTGTCCCAAAATGGCCAATATGTTCTCAGATACATGGGGATCTCTCGGATTGTTTCAGGGCATCCACCTATAATGATCTGCCACAGGGTTCTGAGTACAAGATCTTGAGAAGTCTCTCTCCAGAGCTCCTCTCGCTTGTGATGAATAAAGCACATCAGGTCAATGTTGTAGACACCCTCTAGTCTTGAACACACTTCGTCAACCTGGAGGTCGAGTGATTAGTCTCATGCCTTTCCAGGGTTAGGCAGTTTGCTTAGAGTGTCTGATAGGATCATCTGCCTATCGGGTTTGTATCTGACATCACAGTTATAACTTTGAATCTTAATGGATAATCTCTAGAGTTGAGGCTGTACACTAGTAAATGGTTTTCTCCAGATCATCGCCAAGTGTTTGTGGCCTGTCTCAAGTGTGATCTCCTTCCCGAATAATTATGTGTGGAACTAGGTGATCCCAAAGACAAGCGCAAGGGTTTCTCATTCGATGTTAGAGTAATTCACCTATGTGGGCGATAGGCTTTTATTTCCAAATGCAACAGTTTTGCCATCCCAATGAAGGCATGCACCAAGACCTTTCTGTGGTGCCTCTACTTCCAACGTTGTCGCTTTCTGTGGATCATGTCATGCAGGGCCCCACCTACCAAAAATGAGGCATATTAATTTTGCCACATGAACATTGATTTCAAACTGTTACTGGAGTAAAGAAATAACTTTCTTTTAAAATGAAACACCAAACCCTTGACTGGAAAGACATTTGCATATTTACAGACAATGCTTAAAAGGGACTAAAAGGCTATTCCCTAACACATTCAATCCACAATGGACTTTTGATTACCAGGTGGAGGAGCTAGCATTCCAGGTTGACTGCTAAGATGGCCAAATACACAAATGGACATGGTCACACCAGCTAGTCACCTGACTAACCTGCTGGGCCACCTGAGTTTTTTGAATATGAACTTGCCACAGAGTTTTGAACTGGCAGAAAGCTGTTTGCTCCTGGACTGAAAAAACCTCTTGTGGCTGGCTCATCGTAGCCTCTCCTGTCTGCTCTCATCTCTTTCTCACCAGCTTTGGAATCCATTGAAGACACATGAAGTCCAAGAGAGAAAAGTCTCCTACAATGAACAAAGTTTAAGAAAAATACTGAGCCCCAACGAAAAGCAAGATCTACCTACAAAAGGGCTCTCCAGCAAGCTTGAAGCACAGTAACAAAAAAACCCTCCTCAGAGATTGCCTCAAACTTTTCCACTTTATCTTTTCTTCTGCTCTTTTCTGTCTCTATTTGCATGCGTGTATTGCATATACATGCTAGCGTGGGGCGCGCGTGTATCCATAGGCATTAACCGAATTAGAGTTTGTAGTTTAAGTTTAATAAAATTTCACCTTTCTTCTTTAAACCTAAGAAAGCCTGTTTGTGCTCATTTCTTTGCCTTATAATTGGAAAGCAGTGAACAAGGATTCACCAAGGGGGAGCTCAAAACAGTGTTTAAAAAATTAAACCCCTGTTACAGTAAGACCAGGGGAAGGCTGAAAGGGAACCCAAGACACCTTTCACACCTGGTAATAACAATCATAATATTGAAGACATGACTCGGCTGATAGCACTTGTTTCAATGCATTGAGGGCGCATTGATGGTCGTCCTGCCATAGGAACGGTTCATCTTTCTTCATTAATTCTCTCAATGGAGAAACTCAGAATGTACCCTGCTAGTAATTTGAACAAACCTAGGTATCTTTGTCCTTGTCCTGCGGTGTTGGCATTGATTGGATGTCTTCAATTTTCCTGGATTTCGGGGGGATAGCTGTGCTAGAATAAATGGAGTTGAAAAAAATTAATGTGATCTACCTTAATGTTGAACTTTTGACTGTTGAACACCAAACATTCATGCCTGGCAGCCTCCATGAACAAGTGTATGTTTCTGTCATGCTCTTCTTTTGTGCATCCTACCACGGCGATTTCGTCTGTGATGCACACACAGCCTGGGACTCGTTCTGTTATTCAGTCCATATCATGCTGAAAAATGCCTTGGCCGACCAATAGCCCGAAAGGTAGAGGGAGGAAACTGTACCTCCCAAAAGGTGTTCTGAATGAGCTATTGTGACTCTTTCAACAGATGTACGAACCAATATCCATTCTTGGCGTCTAGGTTAGAGAAGTGTTTCGCTACTGCGAATGTTGAGTTAAGTTCTTCTAGTGTTGTTACCTTGTGTGGACATCTCTTCAAGGCTTGTTTAGCTTCCTTGGGTCCAAACATAACTAAATGGAACTGTCCTTTTTGACCATGGTGGTCATGGAACTGCATCAGTCTATATAGTGCTGCATTTGGCGGATGATGCCTTGTCTTTCCATGCCATCCAGTTTGATCCTCAGCATCTCCCGAATATGTACGCTGCACTTACGCGGTGGGGCGATAGATGGTATTGCAACTTCTCTGAGGTGGAGGACTGACTGCGTTATCATGTATGTTACCAACCATGTTAAAACAGTTCAGGTACAACCTCTGGTGGTCTTGAATTGATTCGATAGGTGTGTATACGCTTTGATTGCTGTGGTTTTTTGACTGGGTCAGACCATGGATGGCGACCATGTTGAGCTCGTTGCATGCCGGCAGTCCTGCTACTGTGGATCCTAACACATCCACTACGTAAAATGTCTGCCCTGACCAGATTGAAACTTTGTAGCCAGGTTTAGGGAACCTTGGCACCTCATTGTCGATCCATTGTAAGCCGTGAGATTTATACTAGTAGGCTTGACCACTGATATCCATATCTCGTGGTACATATCATTAAGAGTGCGGAAAGGTAGAGTGTTGGCACTTGCGTGTGTGTCAACCTTCATCTGCAGTCATAGTCTCCCAGTTTTATTTGGGGAAATGATCTGCAGTGTTGCGAAAGCTTCCGTTTCTGTTACGGAATTAACTTGTTCCGCAAGGGTGATCGGGTGATACAGCTGCTCATCAGTAGTATCTTCACCTTGATCCACCTTATCCAGTTGGGTTGGGCGTCTGCCTATTTCATGCCGAGAACTATCTCGCCTGACTTCACCTCTGGTTGGCATGCTTCTGCAGTCAGATTGCTGCCCACTCCCTATGTTCCTGCTGCTGGACCTTCTGTGGAGCTTGGTCCAGTGCCCTCTAAGCCCACAGGACTTGCACATGTCTGTGTTTGCCAGGCATGTATGTAGTTTGTGGGACAGCCCGCAGTTACTGTACATCTTGTTTTGCTCGCGTGCTCTGGATATTGCACCGACAAACATTTCAGATCCTAAAGCTTGCAAATACTGTCTTCCAGCCACAACGGCCAAGTATCTGTGTCCATCCTGTAAAATGCTTTCTCCGCAGTGTCCTTTCAACTTTTCCGGTCGATCTTTCAGGAACATCTCAATGGGAGTGGAGGCAATGACCAACTTGGTAATGCGTTCCGATAGTTCCGCATCCATAAAGTTGCATTCTCTTGCTTTCTCCCTATATCTGCTGACAAAAATCATGTCTGTACTTGTTGGTTTTCTGCCTATATTGCATGAGCTCCAAGCGGTGTATTCTAAAATGTACTTTTACTTTGAACTGGGCTTCTAATGTTGACCAAAACTTAGCGAGATCCTTCTAATCAGAATTGGACAAACCAGAGGTATTTATTCTGTATCGGCCTTCATTTCCTACCACAATCCTGATTTTTATTGCTTGCTTTTCAGCATTCAAACTTCATGGTCCAGGAAGCATAACTCCATTCTCTGATAAAATATTTGAACACGCCCCGGACACCGGACACTTTCTAGTTCATCTTGGGGAATCTGGCTGCCATGACCTCAGCCTTCTATCACTTTTCTTCTAAGGAGCAAGTGCCAGTATTGGAGCTCCTCTGCACACAAGCTACTGCTAACACTTATACCTCTCTGCTTTCTCTCCTTGCAGGAGCTGAGAGTACACAGCTCAGGGAGAAGGAGCAGTAGCCTCTCACCTGGCCATGGCAGGAGCACTTCAGTGTAACTGATCAAAGCCTTCCGACCTGCAGGTTTATTGAAGAAGCTCTTCCTGCTGTGCACTTGCCTTGGTGACCCTGGTTAGTTGCTGACAGGTCAGGAAACAGGTGCCTGGCTGTTAAATCGAGAATTGAGGGCTAAAACAGTACTTAATTATGTATTTGAATATTTTAATTACTTACAAGACAGCTGCACAGGAGGTTCTGCAGCCTCCTTCAATCTTGCCCAGGTTAAACCCAGAGGAAATCAGGATGATGTTGGTATCCTGACCCACTTTTAGGGGATTTAACTCTCCGTATGCACTCAAACCTGCCTCCCTTTGCCTGGGATTGATCATCAGTTCCAGGAAATAGAATATTTTTCCTCGTTTGATGCTGAAGAGCTCTTTTTCCAAATTTGCACTCCTTTTGAATTGCCTCCCAAGCTAGGAACACCTACCAGGATTCAGTTGTGTTTTGTAGATGACTTTCCAACCATTAATTTCAATGGTTGGAAAATTAAATTACCAATCTGTGCTTACAGTGAATGAGACTACCCACCAGGAGTAGAAAGTTGGAAAGTTGCGTTGCAGAATTGGCAGCAGCAACAGTGACAGCTTGAGCATCCTTTACACAGCTCCAATTGTCTTCCGCCAATTAACAAAAAAGCACCTCTTGTGTGTTGAATCACATTCTGTTTTCCAAAACTATCTTTCCTCGAATGAGACTGCCAGTAACAATTAGTCCTGAGTCATCTGCAGTCTTGTACATTTGAATTCCACCCATTGGGTCGAGGCTGGCCAAGTTCATTTCATTTGTAGCAATGATAGTTAGCAGACAGAAAAGAACCTTGTCCCATTAGTCAGGGCTGAATTCAAACCCAGGTCCAAAAGGAGTTCAATCCAACTATGCCAGTGCCTTATCTATACAGAGATGAATGCATAGAGGCCGACAGGATAAAGGCAGAATTACCTGTTAATTTCTTTCCATGGATTTTCTGCAGTTGCTGAAAAGTAAACAAATGACTTGCAAGTGTAGCTGAGAAGATGTACAGTTTGTGCATTTACTTGCAGATCCAAGCATAACATTTTGCGGTGGTACAGGAAAAAACACTTAGGTCAGTTCTTTGAAAAGAAACCGTTATTAAACTATACAGAAAGTTACTTTGTAATATTAATTAACACATTAGTTTTTTTTTTACTGGAACAATATATAAAGATAACAGTCTCATTTCCAATCTGCATATTTTTGCATCTGTGCAAAAAATGTCTGCATGTAGAACATATGAAATGCACGTAATTCAATGAAACCTTTTAGAAACAAAGCATAGGTAGCTTAAGGGTTCAGAAACATTACTCTCATCACCCAGTGAAAATCTAGCCCTGGCTGAGGAGATGAAGGACTCATATCTCTGATGATCTCTTGGTGAAATGAGCTTGCCCAGCCTCAACCCCTGTGTGCATCAGACAAGAGTTCACTGTGGCACAAAATTACTCCCAATTTCGGTGCACAAACTCAGAAACAGCACCAAGGTAGATCATTTGGAAACAAAAGTCAAAAGGGTGGTGTAAAAATTTCCTTTTGAAGTTGAAATATATTAAGGGCAAAGCAAGATCAGGAACTTAATATTATATCAAAATCAAGGTACCTACCTCTCTTTGCCTTCTTCACTCCCTATCCCTCTGAAAAGTTTTATCCCAGGTTTGGTTAATTGCCAGTCCTGATTCAACTGCACCTATATTTATGTTAATTAAAGAAAAAGGAAAGAAAGACTTTCATTTATATAGCACTTTTCATAACCACTGGATGTCTCAAAGCACTTTACAGCCAATGAAGTACTTTTGAAGTGTAGTCACTGTTGTAATGTGGGAAATGCAGCAGCCAATTTGTGCACAGCAAACTCCCACAAACAGCAATGTGATAATAACCAGATAATCTGTTTTTAGTGATGTTGATTGAGGGATAAATATTGGCCACAACACCAGGGATAATTCTCCTGCTCGTCCTCTAAATAATGCCATGGAATATTTTACATCCAAGCAAGCAGATGGGGCCTCGGTTTAACATCTCATCCAAAAGATGGCACCTCGGACAGTCCAGCACTCCTTCAGTACTGCACTGAAGTGTCAGCTTTGATTTTTGTGCTGAAGCCCTGAAGTGGGACTTGAACCCAGAACCTAATGTTATTTTTTTTTAATCAACAGTTCTGATTTTCCAACCTTGTTTCTCATACTCTGTGCATTAATACATGCTAGTTTAGATTTTCTTGGATTTTTTGCCTGTCCGTGTACTTTTTTTATATCTTGTCTTATTTAATCTCCTTGGTCCTCTCTACCTTCTTATTACCTGGTACAGAGATGCTGACTTTCCATTCCAAGCTCTCAATTCTGTTTTCCTGTCATTCCTTTACCCCTTTTGTTCCCCAACTGCTATTCATTTTAAACTTCCCACACAACTCTAGTTAACATCCTCATGATGGTACTTATCCCAGCTCTCTTCAGATGTGGCCATCCCATCAGTACAGCTCACTCCTGCCCCAGGAACTGAGCCCAATGCTCCATGAATCTTATTTTTTATTCGTTCCATGGGATGTGGGCTTTGTTGACAAGGCCTGCATTTGTTGCTGATCCCTAATTGCCCTTAAACAATGCTTTTAGCCAGCTATTAACCTGTTCAACCTTGTTCCTGTACTGACTAGCATTTCACACTAGTACTAACCCTCCGATCGCTACCATCAATGTCCTGCTTCGTAATCCACTTTTTTGCACTGCACTGAATGACTTCTTATCCTTGGTGATTTCAACCTTGATCTTAACTCATCATGTTCTCTTTCCTCTGTGTTCACTCTCTTCTTATCCTTCCTAAATCTCTCCCTCTATGTAATCTCCCCCAACCCATATTTACATCCACCCCATTGATCTTGCCTTCTCACGTGGTCTTGCTAGTCCCATCGTAACAATTACAGATAAAACCATCTCTGATCATTTCCTTGTATCAAACACTACCCACATCCTGCTTCCACTCCCCAACCCTACTTCCTATATCCATCCCTGGGGGAAAAAACTCCCAATTCACTTACAGCTGCACTTTCAAAATCCCATCCCCCTAGCCTCTTACCCTCTGTTTGCCACAACATTTCTGCAGCTATTGATTTGTTCAATCATGCCCTAGTCCCCAATAAAACTATTACTCTCTCTCACCCTGGCAATTCCCTGTGGTATGGCCTTCATCTCCGCTCTCTTAAGTCCATGAGAAGCAGACTTGAAAGTATATGGCAGATAACTAGTTTAGTCATCCACTGCCAGATCTGGCTGCACCGCATAAAACACTACCGGGTCCTGTTCTCACCTGCTAAAACTGCTCACTATTCCATGATCATCCTGGAATGCAAAGATAACCCCCGTCAACTTTTCTCCACTGCAAGCCATCTTCTCAAAGCCCTCTCCCCTGTCCCCTCCTCCCTCACCTCCAACAATAAGTGTAATGAGCTCATGAACATCTTTGTCGCTAAGATCGAGACCATCTAATCAGCTGCCTCTGCCATGTCCCTCCCAACCACTAGCCCACCTGGCCAGACTTCCTCTCGTGTCCCCCAGGGATCTAACCTTTGCCCCCTCCTATTTCTCATCTACGTGCTGGCCCTCGGTGACATTATCAGAAAGCACAGAGTTAGTTTTCACGTGAATGCTGACGACACTCAGCTCTACCTCACCTCTCTCAACTCCTCCACTGTTGCTAAATTATCAGACTGCTTATCTGACATCCAGTATTGGATGAGCAGAAATTTCTTTCAATTAAAAATTGGGAAGACTGAAGCTATTATTTTCAGTTCCCTCTCCAAACTCTGTTCCCCAGCTACTGATTCCATCCCACTCCCTGGCAACAGTCTGAGATTAAGCCAGTCTGTTCGCTACCTTAGTGTCGCATTTGACCCAGAGATGAGCTTTCTACCTCATGTTTGCACCAGCACTAAGATTGTCTCTTTCCAACTCTGTAAGATCGTCCAACTTCTCCCCCTCTCAGCTCATCTGCTGCTGAAACTCTCATTCATGCCTTTGTTGCCTCTAGAGTTGACTATTCCAATGCACTCCTGCAGTTCTCCCACATTCTACACTCCATAAAGATGAGGTCATCCAAAACTTGAGTATTGCTGAAAAAGACACATGCTGTCGAAGCTTTTCATCTTGCACTCATCAGGACTGATGCAAGAATCCCAAATTTTAAGGGGAGCAACAATATATACTGCATAAGAAAAGGCGTTGATCCAAAACTCTGCTGAATGTGTTTTAATTCACACCAAGTCCCATTCACCTATTGCCCTTGTGCTCACTGACCTACACTGGCTCTTGATCGTGCAATGTTTTGATTTTAAAATTCTCATCCTTGTTTTCAAATCCCTCCATGGCCTCGCCCCTCCTTATTTTTGTAATCTCCTCCAGCCCCACAACCTTCCGAAATATCTGCGCTTCTCTAATTCTGGCCTTTTGAACATCCCTCATTTTGATCGTTGCACCATTGGGAAGAAGATGACATCAACAAAGGAATGAAAACCTCTTTGAGCACGCTTTCAGTCATCTGATCTAATATCTCCTTATGTAGATTGGTGTCATATTTTGTTTTATAATGCTCCTCTGAAGCATCATGGGATGTTTTATTATGTTAAAGGTGCTATATAAATATAAGTTGTGATTTAACTCTTGGAATTTTATTTTTGTTCCCACTGTCCCAAATGACTCAAAATCAACTAATTAAAAATGGTATAAAGCCAACGAAATTTCAGTGCCATAACTCCAGTTCAAGCCAAGTTCCTCACTCTGCTGTTTTTTGCTGTACTGACCTCTTCCAATGCAATTGTTTCTCACTTGTACAATGTACTTAAATCCTTTCAAACAGCATAATTGGCACAAGCAGCCAATCTAAACTCAGGTACCACTTCCAGAACAGCATTGAGTGGAAAATCAGTCCCAGCCACCAGGACTTTCACTCTTCATGAATAGCTCACTTGTCAATCAAACAGCCCACTCAGTACTTACAGGGGGAAAAAAATAAATTATCTGGTCAAAAATTATATTTCAGCAATCTCTCACTCAGTCCAGCTCAGGTCACTTCTCATATTCACTTCAGTGCCATCTTACTTAATTGTACAATGCAATATCAATATGAAAATGGTAAGCATTTGATCAGTAATATTGCCGCCAGTAGTTTCCAGACGACAGAACTATATTTCAGGCTGTAAAGTGTGAATAAAACATAAACAGCTTAATTGTCTTTGAAATGAGGTTGGAGTTACTTTTCAGCCAAAACTTTGTAGAGGTCTTAGTTTTGTATTTCACTCCAATAATTAAAGACTAGGGGCCAGATTTTATATTGAAGCTGCAGGCCCCCATGTCAGGACTGGAAGCTGGTGCATGTTCCGTCAGGACCATGATTGGCTGGCCACTCGCAATCAAGCGGCAGCCAGCCAATTAAGCTTCATGAGACATAAGGAACGTCTAATACAGTGGATGCGGGCGAGAGGTGGAGACAGAGATGTATGCATCAGCTGAAGCCACAGCAAGTGTTGGCGCCATATTTAAAGGGCTGCCAGACCTGCATTCAATGTTTCATTTCTAGGTATAAGGATTTCTTCAGGGGAGATAGGCTGCAGAATGTTGTAAGAAGGAAGACCCCAGGTGGCCCCACGCTTTAGTGATGCCTCCCTCTAGGTTCTCTTACAGACTGCCAGGGAAAGGCAGGATATACTATTCTCCAGGTATGGGAGGAGGAGAGCTGGGAGCCTGACCAAGCAAGCCTGGCTGCAGATTGTGGAGGAGGTCAGCAACCATGGGGTCACACCAAGGGCCTGGATTTAGTGCTGCAAGTGCTTTAATGACTTCATCCAGACAGCAAAAATTAGTGTCTCTTAAGCCCTTCAGCTCTTGGGCCTTGCATTTGTCAGAGGAAGAGGGTGCATTGGGTCAAGAGGGAGTGCCCACTTAGACATGGGCAAAGGGTCAGAGCATACAGACAAGCCTGAGGCATGGTGAAATGGTGCTGAAAGGCAGCCTTTTGTCTTTGGAGAATTCACAAAGTCCCTGGAAAGGGGCCACAAGCCAGAGGCATCCGTGTGACCCATTAGCAACTGCTGGACTACCACCAGCATAGGTCTTGGGCTTGTCCCCACTGGGAGACCAACAACATTCATCTTTGTGTATGCAGGAGAAGATAGCATACAATCACAGAGTGGGCCATGGCCAACAGTGAACTGCCAATTCTCCATGTCCTGTGCCCGATGGAGGAGGAGGCTAATGAGCTGCATGGCCGCAAGACAGGTGGTATGTTGTGGACAGAGAACCAAGGGCACCATCATGACAATGAATAATTTCACCATGGAGCATAAGGGAGCTTCTGCAGCGAAGGAGCCATGCTGCTCAAGAGGTATCTGGTGCCTGTAGTGGTCTCCAATGTTGGGGTGTTTGCTAAGTCGGGAAGGGAGCCCCTTGACCCTTCACTGTCTCTAATCTCTCATGCAGTTCATGTAGAGCATCTACAGAGAGCCTCCAAAACAGTGAGGGAGCCTGCCGCCTCTGAGGGGATGGATGGAACCTCAGAGGGTTCAGTGTCACCTCATACTCCCACATCCTTCACCAGCACAGATACTCTCATGTCGGTGGGTATGCGCTCACGGTTAGATTCAGGCACAGAACCTGGCGGACACAGCACAGGCGTGCCCAAGCAGCTGACAGAGGCTGTGACAGCCCAGGCTGAACCCTATGCTCATGATGTGCCTCTGGTGTCATCAGTATCATGGGAAATGCTACAGCTGCAGTGAGAGGTCAAGCGTGAACGATGGAGGCCTTGAGTGCCAGACTGTCTCTGACTGGTGGAGGAGTGGCGTCCTCCATTGAAAGATTGGCGGCTCTCCTGGAGAGTCACATCCAGCAGAGCACTCAGTGTCTCCAGGAGATTTGTGCAAATCTGCATACCCTCGTTGTAACCTTGAGCTGGGAAATGGAGGAACCTGGAATCACCACCAGGTCCTCTACCCTGTAAGGACACCAGGGAGGTACAAGTTTGCCTTTCTGGGGTGGAGGAGTGGCTGTCCCCCTCAGCTGGGGGCTCCTCTCAGGATGCTCCTGGTGCAGGCAGTAGTTCTTCTGCGCCTCTGCCAGTGATGGCAGATCTTCCTTCATCTCTGATGACAGAGGGTGATACTATATTTGTGCAGGAGGTCCTCAGCATGCCATGGCCCACTAGGCTTCAGGCATCCAGAGGACAACCGCCAAGTTCATCCCTAGCAATGTCAGCAGCCTTCCTCCACTTTAGCAGACAGCTGGGAGCACCATGTAGGAGTGCACACAAAAGAATAAAGAAGAGCACCTAGAAGCACAGGGGATTCACGGGTGAATGTCTAATGTAATTAGAAAGGATAACATTTGGTGTCATGGTTAATAAACATTTTCTATAGCACAAGATCTCCTTCCTCTTATTTATGGTCTTTTGTGCTTCATTTTAACTCTGCCTCTGTCAAGGGGCTCAGGATGAGAGATGATGTTGTGAGGGGGTCAGCTCTGGAGCCTAGCCAGCTGAACGCTGTGCAGCTGGGTGCTCAGTGAATACTTTCTGAAGGAAGGAAGGTGACAACAGGGCTGCATAAAATTAAGTCTTTATTGGTCAACCTACAACTGGCAGTACCGACCAAAGGAAACACAAATATGAAAGGGCATCGATAGCCTCCCTTATGTGT
The DNA here is from genome assembly GCF_036365525.1 of Heterodontus francisci. Classification (NCBI taxonomy): domain Eukaryota; kingdom Metazoa; phylum Chordata; class Chondrichthyes; order Heterodontiformes; family Heterodontidae; genus Heterodontus; species Heterodontus francisci. The sequence continues at coordinate 129,236,674 of NC_090371.1, read as the reverse complement.
CTTTTATGGCGTCTGTTCTGTTGTCCCTGGAGTCTTTCATTTGGTGATGCTTGGCCAGCTTCCTCCTCCACATCCTCATCATCCGAGGAGGCATCGCACTCCTCGCTATCCTTATTGTTCAACGCCTCACTTCTTTGTAGCGACAGGTTGTGCAGTGCACAGCAACCATCCTAATACGTGAGACCCACACCAGGGCATATTGAAGGGCACCACTAGACCAACCTAGGTACCTGAATCTCATCTTAAGTAAACCAATGGCCTGGTCGAAGATCGCTTGCGTTGTCCCGTGATAGATGTTATGCCTCTCCTCTGCATCTGTGGGAGGGTTCCTCACAGGCGTCAGTAGCCATGTCCTCATTGGATAACCCTTGTCTCCAAGGATCCATTCCTGAAGGCGTTTGGGAGTGGAAAAGTCCTGGCACCTGGGACTACTGAAATATGTGGGCATTGTGGCTGTTTTCCAGGAAGCATGCACAGACCTGTGGGATCCATTTACGGTGACTGCAGACCAGATCTACGTTGGAGGAGTGGATGCCCTTCCTGTTGATGAAGGCCACTGATTGGTGTGCAGGAGCCTTGATGGTTACATACATGCAGGCGATGACACCTTGCACCTGGGATAATCCAGTGATGGCCCCAAACCTGATGGACATCTCAACTTGAGATTTGGGATCCGTGCGGAAGCGCACATTGAAAAGGGCATTGGTGACCACCTTGATGTAGGAACGTAGGAACAGGAGTAGGCCATTCAGTCTGCCCCGCCATTCAATACGATCATGGCTGATCATCCACTTCAAAGCCTTTTTCTCACACTATCCCCATATCCCCTCATGTCATTGGTATTTAGAAATCTGTCAATCTCTGCTTTAAACATTCTCAATGACTGAGCTTCCACAGCCTTCTTGGGTAGAGAATTCCAAAGATTCACAACCCTCTGAGTAAAGAAATTTCTCCTCATCTCTGTCCTAAGTGGCTTCCCCCTTATTTTGAAATTGTGTCCCCGGTTCTAGATTCCCCAACCAAGGGAAACATTTTACCTGCATCTACTCTGTCTATCCCTTTCAGTATTTTGTAGGTTTCAATGAGACCACCTCTTATTCTTCAAAACTCTAGAGAATACAGGCCCAGTTTCCCCAATCTCTCTTCATAGGACAGTCGTGCCATCCCGGTAACAAGTCTGGTGAACTGTCTTTGCACTCCCTCTATGACAATAATATCCTTCCCAAGGTAAGGGGACCAAAACGGCACAAAGTACTCCAGGTGCGATCTAATCAAGGTTCTATACAATTGAAGCAAGACCTCACTACTCTTGTGCTCAAATCCTTTTGCGATAAAGGCTAATATACCATTCGCCTTCTTAATTCAGTGTTGCACCTGCACGTTAGCTTTCAGTGACTTATTGATAAGGACACCGAGGTCCCTTTGTACATCTACACTTTCTAATCTCTTACCATTTAAGAAATACTCTGCACAAATATTCCTCCTACCAAAGTGGAAAACCTCACATTTTTCCACATTATATTCCATCTGCCATATTCTTGCCCATTCACTAAGTCTGTCCAAATCCCCTTGAAGCCGCTTTGCATCTTCCTCACAACGTACATTCCCACCTACTTTTGTGTCATCCGCAAACTTGGAAATATTACATTTGGTCCCCATATCCAAATCATTGATATATATTGTGAACAGCTGGGGCTTGACCCATACAGATTCCACATCATGATTTTCCGAGCCAATATCCTTCCTCACTATTGCATTGATTTCCTCCTGAAAGCAGAGTTTTGGGGAGTTAGGAAGGAAATTAATTAGCAGGACCTCCAAAGCAGTAATCTCAGGATTACTCCCAGTACCACGTGCTAGTGATCATAGGAATAGGAGGATTGATCGATTGAACACATGGCTGAAGAACTGGAGTAGGCGAGAGGGAATCAGATTCTGAGGCATTGGGACCAGTTCTGGGCAAGTGGGACCTGTACAAAATGGACGGGCTACACTTTAACAAGACCGGAACTAACATCCTCGCAGGGAGATTTGCTCGTGCTGTTGGGAAGGGTTTAAACTAGCTTGTCAGAGGGATAGGAACCTGAGGGGTAGCTCAAATTGGAAGGAAGTAAAGCTGGTAACAGGAGGTAGAAAAGTAGCAAGTGACATTAGAAGGCAGGCAAAACAAAGGCGAGCATCAACTAGGCTTAGAATGCAAAATAATGTCAAGAACACAATGTTAAGGGCACCCTACCTGAATGCAAGTAGCATTCGCAACAAGGTAGATGATTTAAAGGCGCAAATAGAGGTAAATGGGTATGATCTAATTGCCATTATGGAAAAGTGGCTACGGGGTGAATAAGACTGGGAACTGAATATCCAAGGATATTTGACATTTAGGAAGGACAGGCAAAAAGGAAAAGGAGGTGATGTTGCGCTGATAATAAGGGATGGGATCAATACATTAGTAAGGGGGGATCTCCGATCAGAAGAACAAAATGTGTAATCTGTTTGGGTGGAGCTAAGAAACAGCAAGGGCAGGAGACATTGATCGGAGGTGTTTATAGGCCACCAAACAGTAGTGGTAGTGTGGGGCATGGTATTAATCAGGAGATTAGAGAAGCATGTAGCAGAGATAATACAGTAATCATGTGTTACTTCAATCTGCATATAGACTGGGTAAACCTAATGAGCACTAATGCTGTGAAGGACGAGTTTCTGGAATGTGTTCGGGATGGTTTTCTAGAGCAGTATGTTGAGGAACCGACTAGAGAACAGGCTATTTTAGATCTAGTATTATGTAATGAGAAAGGGCTAATTAATAATCTTGTTGTGAAAGAACCTTTAGGGATGAGTGACCATAATATGATAGAATTTTACATTATGTTTGAAAGTGAGGTAGTTCAATCTGAAGCCAGGGTGTTAAATTTGAACAAAGGAAATTATGAAAGTATGAGGGGCAAATTAGAATTGGGTGGAGCTAAGAAACACCAAGGGGTGGAAAACGTTGGTGGGGGTTATCTATAGGCCCCCGAACAGTAGTGGAGATGTAAAGGGTGGCATTTTACAGGAAATTACAGATGCATGCAATAAGGGTACAAGGGTAAACATGGGTGACTTTAATCTGCATATAGATTGGTCAAACCAATTTAGCAATAATTCTGTGGCGGAGGATTTCCTGGAGTGTGTACGTGGCCGTTTATTAGACCAATACTTTGAGGATCCAACTAGAGAACAGGCTATCCTAGTTGGGTATTGTGCAATGAGAAAGGATTAATTAACAATCTTGTTGTGCGGGGTCCCTTGGGAAGCAGCAACCATAACATGATAGAATTCTTCACTAAGATGGCGAGTGAAGTAGTTGAATCCAAAACTAGGGTCCTGAAACTAAATAAAGGAAACTACGAAGGTATGAGATGCAAGTTGGCTATGGTAGATTGGGGAAATTTACTAAAAGGGTTGACGGTGGATCGGCAATGGATAATATTTAAAGAACATGTGCATGAATTACAACAGTTATTCATTCCCGTCTGGCGCAAAAATAAAACCAGAAAGGTGACTCAACCGTGCCTTACAAAATAAATTAGGGATAGTATTAGATCGAAAGAGAAGGTATATAAAATTGCCAGAAAAAGCAGCAAGTCTGAGGATTGGGAGCAGTTTAGAACTCAGCAAAGGAGAACAAAGAGGTTGATTAAGCAGGGGGGAAATAGGGTATGAGAATAAACTTGTGGGGAACATAAAAACTGACTGTGAAAGCTTCTATAAATATGTGAAGAGAAAAAGATTAGTGAAGACAAATGTAGGTGACTTGCAGTCAGAAACAGGGGAAGTTATAATGGGGAACAAAGAAATGGCAGAACAATTAAACACATACTTTGGTTCTGTCTTCACAAAGGAGGACACAAATAACCTCCCAGAAATGTTAGGGAAACAAGGGTCTAATGAGAGGGAGGAACTGAAGGAAATCAGTATTAGTAAAAAAAATAGTGCTAGGGAAATTAATGGGGTTAAAGGCTGACAAATCCTCAGGGCCTGATATTCTACATCGCAGAGTACTAAAGGAAGTGGTCCTGGAAATGGTGGATGCATTGGTGGTCATCTTCCAAAATTCTATAGACTCTGGAGCAATTCCTACAGATTGGAAGGTGGCAAATGTAAACCACTATTTAAAAAAGGAGGGTAAGTAAAAACAGGGAATTACTGACCAGTTAGCCTTACATCAGTAGTGGGGAAAATGCTAGAGTCTAGTATAAAGGATGTGATAGCAGAACACCTGGAAAGCATAAACGGGATTGGACAAATTGAGCATGGGTTTACGAAAGGAAAATCATGCTTTACAAATCTACTGGAGTTTTTTGAGGATGTAACTAGTAGAATAGATAAGGGCGAACCATTGGACGTGGTGTATTTGAATTTTCAGAAGGCTTTTGATAAGGTCTCACATAAGAGGTTAGTGTGCAAAATTAAAGCACATGGTTTTGGGGGTAATATACTGGCACGGACTGAGAATTGGTTGACAGACAGGAAACAAAGAATAGGAATAAACAAGTCTTTTTCTGGGTGGCAGGCAGTGACTTGTCGGGAACCACAGGGATCAGTGCTTGGGCCCCAGCTATTCACAATATATATTAATAACCAGGGTGAGGGAACCATATGTAACATTTCCAACTTTGCAGATGACACAAAGCTGGAGTGGGGTGGGGTGGGGGGTGGTGGTCTGTGAGCTGTGAGGAGAATGCAAAGAGGCTCCTATGTGATTTGGACAAGTTGGGTGAGTGAGCAAATGCATGGCTGATGCCGTCTAACATGGATAAATGTGAGGTTATCCACTTTGGTTGTAAAAACAGAATGGCAGATCTGAATGGTGATAGATTGGGAAAGGGGGAGGTGCATCTAGACCTGGGTGTCCTTGTACATCAGTTGCTGAAAGCAAGCATTCAGGTGCAGCAAGCAGTTAGAAAGGCGGATGGTATGTTGGCCTTCACTGCAAGAGGATTTGAGTACAGGAGCAAGGATGTCTTACTGCAGTTATACAGGGTCTTGGTGAGACCACATCTGGAGTATTGTGTGCAATTTTGGTCTCCTTATCTGAGGAAGGATGTTCTTGCCATGGAGGGAGTGCAAAGAAGATTTACTAGGCTGATTCTTTGGATGGCAGGATTGACGTAAGAGGAGAGATTGGGTCGACTAGGCCTATATTCATGAGAGTTTAGAAGAATGAGAGGGGATCTCATAGAAACCCATAAAATTCTATCAGGGCTAGACAGGCTAGATGTAGGGAGGATGTTCCCAATGGTTGGGGAGTCCAGAACCAGGATCACAGTCTCAGAATACAGGGTATGCCATTTAGAACCAAGATGAGGAGAAATTTCTTCACTCAGAGAGTGGTGAACCTGTGGAATTCTCTACCGCAGAAGGCAGTGGAGGCCAAGTCATTAAATATATTCAAGAAGGAGATAGATATATTTTTTAATGCCAAAGGGATCAAGGGATATGGGGAGAAAGCGGGAACAGGGTACTGAATTCGACGATCAGCTATGATAATTTTTGAATGTCGGAGCAGGCCCGAAGGGCTGAGTGGCCTACTCCTGCTCCTACTATCTATGTTTCTATATTTCTATGGAATAAGCGGGCTGTCTTATGAGGAAAGTTTGGACTGGGCTTGTTTTCACTGGAGTTTAGAAGAGTGAGGGGAGACTTGATTAAAGTTCATAAGATCCTGAATGGTCTTGACAAAATGGATGTATAAAGGATCTTTCCTGTTGTGGGGGAGTCCAGAACTAGGGGGCACTGTTTTAAAATTAGGGGTCGCCCTTTTAAGACAGAGATGAGGAGAATTTTTTTTTCTCAGAGGGTTGTGCGACTTTGGAACTCTGCCTCAGAAGGTGGTGGACGCGGGGTCATTGAATATTTTTAAGGTGGAGGTTGATAGATTCTTGTTAGGCAAGGGAATCAAAGGTTATCAGGGGTAGATGGGAGTGTGGAATTTGAGACACAAACAGATCAGCCATGATCTTATTGAATGGCAGAGCAGGCTAGAGGGGCCAAATCGCCTACTTCTGCTCCTAGTTCGTAAGTTCATATGTATGTTCGTATGTAAGCCTCCTCCTACCTTGTTTTCTACTTTCATTTGTGAATAACATTCATTTAATGCAATTAATGTTTTCTAAGAAGTGTTCATTATGTTGTTTCACCACACCTTTGGAGTGGAGCACTAAATCCCAGCCTACTGCAAAAAGAAACAAGTCTGAAATAATTCTGAGTGAACTGTTACTTTGCAATGGACTAGGGCAATTCCTCCACAGACTTTACTGGACTTCCGAACATTCACAAGGAGATACCTCCTTGTGCCTGCTTAGTACAGAATATGCAATATAATTAGAAAAAGAAATGAAACTAGAAAACATTTCTGCATCCAATGAATTCTTTGCATTGTTAATACATTATAATCTTGTTATACAATACTGCAGTCTTCATACAGCTAATAGATTCAAAATGTTGTATTTTGTCTATATTTCAATTAATGTTTTTGATGATGTGTTTTCTTATTCTACTCACAAATTGTTGGACAGTTATAGTGGGGAAGTACTTACATCAGTAAGATTTTCTATTTCCATATATACCTTCATAAGATCTAATTATATTGCACTACATGTGTAGACAATAGCTTCAGCAACCAGCTCACACCAGCAGCAATTCATTTATACCACGGAAAACAAATGTGCACCCTATCACGAATGAGGGAACTCTGACTATATGTGGCTAATCATAAATGTTTACATCCACATGTAATATGCCTCGTCTTATTTCTGAAAGTTTATTCCTAGAGGAATAGAATTGGAAGGTAGAGAAGTTATGCTTAACTCGAATCGACCACACTTGGAGTATTATTGTGTGCACTTCTCGTTGCTGTATTATAGAAAGGATATAGAAGCACCAGAGAACGTGCAAATAAAATTTACAAAGATGATACCAGAATTGCGATGTCATACCTACCAGGAAAGGGTGAACAAGCTGGATTTCTTTTCTCTTGAAAAGAGAGGGCTGAGGAGTCAACTAATAGATATCATTAAAATTATGCAAGGTTTTGATAGAGTAGGCACTGAGAGAATGTTTCCACTTGTGACTTGTCCACTTGAGGACACAAATATCATACCAGAAATGTTGGGGAATACAGGGCTTAGTGAGAGAGAGGAACTGAAGGAAATCAGTATCAGTAGAGAAATGGTGTTGGGGAAATTGATGGGATTGAAGGCCAATAAATCCCCAGGGCCTGATGGTATGCATCCCAGAGTACTTAAGGAAGTGGCCCTAGAAATATTGGATGCATTGGTGGTCATCTTCCAAGATTCTATAGACTCTGGAACAACTCCTACAGATTGGAGGGTAGCTAATGTAACCCCACTATTTAAAAAGGGAGGTAGAGAGAAGGCAGTCAGCCTGACGTTGGTAGTGGGGAAAATCCTAGAGTCCATTATCAAAGATTTTATAGCAGAGCACTTAGAGAACAGTGATAGAATCGAACAGAGTCAGCATGGATTTACAAAAGGGTTAATCATGCTTGACAAATCTGCTAGAATTCTTCAAGGATGTAACCAGTAGAGTTGATGACGGGGAGCCAGTGGATGTGGTTTATTTGGACTTTCAGAAGGCTTGCGACAAAGTCTCACATAAGATATTAGCGTGTAAAATTAAAGTGCATGGTATTGGGGTAGTGTATTGCGATGGATAGAAAATTGGTTGGTGGACAGGAAACAAAGAGTAGGGATAAATGGGTTTTTTCCGAATGGCAGGCACTGACTAGTGGTATACCGCAGGGATTGGTGCTCGAACCCCAGCTATTCACAATATATGTTAATGATTTAGATGAGGGAACTAAATGTAGTATCTCCAAGTTTGCAGATGACACAAAACTAGGTGGGAGGATGAGTTGTGAGGAGGATGCAGAGAGGCTTCAGGGTGATTTGGACAAGTTGAGTGAGTGTGCAAATGCATGGCAGATGCAGTATAATGTAGATAAATGTGAGGTTATCCATTTTGGTAGCAAAAACAGGAAGGCAGATTATTATCTGAATGGCTATAAACTGAGAGAGAGGAACATGCAGCGAGACCTGGGTGTTCTCGTGCACCAGTCGCTGAAGGTAAGCATGCAGGTGCAACAGGTGGTAAAAAAGGCAAATGGTATGTTGGCCTTCATAGCGAGAGGATTCGAGTACAGGAGCAGGGATGTCTTGCTGCAATTATACAGGGCCCTGTTAAGGCCACACCTGGAATATTGTGTGCAGTTTTGGTATCCTTATCTGAGGAAGGATGTTCTTGCTTTAGACGGAGTGCAGCGACGTTTAACCAGACTGATTCCTGGGATGGCGGGACTGACATATGAGGAGAGATTGAGGCGGTTAGGATTATATTCGCTAGTGTTCAGAAGAGAGAGGGGGGATCTCATAGAAACCTATAAAATTCTAACAGGACTTGACAGAGTAGATGCAGGAAGGATGTTCCTGATGGTGAGGGAGTCCAGAACCAGGGGTCATAGTCTAAGGATACGGAGTAAACCTTTCAGGACTGAGATGAGGAGAAATTGCTTCACCCAGAGAGTGGTGAGCCTGTGGAATTTGCTATCACAGAAAGCAGTTGAGGCCAAAACATTGTATGTTTTCAAGAAGGAGTTAGATATAGCTCTTGGGTCTAAAGGGATCAAAGGGTATGGGGCGAAAACGGGAACAGGTTACTGAGTTGGATGATCAGTCATGATCATAATGAATGGCGAAGCAGGCTCGAAGGGCCGAATGGTCTTCCCTGCTCCTATTTTCTATGTTTCTATGATGAAGAGCATAACTAGAGGCCATCAATATAAGAGAATCACCAAAAAATGAAATAGGGAATTCAGAAGAAATCTCTTTACCCAGAGTGTCGTGAGAATGTTGAACAGTGAGTGGTTGAGGTGAACAGTATAGGTGCACTTAAAGGTAAGCTGAATAAGCACATGAGGGAGAAGAAGCCAATAGAGGATTGCATTTGTTGAATTAGATGAGAAAGGATGGGAGGAGAGTTGAGTCAAACATGAATGCCAGCATGGACTAGTTGGGCTGAGTGGCCTGTTTCAGTATCGTATGTTCTGTGTAATTCTGGCCGTTAAATGTTAATTGTTCTAAGTGACCATTTTCTTCATTTTTTTAAAACTCTGCTTCAATTTATTAAGTGCTCATGATGGGTCAGTCCATTGGCCCACCTGAGCAATTTCTAAATCTGATTTGACATCTCACTACAGTTATATTCCATCCAGTCAAGCCTAGGGGCTCTGAACTGGTCTCGTACTGCTATGTGCTGGAGTTGAATTGGGACCTATCTCTGCCGTAAAATGCTTTTCATCATTGAGAATTGGAAATCATTTTGTGACAATTTTGAGGTGAACACATAATTACATCCTTAAAGTCACAAATATTCCACAGACGAAACAAATACAGTGCTATATATCGCGCTGGAAAATTGCAGAGAAATGAGGCCAAACCATGGGATTGTCAGCATGAGGGAGTTGTTCAAGACATACGGAATCATATATTGGAAGAAACATTGGGTTTAGAAGCATTAGAGATTTTATGAAATATTGTGATTAATAAGAAGGCAACTGAAGCTGAGTTTTATGGGTTGTGGCTTTTCTCTGTGCTAAGTGGAGGTGATGAAAGTGCTAACAGATAAAAACGTGGAATCAATATCCCTGAATCACAAATATTTGCAACACATCAGTGAAAGTCTCATCAGTTTCTTACAGCAATTATAAAGGCGAATTCTTGGACTTGACATTTTGTTAAGCAAAATTTGCATGTGTTATATTTTCCCAAGGTAGCATTTTAGAATCCTGCTACTATTCATAGTTTCTGCTCCCCTCCCTATGGTAAATGATGGCAATGCTATAAATCTTGCAATATTGCAAAATTCTCAACATTGCCATACAATTTGCTTTATTTATAATCATACAATGTTCACACTACATTGAAATTAGCACTTTTGTCAGAAAAGTCAAACTGCACTTAGGATATAATGTTGTGGAAAGCATTTCAAATGTGCAAACAATTTTCTGAATTGTTGTCTATTTTACTGCATCTTATTTTGCATCGGTGTAACAATAGCCTAATAGAATTGCCAAGGTAATTTTACAAGTCTGACCTAGCCCACCAGCAATACATATTGGAAATTCAAACATACCCACAATTTTCTAACCATTAAGAAGAAAAAACTTAGAAAGTTACCCCTCACTTGTCTTCTTTATAACCCATGCAGTAAATGTTTCTGACTGAAATGTGTGTTTGCTATGTTATCCTTACAAAATAGTATTAATAATTATGTAAATATCTTATTAATGATTAAGAAAAGTTCAAGCAAATTGGCTTTGACCTACGGAGATAATCCATAGAAATGAAGTTGCATTGGTAAAACAGTTCATAAATGTTGGCCTAGTGAGGGGAGTAAAAATAGGGCTCTTGGTCACTGTTTAATTATCCCTGCCATAAATGGTGTGCACCATGTGTGTGTGTATATGAAGTAAGAACAGATTGGGCTTAGCAATAATGCCTACCTAAGTTCACTAGTTTTTTGACACTCAGTGCTCCAAGCCACACATGAAGAATGACCACTGGATGAGATGCCAGAGAATATCTATGAAACTGTACCTGACAGTGAGTATGTAACACCAGGAGAGACTGGGGAGGAATCAAACCAAAACTGAATATTCTTCTAATTTTGAACAATTATGTTCAAATCTATATAACTTTGTCTAACAAGTTGGTTGGTTGAATAAGGTTGTGAAACTTTTATTTGAGTGCAGATATAAGAGTTTAGATATGCTAAATTAGGTAACCTGTTTAATGGAAATAACTTGTTACTATCAATAACTCTTATTTATTGCAGGACAATTAGAATTTACTGCATGATGCATAAGTCTGTCCATCAATGGACAATTGGCATGGGGTTATCTATAAAATGAGAATGCGGTATCCTGAAAATGAAGTACCCATAATTATTACATTTAGTGGAACAAGTTAGTGAGGAAGCATTGATGTTTACGCACAAAGGTTTTTTGGACCATTGCTGGGATAGGCACCAATATGTTGCACCACGGACATTTGACAAAATTATTGATTCAGACACGGACATGGGGGCAACTAATCTGTATATAAACACAAGAACACAAGAAATAGGAGCAGGAGTAGACCATATGACCCATTGAGCCTGCTTCACCATTCAAAACAATCATGGCTAATCTGAGGATTGAACTCCACTTTCCTGCCTGCTCGCCATATCCCTTGATTCCCTGAAAGACCAAAAATCTGTCTGTCCCAGCCTTAAATGTATTCAACAAAAGAGCATCCATGACCATCTGAGGTAGAGAATTCCAAAGATTCACAACACTTTGAGTGGAGTAATTTCTCCTTATCTCAGTAAAGAACAAAGAGAACAAAATTACAGCACAGGAACAGGCCCTTTGGCCCTCCAAGCCTGCGCCGATCCAGATCCTCTATCTAAACATGTCGCAAAGAACAAAGAAAGTCCTAAATGATCAGTCCCTTATCCTGAGACTGGGACCCCGTGTTTTAGATTCCCCGACCAGAGGGAATAGTCTCTCAGTGTCTACCCTATCCAGCTCCATTAGACTCTTATATGTTTCAATGAGATAACCTCTCATTTTTCTAAACTTCAGAGAATACAGGCCCAATTTACTTACCTCCCATCATAGGACAACCCCCTCATCCCAGGGACCAATCTAGTGAACCTTTGCTGTACTGCCTCCAATGCAAGTATGTCCTTTCTTAAATGTGGAGACCAAAACTGCACACAGTATTCCAGATGTGGTCTCACCAAAAACCTGCACAATTGTAGCAATACTTCCTTATTCCTGTACTCCAATCCCCTCACAATAAAGGCCAACATGCCATTTGCCTTCCTAATTGTTTGCTGTACCTGCGTGTTAACTTGCTGCATTCCTAGTACAAGCATACCCAAGTGTCTTTGAACATCTTACAAATTTCAAACCTTTTAAAAAATATCCTGCTTTTCTATTCTTATGACCAAAGTGCATAACTTCACACTTCCCTTCATTATACACCATCTTCCATCTTGCTGCCCACTCAACTTAACCTGTCTATGTCTCTTTGCAGCCTCTCTGCGTCCTCACCACAGCTTACCTTTCCACCTAACTTTGTATCATCAGCAAACTTAGATACATTATTCTCAGTCTCTTCATCTAAGTCATTAATATAGATTGTAAATAGCTGGGGCCTCAGCACTGATCCTTGCAGCACTCCGCTATTTACTGCCTGCCAACTTGAAAATGCCCCATATATGCCCACTCGTTGCTTGCTGTCTGCTAACCAATAATCTAACCATGCTAATATATTAATCCAACTCCATGAGCCCTTATCTTGCTTATTAACCTTTTGTGTGACACCTTATCGAATGCCTTTTGGAAATCCAGGTATACTACATCTACTAGTTTCCCTTTATCTATCCTCAAAAAATTCGAATACATTTGTCAAATAGGATTTCCCTTTGATAATACCATGTTGACTTGTTCTAATCATACTGTGCTTTTCTAAGTGCATTGTTAAGCCTTCCTTACTAATAGATTCCAGAAGAGATCTTACAACCTCGGGGAGAGACAGAGACTGCGGGGGAGGGGGAAGGTGGTTAGGTGGCCTTCCAGTGACAGATGTTTACAGGAAATGCATGCCCACATGGCCCACTGGGAAGGAGGTTTTGTTCCAGGAGACTGCAGTTGTCAGCAATGACCTGGCATAAAAGCCTGAGCCTCCTGAGGCACTGGTGCTCAGACATGTCGAGACAGCCGATTCCGCCGATCCTGTGCCTGTAGACCCTGTGTTGGGGGTATTGCCTTCTTTGAGTTGGATCTCAATGTCCATCCCCTCTGCCCTGTGGGGCGGCATGTGGCTGAGGAGAAGGCTGCTGCTAGCGCTGATGTTGCTCCTGCTGCTCCTGGTGCTGTTGGTGTTTCTGTTGCTGCTCTTCTTGTCCCTCATCCTTTAACACTGAAAAGTGTGAGGTGATACACTTTGGAAGGAGTAATGTGGCATGGAAGTATTCAATGAATGGCCTGACACTGGGAAGTTCCGAGGAACAAAGGGACCTTGGCGTGTTTGTCCATAGATCTCTGAAGGCAGAAGGGCAGGTTAATAGGGTGGTGAAAAAGGCATATGGGACACTTGCCTTTATCAATCGAGGCATAGATTACAAAAGCAGGGAGGTCATGTTGGGGTTGTATAGAACTTTGGTAAGGCCACAGCTGGAGTACTGTGTGCAATTCTGGTCGCCACATTATAGGAAGGATGTGATTGCACTGGAGGGGATGCAGAGACGATTCACCAGGATGTCGCCTGGGATGGAACATTTAAGCTATGAAGAGAGGTTGGATAGGCTTGGGTTGTTTTCGCTGGAGCAGAGAAGACTGAGGGGTGACCTGATCGAGGTGTACAAGATTATGAGGGGTATGGACAGGGTGGATAGGGAGCAGCTGTTCCCCTTAGTTGAAGGGTCAGTTACAAGGGGACACAAGTTTAAGGTGAGGGGCGGGAGGTTTAAGGGGGATTTGAGGAAGAACTTTTTTACCCAGAGGGTGGTGACGGTCTGGAATGCACTGCCTGGGAGATTGGTAGAGGCAGGTTGCCTCACATCCTTTAAAAAGTACCTGGATGAGCACTTGGCACGTCATAACATTCAAGGCTATGGGCCAAGTGCTGGCAAATGGGATTAGGTAGACAGGTCAGGTGTCTTTAATGCATCGGTGCAGACTCGATGGGCCAAAGGGCCTCTTCTGCACTGCATTATTCTGTGATTCTGTGATTCATCAGAGGTGCAAACTAGAGTGGCATAAGCTGCTCCCATGCCACGGTGAAGGCTGGCAGCTGGGTAGTGTAGCTGAAGGTGTGTGAACTGGCTTCCAAAGCTTGGTTATCAGCTGTCAAGCAGCGAATGCACACTTTCTGAGAAGAAGTGTTATGAGCAGTTACCCCCCCATCTGGCCATGGCTGGAGCTCTTCAGTTTCAATGGTGAAAGGCTTCCCAGCCTGTCAGTTTCACTAAAGAAGCACTCCCCAGCGTGCAAACATCTGATTAACCCTGGCAAGTTGCGGACAGCTCAGGAAATAGGTACACTGGATGTTAAAGCCAGAATGCAGAGTTAAAGAGACAATTAATTGCCTGTTTGCATAATCTAATTACCTTCCCGACAGCTGCACAGGGGTTCCCTGCGCACCATCAAACCTACCAGAAGAAGGTGTGTTAATGTCAGGATCCTAATTCAATGTCAATTTAACTCCCTGTATGTACCCTAACCCGCTGCCCCTTGTCTGTATAGATTCCCCCCAACTGTTGATGCACAGGTTTCCAGGGCTTCCTGGAACTCACCTGGTTGAACAAGGTGAGAGGACTGTGGAGAATTACACACAAATACAAGAGCAAAGTACCTGTGGACGCTGGAAACCTGAAATAAAAACAGAAAATGCTGGAAATACTCAGCAGGCCTAGCAGTATCTGTGGAGAGAGAAACAGAAACATTAACCCTATTTTTCTCTCCACAAATGCTGTCAAACCTGCTAAGTACTTCTAGCATTTTTGTTTTTAATTCAGAGCGAACTTCAATGATAGATAGGCTGAGTAAATGACAGACTGGAGAGCCTTTAAATACTGGGATACGTCGCTGCTTCTTTGCCTAAGGTTTTGCTCACTGGACTTGTTCTGAGAATGCTTTCACTGCATTAGTGGTGATTTCCACGACTTGGGGGGCCATTTCTGCTACCTCGGATTGGCACTTCCCAGCTGTCAGTCTTCACTGCAGCATGGGAGCCACTTTGCAGCTCTACCTTGTATCGCTGATAAGTAACAAGAGAAGCAGAAATACCAACAGCAGCAGCAGCTGTCTTGTCCTCAACCACCTGCTGCTCCACAGGACCAGAGGGGATACCCCAACACAGGGTATACAGGCAGTGGATTAGCTTTCTGGACATGACTGAGCGGGAGTGCCACAGGAGGCTCAGACCTACATGTCAGGTCGTTGCTGATATCTGCAGCCTCCTGGAACAAGACCCTGTTCCAAGTGGACCTGGTGGGCATGCACTGCCAGTGGCCATCAAGGTCACCACAACCCTGAACTTCTCTACCTCTCTGCTTCCAGGGATCAACAGGACATCTGAAGAATCTCACAATCTGCTGCCCACAATTGCATCTCCCAGGTTACTGATGCCAAGGCCACCACTTACATCCACTTTGTTACTTATGAGGCAAGTCAGACACAGAGGGCTCTTGCTTTTGTAACAGTGGTTGGATTCCCACAGCTCTGCAGATTCATAGACTGCATACCTGCACACATGAGGAAATCAAGGCGCCCTCAGATCAACCAGCAGGATTCATCAATCTCAAGTGATTCCACTCCATTAATGTTCAGCTGGTATGTACCCACCAAAAGATTATCATGCATGTCTGTGGAAGTTACCCAGGAACCTGTCATGATGCCTTCATTTTGTCCCACAGATCTTCACCTGTCCAAGCAGACTCAATGGATGGTACCTTGGAGACAAGGGCTACCCTCTAAGGACATAGATGATAATACCTGTGAGGATCCCTACCACTGACACCCAGGAAAGTTACAACCAAAGCCACATGAGCACAAGAATGGTCATTAAGCAAGTTATGAGGACGCTGAAGATACAATTCAGGTGCCTTGATAGGTCTGGGGGTGTCCTTCAGTATTCACCAGCAAAGGTGGACAGAATGATAGTGGCCTGCTGTGTCTTGCACAACGTAACACAGCAGAGAGCAAGAGGAGGAAGTTGATGCATCTTTGGAGGAGGAGGAAGAAGTGGTGGAGCAACAGAAGGAGTAAGAGGAGGAGGAGCCTGATGTGGCAAGAATATGTGCAGACATTTATTTAGCTGCCAGGGATGCCCAGGACGGACTCATTCAGATACACTTCAGCTAATCTGAGGCAGTGCAGAAATCTGGCATAGCAATGCTGAACCTACTGTGCCCCATCCCCCCAGCCCCCAGCCCCCAGCCCCAGTATTAAGCAGTCCCACAGTTAACAATCTATTCCTCTCACTGACACCCATTGCTTGTCTTTTATTCTTGCCACACCATTTTCTTCAAGGGTGAAAGCCACTTGGCAGGTGACAGGCAACATTGGAGATGACGGGGCAATGAAGCTTTGAAATAAGGTTTGTGATTCATGAACATTGAACATAAGTTTGACAATGTAACATAGTGTTAAACACCCAAGTGATTACTCTTGTGCAACTACAAATTATTTCTCTTTACTTACCCAGTACTTCCCCTCTGCTACCCCTGTAGCTTCAGCAGTGCTGGAGGCAGGCTGCTTATTCCTCTTCTCTAACTGCTGAGATGCTTGTGGCCAACCTCCTCTGCGTTTTGGAGCTTTGGATGGCCCCATCAAAGACTGCCCCACTTGCATCTGTGCAGAGGCAGATTCAGCCATCGGGACAGGAAGCAGCATGTGGGGCTCTGACTGAGGGGGGAGGAGTGGGAGCACTTTGAGCAGAGTCCCCACTTCCATGTTCCCCTTCTCCATCTTCCCTCTCATGGCTCACCTGCATTTTCCTGCTAGCCAACAACTAGAGACCACTTTGCTGCACTTCAATGAGGCACTGAATGGCCAAAGCGAGGCTTTCCTCCATCCTACCTAAGCTGGTAGACTGAGTGTGTAGGCCGTTGGTCTGGACCAGCATGCCCTTGGTTGCCTACTGCTTCTGAAGCTCCGCACAGGTGGCCACTTTTTCCATGGAGGTAGGCATTAGCACGAAGGCCTGACACATTATGGCACTCATGTTTGAGAAGGATTCCACCAATCTCTCCTCAAAGATGTGTAGTGCCTCTGGAAATGCTGACAGAACCTCACCCATTTTCTATTGCTGCTCCAGATTTATCCTCTTTGTTGACGACCCCTAAGACTCAGGATCTGTGCCCAGCTGAGCAGAGACTGGAGGGTCCTACGCCCTCCAATGGGGACTCACCACTGCTGTTCCTATCTCCAACACCTGCTCCTGCTCACTTGTGATGTGTGCCTCACCATGTGACAACCCAACCACCTATTTTAGCGGCCCCAACAAGATGTGTATATCTGAGCTGGTGGAGGGTGCACTTGAGTCCTGTGACAGTGCTTCCTTAAAGTGAGTGGCCTTCTCTGAGGAGTCTTCATCCTCCTCCTGCACAAGCTGTTGTGTGCCACTTGAAAAACCTGTGTGGACCTGTGAGAAATGAAAAACATAAATTAGATCTGACAAGGTCAGAGAGTTCTTAGTCATTATTGTGTAGATCATTTATAATTGCCTGCTGATATCAAGTCAACATGAGTGAGTGTTGTATGCCATATGGCTGTGTGATATCTAATTCTATCACCAAGTAGGTGGAAGATCCCCATCTCTCCATCGCCAATGGCCATGTATGCCAAGACTCAGCTTATCTACAGTGCATTGTTCTCCACAGGGGTCAGAGTGATGATGACTGGCGGGCCACCTCCAGTCCTCTGCCTTTCCTGGTTTTCTCTGCTCTGTTCTCCTACAAGGAGAGAAAGCAGAGAGCAAAGAGTGCAAGAAATTGAATGTTTTAAGAAAAGGACAACATTTGTGAAGGGTCACGTTGAATGATGGGTGTGGCATGGCACTAAGATGAACATGACTGTCAGTGGTGGCTGGTCAGATGGTAATGTGAGGATGTACCTTGAGAAAGAGGAATAGGTGCATATGCAAGGTGTGTTGGTTTGAGGAGTGCTGAGCAGGAGAAAGCTGGTGAAGCCAGATTGAGGGGATTGGCACTTCAATGTGGCATGTGAATAACCTTTCTTGCCCTGATAAGGTCATTAAAACTCTTGCGGCACTGCATCCAGGACCAAGGTACCTCCTGCTGCTCACCTCCTCTGCCACTTCCAGCCACGCCTGCTTGATCTCCGAGGCAGGCTTCTTCCTCCTATCCATAGAGTACAGAACCTCTCTGTCTCTCTTTTACAGCCAACAGCATGATCCCCAGGGATGCATCAGAGAACAATGTGGCAGGCTTCCCTCATTGGTACTCCATCAATCCAGCAGCTGGCTCTCTCCTGAAGTTGTAAAATGCTTCCATTCTGACCCTCACAGAGAGCTTTTAAATAATTAAGCTTTAACAGTCAGGTGTGGGTTGACATCATGCCTGCCCACTCTAATTGGTCGGGAAACCCAGAATGCTAATGCCAAGGCTGCGTTAAAAAAGCATTGATAAGCCCCTTGCTCAAACATTTGGGTTCTGGACATGCTGTCAGCCTCCCCTGCTGTAAGCAGGTTGAAATGGTAAACATTCAGCCCAATGATTGCCTATGGCATCAACACAAGAATTGCCTAACTTGGAAAATTAATCAAGAGACAGGTAGCAGTAATGGATTTCAGAGACGTATTCATGCAGGTAACATTGATCATCATATCTTAAGGTTTCGACTCGTAATGCAGAAAAGTAAGGAACGATATAAGGTAGAACGGCTAGATTGGAAGAGGGCTAATTTCAATGTGATGAGAAGGGATCTAGCCAGGATAAAATGGAACCAAAGACTGACAGGAAAAATTGTAACGGAACAATGGGTTAACTTTAAAGAGCAGATGTTTCAGATACAGGCTGGGTACATTATAACAAGGGTGAAAGATAGGGGAATCAAAAACAGGGTTCCTTGGATGACAAGGGAGATAGAGATTATGATGGGTGGCATAGTGGCGCAGTGGTTAGCACCGCAGCCTCACAGCTCCAGCGACCCGGGTTCAATTCTGGGTACTGCCTGTGTGGAGTTTGCAAGTTCTCCCTGTGTCTGCGTGGGTTTCCTCCAGGTGCTCTGGTTTCCTCCCACATGCCAAAGACTTGCTGGTTGATAGGTTAATTGGCCATTATAAATTGCCACTAGTATAGGTAGGTGGTAGGGAAATATAGGGACAGGTGGGGATGTGGTAGGAATATGGGATTAGTGCAGGATTAGTATAAATGGGTGGTTGATGGTCGGCACAGACTCGGTGGGCTGAAGGGCCTGTTTCAGTGCTGTATCTCTAAACATGAAACAAAAGAAGATGGTGTATGATGCATATCAGTTGAATTCTTCAAGTGAGAACCAGGCCAAATACAATAAGTTGAGAGGGGATGTGAAGAGGAAAATAAGACTGGTAAAGAGACAACTTGAAAATAGAATGGCAAGTAACATAAAAGGGAACACAAAAATCTTCTACCAGCATGTAAATAGTAAGTGGGTAGTAAGAGGTGGAGTGGGGCCTATTAGGGACAAAGAGGGTAACATATGCTTAGAAGCACAGGGCAAGGCTATAATACTTAATGAGAATGTTGTATCGGTGTTTACTGAGGCAAAGGAATCTGACAAAATATCAGTAGAAGCGAAGAAAGTAGAGGCAATGGTTAGGGTAAAAATTGAGAGGGAGGAGATACTAGAAAAGCTGGCTAAGCTTAGGGTCGATAAGTCACCTTGTCCGAATAGCTTGCATCCCAGGTTGCTAAAAGAAGTGGTTGTGGAGATAGCGGAAGGACTTGCCATAATCTTCCAATCTTCCCTCGATATGGGGGAGGTGCCAGAGGATTGGAGAGAGGCAAATGTGACACCCTTATTCAAGAAAGGGTGTAAGGACAGACGGAGAAACTACAGGGCAGTCAATTTAACATCAGTGGTGGGTAAGGTTTTAGAAACAATAATCAGGGGAAAAAAAGTTAACAGGCACTTGGAGAGGTTCAGAAGATTGGGAAAATTTTAGAAACCAGCAGAGGATGACTAGAAAAAGGGAGAAATTAGAGTATGCAAGTAAATTAGCAAGAAATATAAAAACAGACAGTAAAAGCTTCTACAAATAATGGGGCCGGACTGAACATTGAGTTCAATAATTTCAGAGCATGACGGGCCCCCCATTTTACTTTTATTTTTAGTTATTTTTTTCTTTTTCCTTTTTTAAAATATTTTTTTTTGTGTTTATTTTCTTTTATTTCCTCTTAGTTTGTTCAGTTTGCTTACCCACTTTTTTTTTCATGTTTGTACTTGCCGCTGTTCAATTTTCAGTCCGTTAACATCCTTTCTGTACTAATGCTTTGTCTTTCAACACACCATTAACATATCTTTGCTCCATGACCTTCTGGTCAGCTATTCTGTGACCTTGTCCTATCTACACCTTGTCTTTTGTTATCTCTTGCCCCACCCCCACTTTACTTGCTTATAACCTTTTACATTTCTAATATTTGCCAGTTCTGAAGAAGGGTCACTGACCTGATACGTTAACTCTGCTTCTCGCTCCACAGATGCTGCCAGACCTGCTGAGTGTTTCCAGCATTTCTTGTTTTTATTTCAGATTTCCAGCATCCGCAGTATTTTGCTTTTATGGAAAGTTGGTTGTGTTCAACTAAAAGCAGATCCTGCGATGTTTTATTGGTATCATAAAGGGAAACGTTCAGGCATCTTCATGCTGCACGTTGATGATTTCTTATGGGGTGGTACTGCGGATTTTGAGAAATATGTTATTAATAAGATTAAAGCAGAATTTAAGATTGGGATTCAGGCTTGTGGGGCCTTTAAATATATTGGTTTAGATATTAAGCAGAATAACTCTGGAATAAGTTTCAATCAACTTTCCTATTTAGAGAGTCCCAGTATGGAATTTAATGTTGATTTATTTTGAAATATTCTTTGAGCATGTTAATCTAAGTTGTATTGTAAAAGAAAGAAGGAAATCTGTTAATTGTGTGATTATATGTGTTAATTTTGTGATTATATGCAGGTGAAGGGAATTAATTGGAGTTTTAGTTGAGCACTTATGAGCAGACACTCACTGGGACTGGGGGAAGGATTGGTGTGAAGAGCTACATGTTTGTAATCCTTTTTTTCTGCACAATAAATGTGAAACTGAGCAAATATAGGCTCCAGCCTTATCCTTCTATAACAAGCTTTCTGGACATGTACAGTTGTACATGTATCACAAAAAGATAGCATGCAGTTACAACATGTAATTAGGAAGTCAAATGGAATGTTGGCATTTATTGCAAGGGGGATGGAGTATAAAAGTAGGGAAGCCTTGCTACAACTGTAGAGGGCATTGGTGAGACCACACCTAGAGTGCTGCATACAGGTTTGGTTCCTTACATAAGAAGGGATATAGTTCAGAGAAGGTTTACTAGGCTGATTTCTGGGATGAAGGGGTTGTCTTATGAGGAAAGGTTGAGCAGGTTGCACCTATACTCATTGGAGTTTGGAAGAATGAGAGGTGATCTTATTGAAACATATAAGATTCTGAGGGGGCTTGACAGGGTAGATGCTGAGAGGATGTTCCCCTCATTGGAGGAATCTAGAACTAGAGGGCACAGTTTCAAAATAAGGGGTATCCCGTTTAAGATGGAGATGATGAGGAATTTCTTCTCTCAGAGCATCATTAATCTTTGGAATTCTCTTCCCCAGAGAGCAGTGGAGGCTGGGTCATTGAATATATTCAAGGCTGAGTTAGACAGATTTTTGATCTACAAGTCAGTCAAGGGTTATGGGGGACAGGCAGGAAAGTGAAGTTAAGGCTACAATCAGATCAGCTATGATCTTATTAAATGGTAGAGCAGGCTCAAGGGGCTGAATGGCCTACTGCTCCTATTTCTTATGTTCCTATGTTTACTTGTTTATTATTTGGCTATTAAAACATCATACAGTGGAAGTTAGCTAGCTTTAAATTAGCTCTGACCATTGAAATGATTGTGAATGGAATAATGATGTCATTTAAGAGATCTAATCATTATGGCATCAACTCAGCAGTGTGTATGAAATAGTCCAGCAGTTATTTATGTATTAATTTGCCTGTGTTGCTATACACACTGTAATGTGTTTCCAAAGTTCTCTTGCCATGTTATTTTGCCCTAAGGAAGGAATGATGAAATTTCAGAAGTGGCAGTAGTTGCCGTTACAATTAACTGAACAGTGACTTTAAAGTAAGAAGCCAGCGTATTGCGATAATTATTGTGCTAATTGCTAAGTGAACTTTTCACCATTTCTCTTGCTTCCATAGAAGTGGCTATGTAATCTCTTGGGGTGTGTACTCGTTTGTTCAGTTAAAGATGTGCATTACATCATATAACACTTGGACAAAATTAGTAAATGCAAGAATGTCAATGTAAAGACTCTTGGAGATCATCAGAGATTGTTGACACAAAGGGAGACTTTTAACCCCCAGGATGGAGATAAAATTTCAAAATTGGAAAGTGATTCCAACCTGCCCACTTCCAGTTTTAGGGAGGCAGGTTGAGGGGCACATGACTACATTGCTGTCTGGAGGTGGGTCGGTGATTTATATATTTTAATGAAGCTGTGTGAATCAATTTTACCATCTTTTTTAAATTTAAGTGCGGTGGGCTGGGTTTCCCAGAGCTTGGGGAACCCAACAGCTGGAGGAAAGTGAGAATGGCCAGATCCAGCAGCTAACTGCCTTTCCAGCACTGCTTGTGTATCAGTAGGGGCAGGAGTGCTCCTCCCTTCTCCCCTACTTCCCTTCCCAGGAATGGCAACCCATCCCCGCCATCGGGCCAGTCTCCCAATTCATGATCTCACAAAGAATCACAGAATCACAGAATTGTTAGAGTACTGATGGAGGCTATTTGGCCCATTGTGTCTGCATTGGCTCCGAGTGAGCAATTCACTTAGGAGCATAGGAACAGGAGTAGGCCATTCAGCCCATCAAGCCTGCCCCATCATTTAATATGATCATGGCTGATCATCCACTTCAATGCCTTTTTCCCACACTATTCTCATATCCCCTCATGTCGTTTGTATTTAGAAATCTGTCAATCTCTGCTTTAAACATACTCAATGACTGAGCTTCCACAGCCCTCTGGGGTAGAGAATTCCAAAGATTCACAACCCTCTGAGTAAAGAAATTTCTCTTCATCTCGGTCCTAAGTGGCTTCCCCCTTATTTTGAAATTATGTCCCCGGTTCTAGACTCCCCAACCAGGGGAAGCATCTTACCTGCATCTACTCTGTCTATCCCTTTCAGTATTTTGTAGGTTTCAATGAGATCACCTCTCATTCTTCAAAACTCTAGAGAATACATGCCCAGTTTCCCTAATCTCTCTTCACAGGACAGTCCAGCCATACCCAGAACAAGTCTGGTGAACCTTGGTTGCACTCCCTCTATGGTAATAGTATTCTTCCTAAGATAAGGGGATCAATACGGCACACAGTACTCCAAGTGCAGTCTAACCAAGGTTCTATACAATTGAAGCAGAACATCACTACTCTTGTACTCAAATCCTCTTGCGATAAAGGCTAACATACCATTATCCTTCCTAATTGTTTGCTGACCTGTATGTTGGCTTTCAGTGACTTATTGACAAGGACACCCAGGTCCCTTTGTACATCTACACTTTCTAATCTCTTACCATTTAAGAAATACTCTGCACATCTATTCCTCCTACCAAAGTGGATATTTTTCCACATTATATTCCATCTGCCATGTTCTTGCCCTCTCACGAAGTCTGTCCAAATCCCCTTGAAGCTGCTTTGCATCTTCCTCATAACACACATTCCCACCTAGTTTTGTGTCATCCGTGAACTTGGAAATACTATATTTGTTCCCCACATCCAAATCATTGATATATATTGTGAACAGCTGGGGCCCAAACATTGATCCCTGCGGTACCCCACTATTCAGAGCCTGCCAAAGCTAGAATGACCCATTTATTTACTCTCTGCTTTCTCCCTGTTAACAAATCCTTCATCTATACTAGTATATTACCTCCAATCCCATGTGCTTTAATTTTGCTAACCAACCTCCTGCGGGGAACTTTATCAAAAGCTTTATGAAAATTCAAGTATAGCATGTCCACCAACTCCCCTTTATCAATTCTGTTAGTAACATCCTCAAAAAGCGCCAACAGGCTCATCAAACATGATTCCCCATTCAGAAATCCATGTTGACAATGCCCAATTAGATCATTATTATCCAAGTGTCCATTTATCACATCCTTTAGAATAGATTCTAGCATTTTCCCAATGACTGATGTAAGGCTAACAGGTCTGTAATTCCTGTTTTCTCTCTCCCTCCCTTCTTACATAGTGTGGTGACATTTGCGACCTTTCAAACTGCAGGAACCGCTCCAGAATCTATAGAATTTCAGAAGATGATCACCAATGCATCCACTATCTCCATAGCTACCTCTTTCAGCACATGGGGGGAGGCGGTGGCGTAGAGGCCCAGGCTAATGCTCTGGGGACATGGGTTTGAATCCCACCACGGCAGATGGTAAAGTTTGAACTGAATTAATAAATCTGGAATTTAAAAAAAAGCTAGTCTAGTGTGACCATGAAACCATTGTCGATTGTTGTAAAAACCCATCTGGTTCACTAACGTCCTTTAGGGAAGGAAATCTGCTGTCCTTATCTGGTCTGGCCTACATGTGACTCCAAATCCACAGCAAATGTGGTTGACTCTTAAAATGCCCTCTGAAATGGCCACTCAGTTCAAGGGCAATTAGGGATGAGCAATAAACGCTGGCCTCGACTCTGACGCCCACATCTCATGAATGAATTTTTAAAAAATCAAGTCCTGGGGACTTATCGACCTACAGCCCCATTAATTTCTCCAATACAACCTTCTTACTAATACTAATTTCCTTCAATTCCTCATTCCCCCTCATCCCTTGAATCTCTAATTCTGGGAGATTTCTTGTATCTTCCTCAGTGAAGACAGACACAAAGTAATCATTTAGCTACTCTCCCATTTCTCTATTCCCCATTTTAAATTCTCCTGACTCTGCCTGTAATGGACCCATATTTGTCTTAGCCAAACATTTCCTTTTTACGTACCTGTAGAACTTTTACAGTCCATTTTTATATTTTTTGCTAGCTTACATTCATATTCTATTCTCCCTTTATATCAGTTTCTTCATCCTCCTTTGCTGTATTCTAAAATCCTCCCAATCTTCCAGTTTACTCTTATTTCTGGCAACCCTATCGGCCTTTTCTTTTAATTTTATACAATCCTTAACTTTGTTATCCACGGTTTACTACCTTTACTTTTGGGGGTTTTTTGTGCCTTGAAAGAATGTATAGTTGCTGTAAACTATGTAATATTTCTTGAAAGACTATCCATTGCCTATGTTCTGTCATACCTTATAAGGTATTTTCCCAATCCACCTCAGCCAATTTGCCCCTCATACCTTCATATTTTCCTTTGTTCAAATTTAACAGCCTGGCTTCAGATTGAACGACCTCACTTTCAAACATAATGTAAAAATTTGTCATATTATGGTCACTCATCCCTAATCCCTATTATGGTCATCTCCCCACCACACCCCCCCCCCACCCCCGCCGGCCTTTCCAGTCTCCCCAAGGTTTTTCTGATCTCCCCAGGACCTCCACAATACTGTGCTAACTGCGCTGATGATCAGTGATATTTAATCGCATTATTCATCTTAGATCATTGTCTTCCTCTAATTACAGAATCAGATCTCAGGCTTATATCATAATTATTGCTGAAATATGCCCACTCTTCCCAAGTTTTTGATTCAACACATTTCCTGTGGGAACTGCAAATCAAGGTTTGCAATGCGCTTTTAAGTGAGTCACTGTATTTTAGGCTTAGGATCGCCACAATCTTTCCCATTGTCCCGCCCTCCTCTCTGCTCCCTGGCTGCAGCCTGATGCCTCTCAATCTAGCTGGCTGCCGACCAGGAAAGAAAGAAAAATTTAGATGAGGTCCTGCCATTAAATTTGACTGAACCTCTGGTTTACCTGCATTTCGGGATTTCCCATCCACTATGAACCATCTCCCACCCACCCTCGCTCCCTCCCTGCCTCCCTTTAAATATCATGACCAAAGTAATCCAGTCATAGGCCAGAATTTTACAGCCCCCCCACCCCCCCAACGAACAGGCTGGTGGTGGGGGTGGGAGGTGGGTGGGGGGCCATAAAATTGAGTGGGAGGGGGAGGAGGCCATTCCTGACACCTTCCTGCCCCCGCTGCAATTTTACGTGAGGCGGCAACGAGAAATGGCCCACTTGCACCAGGCCAATCAAGGCCCTTAAGTGTCCAATTAACTGGCACTTAAGGGCCTCTTCCCAATACCCACCGTGGCCGGACGGCAAAGGCACCAAGAACACCACCTGGTAAAACCTGGCGGCATAGGTGGGGGGGGCCCCTCCTGACCGGGCACCCTGTACCCCATAGAGGGCCACCCATGAAGCCCCAACCACCCCCTCTGCACAACACCCCCAACCCTAACAGACCCCCCCTTGCCTCGTCGGGGCCTGACCAATTGTCCCTGGTGAGGCCCCAAATACTTAATACTTACCATCTTTTGGGGGCTGTTGTCCCTTATGGCTTCTGATGGCTGGGTTAATCCCAATAGTGGCCACCGCTCCCGGTGGCACTGCTGGGATGAAAAGCTGCTGGCCCGCTGATTGGCTGGCAGCTCCATTCAGCGGTGCTTCCTGCCTCAACGAGGTGGAAGTCCCGTCCAAGACCAATTAAGAGCCTGGGGAGCTAAAATTCCTGGCCTGGATGCCCAGGTCCGGCGGAGGTGGGCTCGCCCCAACATTTTGGCTGGTGGGTGGAACCTCCCACCCCACGTAAAGCTCCAACCATAGTCCCAACATTAAAGTGTACCAGGGAGACTTCTGCTGTATCCTGTTTGCTGAGCTAAAAACATTGCTAGTAATGGCTAATTACACATTTAATTATTTTACATTAATTCCGTATCTTTATTTCCTGTTTTAATATTGAATTTAGGCACCAATGGTTAATAAATGATCAGAATTTAAAATAGTTTTTTTTTGTCTCTTGTTTACAAAGGCTTGTGCACAATGAACATTTCCAGATTTGAAAATGAAAGCCCAATGACAATGTAACTAAAGCAATACAGCAAAGCAACAAATTGTTGTTATGGAGAGTGTTAGACATGTGATACCTTCAGAGCGCAGAAATTATCAAATATAATGGAACAAAACCTTTGCAATAAACATGCGGTTTAGTTGCCATGGAGTTTAGACCTGTGTCTGTCTGTTAATGTTATGCAACCATAAATGGACATTTTGAAAGCAGTAGCTGCCATGTAAATGATGCTTTTTGTGCTAACTATATTGCTTATTTGTCATCTATTCATTATATATTCCATGATTTTGTTCATAGAACATTTGTCATCGAGGTAATGATTTAAAAAGCACCTTGGAAGCAGGATAGTCAAAGCAACTGTCATAATATTAAAGTCTGACATTATGTAATAGAAAAATGAGACATCATCACGTCTGACTGAGTTGGGTGATGTACCCTGTCTGTTGCAGAATCTTTCCTTCTTGTTAAGCGATGACAGTTGGACAACTAATGGAGAAACATTTTGCAATGACTGTTCCAAGTACTAATACTATTTACTCTGCATTGAGTGCTATTCTCAACATCGAGAAAAGTATAGGCACACTTATGTGAAGGCAGCAAATGTACTTCTGTTAAAGGGTAACTACTTACAACAGATCACTTAAAATGAAAATAGATTTGCTACATTAGCCACTCAAGGGTAGTATATCCCTTCCTGCAGTCCCACGACGACAAATCCCAAAGACAGTCTCATATTTAAACCAAAGTTCTGTCTGTACTCACAGGTGAAGCTGAAAGATACCACAGTCACTATTAGAAGAAGAACAGGGACATTCTCCCCAGTGTCCTGAGCCGATGTTTACCTCTCAGCCGGCATCAGTAAAAACAGTGGTAGGGAAATTATTAGAGAGGATTCTTCGGGACAGGATTTACTCCCATTTGGAAACAAATGAACTTATCAGCGAGAGGCAGCATGGTTTTGTGAAGGGGCGGTCATGTCTCACTAACTTGATAGATTTTTTTGAAGAAGTGACGAAGATGATTGATGAAGGAGGGGCAGTGGATGTTGTCTATATGGACTTCAGTAAAGCCTTTAACAAGGTCCCTCATGGCAGACTGGTACAAAGGGGGAAGTCACATGGGATCAAATGTGAGCTGGCAAGATAGATACAGAAATGGCTCAGTCATAGAAGACAGAGGGTAGCAGTGGAAGGGTGCTTTTCTGAATGGAGGGATGTGACTAGTGGTGTTCCGCAGGGATCAGTGCTGGGACCTTTGCTGTTTGTAGTATATATAAATGATTTGGAGGAAAATGTAGCTGGTCTGATTAGTAAGATACCACAGTCACTATTAGAAGAAGAGCAGGGACATTCTCCCCAGTGTCCTGAGCCGATGTTTACCTCTCAGCCAGCATCAGTAAAAACAGATTATCTGGTCATTAGTATATTGATGCTTATCAGATCTTGCTGTGTGCAAATTGACTGCCGTGTTTCCTACATTAGAACTGCTATGTCTTGTGGTTCCCAGGGCTCTGAAATAATCACACTTTTTAGCACAAATTCTGGAGCTGACATCTCTTATATTTTACCAATTTCTGCATCCCGCTGCCTCTCAGGCCACAGTTCTGCATTTTTCAATAAACAGGCATTTCTCATGTGCTGTCCCGTTCACAAATAGGAAAATCCAGTGGGACAGCAGAAGTAGGAGTTTTTGGAGCGTGCAGGTAAGTCCTGGGAGATGGGGGCACAACTCTGTATACTTGAAGGGAGGTGGGGGGATGGCATTAGCGAGGCACAGCTCTGCAGGCATGAGGGGGGGGGGGGGGGATGGCGTTATCAGGGGCACAACGCTGCATACTTTAAGGGAGGTACTGCGTACCCTCCCTCCGTAAACGGTGGCCGCTCTGCGCCATTGTTTGTTTCTGTGAGTGAAGGAGCAATGGCAGTCCAGTCGTCCTATGTGTGGGGACGGTGCCAGAAACAGTAGGTGTGTAAAGGTTATCTGGTTGGTGGGCCAATCGGTGCAGCTGTTACAATCTGAATGTGGTCATGCTGTGCAACAGTCCGCATCTGCAACATCATTGTCTCAACCGTTAAGAGGTGAAGTGAGAGTGCCTGCTCTTGACAGCAAGGCAACATTTGACTGAGTATGGCATCAAGAAATAATAATAATAGCAAAGCTGGAGTCAATGGGAATCAGAGGGAAAACTCTGTGCTGGTTGCAGTCGTACCTAGCGCCATGGAAGATGGTTGTGGTTGTTCGAGGTCAATCATCTCAGCTCCAGGACATCACTGCAGGAGTTCCTCAGGGTAGTGTACTAGGCCCAACAATCTTCAGCTGCCTCATCAATGACCTTCAGTCATAAGGTCAGAAGTGGGGATGTTTGCTGATGATTGCACAATGTTCAGCACCATTTGCAACTCCTCAGATACTGAAGCAGTCCATGTAGAGATGCAGCAAAACCCAGACAATATCCAGGCTTGGGCTGATAAGTGGCAAGTAACATTCACGCCACACAAGTGCCAGGCAATTACATCTCCAACAAGAGAGAATGTAATCATCTCCCCTTGAAATTCAACGGCATTACGATCGCTGAATCCCCCACTATCAACATCCTAGGGGGTACCATTGACCAGAAGCTGAACTGGAGTAGCCATATAAATACCGTGGCGACAAAAGCAGGTCAGAGGCTAGGAATCCTGTGGTGAGTAACTCACCTCCTGACTCCGCAAAGTCTGTCCACCATCTGCAAGGCACAAGTCAGGAGTGTGATGGAATACTCTCCACTTGCCTGGATGGGCGCGGCTCGAACAACACTCAAGAAGCTCAACACCATCCAGGACAAAGCAGCCCACTTAACTGGCACCCCATTACCATCTTCAACATTCACTGTCTTCACCACTGACGCACAGTGGCAGCAGTGTGTACCATCTACATGATGCACAGCAGCAACTCACCAAGGCTCCTTTGACAGCACCTTCCAAACCCGCGACCTCTACCACCTAGAAGGACAAGGGCAGCAGATGCCTGGGAACACCACCACCTGCAAGTTCTCATCCAAGCCACACCCCATCCTGACCTGGAACTAAGTTGCCGTTCCTTCACTGTCACTGGGTCAAAATCCTGGAACTCCCTTCCTAACAGCACTGTATGTGTACCTACACAACATGGACTGCAGCAGTTCAAGAAGGCAGCTCACCACCACCTTCTCAAGGACAATAGGGATGTGCAATAAATGTTGACCTAGCCAGTGAGGCCCACATCCCAGGCACAAATTTTTAAAAAGCAGCAGACTGAGCCATTGTCCGTGTTACTGGATCCATGGAGATGCACATGAGTAATAGTGGCATGGCAATGATGTTATTGCATACATTGGCATTCCTGAAAGGTCAATGATGAAAAGGGATGAGACGTGAACGGTACATGCTGGCACACGTCATTCACACAGTAAAACCGACATACATGTTAGTGAAGAATAGTTCATAAAGTACTTATTTGCATTGTAGTAACACTCGTGCATTCCCATTTGTGTCAGTTTTCTTTAAACGCTTGAGAGTGTCCCTTCTCGGTGCAACCTCAGCACCAGCAGCCTGACTGGAGGAAGGCAGGTGATCTGGTTGCCCTTTGGCAGTGGATGACTATGGCAGTCATGCTCTGCCCATACGGGGCCTGGAGGACCCCAGCTGGCTGGGGGGATCTTGCTTCCGCACAGAACTCTGCTCAGATGTCGCAGCTACTGCAGCTTGACTCAAAGGCAGAGGGGCCGGCATCTACATTGGAATCACCTTGAGGGGGGACCCCAGATATGTTGCGCTGGCTTGCGTCCTCCATCTGAGGGCTCATTTGAACCCCTCTGCTCTCCCGGGAGGGACCAGGGGCAGGGATAGTCTCCATACCCCTGGTCCCTCTCTCGCCTATCCACTGGTGTTTGGATATCACGGCCACGACGAGGGATTGCAGATCAGCGCGTATTGATTGATTCGGACTCACCAAGAGGGCTGCCACTGCCTCAATGGATGACGCCAGACACTCATATACCTGGGACATGGCCCTGGATGGACTCCCCCATCGTCCTCTCAAGGCTGCACTCGGCCTCTGGCATCTCCACCTGATGTTGCCATGACTGCAGCTGCAGCATGCCCTGTGTTGTCAACAGCAGAGGATCATCAGTAGCCTGGGGCTCAGCATGGGCCTGGTTACTCACAGCCCTCTGACTGTCAGGGTCCTCGGCTGTCTCAGCCTCAGTCAGATGCTCGGGCGCATGTGCAGTGCATTCACCAGCTTGTGACCTAGACTATAAGGCCGAACGGATTCCCACCGAGGTGAGTGTATCTGTGCTGGTGGAAGGTGCATTAGTGTCACGGATCGCTAGCTCCTCGGAGGATGTTTCTTCCACCAAGGTGTGGGAGGTGTCCTGTGCACCCGGGGTTGATTCAGAACGTAGACCTGGAAGATACAGGGAAGAGCACACTGCCAGTCTTGATGTTGCACACGTTACAATTATAATAGCATTGCATCACGCAACAGAAATTCCACATTGATCATTGTTTATATCAATTGGACATATGTTCACCATGGACCCCGAGGTCTAGGTCACCAAATGGGCATGGCAGATGGCTTGCTGCTATCTCCAGGGCCTCCTCCTCAGCTTCTGTGAGCTGTCTTAGATCTGGTACACCTCCACTGGTACGGGTGGCCTCCCTTGAATTGTGGGCCCTCTTTGCCTAGAGGAGCAAGGAGAAAGATATATCAACAGCACCACACATGGTTCAAGATGGG
The DNA here is from genome assembly GCF_036365525.1 of Heterodontus francisci. Taxonomy (NCBI): domain Eukaryota; kingdom Metazoa; phylum Chordata; class Chondrichthyes; order Heterodontiformes; family Heterodontidae; genus Heterodontus; species Heterodontus francisci. Next base: position 129,205,041 of record NC_090371.1, on the reverse strand, counting down.
TGCTGGACACATAGGTGGAGGATGCTCAGTCTGCTCCACTCATATAGGTGTCATGCTCTGAGCAGCAGACACGGTTTAGTTCTATCATACATTTCTCCATTCATGTCACGTCTTTCCTCCCTGTCCAACCTCCATGTCTTTGACATGGCAGTGGCTCACATGTGCCACTCTCTGTTGCCATGCCCAATTTCAGTGTTGTAAATTGGCACTTAGTTTTGCAGTTCGCAGAAGATCGTTCATCCTCTTCTGACACTGTACCCAATCACGGCGGATGGCTCCACGGCTACTGATCTCCTCTGCCACCTCCAGCCAGGCTGCCTTGGTCAGGCGGGAGGGCCTCTTTTTGCCGTCGCTGGGGAAGAGGACCTCCTGCCCTGCCTGCACAGCTTGGAGGAGAGTGAGCAAGGAGGCATCACTGAACCATGGGGCCACCATGGAATGGCCCTCTGACTCCATGAAGCAGAATTAATGCTGTCCTCACTGGATTAGTATTCAGCAGCCCAAACAGATGTGACCTCCATTGTCATGTTTCAATGGAGGCATGACGGATGTGCTGGCTGCCCTTTAAATAGGGCCCCAGCACGTGATTATCAGCTGATCCGACGCCGATACTGGCGCCGGAAATCCCGCCCCCTCTACATGATTTGGGGGACAGCACATCGCTGTAATGCTAATGAGCCGCCACGCTAAATATCATGCTGGCTCCGCAATGGGTGGTCCGCGCAGGCGGACAGCCATCTTCAAAGCGCGCTGCGGAGATCGATGACGCACTCTTAAAATTCAGCCCAATGTGTTTATTGCACAGATTGTAATTCAATATTGGTTGGTGTGATCTTATGGATATACATGTATACATATGCATGAACAATATAGATCCTAAATCTTTTTGGGACAATATAACAATATAACAAGAACAGTGACTACACATCAGAAGTATTAAAAATACTTCATTTGATGTGAAGCACTTTGAGACATCCTGAACCACTATAGAAATGCAAATCTATCTTTGTTTCTCTGTTCCTCTTTATTTATTTCTTCTGCTCTTTCTTTTCCTTTCTATTTCTTACCTTCAGAGTATTTTATTGTGACACTGATACTAAACTTTAAATTTGTGGAACAGGTGAGGTGCTTCAATTTCAGTCAGAAAACAAGGGCTCCTCACTGTCTGAATGATAAAATGCATTGTATTGTCTGGTAAGCAGTGGTACAGACAAGGAAAGCCCCAGTTTGCTCTGGAATTATTTAATTGACTCCACAGGGCAGTGGTGGGGCCAATTATAACAGACCTCAGTAGAATTGGATCAGGAAGAATGCTAACTTCTTTTTATTTGCTCTTGGGTTGTGAACATCGAAGTCCAGCATTTATTGCCCATTCCAAATTGCCCTTGAGAAGGTGGTGGTGAGCTGCCTTCTTGACAAATGAATGGCTTACTTGGCCATTTCAGAGAGCAATTAAGAGTCAACCACATTGCTCTGGGTCAGACCAGGTAAGGATGGCTGATTTCCTCCCCTGAAGGACAATCCCATAGTTTCATGATCATTATTAATGAGACTAGCATTTTTTAATATTCCAAATTTATTAATTAATTGAATTTAAATTCCTCCAGCTGCTGTGATGGAATTTGAAATCATGGGATGGATTTTACCAGCCCCTTGACGCCATGGATTGTGGCGGGGAGGCCCATAAAATGCTAGCAGGAGCGGTCCGCCTCGACCCATGATGCTGAGAAGGCCCCACCGGATATTAGCAGCGAGGCCTCCGTGCAGCCTCCTCCACCCCACCGCCCCCCCCCCAACACCTCCGCCGCCAAGCGGCAGGGCCTTCATTAAAATATTCAAATGAGGGTAATAAGCATGCAAATAAAATTACCTGCCGCTGCCAGCCATCCCATGTCGATTTTACGGCCAACATTAAAATATTCAAATGAGGGTAATAGGCATGCAAATGAACTTATCTGCCACCACCGGCCGCAACTCGCGCGCCTTCGGAACTCCGTGTGGAGTTTTTCATTGGGTGTAGGGATGGTGGGAAGGGGTTTAGGATCAAAGGGAATAAAGTGTGGGGCGGAAAGGTCGTTACTGATAACTAATTATTTTTGGGGGGACAGGCCAAAAAACTAACTATTTGGGGAGTGGGGGGCAGTGGGAGCGGGGATTGCAGGTGTGGACAAATCTTTATTTAAATTTTCTTAGAACTGGCACCTTTAAAAATTTCTGACCTCTACCTAGCAGAGGCTGAGTGCCAACTCTCAGATACCGCTTCTTCCCTCCCCCTGGACCATGACCCCACCACTGAACATCAAGCTACTGTCCACAGGACTGTCACTGACCTCATCTCCTCTGGAGATCTTCCCTCTACAGCTTCCAACCTCATAGACCCACAACCCCAGACAGCCCACTTCTACCTCCTTCCCAAAATCCACAAACAGGACTGTCCTGGCAAACCCATCGTTTCAGCCTGTTCCTCCTCACAGAACTTATTTCTTCTGATCCTGATTCTACCTTTTCTCCCCTGGTCCAGTCTCTTCCCACCTATATCCGTGACTCTTTGGACACCCTACGTCATTTTGACAATTTCCAGTTTCCTGGCCCCAACCGCCTCCTCTTCACTATGGATGTCCAATCTCTCTACACCTCCATCCCCCACCAGGATGGTTTGAAGGCTCTCTATTCTTCCTTGAACAAAGGCCAAACCTGTCCCCATCCACCACCACCCTCCTCTACCTCGCTGAATTTGTTCTCACATTGAACAACTTCTGCTTCAACTCCACTCATTTCCTTCAAGTAAAAGGTGTTACTATAGGTACCCACACGGTTCCTCGTTATAATAAAAGCGAAATACTGCGGATGCTGGAAATCTGAAATAAAAACAAAAAGTGCTGGAACCACTCAGCAGGTCTGGCAACATCTGTGGAAAGAGAAGCAGAGTTAACGTTTCGGGTCAGTGACCCTTCTTCGGTTCCTCGTAATGCCTGTCTTTTTGTGGGATATGTCAAACATTCCTTATTCCAGTCCTACTCAGGCCCCTCCCCCAACTGTTTTTCTGGTACATTGATGACTGCATCGGTGCCGTTTTCTGCTCCTGCTCCGAACTGGAACACTTTATCAACTTTGCTTCCAATTTCCACCCTTCTCTCACCTTTACATGGTCCATCTCCGAAATTTCCCTTCCTCGACTTCTCTGTCTCCATCTCTGGGGATAGGCTGCCTATAATATTCATTATAAGCCCACTGACTCCCATGGCTACCTTGACTACACTTTCTCACACCCTGCCCCCTGTAAGGACTCCATTCCATACTCCCAGTTTCTCCGTCTCCGACGCATCTACCCTGATGATGCAACCTTCCACAACAGCGCTTCTGATATGTCTTCATTTTCCTTAACCGAGAATTTCCGCACCCGCCCCCCCCCCACCCCCACTGTGGTTGACAGGGCCCTCAACTGTGTCCGGCCCATTTCCCGCACCTCTACCCTCTCCCCTTTCCCTCCCTCCCAGAACCACGACAGGGTTCCCCTTGTCCTCACTTTCCACCCCACCAGCCTCCATATCCAAAGGATCATCCTCCTCCATTTCCGCCACCTCCAGCGTGATGCCACTACCAGTCGCATCTTCCCCTCCCCTCCCCTGTCGGCATTCCAAAGGGATCATTCCCTCCGTGACACCCTGGTCCACTCCTCCATTACCCCCGACACTGCGTCCCCTTCCCTTGGCACCTTCCCATGCAATCACAGGAGGTGTAACACCTGCACTTTTACCTCCTCTCTCCTCACTATCCAAGGCCTCAAACACTCCTTTCAAGTGAAGCAGCGATTTCCTGTACTTCTTTCAATTTAGTATACTGTATTCGCTTCTCATAGTGCGGCCTCCTCACATTGAGGAGACCAAAAGCAGATTGGGTGATCGCTTTGCGGAACACCTCGACTCAGTCCGAAAACATGACCCCGAACTTCCTGTCGCCTGCCACTTCAACACACCCCCCTGCTTTCATGCCCATGTCTCTGTCCTGGGCTTGCTGCAGTGTTCCAGTGAACATCAACACAAGCTCGAGAAACAGCACCTCATTTACCGATTAGGCACACTACAGCCTGCTGGACTGAACATTGAGTTCAATAATTTCAGAGCATGACTGGCCCCCCCCTTTTTTATTTTTAGTTTTACTTATTATTTTTTTTTTATTTCATTTTATTTCAGTTTGTTCCATCATTCAATTTTTTTTAACATGTGCCTACCCACTTTTTTTTTATGTTCATGCTTTTGGCTTTCATTATTAGAGCCATAGAGTCATAGAGTTTTACAGCACAGAAACAGGCCCTTCAGCCCAACGGGCCTGCGCCGACCATCAAGCCCCCGTCCAAAACTAATCCCATTTCTCCGCAATTGGCACGCAGTCTTGTATGTTATGGTGTTTCAAGTGCTCATCTAAATACTTCTTAAATGTCGCGAGTGTTCTTGCCTCTACCACCTCTTCAGACAGTGTATTCCAGATTCCAACCACCCTCTGGGTGAAAAAATTTTCCTCAACTCCCCTCTAAACCTCTTGCCACTTACCTTAAATCTATGCCCTCTAGTTATTGAGCTCTCCACTAAGGGAAAAAGTTTCTTCCTATCTATCCTATCAATGCCCCTCATAATTTTCTATACCTCAATCAGGTCCCCCCTCAACCTTCTCCGCTCCAAGGAAAACAACCCTAGCCTATCCAGTCTCTCTTCATAGTTGAAATGCTCCAGCCTAGGCAACATTTCCTCTGGTGAATCTTCTCAGTACCTTCTCCATTGCAATCAGATCCTTCCTATCGTGTGGTGCCCAGAACTGTACACAGTACTCCAGCTCAGGCCTAACCAACATTTTATACAGCTCCATCATAACCTCCCTGCTCTTATATTCTATACGTCGGCTAATAAAGGCAAGTATCCCATATGCCTTCTTAACCACCTTATCTACCTGTGCTGCTGCCTGCAGTGATCTATGGACAAGCACCTCAAGGTCCCTCTGATCCTCTGTATTTCCGAGGGTCCTACCATCCATTGTATATTCACTTGCCTTGTTAGTCCTCCAAAAGTGCATCATCTCACACTCCTCAGGATTAAACTCCATTTGCCACAGCTCCGCCCATTTTACCAGCCCAATAATGGTCCTGTAATATAAGGCCTTCCTCCTCACTATTTACGGCACCACCAATTTTTGTGTCGTCTGCGAACTTACTGATCATACCTCCTATATTCACGTCTACATCATTAATGTACACTACAAATAGCAAGGGTCCTAGCACACTACTAACAGTAACAGTAATTTCCTTGACAGAAGTCATTGCATCCTCATTGGCTACAGGTGAGGTCCCAGAGGACTGGAGAATAGCCAATGTTGTTCCTTTGTTTAAGAAGGGTAGCAAGGATAATCCAGGAAATTATAGGCCGGTGAGCCTTACATCAGCGGTAGGGAAATTATTAGAGGATTCTTCGGGACAGGATTTACTCCCATTTGGAAACAAACAAACTTATTAGCGAGAGGCAGCATGGTTTTGTGAAGGGGAGGTAGTGTCTCACTAATTTGATTGAGTTTTTTGAGAAAGTAACAAAGATGATTGATGAAGGAAGGGCAGTGGATGTTATCTATATGGACTTCAGTAAAGCCTTTGACAAGGTCCCTCATGACAGACTGGTACAAAAGGTGAAGTCACACGGGATCAGAGGTGAGCTGGTAAGATGGATACAGAACTGGCTCTGTCATGGAAGACAGAGGGTTGCAGTGGAAGGGTGCTTTTCTGAATGGAGGGATGTGACTAGTGGTATTCCGCAGGGATCAGTGCTGGGACTTTTGCTGTTTGTAGTATATATAAATGATTTGGAGGAAAATGTAGCTGGTCTGATTAGTAAGTTTGCGGACGAAACAAAGGTTGGAGGAGTTGCGGATAGTGATGAGGATTGTCAGAGGATACAGCAGGATATAGATCGGTTGGAGACTTGGGCGGAGAAATGGCAGATGGAGTTTAATCCGGACAAATGTGAGGTAATGCATTTTGGAAGGTCTAATGCAGGTGGGAAGTATACAGTAAATGGCAGAACCCTTAGGAGTATTGAAAGGTAGAAAGATCTGGGCGTACAGGTCCACAGGTCACTGAAAGTGGCAAAGCAGGTGGATAAGGTAGTCAAGAAGGCATACGGCATGCTTGCCTTCATCGGTCGGGGCATAGAGTATAAAAATTGGCAAGTCATGCTGCAGCTGTACAGAACTTTAGTTAGGCCACACTTAGAATATTGCATGCAATTCTGGTCGCCACACTACCAGAAGGACGTGGAGGCTTTGGAGAGGGTACAGAAGAGGTTTACCAGGATGTTGCCTGGTCTGGAGGGCATTAGCTATGAGGAGAGGTTGGATAAACTCGGATTATTTTCACTGGAACGACGGAGGTGGAGGGGTGACATGATAGAGGTTTACAAAGTTATGAGTGGCATGGACAGAGTGGATAGTCAGAAGCTTTTTCCCAGGGTGGAAGAGTCAGTTACTAGGGGACATAGGTTTAAGGTGAGAGGGGCAAAGTTTAGAGGGGATGTGCGAGGCAGGTTCTTTACACAGAGGGTGGTGAGTGCCTGGAACATGCTGCTGGGGGAGATGGTGGAAGCAGGTACGATAATGACATTTAAGAGGCATCTTGACAAATACATGAATAGGAGTGGGAATAGAGGGATACAGTCCCCGGAGGTGCAGAAGGTTTTAATTTAGGCAGGCATCAAGATCAGCGCAGGCTTGGAGGGCTGAATGGCCTGTTCCTGTGCTGTACTGTTCTTTGTTCTTTGTAGTAAGGGTCCCAGCACAAATCCCTGCGCTACCCCACTGGTCACAGGCCTCCATTCGCAAAAACAACCCTCAACCATAACCTTCTGCCTCCTTCCACAAAGCCAATTTTGAATCCAATTTTTTAAATTACCCTGGATGCCATGGTTTCTGACTTTCTTAACCAATCTCCCATGCGGGACCTTATCAATAGCTTTACTGAAGTCCATGTAGACGACAGCTTTACCCCTATCTACAAATCTAGTCACCTCCTCGAAAAATTCAATAAAAATTGTTAGACACGATCTCCCCCTGACAAAGCCATGCTGACTCTCCCTGATCAATCCTTGCCTCTCTAAGTGGAGATTAATCCTGTCTCTCAAAATGTTTTCCAATAATTCCCTACCACTGACGTTAGACTCACAGTAATCGTTCAAAACCTCACCTATGTCCTCCGGCTCCACATACAGATTGCCTCTTAGATCCCTAATGGGCACCACTTTTTCCCTGGTTATCCTCTTGCCCCTAACATAAAACGCCTTGGGATTTTCCTTTATCTTGTCTGCCAGTGATTTTTCATGCCCCCCTCTTCGCTCTCCTAAGTACTCCCCTACACTTCCTATACTGCTCTCGGGCCTCCGCTGTTTTCAGCACTCTGAATCTGCTAAACGCCTCTTTTATTTTCCTTATCCAATCCTCTATATCCCTTGACATCCAGGGTTCCCTGGACTTACTGGTCCTACTTTTCACCTTTACGGGAACATGCTGGACCTGAACCCTCGCAATTTCCTTTCTAAATGACTCCCACTGGTCTGATGTAGACTTTCCTATAAGAAGGTGCTCCCAGTGCACTTTGGCCAAATCCTGTTTTATCATATTGAAATCTGCTTTCCCCCAATTTAGTACTCTTATTTCCGGTCCCTCTATGTCGTTTTCCATAACTACCTTAAATTTTACAGAGTTACGGTCACTATCCCCAAAATGCTCCCCCATTGATACTTCTATCACTTGTCCGGCTTCATTCCCTCGGATTAAGTCCAGTACCGCTCCTCCTCTTGTAGGACTCTCTGCGTACTGACTCAAAAAGCTCTCCTGAATGCACTTGAAGAATTCCGTCCCCTTTAAGCTTTTTGCACTAATACTATCCCCTCTAATGTAGGGGAAGTTGAAATCCCCTACTATTATTACCCTATTATTTTTGCACCTCTCTGAGATTTGCCTACATATCTGCTCCTCTATCACTGACTGACTGTTTGGAGGCCTGTAGTACACTCACAGCCAAGTGATAGCCCGCTTTTTGTTTTTAAGTTCCACCCATATGGCCTCATTAGAGGAACATTCTCAGATATTATCCCTCCTTACTGCAGTAATTGACTCCTTAGTCAACAATGCCATCTCCTCTTTTACCCCCTCCCCTATCACGTCTGAAGATTCTATACCCTGGGATATTAAGCTGCCAGTCCTGCCCTTCCCTCAACCATGTTTCAGTGATAGCAATAATATCATATTCCCATGTGTTAATCAACACCCTCAATTCATCTGCCTTACTAGTAAGACTCCTTGCATTAAACTAGATACAATACAGCCTTGCATTATTTGCCTGAGCCTTAACAGGTCTACGTTTACTCTGCCCTCCAGACTGACTTAGCTTCTCATTTATATTTGATTGCACATCACCCCCTACTTTGCTTCCACTCTGTATCCCATCCCCCTGCCAAATTAGTTTAAACCCCGCCCCCCCAACAGCACTAGCAAACTTCCCAGCAAGGATGCCAGTCCCGTTCTGGTTCAGGTGCAACTCGTCGATCTTGTACAGATCCCACCTTTGCCAGAAACAGGCCCAGTGATCCAGGAAACTAAAGCCCTTCCTCCAGTACCATCTCTTCAGCCATGCATTCATCTGCTCGAACCTGCTGTTCCTATACTCACTAGCCCATGACACCAGAAGAAACCCAGAGATTCCAACCTTTGAGGTCCTACTTTTTAATCTGCTACCTAGCTCCCTAAATTCTTTTTGCAGGACATCATCCCTCTTTCTACCAGGTCATTGATACCAACATGAAACATGACTGTGCACCCTCATCCTCCAGAATTCTTTGTAGCCGCTCGGTGATATCCAAGACCCTTGACCGGGGAGGCAACATACCATCCTGGAATCACATCTGTGACCACAGAAACACCTATCCGTTCCTCTAACAATAGAATCCCCTTCCACTATTGCCCTCTTGTACCTATTTCTCCAACCCAGCACAGCTGAGCTAGCCATGACATTCCGGTCATGACTGTCGGTGCATTCTCCAGAGGAACCCTCTCCCCCATCGCTACTCAGAACTGAATACTGGTTAGAAAGTGGGATGTCCTCTGGGGACTCCCGCACTACCTGGCCTGACTTCTTTGTCCATCCGGCAGCCACTCAGTCACCCCCCCAACTGTGCTCACCTAGGCACTGGCTTGACTACCTCCTGAGTCATGCCATCCACGTAGTTCTCCACCTCGCGGATGCTGTGACTCCACAGTGACATTTAACACCCTCTCTGCACTGACGCTTTGTCTTTCACCACAACATTAGCACACTCTTTGCTTTTGCCTTTGCCCCATGACCTCCTTGTCAGTTATTCTCTGTGATCCTATGTCCTATCAACACCTTCCCTTTTGTTCTCTTTTGCCCCACCCCCACTTTATTTGCTTAAAGCCTATTACATTTCTAACCTTTGCCAATTCTGATGAAAGGTCACTGACCTGGAACGTTAGCTTTGCTTCTCTATCCACAGATGCAGCCTGACCTGCTGAGTATCTTCCAGCAGGTTTTGTTTTTATTTAAAAATTTTAATTTCTCCTGAAGGACTGGAAGCCCTGTAAAAATGGCGCCAGTGCCTGCACAGTGGTGCCATTGCCGGGGACGTGCGGCCACCCCCAATGACGTAAAGGGGGTGGCCGCTCCGCCCCCTCCATTTAAATGAGCCCCTGCGTGTTATATCACGGCACCGCTTCCATGTCGGAAGGCCGCCGACTTCACAACGTGCCACTGTGGAGTGTGGCGTGCTGATAAAATTCAGCCCCATGTCTCTGGAGCATTAATCCATGATGCTACCAACCCCCAGAAGTGAGACCTGTTTCTGGTTGCTATGGAAACTACACGTGTTAAGAATGTCAACTGTGCATTAACATAAAGAATGCACTCCCAGGAAAGTAACACATTCTGTCTGTGCAATGGATGGTTTTACATAACAAGAGTTATTACCTCCCAATAGTGCAATGGGTGAAATTTTCTGGAATCGGGAAGTTACACCTCAAATTATTCTCATTCGTGTATCCATTTTGCCAATGTCTATTTACATCCAAATTTCCAGCCAATCGCATTAGCATATGCCAGAATGTAAAAATAGACATAAATCAGCAGAAATAATTGGGCCCAAGTAAAGTGCAAATTCACACCACATATTCCTTCCCTAAGTAAGAAAACGAGCGTATCAAGCCATTTCTCATACACATACAACTGTCAGCTGCAGTTCAGTTGGTAGCATCCTCACCTCTGAGTTACAAAGTTCTGGGTTCAAGTCCCACTTCAAGGCTTCAGCATAAAAATAAAGGCTGACCCTTCAATGTTGTACTGAGTGAGTGCTGCATTGTCAGAGGTCCATCTTCCGGATGAGCCATTAAACCGTGGGCCCATCTTCTTGCTCGGGTGGATGTAAAAGATCCCATGGCACTATTTTGAGGAAGAGCAGGGGAATTATCCCTGGTGTCCTGGTCAATATTTATCCCTCAATCAACATCACAAAAAACAGATTATCTGGTCATTACACATTGCTGTTTGTGGGGGTTGCTGTGCGCATACTGGCTGCCGCATTTCCTGCATTACGACAGTGACTACACTTCAAAAGAAAGTATATTGGCTGCAAAGCGCTTTGAGACATCCAGTGGTCATGAAAGGTGCTATATAAGCACAAGTCTTTTTTTCAATCGGCACAGATTGGCTAAGAACCTGCAATTGTGGTAGCGTTTCAATTTTTAATGTGTCAAAGAAACTGAAAATACAGTATAAATAAATTACTCAAAAATCATAATAAAACCCCAGAAAAGTGACCTTGTTTCCTGTTGCGCCTAAAATTATGGGCTTAATATTACACCTGTTTTGAACCTGTATAATTACAAAAAATTCACATGTACAGCCCTTGTCATGAGTCAAGATGAACTTGGGCAGAGGAATTGATAAATGGGTGTAAAAGCCTGGGAAATTCCATGCATAACAGAATTGCACCCAAGTTTCTTTGCTCTTTTATGCCAAGAATTTTCTTTTTCCAAATACATAGGAAATTCCACCCCCATATCAAAAATTTGCACCTGCCATTGGATGCAAAATCTTGGGGGACAAGTGACCGAATTGCTAATAAGTGCTTTTGGCACATAAAGCTCAGTGTTCAGGGTGCTAAGGATGAAAACTTATGCCATTGTGTGCAATTTCTTTTCCAAAAAACATGGAGTGGAAAGAATTGCAATGTTAAATGCGTAACATTGAATAGATCTTGACTTTGTGCAATTGTGTAAACTAGGTGATAGCGAGTTGGCAGCCTGTTTCACATCGTTCCAAATTTATATTTGCATTGATCTCCAATGTGTACATCTAATGCTGCACCAAGATAAAGCGGAGCAAACCACATCTGAGTTGGATTTGCAAAGCTGATTTATCACTGAGTTCTCAAAAACTCAATCTCAATTTGAAGTTTCGAATCAGTTTGAAACCTACAGATGGTGTACCGTAATAATGTTTGCCATTCATGCTTTTAACAGCTTTTCTGCCTGAAGTTCAGTTCTTTGGGGCAACTTTGAGAAATAACAATATAAATGCAGTTTCTTTCTTGTCGCTGAAAACCTGCTTAAAATTAGTTTAGGCAAAATCTTTATCTGTCTTAAAGGATTAGGCCTGCAGTAATAGGCTAGGGAAATTGTGGGCCTTTGAAGTTTAATGTTTTCCATTATTTGCACAACAAAATGAAATGGAAAGTTTAAGATAATGCAACTTCTTTTTTTATGTTTAGTCACAATTAGGAGATGACCAGTCCGTTATTGTAAGATCTAAATTGCCGCTTAACCTTAACTGGCTCACAGTTTCTGCTTAGATTCTGGGAGATTTAATTGCAATTTCTTATAGTTTGGTTGCTGTTTAGGAATACTGATGCCAATAAAGTTCTTATAATGAAGTAAACCTGTTCCTCAGAATATTTCTTTTTAATAAGGCCAACACAGTACTCCAACTTCCAATCCTCACTCCTGCTCTTGCTCCCCCTATCCTGCTCTCTATCGGTTATGCGAAAAGTTTAGCTTGGCTAAGTACCTTACCCTAATACACAGCTTCCACAGTTAGTACACTGTTACGACCAAGGCAGGAGAAGCACACTGTTTATTCTAGTTCCACTTCTGTACGGGTCACAACATATATTTAAATGTTCCCGCTTACCGATACGATCAATCATAGACTCTCTTTTTATCCCAGAATAAACACACGAACCAGGTTTCTTTAATAAACAACAAAATTATCAGTTTATTATAAAACAAGTCTTAACCAATAAAGAAGTAAAGCATAAACACATAGACTGAAAGATTAAAGTTCCCTTTTTACCCAACCCCTCACACACACACATACATTGGTTTACCAGAAAAAAATAAAAGGGAATTTTGCTTTGGAGCTCTGTTGCAAAAAAAAAGACAACAAAAAAAAACACTTCGGCTGAATACTTGCTCATTCTTGAAGAAAAAAGAGAGTATATGGAAAGATGACCTTTGTTTTGGTTTGGAATCCCAAATGCGTATAGAAGGCTATCACTAGGATCTTCCTAGAACAGTTCTTTGCAGGCGATGTTGAAGATCAGTTTGGGTAGGCTTTCCAAGAAATGTAGCTACCGAGGCTTCAGATAGGCCTTACAGCAGAAAGGCAGAAATATAGCAGGTTTCAGTTCCCACACATTCGATACACAGGATTTCTTCAAATACAGGAGGAAAGAGGAGACTGACACACTGGCTATGCAGGGTTTGTTTCAAAGGGAGAGAAAGCGATGAGCTGGGTTTCCTTGGCAGGCAAAAACCAAATATCTTCCAAGCTGTTTACACTCAAACTCACTGTCCAAAGTGAAACCAAAACAATGTCACAAGAATCAAGCCTCCTGACCCCTATAAATCTTGACCTGTCACTTCTCTGTAAACATCTTCTCCAAGTCAAAACGAGAGCTCCCTGAAAACAAGTGCCTTCCAGTAAGGGCTTGTTTCTCAGCCAAGTCCAGGAACATTCTGATGACTTGAAAAAATAAATGCAAAGTTGAGCATTTCTTCAAGCTTCCAGATGATTCAAAGCCCATAATTCAACTATAAGTCCTTAAAAACATATTTTACAAAAAATAGAAGCACTCTTGAAACAACACCAAAAAATCATTGGCTGTATATGTGGAGGCCTGCCCTTTCACATTGTTACATAGCTCCTGTGGCAAAAACACTGCATATAAAATTTTTGAACTAAAATTTCTATTGCAACAAGAAAACTCCATAGAAAGTCTAATGGTCTCTGGTGTACAAAATCCTATCAGTGCAATCAGACCAAATAAATAAGCGTGAAACAGTTGCTTACATTTTATGACAAGTATTTCAGAGAGCTTTATGATGTTGAACATTTTTCAAGTGGTTTGCTGTCCCGTTGAACATAGACTGAACAGACTGAAGTCTATAATAGACCATGGGCTGTGGAAGAAAAGACTCGGTGTTCTATACTTTGCTATATTCCTATGAGATTTTAGTTCTGAGTCTCCTAGAGATTAGAGGGTGGAATATTGGGCTGTTGTTTGTTGTTATGTTATGTTTTGTTAGTTAGAAGATAATGCTTGAGATACATGTAGTTCAATTTATGCCTTTTACTTTGAAAATGAAGCACATGTGGCTTATGAACAGCATCTGAGTCTTGGACTGGAATTTTACAGTTCCCCCAATGAACGGGCTGAAGGCGGGGTGGGGGGGTGGGCCTAAAATTGAGTGGGAGGTGGGGGGACCATTCCTGAGCCCCTCCCAACCCTGCTGCAATTTTACGTGGGGCGGCGGCAGCAAGAAACGGCCTGCCTGCCCCAGGCCAATCAAAACCCTTAAGTGGCCAATTAACTGGCACTTAAGGGCCGCCTCCGACTGCCAGGCGTATTTTACTCTTGACAGGCAGACAGCAAAGGCCCCAAGAACAGTGCCAGGTAAAAGCTGGCAGCCTTCTTGTGGGCTGTGGGGGGCCCTCCTGATTGTGCACCCTGTGCCCCATGGAAGGCCACCCCTGAAGCCCCAGTTGCACCCACTGCACAATGCTCTGCCCCCACCCACCCCCCTACCCAACCAATTCCCCTTGCCTTGCCGTGGCCCGGCCCGGCTGATTGTCCCCGGCGAGGCTCCAAAAATTTACCTTTGTTCCGGGGTCATCCTTCACCTTGCTTGCAGTGTAGTCTCAGCAGTGGCCACTGCTCCTGGTGGCGCTGCTGGGACTAAGAGCTGCTGGCCCGCTGATTGGCCGGATGCTCCATTAGGGGTGGACATCCTGCCTCAAGAAGGTGGAAGTCCCGCCCAAGGCCAATTAAGGGCCTGGGGAGCGAAAATCCCGGCGTGGCTCCCCAGGCCTGGCAGAGCTGGGCTCGCCCCTGACTTTTCGGACAGTGGGCAGGGCCTCCCGCCGAACATAAAATTCTGGCCACGAGATCTATTTTAGCTTTGTTACGTTGCTATATGACAAATTTACCTCACCGTGTCATTTAATTGATATTTTGGGGGAGAGGAAACTAGCTGAAGAGTTTAATGGCGAGTCAAAACTTCCTAGAAAGAATAAGACCAAGTATGAGTCTCAGTTTGAGTGTCCTAGCATGGGAGCAGTTTGGTGTCCCTGCTTAATGACATTCTAACTAAAGTGATCTGATGCATTGTGATCTGAAATGGGGCATTACTTACATCGAAGATATGGAATAAAATATTTGGTATATAACATAGGTTTTGGACAGAAAATGCATGTCATACTCAAAATAATATATATTCCATATGGCACACACTTCCCATCCAGAAATCCTTGTTGCTTCAAGGGTGATTTCCCTTTAAGAGCTCAGTATGCTAATGAGCTGAGTACTAGGATGTAGTCTTGTGACTCGAAGCCATAGTCACTCTGTACAGCAACACCCTGAACAAAAGGTTTTATATATAGTTTTCTTTGTATTGTATGGACTAGTTTAGCTGTTAAAAACTTTTTTGAGATCTTCAAGCAACTGGAATACATGTACCTTGTTGTGTTGCTTAAGATAACACAAAGACAGTCATGACAATCCTTATGACCTATGTTATGATTTTACATTGTGAAAATTTACAGAAACATTTCTGACAGAAATTCCAGTGTTTAAAATGTCAACATTTACCAGTACCTTTACTCTTTAATGCCTCTAGGTAGTGCGTAAGTGGGAATTCCAATGTTAAATGATGACACTGACCTGTCAAGCCACCAAGTGAAGGCATACTATCTTTTCTCCACCAATGACTTAAAATGCTTTCTGAAAAGAAAAAAATCTACTAATTTTTCTGAACAGCTGACATTCCTGTCCAGGAACTTGCTGAATGCAGTGTGGGTGGACCCCACCAGAAGTGAAACCTCTGCACTCAAACTTCTCCTCAAGCCTCATTTAAGTACAATGGGTATGATACAGCCATACATTGTAGCGCAATATTGGGTGCATGCCTGGATAAAGGAAGAAATCGAGTTGCTTCAGAGACTTTAAAGACAATCACTGCATTAAAATGGCAAATACATTAGGAACCCCTATCACAAATTGCAGTTGGGTTTTTTGTATATTTATGGAGGCAGAAATGATATAACATCAGCTGTTTCTAAGTATTTGAATTTACTAAAATTCATTGTTGCCTGCCTGAAGCTGCAAGAGCTCCTTTCTTATTGCTTTCATTATGTATTCTCCTATGAGTGTTTCAAACAGCTCTGTAAAGCTTTGATGGCAGCCACAGAATCCCAAACAATAGGCAAGGCAACGAGTCAGGAAAATACAAGCAGTATGGTGACAAGACACAGGCAAATACAGAGACATTTCTCTGTAGAAATAGGGAATGCAGAGAATGAGGATATGAGAATAGGAGGAAGGTGATGATTGACGGTAAGGCTTCCCTTTATATTCAACGTTGGATGGATTGGTTGTTTCACTGGGGGAGAGTGAATATTTGGGAGAGATAATTTTGACTTTGCAAAAGCAAGGCCAGTGTTTATTGCCCATCCCTAATTGCCCTTGAACTAAGAGGCTTGTTTGGCCATTTCAGAGTCAACCACATTGCTGTGGGTCTGGAGTCACATGTAGGCCAGACCAGGTAAGGACAGCAGATTTCCTTCCCTAAAGGACATTAGTGAATCAGATGGGTTTTTACAACAATTGACATTAGACTAGACCTTTGGCCATGGTGGGATTTGAACCCATGTCCCAAAGCACTAGCCTGGGCCTCTGGCTTACTAGTCCAGTGACATTACCACTATGCCACCACCTCCCCCTTTTCATTTCTCCCAATTTTTATTTCTATTCAATTCGATATATTATACGGGTAGCTCGGGAACTCCCCAGTGTATATATATGAATGTGTTTAGTTTATGTATTATATTGAAAAATGGAAGTATGTATATATAAAATATGAATAGTCCCTCATGGTACTGTATACAGTAATGGTCTCTCTCTTCCAATCTCTGTTGTTGTTGTGTTGCTATTTCTCTCTCTCACCCACCTCTTCAGCTTCTCTTTCTTTCTCTTCTTTTATTCTTTCCCGCGCTCTCCTGTTTGCTTCCATCTCCATGCTCTTCTGCTGTAGCTCTATCTTTTTATTTGTTTTTTTTTCCCTTTGGGTAGGAATTAATGTTTGACATAGCATGATGTGGTGGGGAAAGGAACTGCCAATAGCTAGCTGTAAGCTATATTTTCCAGTGGGGATTCAGGTGAAATATGTGGCCCTCAGTAGCTTCTTTCCCATCCCTTCCCTTATCACTTGTGCTCAGCTCAACCCCTTATTCCCATCACATCTCCTACTTTTCCTTTTCCATGACCCTCTTCTCTCTCTCCTTTTCCCATTCTCATTCCTATCCCTACCTCTTCGCCTTCAAATTACCTGCTCCTTGTCTACCCTCCTTGCACCACAGTCATCATTAATTCCCCTCCCCATCCATTTTCCTCTCACTACCATGCACTCCCCCAAAGGCACAGATGAGATGCCAAAGGCTCTCTTGCCCTCACTGATTTCTTCACCAAGGCAGATGCTTTAGATGTGCCCATACTGGTGCAAGCATCAGCCAGAAGCATAATAATGAATGGACCTCCCCTGTGTAATCTTGTTGACCATCAGGTTGAAGCACAGACTTCTGGGAGAGGTTAAGTCATTCAATTAAAAACTATCAAGAAGGCAATAAAAGACACAAAAAACAATTCAACTGATAAATTTCATCATGCTGTTACAGCCACGTGGTGTGATGCGGGTGGTTCTCATTATTCAACTCCCCAACTGACTGCAGCAAGTGTATTTGTATTAGAGTTTAGCCCCTTGGTGTTTTATTTTTCAAATAACCAGGCAGCAACAGGGTTTCTTATAGGTTTTAAAAAACAGAAAGACAATTGTTTATTGATCAATATGCCTTATCCCAAAATTGACGCAACCCCATTCACTCGCATTTGCTCACGCCCACACACTCTCGCACACACTGGGCTGAATTTTATTTGGGCGTTGTGCATCGCAGCTGCATCCTTTGAACTCAGCGGGGTGTCTACATTCAGCGGCCGCCGAGAGCCCCCATGATATTTTGCGCGGGGGCTCATTTAAACAGTGGGGGTGGAGGGCTCGCCCCAATGATGTGTAGGGGCGGCCTCCGTGTCCCCTGCAACGGCATCCGGCACCACCGCGGAGGTGCCGGCGCCATTGTTAAAGGGCTTTAAGCCTTTACAAATAATTTTAATTTTTAAAGGCAAAACATTATTGATTTTTATTAAATATAAAAATTAGTGATGGAAGCCCTTCCCCAACCATGCCCCCCCCCATGGTCATTTCATTGCCTGCAACAACCATCAATTGATTTTTCATATACCTGAACTTTCCTCCCCCACCAACCTTCAATCTTTTGCCCTTCAACCTCTTCCCACCATCCCCACATCCAATAAAAATTGTTTTCCCAGCTCCTCCACTGCTCCCCCCCTGAAATTTTATTCCTGCCCCCACCCTACCAGGTTCTCGCCTTGGAACTCTAAAGGCGCGCAAATGCCGAATGGAGGCCGTAAAATCGGCAGGTAAGTTATTTTGAATATCTTTAATGTCAATCTACATATGGAGATGAAAGGCCCACCACCAGGCGGCGGGGGGGGGGGCCGCACTGAGGTTGAGGCAGGACTCTCCCCGCAGAATTTTACTGGCTTCTGCGCCGCGACCCACGGCGTCGAGGGGGCAGTAACATTCAGCCCACAAAGAAGAAACAGATAGAGAAGGGAACGAGGTAGGTGGGTTTTAGCGGGAAGAAGGGTTACAATAAACCTGTTGAATTCTCTTGAAACTCAAGTTCTAGATGGTTGCAGGTTTGTGACTATCTTACATCTGAGATGATTGTAGATTTCTCTTTTGATTGAAGGTTCTGTTGAAAATGCTGGGCCACTTCTAGCTCTCTCTGCTGTATAATTTAGATGTCAGATTTTTTCAGCAGGGCGTGTGCTTTCTGGCTTGCTGGAAGGCCAACTGTTACAAGTAGCTTCATCTTCTGGGTCAGTCTCGCTCTCTCTCTGGCTGTCATTTATTAAAAGTAAAACTGTGTCATTTATCACCTCTTATTAGGAGACATTCTGGGTTCTTCCCCATGGTGATCACACAATGGCCCAGGATGTGGCTACTTCACACCTCCTTTGTTTCAGAAGAAGACATTCAATTCTGGAATGTTTTTAGGATAGGTGTAAGATGGGTTTCATTAACACCTTTTGGCTTTGCAGATTTATCCTTTGTCTTTGTCAGACTGTTTGGATACACAAAAGGCTAATCCCAGTTTTCTTCAGTGGCCATTGTTCACTTTTAAAAGTAGAGGTTCATTTTTTTAAAGACAAAATCAATTTTCTCATAACTCTTCAGAGTTAGTCTGTGAATGTTGTATCATCACACTTCTGATGTACGTCACATGCTATTCTGAAATATGTTATAAGAACATATGAAATAAGAGCACAAATAAGCCATATGGCCCTCCAAACCTGCTCTGCCATTCAATAAGATCATGGCTGATCTGATATTGGTCTCAACTTCAGTTTGCTACCTGTTCCCCCATAATCCTTGACTTCTCTATAGTTCAAAAATCTGTCTATCTCAGCCTTGAATATATTCAATGACCCAGCCTCCACTGCTCTCTGGGGTAGAGAATTCCAAAGATTCACGACCCTTTGATGGAAGAAATTCCTCCTCATCTCCATCTTAAATGGGAGACCCCTTATTCTATAACTGTGCTATCTAGTTGTAGATTTCCCCAACAAGAGAAACATCCTCTCAGCATCTACCCAGTCAAGCCCCCTCAGAATATTATATGTTTCAATATAATGTCTCACTCTTCTAAACTCCAATGAGTATGGGCCCACTCTGCTTAAAGCTTCCTCATTCCAACCCAATCATTCCAGGAACCAACCTCATAAACCTTCTCTGAATTGCTTCCAATGCAAGTATACCCCTCCTTAAATAAGATCAAAACTGTATGCAGTACCCTAGGTCTCACCAACACCCTATACAGTTGTAGCAAGACTTCCCTACTTTTATACTCCATCCCCCTTGCAATAAAGGCCAACATTCCATTTGCCTTTCTAATTACGTGCTGTACCTACATGCTAACTTTTTGTATTTCATGTATGAGGACACCCTCTGCACCGTAGCATTCAGCAGTCTCTCTCCAGTTAAATAATACACTGATTTACTATTCTTCCTACGAACATGGACAAACTTACATTTTCCCACATTATACTCCATCGACCAGAATTTTGCCCGCTCACTTAACGTATCTATATCCCTTTGCAGACTCTTTGGGCTGGATTTTCCCGTAGGCTTTGGGACCCCGCGTCAGGACCAAATGGGTATCCTGATGCCGCACGTGTTGGCAGCGAGGTTAGGATTGCAATCTTCCTAGGATGGCAGACATGCTCCCAATGCTGCCAATCCAATCAGAGTGCCAGCAGCTTTGGAGCCTTGGCAGCCTCACCAGGAGAGGTGGATGCTGCTGAGGCAGGTCGGGGACCACAAGGATTCCTAAACATGGAGGCAAACTTGGAGGCATAGATTTAAATGGAAAATTCAGAGGGGCAAAGCTGGTAGGCACCTCGGAGTGGAGTGGTTCAAGAAGGCAGCTCACCACCATCTTCTCAAGGGCAGTTAGGGATTGGGAATAAATGCTGGTCTTGCCAGCTACTTATCCCAGAAATAAGTAAAGATAAAGGTCCCCCAGCCTGCCACAGGGAGGCCACCTCCATTGAGTTAGCAGCCTCCTCATGCGATGGGAAACCACTCCACAGCTGGCAAAATGCCGACAAGGCTGCAAAATCACCCCTAATTGGGGCATAACCTATGTTAATTGACTGCCTGCCTTCGTGGAGCAGGCAGCCAATCTGTTAATCAGGCTGCCCTGGGAAAGTTCCTTGGTGGTGTGAATGAGTCAAGGAGCCGGCCCAACGCAGTTCCCCCCTATTTTCCTGGCTAGCTCTCCTTCAAGCCTGCCACCATGGAGCACAGAAAAGTCAGTCCTTTGTGTCCTCTTCACAACTTGCTTTCCCACCTATCAATGTATCATCAGCAAATTTGGCTACAATACATTTGGTCCCTTCATCCAAGTCATTAATATAGATTGGTAAATAGTTGAGTTCCCAGCACTGATCCCTGTGGTGCTCCACTAGTTACAGTTTGCCAGCCTGGAAATGACCCATTTATCCAGACTCACTGTTTTCTAATTAGTTAGCCATTCTTAAAAAAAAAGTTTTAAACTTTACTTTGAGCATTAGAAATCTCAGTTATTTTGCAAAATTGGTGAATGAACATTTTTCAGAAAACATTTGATGTGATTTGTGGGGAAAAGGTGATGTGACACAATGTTGTAATCTGACAGGGAACCATTGACAGTCAAACACAGCAGACAGTAAAGGTTGAGGGATGATAATCAAGGTGTTTAAAATGATTAAAGGAGTTGATAGGGTAGATAGACAGAAACTATTTCCTCTGGTCCACAAAAGGGAGGCATTGGACTGGATTTTAAGAGCCTGGCGGTGAGCCCAAAATGTGCAGGCCGCACGCCGAAGAGCTGCCACAATCTCCTGTGCGCCAGCTCATTTAAATAGCCAGGGCTGTCCGTCACCAGCAATGGTGTCAGCTGCCTGTGCGCAGGCGAAGTGCCATTTTTAAAGGGCAGCCAGCCCTGCCGGCAAATTTGAATTTTTAAAGTGAACCCCCCCAAAATTCACAAAATTAAATTATAATGCCCCTTTCCAACTCTACCCTCGCAATAAAAATTACATTAGGTATTTGCCCTTCCCCCCCCCAAAAAAATAAATTTGAATTCTGACCTCCCCCCACCCAGACTGTACAAAGTTGGAAGTTCACCCCTTCCCACCAGGCCCTGCACTCATTTATTTGACCCCGCCCCCCCGCACTGAAAATCTTAACTCTTTCCACCACCCCCCCCACCACCACCCCACCACCAGTGTCATGCCAACTTTCCCCAGATGGGGAATTGAAGGTGCAGGAGTGTCGGTCGCCACACTAAGGATTGCAGCAGCCCTGGAAGATTGCGGATACGTTGATTTAAATTTATTCATATCATTTATTTATATATTGAAATGGTGTTCCCATCGCCCTGCAGCGGGGGCGGCCGCCATGGAGCCTTGCTGCCACTGGGAGGATCGGGCTGGACCCTCTCAGCGGCAGCCCACACTGTGGGCCTCTGCAGGATCCATCTTCAGGCCCCACCCACCCCCCTCCAGAGCCCGATGTTGGGGGCTTGGTAAAATCCAGCCCATAATCTAAACATTAGAGTGAGGCCATTCAGATGTGAAATCAGGAACACTTTTTCACATAACTCTCTCCCTAAAAGACTGTGGATTCTGGGTCAATTAACATTTCCATGGCTGTACTTGACACATTTTATGTCATGAGAGGATCAAAGAAATGTATCAAAAGGCCGGTAAATGGAGTTGAAATACACATCAGCCAAGATCTAACTGAATGCCAAAACAGGCTCAAGGGCTGAATAGCCTCATCCTGTTTCTATGAAGATGGGAAATGCTATTTGAGTGCTACCTATTAGCATCACAGAGAAACAAACCAGTTGGACATTTTGACATGGGAATGTCCAGAAGAAAAATTTGCATAACAGATTTACAATGGGGACACACATTTTATTATATAGTCAAATTTACAAATGTCCTCTTATTTAACAAGATTTTCTTTTCTTTTTTCAACAGTCTTCTCTTCCTGGCAATTAATTAAATTCTCCTACCACATTTTTCATGGGCCCAGGTGGCGTTCACATTGGCACAATAGGTTTTATAATCTAAGACCTGCTGCCCTTGAGAGCACAACAGTGTGAATTACAACTGAGACTTAACAGAAGTATGGGTAATAACCAATTTATAGTAAACCCTATTGATTTTGTTTTCTTGAAAAAGAATTGTGTGGTACACTGGTGGTAATATATGTCTACATTTTGTTTATTTAGAGCTGTCATGAAAAGTAATATGTCTCTTACCGATGAAGCAGCATCAGACATGGTTTTATTGCATTATTATTTTAGTACCTTCACAATGTAGTTAGGAGCTGCCTGACTTACGACACATCATGGCGCTCAATCAATGTATTGCTGTTTTCAATTCTGAACTCATTCAATTTGATAGCTTCAGTGAACTCTGTCTTATACAACAAAATATTTAATGCAAGATCAGCTTATATGAAAATGTTTATCCACACAGAAAATTGAATCACCTCTTCCTAATAGTGTTTTTTATTGATAAGACAATGGCCTTATGTGTTTTTTTCCCTTGGTACAGCATCACAAATATTATTTGTGCTGGTTTAGTTTTTTATTCAGTCCCTTTGAGCATCCACCGTGCTTGTGCCAATGCTTTGCATTGCCAAATTTCCATTTCCTGGCCCTTGCTTTGAACTGCAGGTCTCAGTAGTGACCAGTGTTACTAAAATTGAGGAAGACATTAATTCAGGTTCTATTTGTGCCTAGCACTACACAAGGTATTTTACTGTTTCCTGGCAATAGCCCCTGGGAACAGTAAGACTGAAATTGCTTTGGGGGATAATAAGTACAAGCACATCCATCTGAGCTTTTCTTGTGATTGACACTTTTATTTTAAATGGGTTAACACGACTGTTAATATAGCAGAAAGAGGAATTTCTGGTAAACATTTATACTTATTATTATCACACACTGTGATTTCATGTCCATATTTTCAGATGGCCCTAAAAGGGGATACTTTCCAAGCCCAGTTCATTGAAAAGACCAAATAGCTAGGACTTTCTGTGTGGATCCTGGGAAATTGTTCATTGCAAGCTGTTGGCCTAAATTAGCACTGGCACAAGAAGCTCACCATAGGGATAGACAACTTCTGAATTCTGCTGCTAAACATTAGAAGGGATGCAGCCGAACACCACAAATAACTTTAAAGCATATTTGAGCCATTACAAAGATTGAATGGAGCCAGAAAAAGTGTGTAGCAAAATAAATGTGGAAAAAGGAAACTAAATATGTGGACAAATGAAGAAGCTAGATTGCAAAGTAGGTGTGTTGTTGCATTAGATGGGTATGAGAAGGATTTTCTGCTTGGCACTTCACTGTACTCTCCCAAGAGGACAGCAGCACTGCATGCCTGGCAGGAGATAGCTGCCAAGGATCTGAAAACTGTTGTAGGAGAATATGGCACAATTTAATGAAGCTGCCAAGGTAAGACTACCCAACAAAGTATCATTAATCAGGTCATTGGCCCAAGTATATAAGCCACAATGCTTCTTGTCAGCCAGTTTCACATTTACTGCTGGCATGTGCCAAACCTGCATTTAATCTCATTGATATTTCATTGCTTATTATTCATGCCCATAATCTAGCAGGGCACAGATTAAAGCAGCAAATTACAACTGGAATACTTGACTCACTCACATCTTCAAAGAAAAGAAGTGAGAAACTTAAGTTCTAGGTCAGTTGGTAAATTCTGCTGAGGTAACATAAGAAAATTAGAAATAGGAGCAGGAGTAGACCATATGGCCCCGTGAGGCTGATCTGTCATTTGATACACTCTTGGCTGATTTTATGTTTTGTACCCCAAGCATGAAGAAACTAGACTCACAATTTCTGTGTGTGCAGGCTTTATTTAAGATGGCTGCCTGGATCTGTCTTAGTTTCACTTTTGGAACCAGGCTCCCTCTGGGTGGACTGACAGCCTCGTGAGCAGTCTTACAAACACAGCACAGAGCAATCAATCAATGAGCAATTAAACACAATAGCTGATCTTCAGCCTCAATTCCATTCTCCCGCCCACTTCCCATATCCCTTGATTCCCTGAGATTAAATGTCTATCAAACAAAGAACAAAGAACAGTACAACACAGGAACAGGCCATTTGGCCCTCCAAGCCTGTGCTGATCTTGATGCCTGTCTAAACTATCTATCCCAACTTCGAATATACTCACAGATGGCGCATCCACAACGCCTGGGGTAGATGGTTCCAAAGATTCACAGCCCTCTGAGTGAAGACATTTCTCCTCATTCAGTCCCAACTTCTTATCCTGAGCCTGGGTCTCTTTGTTCTAGGTTCCCCAGCCAAGGGAAACAACCTCTCTGTGCCTACCCTGTCAAGCCCCTTCAGAATCTTGTAGGTTTCAATGAGATCACCTCTCATTCTTCTAAACTCCAGAGAGTATAGGCCCAATTCTCATCATAGGACAACCCAATCTAGTGAACCTTCACTGTACTGCTTCCAATGCAAGTATAAAATATGGAGACTAAAACTGCACATAGTACTCCAGGTGTGCTCTCATCAAATCCCTGTACATTTGTAGCAAGACTTTATCATTCTTGTCCTTCAATCCCCTTGCAATAAAGGCCAACATGTCATTTGCCTTCCTGATTGCTTGCAATACCTGCATGTTAACTTTCTGTGTTCCTTGTACGAGTACATCCAAGTCCCTTTGAACATCAAGATTTAGAAGTTACACTCCTTTTAAAAATATTCTGCTTTTCTATTCTTCTGTTCTTACCAAAGTGAATAACCTCACACTTCCCTACATTATGCTCCATCTGTCACCTTGTTGCCCATTCACTTAAGTTGTCTAGATCTCTTTGCAGACTCTTTGTGTCCTTTTCATAGCTTATATTCCCACCTAGCTTTGTATTGTCAGAAAACTTTGATACATTACTCTCGGTCTCTTTGTCTAAGTCATTAATATAGATTGTAAATAGCTGATGCCCCAGCACTAATTCTGTGGCACACCAGTAGTTACAGCCTGCCAACTTGAAAATGCCCTGATTATCCTCACTCTCTGCTTTCTATCTGTTAACTAATCCTCCATTCATGCGAATAATATATTACCCCCAACTTCATGAGCTATTATCTTATGCATTAACCTTTTGTGTGGCACCCTATCGAATGCCTTTTGGAAATCCAAATATACTGTGGGCTGAACTTTACAAGCTCGCCGCTGATCTTGGCAGTGAACGTCAAAAATGGCGGTCCGCCAATGTGGACTGCATGTCATGGAGCCGCTGCAATATTCAGCGCGGCGGCTCATTTAAATGGCCGAGGCGGACTGCCCCCTCCCCCAATTGTCGTGGAGGGGGAAGGCTATCCGTCCCCGGCATTGTGTCAGGCACCACTTCTCAGGCGCCAATGCCATTTTTAAAGGGTTTCGAGCCCTACATTTCCCTTTAAAATTTAAAGGGACATTTGTTATAAAAAATTAAATAACTTGATCCTGACCCTCTCCAACCACCCCCTCAGTAACCAGGCCAGGCCTTCAAGGCGGAGGCATTTTCCAGCAATCCTCCCGCTCCCCCCGCCACTCCATCACAATCCCAATGTCGTGGGGTGCTGTAAAATACAGCCCTATATCTACTGGTTCCCCTTTATCTACCCTACTAGTTACATCCTCAAAAATCTCTAATAGATTTGTCAAACACAATTTTCCTTTCGTAAAACCATGTTGACTTTGATCATGCTATAATTCTATAAGTGCATTGTTAAGATTTACTTAATAATAGATGCCAGCATTTTTCTTATGGCTGATATCAGGCTTACTGGCCTGTCATTCCCTGTTTTCTCTTTCCCTCCTTTCTAGAATGGCGGTGTCACATTTGCTAACTTCCAATCCACTGGGACCATTCCAGAATCTAAGAAATTTTTGAAAATCATAACCAATGCATTCCCTATCTCAGCAGCTAGTTCTTTTAGATCCCTTGGATGTAGGCATCATGTCCTGCAAATTTGTTGGCTTTTAATCTCTTAAATTTCTCCAATACTATTTCTCTGTCAATATTAATTATGTTACGTTCCTCACTCTTATTAGCCCCTTGGATAACCTCTATTTCTGGTATGTAATTTGTGTCTTCTACTGTGGAGACAGACAAAATATTTGTTCAACATCTCTGACATTTCCTCATTCCCCATGATAATTTCTCCTGTCTCTGTTTCATAGGAATTAATGTATACTTTAGCTCCTCTTATCCTTTTTATATACTTGTGAAAGCTGTTGAAATCTCTTATTATGATCCTGGCTACTTTACTCTCATTCTACCTATTTGGTTAGGCCAAATTCATTGCAGGCAGCCGCAAACCTGTCGATGAGACTCTGCAGACACTCTTCAGTGTGAGATGTTAAAGCAGCATCGTCAGCAAAGAGGAGTTCCCTGATGAGGATTTTCCGTACTTTGGTCTTTGCTCTTAGGCGGGCAAGGTTGTAACGGAGCAATAGGCTGCCTTTAAAGAGGAGATGGTTCAGGTACAGTTGAATAACATTCCCACAAGGGGGAAAGCTAGGGCAACAAAGGCCAGGAAGAGATAGTAAAATGAAGAAGAAAAAGTGGGCTTATGACAGATGTCAGATTTATAATACAAGTGAGAACCAGGCTGACTGTATAAAGTTCAATGGGGCAGTGGAAAAGGAGATAAGAGAGGCAAAGGGAGAGTATGAGAAGAGACTGGCAACTAACATAAAAGGGAATCCAAAAATTTTCTATAGGCATATAAATAGTAAATGGGTCATAAGAGGAGGGTTGGGGCCAATCAAGGACCTAAAAGGGGATTTATGCATGGAGGCAGAGGGCATGGCTGAGGTACTAAATGAGTA
This sequence comes from Heterodontus francisci, assembly GCF_036365525.1. Lineage (NCBI taxonomy): Eukaryota > Metazoa > Chordata > Chondrichthyes > Heterodontiformes > Heterodontidae > Heterodontus > Heterodontus francisci. The sequence goes on along the minus strand of NC_090371.1, from coordinate 129,177,892 downwards.
CTTTGCATCTGTCTTTACCAAGGAAAAAGATGCTGCCAAAGTCATTGTAAAGGAGGAGGTCACTGAAATACTGGGATGGGCTAAAAATTGATAAAGAGATATTGGAAAGGCTGACTGTACTTAAGATGGACTAGAGTTTTGTTTTGGAATCGCGACATCGGAATCAAATCGGGGTCCTGACCATGCATCGTGTCAGAAATAGTAATCTGACATGATTTTCAAAGGAATGGTTAATTAATAGCCAGAAGACACATTCACCATCCAATTAAGGACAGTGGGCAGCACTGAAGGAGCTACTGGCTGCCAATGCAGGTAAGGGAGAGAGAGGGTGCCTCAAGATGAAGGTGCCCTCTGAACACTTAATACAAACTTTTAAAAAAGAAATGGCCACAGCTGCCAGACCAACATTGTGGATGAGGATCCCCTCCATCGGGCAGCCTGTGGCCACAGCTGTCTCCATGTAGGTATGCCGGCTGTGGGGGGGGCGGGGGAATGCTCAAATTGATGCTGGAGCCGTGGCCACTTCCGGTCTGCCACTAGGTGGCCTCCTGCAGGCATTTGCCAGGCTACAGATGCCACAGGGGTTCCGCAGGCCAACTGGAAAATTCTAGTCGGCCCCTGATAATTGGCCTTAATGAGCCTTATAATTACGTTAACAAGCTACCCAATGCTTGTAAGGGTTAATGTTGGAGACAGTGAGAGCAACCCCTCCCACTGTAGAGATGATGATGTAATAGTGACATGGTAATGGGTTTTGGAAGGAGAGAGTAGCAGCAGGAAGAATGCTAGCTAAGGAGGCTTGAGGAGAATATAAATAGTAATGTATATATAATAAAGAGTTATTAGTTGACCTAATCTAGACTCCTAGACATTATCGTTAATGCCCTAGCTACACTACAACCACTACAACAACAACACACAACAGTGCCAGAGGACTGGAGAATTGCAAATGTTACACCCTTGTTCAAAAAGGGTGTAAAGATAAGCTCAGCAACTACAGACCAGTCAGTTTAACCTCAGTGGTGGGAAGTTTATTGAAACGATAATCCGGGACAAAATTAACAGTCACTTAGACAAGTCTGGATTAATTAGGGAAAACCAGCACAAATTTGTTAAGGGCAAATCATGTTTCACTAACTTGATTGTGTTTTTTGATGAGGTAACAGAGAAGATTGTGAGGGTAACATAGTTGGTGTAGTATACTTGAACTTCTAAAAGGTATTTGATAAAGTGCCACATAACAGGCTTGTCAGCAAAGTTGAAGCCCATGGAATAAAAGGGACAGTGGTCCCATGGATACGAAGTTGGCTGAGTGACAGGAAACAGAAGGTAGTTATGAATGGTTATCTTTTGGAAGTTATACATTGGAGTTTCCCAGAGGTCAATACTAGGACAACTGCTTTTCTTGAAATATTAATGACCTAGACTTCGGTGCACAGGACACAATTTCAAAATTTGCAGATGACGCAAAACTTGCAAGTATTGTGAACTGCGATGAGGATAGTGCTACTCTCTGCTGCTGCTCCTTTTCAATGCCTGGAGCTCAGGGTTCCTGCTGAAAGGGAGGTAAAGCCTATGGTTGTCTATGTTAAGAAGAAAGATAACCAGGACCCAAGCAAACATTAATCAAATTTAGTGATAGAGCTAACTAAAAGAGGATGTTATTTTGCCCACTAACCAGCACAGTTCGGTTCAATTTATTTTCTTTATTAAGAGAGGTAATTGACATAAGTTAAAGGTGAGATTTGTTATAACTGTTAGTCTTTACATTTACCTATTAACTTTAGAATAAAGCAGCTTAATGATTTATATCTGTCCTTGTCTCACTGAAATGTAATGGGAGCAAGTCACTAATAAAGGTAGGAAGTCACTTGTGCGAGTAGCTTAGAGGCCCCCTAACAGTAACTACACTGTAAGAACAGGGTATACAGGAAGAAATAATGGGGGCTTGTGAGAAAGGTATGGTAATAATCGTGGGTGACTTTAATCTACAGATAGATTGGACGAATCAGATTGGCAAAGGTAGCCTGGAAGATGAGTTCATGGAGTGTTTTCAGGACAGTTTCTTAGAGCAGCACATTCTAGAGCCAACCAGAGAGTAGGCGACTTTAGATCTGGTAATGTGTAATGAGCCAGGATTAATTAATGACCTCATAGTAAAGGCGCCCCTAGGTAGCAATAATCACAATATGATTGAATTTTCATTCAGTTTGAGGATGAGAAGAGTTGATCTAAGACTAGTGTTTTAAACTTAAATAAGGGTAATCATGTGGGTTTGAGGACAAAGCTGCCTAAAGTAAAGTGGGAAATTAGGTTAGGGATAGGTCATTAGAGATGCCGTGGCAGACATTTAAGGAGATATTTCATAACACTCAGCAAAGATACATTCCAGTGAGAAAGAAAGACTCTAGGGGAAGGACGCACCATCAGTGGCTAATGAAGGAAGTTAACGATAGTATCAAATTGAAAGAAAAAGCATACAATTCAGCAAAGAGTAGTGGCAGGTCAGAAGATTATACAGAATATAAAAAACAGCAAAGAATGATTCAAAGATTAATAAGGAAAGAGAAATGACAGTACGAGAGAAAGCTAGCTCAAAATATAAAATGGATAGTAAGAGAGTCAAGGTTACTAAACAAAATAAGAGACAATGGTATAGGGGATAACATATTAGCATGGATAGAGGATTGGTTAGCTAACAGGAAACAGACAGTAGGCATAAATGCGTTGTTTTCAGATATTTAAAAAGGAAAAGAGTAAGTAAAGTGAGTGTTAGTCCTCCAGAGAGTGAGTCTGGAGAAATAACAGTGGAAAATGAAGAAATGGTGGAGGAATTGAACGTATTTTTTGCCTCTGTCTTCGCTGTAGAGGACACAAATAACATCCCAGAAATAATTGTGAATTAAGAGTTGAAAGGGAAACTTAAAAGGAAACATCAAACAATGATCATTACTAGGGAAAGGGTGCTGAGAAAAATATTAGAACTAAAAGCTGACAAGTCCCCAGGTCCTGGTGGACTTCATCCTAGGGTCTGAAAGAAGTGGCTGCTGAGATAGTGAATGCATTGGTTTTAATTTTCCAAAATTCCCTAGATTCTGGAAAGGTCCCATCAGATTGGAAGATAGCAAATGTAACTCCACTATTCAAGAAAGGAGGAAGACAGAAAGCTGGAAACTACAGGTCAGTTAGCTTAATATCTGTCGTATGGAAAATGCTGGAATCTATCATTAAGGAGGTTATAGCAGGTCATGCAGAAAATCTCAATGCAATCAAGCAGAGTCAACATGGTTTTGTGGAAACAAAATCATGTTTAACTAATTTATTTGAATTCTTTGAGGAAGTAACAAGCAACATGGATAAAGAGGAATCTGTGGATGTGGTGTATTTAGATTTCCAGAAGGCATTTGACAAGGTGCCACATCAAAGGTTAGTAAACAAAATAAGAGTCCATGGTATAGGGAGTAACATATTAGCATGGATACAGGATTGGTTAGCTAACAGGAAATGGAGAGTAGGCATAAATGGGTCATTCCTGGGTTGGTAAGCTGTAACCAGTGGAGTGCCACAGGGATAGTGCTGGGGCCTCAACTATTTACAATTTATATCAATAACTTGGATGAAGGGACAGAATGTATGGTTACTAAATTTGCTGATGACACAAAGATAGGTAGGAGAGTAAGTTGTGAAGAGGATATAAGGAGTCTGCAAAAGGATATAGAACGATTAAGTGAGTGGGCAAAGATTTGGCAGATGGAGTATAATGTGGGAAAGTGTGAACTTGTCCACTTTTTCTGGAAAAATAGAAATACAATATATTGTTTAAATGGACAGAGATGCAGAAGATGAGATGCAGAGAGATCTGCATGTCCTAGTACACGAAACACAAAAAGTTAGTATGCAGGTACAACAAGTGATTAAGAAGGCAAATACAATGTTGTTGTTTGTTGCAAGGGGAATGGAATTTAAAAGTAGAGATGTTTTGCTACAGTTGTACAAGTCATTGATGAGACCACATCTCGACTATTGTGTACGGTTTTGGTCTCCTTACTTAAGAAAGGATATAATTGCATTGGAAGCAGTTCAGAGAAGATTCACTCGGCTGATTCCTGGGATGAGAGGGTGATCTTATGAGGAAAGGTTGGACAGATTGGGTCGGTATTCATTGGAGTTTAGAAGGATGAGAGATGATCTTATTGAAACATATAAAATTTTGAGGGCACTTGACAGGGTGGATGCTGTAAAGATGTTTCCCCTGGTGGGAGAGACTAAAACTAGGGGGCACAGTTTAGAAATAACGGGTCTCCCATTTAAGACAGAGATGAGGAGAAATTTTTTCTCTCAGTGGGTTGTTAGTCTGTGCAGCTCTCTTCCCTGGAGAGTGATCAAGGCAGAGTCATTGAAAGTTTTTAAGGCAGAGGTAGACAGATTATTGACTAACAAGGGAGTTAAAGGGTATCAGCAGTAAGCAGGAAAGTGGAGTTGTGTCCACAAACAGATCAGCCATGATCTTATAGAATGGCGGAGCAGGCTCGTGTGGCCGAATAGCCTATTCCTGCTCCAAGTTTGCAAGTTCGTATGTTTACTAGTTCACTTTACGGAAGATTGGAGAAGTGCATGTGAAGTCACATATGGAAGATTATGGTATCCACTTTATATACCATTGTTACACCCCTAGGTCATGGTAGCAAAAACTCAACATTGAGCAGTCTGTCACACTCCTGATCATAAGAGTTGTGGGGTCTCCTTAAAGGAATGATCATTATTCACACAAAAAATAACAAATTGCAATCCGATGGAGGGAGGTTTTACAATGTTCTCCTGGCCAGACTCTCAGCTTCCACTCTTCATAATCTTCAGTTCATTCAAACCTCTGTTCCCCACTCACCTGCCACTCGTCTTCACTGACTTAGATTGGCTCCCAGTCCCCCAACACTTACAATGTAAAATTACCATCTTTGTGTTTAAATGCTCATGCCTCTTTCTATCTCTGTAACCTCCTTCAGCCCTAGAGTCTCTGACTCTTCATTGTCTGCATCCCTCTCCCTTCACACTGTCATTGGCTGCCATGCCTTCAGCTGTCTATGCCCTCAGCTGTCTATGCCCCACCCTCTGGAATTCTCTGCCTAATCTTCTCTGCCTCTCCACTTCTCTCTCCTCCTTCACGACACTCCTTGGAACCCAATTCTTTGACCAAGCATTTGGTTACCCACCCTATTATCTGCTTCTTTAGCTTAGTATCCATTTATCTATAATTACACCTCTGGGGCATTTTTCTAAATTACAGGTGTTAATATAAATGCAAGTTGTTGTTGTTGTTAGGTGTTACTTCTACCACTCATGCATTCTATTAGTTTCGGGCATGTCTGGGAATCCCACCATATGCACCACTGATAGACCCAGCAAGCCTTGCGTCTGCTGAGAGTGGGCATAGATGCTATTATGAGACCAAAATGAGTCCCAGAGTCCCATCAGGATGGAATGAAGGGCTAACTAGCAGTGGATCTGATCTCTTAACACACTTGTGTAGAAGCCAATCTCCATACCTCACTGAATCAAGATCTTCACTCCAACTGGTAAGTTATATTGCCATCCACAGCAACCACCACCGCCCCCCCCGCCCTCCCCCATCCATCCATCTCACAGCCTTCCTGGAGCAGCGGGGTGCCAGTCCAATATACAAACATATGAGAAACAACAGACAGGAAATTTCTTACTGGTCCATCTAACTTGTTCCATCCACTTGTGATCCCTTTTGCACCTGCCCATGTAATCTCCTGAAGACTGTTAAACCCTGGACCAATGGGGAGAAAAAAACCTGGAAAATTCCTCTCCAACCACCTTAGGTGATCGAAAACTAATCCAAGAGATTGCTCTGGCCCTGATTAACCTTGCCAGATATCTACCTCTTGTACAAGGAGGCCGCCACCCCAGACAGTAACAGGTGCAGCTCTTGTTGAAGGAATTTAGTGTCAATGCTGGGTGGGCTTCCCTGCTGCTATGCTTCGGGGTGGACAGATGGCTGTATTATTTAAATAACCCCATCCTCAGGATGTGGAACTGGGTCATGCTAGTTGAATCAGCAGCCAGAATGTCTGTCCTGCTGCATTTCCAGGAGTGCAGTAGCACCATGGACATTATGCTCATATCACTTATGGTCGCCCAGGATGGCCTGCAGAATGGCTAGTGGCTACCATTAGTCACCTCTCTACCTTGGGAGATGTTGTGCTGTTCTTCCTATTCAGTAGGAAAGAGATGGATGTTCTGACCTAGCTAATCAATGCATTGGTCATCTGTTTGATGCATATGTCGGCAACACATTGGCTGATACTGGAGATATTCCCTATGCTGTACTGAAAGGAGGTTAGTAAGAGGTGACCTTCATTACAATTGGTCATACTGACGTAACAGTGCTTGTTGACTGCTAGTTTCCTTACAGCAGGTGGCATAGATCTAAAGCATTTTTTAATTCTTTCATGGGATTTGGGTGTCGCTGACTAGGCCAACATTTATTGCCCATCTCTAATTGACCTTGTGAAGGTGGTGGTGAACCACCTTCTCGAACCGCTGCAGTCCATGTGGTGTAGGTACACCCACAGTGCTGTTAGGAAGGGAGTTCCAAGATTTTGACCCAGCGACAGTGAAGGAACGGTGATATAGTTCCAAGTCAGGATGGTATGTGGCTTGGAGGGGAACTTGCAGGTGGTGATGTTCCCATGCATCTACTGCCCTTGTCTTTCTAGGTGGTAGAGATCGTGGATTTGGAAGGTGCTGTCAAAAGAGCCTTGGTGAGTTGATGCAGTGCATCTTGTACATAGTACAAGCTACTGTCAAAGTGCACCTGTGATGAAGGAAGTGAATTTTTAAGGTAAAAGCAAAATTCTACAGATGCTCGAAATCTGAAATAAAAACAAGAAATGCTGGAAATACTCAGCAGGTCAGGTTCTGATGAAAGGTCACTGACCTGAAACATTAACTCTGCTTCTTTCTACACAGATGCTGCCAGACCTGCTGAGTATTTCCAGCATTTCTTGTTTTTATTGAATGTTTAAGGTGGTGGAGGGAGTGAATGTTTGTGGATGGGGTGCCAATCAAGTGAACTGCTTTGTCCTGGATGGTGTCGAGCTTCTTGAGTGCTGTTGGAGCTGCACCCATCCAGGCAAGTGGAGAGTATTCCATCACACTCCTGACTTGTGCCTTGTGGATGGTGGAAAGGCTTTGGGGAGTCAGGAGGTGAGTTACTCCCCACAGAATTCCCAGCCCCTGACTTGCACTTGTAGCCACAGTATTTATATAGCTGCTCCAGTTCGGTTTCTGGTCAATGGTAACACCCAGGATGTTGATGGTGGAGGATTCAGCAATGGTAATGTTATTGAAAATCATAGGGAGATGGTTAAATTCTCTCTTGTTGATGATGGTTATTCCCTGGCACTTGTGTGGCACGAATGTTACTTGCCACTTATCAGTCCAAGCCTGGATGTTGTCCAGGTCTTGCTGCATCTGGACACAGACTGCTTCAGTATCTGAGGAGTCACAAATGGTGCTGAACATTGTGCAATTATCAGTTAACATCCCCACTTCCGACCTTATGATGTAGGGAAGGTCATTGATGAAGCAGCTGAAGATGGTTGGGGCTAGGACATGATCCTGAGGGACTCCTGCACTGATGTCCTGGGACTGAGATGATTGACCTCCATAAACAACAACCATCTTCCTTTGTGCTAGGTATCACTCCAACCAGTGGAGAGTTTTCCCCCGATTCCCATTGACTCCAGTTTTGCTAGGGATAGAATTTTATGCTGCCCTTGGAGATGGGCACAGAGATGGGGGGGGCGGGGGGGGGGGCAAAAATAATGGCAAGGGTGTCATTCCCGACATTGTCCTGATTCACCACCATTTTGTCCGGGGCGAGGAAGGCCGAGGACAGCCTTCCCAGCCAGGCCAACTCAGGTCCTTAAGTGGCCACTTCACAGAATCACAGAATTGTTACAGTGCAGAAGGAGGCCATTCAGCCCATCATGTCCACACTGACTCTCTGAAAGAGCAATTCCCTCCGTCCCATTCCCCTGCCTTCTCCCCATAACCCTGCACATTCTTCCTTTTCATTTAACTGTCTAATTGCCTTTTGAATGTTTCAATTGAACATGCCTCCACCACGTTCTCAGGCAGCGCATTCCAGACCTTAACCACTTGCTGCGTGAAAAAGTTTTTCTTCATGTCACTTTTGCTTCCCTTACCAAATACTTTAAATCTGTGCCCTCTCGTTCTCGATCCTTTCATGAGTGGGAACAGTTTCTCTCTATCTACTCTGTCCAGATAGAACATAGAACATAGAAAATACAGCACAGAACAGGCCCTTCGGCCCACGATGTTGTGCCGATCCTTTGTCCTCTGTCAAGGACAATTTAATCTATACCCCATCATTCTCCTTTATCCATATACCTATCTAAAAGCCGTTTGAAAGTCCCTAAAGTTTCTGACTCAACAACTTCCCCAGGCAAGGCATTCCATGCCCCGACCACTCTCTGGGTAAAGAACCTTCCCCTGACATCCCCCTTATATCTCCCACCCTTCACCTTAAATTTATGACCCCTTGTAACGCTTTGCTCCACCCGGGGAAAAAGTTTCTGACTGTCTACCCTATCTATTCCCCTGATCATCTTATAAACCTCTATCATGTCACCCCTCATCCTTCTCCGTTCTAATGAGAAGAGGCCTAGAATGTTCAGCCTTTCCTCGTAAGACTTATTCTCCATTCCAGGCAACATCCTGGTAAATCTCCTCTGCACCCTCTCCAAGGCTTCCACATCCTTCCTAAAATGAGGCGACCAGAACTGCACACAGTACTCCAAATGAGGCCTTACCAAGGTCCTGTACAGCTGCATCATCACCTCACGGCTCTTAAATTCAATCCCTCTGCTAATGAACGCTAACACCCCATATGCCTTCTTCACAGCCCTATCCACTTGAGTTGCAACTTTCAACGATCTATGCACATAGACCCCAAGGTCTCTCTGCTCCTCCACATGCCCAAGAACCCTACCGTTAACCCAGTATTTTGCATTCGTGTTTGTCCTTCCAAAATGGACGACCTCACACTTTTCAGGGTTAAACTCCATCTGCCACTTTTCAGCCCAGCACTGCAACCTATCCAAGTCCCTTTGCAGACGACAATAGCCCTCCTCGGTATCCACAACTCCACCAACCTTTGTATCATCTGCAAATTTACTGACCCACCCTTCGACTTCCTCATCCAAGTCGTTAATAAAAATCACAAACAGGAGAGGACCCAGAACTGATCCCTGTGGCACGCCACTGGTAACTGGGCTCCAGGCTGAGTATTTACCATCTAAGACCACTCTCTGCCTTCTATCAGTTAGCCAATTCTTAATCCAACTGGCCACATTCCCCACTATCCCATGCCTCCTGACTTTCTCCATAAGTCTACCATGGGGGACCTTATCAAATGCCTTACTAAAATCCATGTACACCACATCCACTGGTTTACCCTCATCCACTTGCTTGGTCACCTGCTCAAAGAATTCAATCAGGCTTGTGAGGCAAGACCTACCCCTCACAAAACCGTGCTGACTGTCCCGAATCAAGCAGTGTCTTTCCAGATGCTCAGAAATCCTATCCCTCAGCACCTTTTCCATCAACTTGCCTACCACCGAAGTAAGACTAACTGGCCTGTAATTCCCAGGGTTGTTCCTATTCCCTTTCTTGAACAGGGGCACAACATTTGCCACCCTCCAATCACCTGGTACCACCCCCGTCAACAGAGAAGATGAAAAGATCATTGCCAGCGGCTCTGCAATTTCATCCCTTGCTTCCCATAACATCCTTGGATATACCCCGTCAGGCCCGGGAGACTTGTCTATCTTCAAGTTATTCAAAAACCCCAACACATCTTCCCTCCTAACGAGCACTTCCTCGAGCTTACCAGTCTGTTTCACACCGTCCTCTTCAGTAATACACCCCTTCTCATTCGTAAATACCGAAGAGAAGTACTCATTCAAAACCTCACTTGTCTCTTCCGGCTCAACACACAGTCTCCCGCTATTGTCCTTGACCGGACCTACGGTCCTGCCTCATGATTTTGAATACCTCTATCAAATCACCTCTCCGCCTTCTCTTTTCCAAGGAAAACCGTCCTAAATTCTCCAATCTATTTTCATATCTGAAATTCCTCATCCCTGGAACCATTCTCGTGAATCTCTTCTGTACTCTCTACAATGCCCTCATGTCTTTCCTCAAATGCGGCGCCCAGAATTGGACGCAATACTTCAGCTGAGGTCGAACTTGTGTTTTATACAATTTCAACATAACATCCTTGCTCTTGTACTCTATGGCCCTATTAATAAAGCCCAGGATAATGTATGCTTTATTAACTGCTCTCTCAACATGTCCTGCCACCTTTAATGACTTATGCACATATACACCTAGGTCCTCCGCTCCTGCGTCTCTTTAGAATTGTGCCCTTTATTCTGTATTGTCTCTCCATGTTCTTCCGACCAAAATGAATCACCTCACATTTCTCTGCATAAGGGCCTCTTCCCGCCTCCACTCCTGTATTATGGAGGATGGACAGGCCTGTCACGGCGTGGAAACCCCTCCTTTGAGAGAAATCCATGCCCCCAGAGGGCACCTCCAATGGCAATGGCTATCCCCCCGCCCAACAAGATGCCCTCCTCACCAACCCCACCCCTCCACCCTGTCGCCGGGGCCTGCCTCACTGACCTCGGCAACGCCAACCACACTCACCTCTCCCGGGGTCTCCGAAATCTTCTCCTGCAGTACTGGCAGTGACCACTGCTCCTGGTCATTCTACCAGTACTACAGAGCTGCCAGCCGTCCGATTGTCGGCCAGCTCTGGAAGCAGGAGCTTATCCCTTAAAGGGACGGCATCCCCGACGGTGGGCAGTTAATTAGCTCCCTGCCATTAAATTGCAATGGGGGTCCAATGGAGAGCCCCACCTCAGTCTATTGCTGGTATCCCCTCACCAGAATAAAATCCAGCCCCCAACCTACAGTGCCATTCTTTCCTGTCGCTGACAAGTTGGTTTGGCAGGGCCAAACAATATGATTGGTGGCATAATTGAGGGTGTGGATGGTCCAACGCTGGTACTTGCAGCCTTGCATTGCTTCAACCAGAAACTCAGTGTTGTTGGTGTTTCAAAACCAACCTCCATCATTAATTTTAACCACTCGTCAGGCCCTGAACTCCCATGAATGTTGGTATTTTGAGAACACTCTTCCTTGTCCTGTCTTTTTTTAAAATTCAAATCTTCCTAATTTGAATTCATGGAAATGCTACAATTGTAATCAGCTTTCCATTGAATTAGGATACAATATTCAGCTGTTATAGCTTTTGCATCAACATGGCAGTGAATTTCCTCGGAACTGCTCGTCGTCCAGCCAAGTGACAGTGGTGGAGCGGCGTCAGTTCCTGAGGAAATTCTTGAGCATTATGCACTGCTAGGTTGGAGACATGATTTAATACAGGCAAAATATTCCATAAAAATTGCCAACAACAATTAGTGGCAGAAGCCTGTACCACAAGTCGATTTATGAAGATAAATTTATGGGGGTTATACTACAAGTTTAAATATTGCTGAGCTTTGATATCCTCTCCCTAGAAGCAGCAGAAAGATAAATCACCTAGAGCAGTAAATCTATAGAGCTATATAATCAAGAAGTCTCATCTGCTAAAGTCTTTGTTAAGAGACTTTCATTTGTAAACAGAGACAAAAACAATTGTGATGTGTGTAGAATTTAGAAATCTCCTCTCCCAGCATCCAGCTCAGCATGTTCCACAGGATTTTACATCCTATGAAATGAATGGATGAAGAATCCTGAGGTGCCCACTGATCTCAACATCTGAACTCCCAGTATGTGCCCCTACACGTAGCTCAATGCCTGGATAGCTAATTCAAGTAAAATCGCCTCCATGATATCGCATCAGCAGTCATGCCCGCCACTAAATCTGTATACATCGCAGGAGGCTCAGCAGCAAAATCTGGGACTGTAACCTTTTCCAAAGGACAGGAGAAAAGGCAGGTTACAGAAGCTCAGAATGTAATCTGGCATTAAAATGGCATGAGTTCTGGGAAACCCAAGTCTTCCTCAGGGCTGTTGGACTCCCAATCACACAAAATACCTCAGGCTCATAACTCAGGCTCCTCTGCCTCTCACTTAGCAAGTTCTCTTTCTCTCTTTAATATGTCTCTCTCTTTTCATTCCCAAATGGTCACATACCTGAAATGCCCAGTGATGCCAATTGTCAGCCTAAATTCTGTGTTCAAGCCCTGAAGTGGAACTTGAACCCGGAACCTTCTGACTCAGAGGCGAGTGTGCCACCACTGAATGATGGCTGACACAAAGTCACTTTAATCTATAAAGTTTCAAATTTAACAGTGACTGATTGCTTAAACTAGGTATCCTGATATGACTGGTGTTGCAGTGATGCATCTAGTGTTCGGAGGACTGAAAGGTAAGTATAATAATAAGTTTGGGTCATTTAGGAGCAACCAGGACAGAGGCATGAGAAAAATAATAAAACAGGAAGCAAGTGTGAAAAAAGGAACTGTAAGCAATTGCAAAACATCAATATAGATGATCGAAGATTTTTGAACTTTAAATTCAAAATTCTGGATTCCAAAAATGATTAATTTCTAGACAATCCTAATTGCATCTGAATTTCATTACCTTGAAGGAAACTAAATATTTAAATATTTTTGTTTCCTCTTAAGACTTGATATTATAATATATTCAGATTCATAAATAGCTTCAGAAAGATATGTTCTTTGTCGGTAAACTATTCCTTTCCATTGTATAAAATGACAATTAAACTGCTTCCTATGTCATTATGTGACAATATATAACACCACAAATGATGTCAGCTGCCAATGGTAACAAGCAGTAATGAACTCGAGCATCAAATTCAGATGGGAAGCACTTGCAGAAAAAAATGAGAACAGTGCATATGTCACTAATTGTAGAAATTACTGGAGTCAACTAATATTCTGTAATTTGAGAGTAAACACAACTTTACAAAACAGTTTGAATTTTGCCATGGTCAACACTTCACTAAAATTTCTCGATTATGTTACAGACAGGCAGCATACTCTGAACTTTTGTACAAAAATGTTATTTGCCTTGTAAACGCTACAGTCAAATTTGATTCCGTCAATTAAATTAGATGTATTAGTATTTAACAACAACAACTTGTATTTATAGAGCACCTTTAACATACTAAAACATCCCAATACTTTTCCCAGGACTGTTATCAAACAAAATTTGTCACCGAGCCACATCAGGAGATATTAGGGCAGATGACCAAAGGTCAAAGGGGTAGGTTTTAAGGAGCATCTTAAAGGACGAAAGAGAGGTAAAGAGATGTGTAGGGAAGGAGTTCCAGAGCTTAGGGCTTCAGCTGCTGAAGGCACAGCCACCAATGGGGGAGTGATTAAAATTGGGGATGCTCAAAATGCCAGAATTGGAGGAGCACAGATATCTTGGGCTGTTATAAGGCTGGAGGAGATTATGGAGATAGGGAGAAGCCAGGCCATGGAGGGATCTGAAAATAAGAATGAGAATTTTAAAATGAAGGCATTGCTTAACTGGGAGCCAATGTAGGTCAGCGTGAAGTGATTTATGACTTTAACCCCTTGTAGGGAGTAAACCAAATCAAGAGCACATCCCCATGAATCTCCTTTAATCAAGTTCCAACCAGACAAATTCTCAGACACTTATTTGGGTCCAAAGAATTGCACTGGTTTTCCTGCAAAGAAAGAAAACCACAGAGAATTTTACCATCTATCGGATAGCCTATTTCTAATATTTTTATGGCTAAGTCATAAATATTCCAGATATTATAAGGGTCTGGGAAACTCTCTTCAATACGTATCTCTCCACTTAAGAGACACAGCGTGGGGATTCTTGTAGTTGTATACAGAATACTATATGAGATGATTTATTAACTTTTATATATTTATTAAAGAATTTAACATACAATAAACTTCTTGCGTAGATAAGTATATCACAATATCAAATATTACTGAGAGATGTAACACATATACTTATTCCTAACATAGAATACAAACGTTTAACCTTGCTAATGTTACAGCAAAGTTATCTTAGAATATCCAGACTATCTATCAAAATTTAAAGTAAACTTGTACCTTAAATCCCTGAAAAAGGCATCTCATCCCTGGGATGAGAAGTGTTGTTGAGGATTCAACACCCCTAAGTGTTTGCTTCAGCACCTTGTATTTTTATACTATTTCTGAGGTATCATATGACTTTTACACTAGATGTGACCTTCCTGTGTTCCTTTTAAAATCCATATCTTTAATTTTATGTTTTACTGGAACTTGAAGTTGTGAGCTTTTATCTGGTCAAAATGTTTATAATTGTGTTTACTTGACCTATCTTGTTCCTGTGAGTACATTCCATTTGTTGTTAATTGCCCTTTCCATGGTACCCACAGCAACCTCCGGAGTCGACCTGTCTGAACAAACCAATCAAGTTTATTACTACCTCTTACTGAGGTCACACAGGATATTTCAATGTGTGTGTTTGTCTTCCAAGTCCCTGGTAACAGCAATTCTATTCTAACAGACACCCCTGGCAACAGAGATTCTGTTCTAATAGAGACCTTGAAATGTTTAACTCTACCATCTGAAAGGCGAACTTCAGTGAGCTCTGAAAACTAACCATTTATTCAATCTTTAACTCCAAAGGCATAATACACTAACTATTTCCAAATTCTACTTACGCCTATAATACCTATATTCCTTCACAAGCAAGCACAGGGGTGTTAAGTGAGCAGGACTTGGTATGAGTCAGGATATGGGCACAGGATTTTAGATGAGCTCAAGTTTATGAAGGGTAGAAGATGGGAGGCCAGCCAAGAGTGTGTTGGATAGTTAAGTCTAGAGATAAAAGTGTGGATGAAAGTTTCAACAGGAGATGAGTTGAGGCAGGGCAGAGTTGGGTGAGATTATGGAGGTGGAAATATTCTGTCTTAGCAATGGCACGAATATGAGGTCAGAAGCCACCTTGGAGTCTAATATGACACTTAACGTTGCAAACAATCTGGTTCCTCCTCAGACAATTGCCACAGAGAGGGACGGAGTTGGTGACTAGGAAATGGAGTTTGTGGCGGGAAATGAAGACAAAGGCTTCAGTCTTCCCAACATTTAGTCTAAATTAACCAGAGGATTTCTTCTTGTCATGATTTATAGCAAAATTTAGAAATGGTTTATGATTTTGCTACAAATTGCACAGAGGAAATCTGCCCAGGATTTTTTAAATGCAATGTATAAAAACTAAAGCTAAATTTAATAGAAAAAAAGACAGATAATGCTGGAAATACTCATAAGGTCTGGCAGCATCTATGTAAAGAGATACAGAGTCATTGACCTGAAACATTATCTCTGTATCTCTCTCCACAGTTGCTGCTAGATCTGTTGAGTATTTCCAGCATTTTCTGTCTTTATTTCAGATTGCCAGCATCCGCAGTATTTTGCTCTAAATTTTACAGACACTGATGTTTGTTGTCCAGCTAAAAGAATTGTAATAGTGACTGCAGTGCCTTTTCTGAAATAAAATTAGCTGCTGGAACAAGAACAATGAACAGATTTGAAAATAAGGCATGCATCTGCAATTGAGCATCAGTAATTGAAACAGATGTTTCAGTCCACAGCTTGATGAAAAATGACGGATTTCATTAGTCTGAGGAAATAAACTACCAAAGCTAAGACATGCTGTTCATAAGTTCACTGATTAAATTTGTTCAAAGTATGGGTCAAAAAGCGCATTAAGATATTTCAGATTCAGTGCATTTACTGTCCGACAGATTTAGGAATGCACTGTAATTGGAATGATAATATGATACAAAAAACTACAAATGATACTTGAGAAAAATGCCTAAATTAATTGTAGTTCTTGTTAATGGGACAAAACTAAGTTATGTAGTAGATGCTTCAGTTAGACAATAAACAATCAGTATGCATGCGGGAATGAAGCAAATTGGCTATAAATCCTAAGGCCATCTGAATTGACCTCATTTTAATAGACATATCTAGCCATGGTATTTTTACATATGTTTGGGTGAGGATTTGAAATTTTTTAAAATTTTAACTTCTCACTTGACCCAAACCCACCCATTCTTGGGAGATAAGATTAACCTCAATATGTTTCTGAAGGAACAGGTAACATATTATTATTTTTTTTTACAATTTGCACTAATTCAATTTCAAAACATTCAGAAATATGCAATGCTATGGTTGAAAAGGTGGTGCCTCAGTAAGACAAAAGAAAACCCAATAAAAATAGTACAGCATTTTTCTGTGCACCGTCAGCTTTTCAAAATTGACCTGGTATTGTGCAATGAGATAGGATTAATTCAAGACCTCATAGTGAAGGCACTCCTAGGCAGCAGCAATCATAATATGATTGAATTTTACATTCAGTTTGAGGGAGAGAAGAGTGGGTCTAAGACTAGTATTTTAAACTTAAATAAGGGAAATTATGAGGGCATGGAAGCATAGCTAGCAAAAGTGGACTGGTAATGTAGGCTAAGGGATAGGTCAATAGAGATGCAGTGGCAGACATTTAAAGGGATATTTCAGAATGCACAGAATAGATACATTCCAGCAAAAAAGAAAAATTCCAAGGGGAGGACCCACCATCTGTGGTTAACTAAAAAAGTTAAAGATAGTATCAAACGTAAAGAAAAAGCATAGAATTGCACAAAGATGGGTGGCAGATCAGAAGATTGGACAGAATATAAAAAGCAACAAAGAATGACTAAAAGATTAATAAGGAGGGAAAAATTAGAGTGGGAGAGAAAGCTGGCTAGAAATATGAAAACAGATAGTAAGTGTTTCTATAGATATTTGAAAAAGAAAAGAGTTAACAGAGTAAGCTTTGGTCCTGTAGAAAGTGAGTCTGGGGAATTAATAAGGGAAAATAAGGAGATGGCAGATGAATAGGTATTTTGCCTCGGTCTTTACCATAGAGCATACAAGTAACATCCCAGAAATAGCTGTAAGTTAGGAAATGGAAGGAAAGGAGGAGCTCAAGAAAATTACAGTTACCAGGGAAGTGGTACTGAGCAAATTGTTGGAGCTGCAGGCCGACAAGTCCCTGGGTCCTGATGGACTTCATCCTTGGGTCTTAAAAGACGTGGCCAGTGAGATAGTTGATGCGTTGGTTTGATTTTCCAAAATTCCCTACATTCGGGGAAGGTTCCATTAGATTGGCAAATAGCAAATGTAACTCCTTTATTCAAAGAGGGAAGGACTCAAAAAGCAGGAAACTACAGGCCAGTTAGCTTAATATCTGGCATAAGGAAAATGTTAGAAGCTATTATTAAAGATATTATAGCAGGGCACTTAGAAAAATTCAAGGTAATCAGGCAGATTCAGCATGGTTTTGTGAAAGGGAAATCATGTTTAACCAATTTTTGGAGTTCTTTGAGGAAGTAACATGTGCTGTGGATAAAGGTGGTTGTACTGCACTTAGATTTCCAGAAGGCATTTGATAAAGTGCCATATCAAAGGTTATTGCGGAAAGTAAAAGCTCATGGTGTAGTGGGTAACATTTTGGCATGGATAGAAGATTGGCTAGCTAACAGGAAACAGAGAGTAGGCATAAATGGGTTATTTTATGGTTGGCAAGATGTAACGAGTGGTATGCCACAGGGATCAGTGCTGGGGCCTCAACTTTTTATAATTTATATAAATGACTTGGATGAAGGGACCAATGGTATGGTTGTTAAATTTGCTGATGACACAAAGATAGGTAGGAAAGTAAGTTGTGAAGAGGACATAGGAGGCTACTAAGTGATATAGATAGGTTAAGTGAGTGGGCAAAGATCTGACAAATGGAGTATAATGTGGGAAAATGTGAAATTGTCCATTTTGTCAGGAAGAATAAAAAAGAAGCATATTATCTAAATGGTGAGAGATTGCAGAGCTCTGAGATGCAGAGGGATCTGGGTGGCCCAGTGCATGAATCGCAAAAGGTTAGTATGCAGGTATAGCAAGTAATTAGGAAAGCTAATAGAATGTTATAGTTTATCGCGAGGCGAATTGAATCCAAAAGTAGGGAGGTTATGCTTCAGTTATACAGGGTGTTGGTGAGACCACATCCAGAGTACTGTGTACAGTATTGGTCTCCTTATTTAAGGAAGGATGTAAATGCTTTGGAAGAGTTCGGAGAAAGTTTACTAAACTAATACCTGGAATGGGCAGGTCGTCTTATGAGGAAAGGCTGGACAGGCTAAGCTTGTATCTGCTGGAGTTCGGAGGAGTAAGAGGCAGCTTGATTGAATCATATAAGATTCTGAGGGGTTTTGACAGGGTGGATGTGGAAAGGATGTTTCCTCTTGTGGGAGAATCTAGAACTAGGGGTCACTGTCTAAAAATAAGGGGTCACCTATTGAAGACGGAGATGAGGAGAAACTTTTTCTCATAAAGGGTCGTGAGTCTTTGGAACTCTCTTCCTCAAAAGGCGGCTGAAGGAGAGTCTTTGAATATTTTTAAGGCAGAGGTAGATAGATGCTTGATCAGCAAGGGGGTGAAAGATTATTGGAGGTAGGCAGGAATGTGGAGTTGAGGTTAAAATCAGATCATCCATGATCTTATGAACAGTGGAGCAGGATCGAGGGCCGAGTGGCCTACTCCGACTCTTAATTCATATGTTTGTATGTTCGTATGTTTTGTCCAAGTTTTGGTTACAGGTTCACTGAAGTTAAGGTCACCACCAATCAACTGCAAGTTAAATTAGCAGTAGAAAATGCTGGAAATGCACAACAGTTCAGACTGCACTTGTTAAGAGGAAATGAAGGTTATGATGTTCATGGGTGTCTTCTTTGAATAAATGCAAACTGACTGCTGTGTGTTTCCAGCATTTATGTTGCTTTTATTTCAGTCTTCCAACATTTGCAGCTTTTTTTCCTCGTATTTATCTCTAGTTGAAGGTACAGAGTGTACATGGCTGGAATGTTCAACAGCCGGCTCTCTCTAATCCAGTTGCATTCTTTTTTTGCCTTTTATTATTCAGTAGGTTTCAATCTGCCTGGTAACACTGCTGTCATGAATACAAGCAGTGAGTTGCATTTTCTTTCCCATCATTTTTAAAATACTTTCAAAGCTTTCTTTATTAAGAGCTTAATATTATCAGGAAGTACTCCTCTTTAGATTAAGTCTAATTGAAGAAATGCTATTCCTTCAAACATTTAATAATATTTCTGTATATGTATGAATCAAAGTCTTATGAGTCTGCAATAACGTCATCCCAATACTTCTCACGCTGTTCAAAATCCAAATTACAGTGAAGGTACTGGTTTGAGAAAGAAATTGCAGCTGTGGCTGATTTCCCCAGTGGCATTAATGGGGTTTAAATGGAGGAGGTTATCTCTGGGAATGGCAGCATCTGGGCCTACTTCAATACTCCCACAACTTGACAACCACATACTTTACAGATTAGCACTGATCCCCCTGCTTATAGTGGGTGCGTTGATGCAAATGCAGTTTGCTCGCTATACAGGTTGGACAATTTAAAGGGGTAGCGCTATCACTATTGAACAAGACCACATGCCGTGTAACTAGCTTCATTTAAGCTACACTTGCTAAAAACAACAACTTGAATTTATATTGCACCTTTAACGCAGTCAAACTTTTTAAGGCACTTACGTTTAACATATGTATTTAGGTCAAATAGATATGTTAAAAATGTTAAAATTTAAAAACTTGTTAAAATAATTAGTTTTTCACTAAGACTGATATAATTGAATAGACACGTATGCCACAGCAGTTCTACATGTCTCTGCCAAAGAACTCTAGAATCTGAGTCTGCTCTGTCTATCTCTTGCATTTTGGACATCAAGCTATGTCTCTCAGTCTGGTGCTATAAATGGGTGCCGCAATGAACCTCAGAGCAAACATTGGTCAGCATTACCATAATCTCTTCACTGTCCAGACCCTATTCCTATTCTTGGTCTCCCTATTCTTCCTGTTGAGCTCACATTGCACCCACCACCTCTTCAATGTTATCAGTGTTCTGTTTTAGGCATTGCATTTTGGACACCAAGGTGACACAGCTGAGAAAATTCTTCCTCTGGCATCCTGTCTGGTGTGGTAAAGTCTCCATTTCTTCCACAGTTTTCACCAGCAGTTTGTGTTACCACCATTAAAAAATCCTGTTTTCTTGAAACAATGCTGGATTGTTTGTAGATTGAATGTTTTCAAGGCATCTTTTGAAAAAGGAAGAGCATCCAAGAGAGAGATTCTTTTTACACATTGGGATGCAGTCAGTTCAGCGCCACTGTCCATCTTTTCAAGGACTTTCTTTCCCATTGATTTAACATAATCTGCTTCAGAAAGTATAAGGGCTGAATCAGACATCTGGTGTTGGCTGGGAGGAATATAAGTCAAATATTCCTCAGCCCAAAGATATTAGCATGTCCAGAAAAGTTGTCTAGAATCAGAACAAATATGTGACCCCTCATTTTGCAAATCCACAGGTATTCCCATTCAGAAAACATATCAACAGTTATCCAGCCACTCTTATTCACACAGTAAGCCACGTGGTGAACTCCTTTAAAGCAGCCAGGAGTTCACCATTTTTCCATCACCCCCAGATCACATTTCTCATTGCCCTCCATATTGCAACAAGCACCAACAGAAATTCTTTTTCAGCCTTTTTATGGAAACAGGGCTTCAACTTTGAAGACGAAGGTGCTGTAACCAACACACCTATCGAAAATGTTAGCCTCATTACTATTTCAGTGAGTCCGAGCCAGTAGATTTTGGAAGAACAAGGTGCTCTTCCAGGTCCCTGGCTAATCTTGGGCATCTCAGTAATTTTGTTCAGCAGGTCAGTTGGTTCTTATGCTGAGAATTGTGGCATTCCACTTTCCAGTCATGTTTGCTCCTGTAATCCTGTATCATTTATTAAGGGGACAAGGTACACATGGTAATTGTGCCCCAACAAAGTGCTTGTTACTTATTGAATATGGTTGTTATTGCAGTCAATGCTGAGTGGGAAGTATAGAAAAATAAAAAAATTACAGCACTGAAGGAGACCATTCAGTCCGTTTTGTCTGTTTCAGCCAAATAAAGAATGATTCAGTCTAATCCTACTTTTCATCTCTTGGTCCGTGGCCCTGTAGGTAACAGCATTTCAGGTGCATATCCAAGTGTTTTTTTTTTAATGTAATGAGGGTTTCTGCCTCTACCACCCTTTTTGGCAGTAAGTTCCAGATTCCCACCACACTCTGGGTAACCTGGCACCTTCTTCTTTGGCCTCCTTGTCTCGAGAGACAATGGGTAAGCGCCTGGAGGTGGTCAGTGGTTTGTGGAGCAGTGCCTGGAGTGGCTATAAAGGCCAATTCTAGAGTGACAGACTCTTCCACAGGTGCTGTAGATAAAATTGGTTGTCGGGGCTGTTACACAGTTGGCGCTCTCCTTGCGTTTCTGCCTTTTTTCCTGCCAACTGCTAAATCTCTTCAACTCGCCACGCTTTAGCCCCACCTTTATGGTTGCCCGCCAGCTCTGGTGATCGCTGGCAACCGACTCCCATGACTTGTGATCAATGTCACAAGACTTCATGTCGCGTTTGCAGACGTCTTTAAAGCGGAGACATGGACGGCCGGTGGGTCTGGTACCAGTGACGAGCTCGCAGTACAATGTGTCCTTGGGGATCCTGCCATCTTCCATGCGGCTCACATGACCAAGCCATCTCAGGCGCCGCTGGCTTAGTAGGGTGGATATGCTGGGGATGTTGGCTGCCTCGAGGACTTCTGTGTTGGAGATACGGTCCTGCCACCTGATGCCAAGTATTCTCTGGAGGCAGCAAAGATGGAATGAATTGAGATGTCGCTCTTGGCTGACGTACGTTGTCCAGGCCTCGCTGCCGTACAGCAAGGTACTGAGGACACAGGCTTGATACACTTGGACTTTTGTGTTCCGTGTAATTGCGCCATTTTCCCACACTCTCTTGGCCAGTCTGGACATAGCAGTGGAAGCCTTTCCCATGCGCTTGTTTAATTCTGCATCGAGAGACAGGTTGCTGGTGATAGTTGAGCCTAGGTAGGTGCACTCTTGAACCACTTCCAGAGTGTGGTCGCCGATATTGATGAATGGGGCATTTCTGACGTCCTGTCCCATGATGTTCGTTTTCTTGAGGCTGATGGTTAGGCCAAATTCATTGCAGGCAGCCACAAACCTGTCAATGAGTCTCTGCAGACACTCTTCAGTGTGAGATGTTAATGCAGCATCGTCAGCAAAGAGGAGTTCCCTGATGAGGACTTTCCGTACTTTGGTCTTCGCTTTTAGACGGGCAAGGTTGAACAACCTGCCACCTGATCTTATGTGGAGGAAAATGTTTTCTTCTGAAGACTTGAACGCATGTGAGAGCAGCAGGGAGAAGAAGATCCCAAACAGTGTAGGTGCGAGAACACAGCCCTGTTTCACGCCACTCAGGATTGGAAAGGGGTCTGATGAGGCGCCGCTATGCTGAATTGTGCCTTTCATATTGTCATGGAATGAGGTGATGATACTTAGTAGCTTTGGTAGGCATGCAATCTTTTCTAGTAGTTTGAAGAGACCACGTCTGCTGACGAGGTCAAAGGCTTTGGTGAAATCAATGAAAGCAACGTAAAGGGGCATCTGTTGTTCACGGCATTTCTCCTGTATCTGACGAAGGGAGAACAGCATGTCAACGGTCGATCTCTCTGCACGAAAGCCACACTGTGCCTCAGGGTAGACGCGCTCGGCCAGCTTCTGGAGCCTGTTTAGAGCGACTCGAGCAAAAACTTTCCCCACTATGCTGAGCAGGGAGATTCCACGGTAGTTGTTGCAGTCACCTCGGTCACCTTTGTTTTTATAGAGGGTGATGATATTGGCATCGCGCATGTCCTGAGGTACTGCTCCCTCATCCCAGCACAAGCATAGCAGTTCATGTAGTGCTGAGAGTATAGCAGGCTTGGCACTCTTGATTATTTCAGGGGTAATGCTGTCCTTCCCAGGGGCTTTTCCGCTGGCTAGAGAATCAATGGCATCACTGAGTTCTGATTTGGTTGGCTGTATGTCCAGCTCATCCATGACTGGTAGAGGCTGAGCTGCATTGAGGGCAGTGTCAGTGACAACATTCTCCCTGGAGTACAGTTCTAGGTAGTGCTCAACCCAGCGGTCCATGTGTTTGCGTTGGTCAGTGATTATGTCCCCTGATTTAGATTTGAGGGGGGCGATCTTCTTGATGGTTGGCCCAAGAGCTCTCTTAATGCCATCATACATTCCTCTGATGTTTCTGGTGTCTGAGGCCAGCTGAATATGACTGCATAGGTGTTGCCAGTAGTCGTTTGGGAGGTGCATAATGAGGTACAAACTACTCTATAAATACCTGTTGCAGCCCAAAATTCCCAGTGTGCTTAAGGTGCTGTGTGTCGCAACTTCCCAATGAAGTATAATAGGAATGGGAAATGGTTAAATCTTTTTGGCCAAATTAAATTATTTTAAACGTGGGTAGTTTAAGAGATGGAGACTGTATATCATTATGTTCCAAGCACACTGTGCACTACTCATGAACTAGTTGTGCTTATGTTGAGCTCTTAGTACAGTGCTCATCTCAGGGCCATGAAGTATTGTGTCTGCAGTGACAACAGTACTCTACTTACAAACTAAAATAGCTCATAAATGCAACCATCGTGAAAATATCAAATCAAAGTAAAACGGATGTTAATGTTATTACGAGAGCTATTTATTGGTTGATGATAGGTGAAGGATTAATATGGAAAAGTTTTCTTTGGGGAAAATAAATTCATGTATTCATTTTCTAAATTACGTAGAATATGAGTTAAACATAAGTCTGAGTTACTGATCTTAGGAAACTGTTGGTGCAGCACGAGCCCGATTACTGTAATCACAAAAGAAATATAGATTGCTCTTGTGGCTATATGATTGTTTTTTATTTTCCTGTGTTTTTCACTTTCTGCTTTTCTTTGTTTCCTGTTCACTTCAGTTCCTTAGATTAACTGTTTCAATATTTTAACAAATGGAAAAAATCTCCAGCAAATTAATTTTCCCAGTCGAAGGGGCTGGGTGGAGGGTAGATTTTTGACCTCTGCCCCAAAACAAGCACTGAAGTGGTGGATCAGATGTGTCACCTGCCCCAAGTCAACATCAGGACACCCAAACCATTTCCAGGTCTCAGCCTCATTTTAATGTAGCCGATGAGCTACGGGCACCCAAATGGGCAAGTCCACCGCAGCTGGCAAGCTGTGGGAGAGTGGGATATCAATAGGCTGGGCACTCCTGCTCCTGCAGCCTGACAAAAATTCTCCTAAAAATATTTTTTGGCCTTTGGATCGCCATTTCGACTCGCCCCCCCGCACCCCCCGCCGCCACACTCCCACTCACCCACCCCTCCCGCTCACCCGCTCCCATTCACTCTCCCTCCCGCTCAATCCCCTCCCGCTCAAACCCCTCCCGCTCACCCCCCTCCCAACCACCCCTCCCGCTCACCCCCTCACCTGCTCACATCCCTCCCGCTAACCCCCTCCCGCTCAACCCCTACTCACTCACATCCCTCCCGCTCACCCCCCCACCCGCTCACATCCCTCCCGCTAACCCCCTCCCACTCACCCACACCCACTCACATCCCACCCCCTCACACTCATCCCCTCCACAACCCCCTCCCGCTCACACTACTCCCGCGCAAATCCCTTCAGCTCACACACCTCCCACTCATCCCCATCCCACACCACCCCTCCTGCTCAGCCCCTCCCTCTCACCCCCCCTCCACTCAACCCCCCTCCCGCTCGCCGCCCCTCCTGCTCACCTCCCCTCCCGCTCACCTCCCCTCCCTCTCACCCCCCGTCTGCTCAACCCCCCTGCCTCTCACCCCCCCTCTGCTCAACCCCCCTCCCGCTCACCCCCTCCCGCTCAGCCCCTCCCGCTCAGCCCCTCCCTCTCACCCCCCCCCCGCTCAACCCAACTCGCGCTCACCCCCCCTCCCGCTCACCCCCCCTCCCGCTCAGCCCCCATCCCGCACAGCCCCTCCCTCTCACCCCCCCTCCGCTCACCCCCCTCCCGCTCAGCCCCTCCCTCTCACCCCCCCTCCGCTCAACCCCCCTCCGCTCAACCCCCCTCCCGCTCACCCCCCTCCCGCTCAGCCCCTCCCTCTCACCCCCCCCTCCGCTCAACCCCCCTCCCGCTCACCCCCCTCCCGCTCAGCCCCTCCCTCTCACCTCCCCTCCCGCTCACCCGCCTCCCGCTCACCCCCCTCCCGCTCACCTGCCCTCCCGCTCAGCGCCCCTTCCGCTCACCCCCCCCTCCCGCTCAGCCCCTCCCTCTCACCCCTTCCCGCTCTGACCCGTTCCACACTCCTCCCGCACACCCCCCCACCCGCTCACATCCCTCCCGCTCAAATCCATTTCACAACAGAGGCATCTCACAGGCACAGAGGGCAGTGGACTTGGCCAACATCGCTGAATTCCCCCATGTACAAGGCATCATGGATTGCACCCATGTGGCCATTAAGGCACCCAGTGACCAGTCAGTGAGATTCATCAACAGGAAGGGCTTCCACTCTCTCAATGTTCAACTGTTCTGTGAGCAAAACAAGAGCTTCCTCCATTTGTGTGCTCGCTTTCCAGGCAGCTGCCATGACTCCTTCATCCTCTGCCAATTCAGGCTGCTGCAGATCTTCACCCCACCCTCCCCCCCAAAAGTTGGTGGCTGGGTACAAGCCATTGAAGAGATGGCTAACTGACACCTCTCTGAGAGCCCCAAACAGAAGCACAGAGGTGATACAAGCCAAGCCATCTACTCACTAGGGCAACTACTGAGCAGTCCATCAGGCTTCTGAAGATGTGGTTCCGTTACCTGACCCGGTCAGATAGCACCCTGCAATGCACTCCCGCAAGGATCTCGGTCATTGTGGTGATCTGCTGCACAATCTATTTTATGGCCCTCCAGAGGTGTAGACCTTGAGGATGGTGAGGCTCTGAAAGGACATAGCACATCTGAGGAAGAGGAGGAGAACAACATGAAGAGAACATAGAGGGGGAAAATGCAGAACACCAAGGTGCTCCGGTTGCACAACAAGGTAGCCAGGACCAGCACAGACTTCAAAGGTCTTGTTAGAATGCCATGAATGTCAGGGTTCATCTGATTCAGGAACATTTCAACTGTGCCCCTCTGAGCCAGGATGAAAAGCATGGTATGGAACTCACTCTGAGCTGCCTGTTCTTTTTATTCATTCTTAGAATGTGGGCATCACTGACTAGGCCAGCATTTATTGCCCATCTCTAATTGCCCTTGAGAAGGTGGTGGTGAACCTCCTTCTTGAACCGCTGCAGTCAATGTGATGTAGGTACACCCACAGTGCTGGTAGGAAGGGAGTTTATTTTGACTCAGTGACAGTGAAGGAATGGCGATATAGTTCCAAGTAAGGATGGTGTGTGGCTTGGAAGGAAACTTGCAGGTGGTGGTGTTCCCATGCACCTGCTGCCCTTTTCCTTCTAGGTGGTAGAGGTCGCGGGTTTGGAAGGTGCTGTTGAAGGAGCCTTGCTGAGTTGCCACAGTGTATCTTATAGATGGTAAACACTGCTGCCACTGTATGTTGGTGGTGAAGGGAGTGAATTTTGAAGGTGGTGGATGGGGTGCTAATCAAAGGGGCTGCTTTGTCTTGGATGGTGTGGATCTTCTTGAGTGTTGTTGGAGCTGCACCTGTCCAGGTAAGTGGAGCGTATTCCATCACACTCCTGACATGTGCCTTGTAGATAGTTTACAGGCTTTGGGGAATTGGGAGGTGAGTTGCTCGCTGCAGAGTTCCCAGCCTCTGACCTGCTCTTGTAGCTACAGTATTTATTTAGCTGGTCCAGTTCAGTTTCTGGTCAATAGTAACCCCATGATGTCGATGGTGGGGGATTCAGCGATGGTAATGCCGTTGAATGTCAAGGGGAGATGGTTAGATTCTCTCTTGTTGGAGATGGTCATTGCCTGACACTTGGGTGTGAATGTTACTTGCCACTTATCAGCCCAAGCTTGAATGTTATCCAGGTCTTGCTGCATGCAGGCATGGACTGCTTCAGTATCTGAGGAGTTGCGAATGGTGCTGAACATTGTGCAATCCTCAGCAAACATCCCCACTTTTGACCTTATGATGGAGAAAAGGTCATTGATAAAGCAGCTGAAGATGGTTGGGCCTAGGACACTACCCTGAGGAACTCCTGCAGCAATGTCCTGGGGCTGAGATGTTTGGCCTCCAACAAACACAACCATCTTCCTTTGTGTTAGCTATGACTCCAACCAGTGGAGAGTTTTCCGCCTAATTTCCATTGACTTCAATTTTGCTCGGGCTCCTTGATGTCACACTCGGTTAAATGCTGCCTTGATATCCAGGGCAATCACCTCACCTCTGGAATTCAGCTCTTTTGTCCATGTTTGGACCAAGGTTGTAATGATGTCTGGAGCTGAAGTGGCATTTGATAGCACTATCATTGACACCTTCCATCACTTTGTTGATGATTGAGAGTAGACTGATGGGTCCTAGTTTGCCGGATTGGATTTGTCCTGCTTTTTGTGGACAGGACATACCTGGGCAATTTTCACATCGTTGGAAGATATCTGTGATGTAGTTGTACTGGAACAGCTTAGCTAAGGGCACGGCTAGTTCTGGAGATCAAGTCAAGGCCTCTAGCCTTTGCAGTATCCCGTGCCTTCAGTCATTTTTTGATATCACATGGAGTGACTCGAATTGGCTGAAGACTGGCATCTGAGATTGTGGGGATCTCAGGACAAGGCTGAGATTGATCATCCACTCGGCACTTCTAGCTGATGATGATTGCAAATGCTACAGCCTTGGCTTAGCACTGACATGCTGGGCTCCCCCATCATTCCCACATCTAACACTTCCATTGAGGATGCAGCCTGGAACATCTGAACTCTTACCGCTAATGAAGGATGCACATCTGCCCAGAGGTTTTACTGTCACCGTTGAGGAACTCTTGCTCTCCTTCATCATTTCCTACTTCTTGTCCCGCCATTAATAAAAGAGTCTCACACATCTGGCTTCAAGTGTCATTATTTAAATGGTGCTTGTAAAGGAAAAGAGTGCAGTTACAGGAAGAAAACAGCCGGTGACCGACTCAGTGTTCTGCCCGATGCAGTCGCCTCTGCGCTCGACCACTTCTACATGGTACTCTCATTGTGGCCTCGGAGAAGGTGGAGGCAGCTTGCTCACTTGTCTTGGCTTGTGGCTGAGATGCACATGGTGGTCGTCCTTGTCATGGGGACGCCACTGGCGGCATCTCCAGAGGCTGCTACAGCTGCATCATTGTAGGGGCAGCCTCTGTCACTGGGCCCTGCTACACAGATGGTCCTTCTGTCAGAGAGGCCAAGGATCCCAAAGATGATAATGGTGCCCCACGAGGGACGGCACCCTCATCCTCCTCAGTGACATCCTCAGCCCTTGGCTGGAGCTCGAGATGATTGGAAGGAAGCACCAGCTGGGATACAACTGGCATCCCCTCCAAACATCTCTGCGCCACCAGTGCCACTGACTGGTCCAGACTACAAAGTGTGGAATGCATCCTGTGTGCACAGTGTGAAGTTCCTGCATTCACTCCAAGTGCTGCTGCATGTGACTCTCCATGAGGTTGGCCACTCTCTCAATGGAGGAGCTCATGCCTTCAAAGCCCTGAGCTATGATGGTGCACATGAGCTGGATGGACTCCACCATTCTCTACCCATGACCCTGCACTGCCTCAGGGAACTCCGACATCTGCTGCTGCTGGTCTAAGTAGAGCCTCCTTTCCAGTGACTCCAAAGGCTCTGCATCTGTGCCCAGCTGAGCAGGGATGTATCTGTCCTCCCTCCTTTGAGGGAAGCCACCCACAGCTGCCTCTGCCTCTGGCATCTCATCCTCCACACAAGTGTTGTGCTCCTCACCCTGTGCCACCCTCTGTAACTGTGCATGAAGACCCATCGAGGTAACTGTATCTGCACTGGTAGACGGTGCACTAGTAAGGTGTGACAGTGCTTCTTTGGAGCTCTGCTGCTGCTCTTGGCCCAGTGATGGCGAGGGAGAAGGTCTCCTTGGCTCAATGTCTGCACCTGTGGGAGACACAAGAAGAGATCATGAGAGCTAGCCTTGGAGAGCAGAAGCTCCGCAGTGCTGAGGCTTCCCAATGCAACTCAATGTTCAGTGTGCTGTTGGATGGGATGGAGTGCAAGGCTCCCACTTAATGAGCGCATTGCCCTCTCTAATCACCATCTCCACCATAAGTGCCCATCTCGCCATGGTAGACTTCCTGGTGGTCTGCAGTCCTGGCTATTTCCATTGCTCCCTTCTCTGGTTGTTTTAATTTGAAGGTAGGGTAGACGAACTCTCTGCCAGCCTGGGCCCTCTCTCGGACATTATGAGCCTATTCCTCCTGCAAGGGCAACAGAGAGAGTGGTAAGGTACTGCTGTCTTCTATGGCTAATTCCAGATGCTCCTATTCCTTAAAAGTTGCATGTTTCAGTGCTGGCAGGTCCTCAGCAGCACTATGGCTCTGAGCCATTCTTAGGGGTCAGTAAGTGCCCTTGGCACACACCCCTTCCATGTTCAGGAGCAGCATGTGCCCCGATGCTCCTCAGCTGCTGTGTCTGCTGGAGAGTGAATACCCAGAGCCTGTCCTGAGTGTTGAGGGTAGCACTCACCAAGCCAGAGTGTATCAGGTCATTGAACCTCTTCTTACACTGGATCCAACTTCTTCAGACCACACATCTTCCGCTGACTGTGTCAGCAATGTTCATCCATGCCTGCTTTGTCTGGATGGCTGGCCTCCTCCTGCCACCCTCCAGGAAAAGGACCTCCCTCCTCTTACTCACAGCCTCCAGGATGACTTCCAGGTCCACATCTGGGAATTGAGGGTCTGCCCTGCCCCAGGTTTCAGGCCTTTTGCTCTCCTGAGACATTGTGGAATTCAGATCTTCTGTGATCTTTCACTCGACAGTAAAAGCTCACAAACGGTAGTCCTTACTGTTTAGACTGCCTCTATTCCTGTCACTACAGCCGCTAATTAGATGCCAAACCCATCTCTATGACAATTAAAGGAGCACCCGGTGAAACCCAGGGCCGATTATTGTTTCCCCCCACTAGGGGCAGGTTTGGGATCTGGAAACAGTCCTGCGTCTTCTGTTTCTCGTCCCTGCAACAAGAATCCAGCCCCATATGTGCACCTATGCTTATATAGAGGTAAATTAGCTTCATCATACTCTAGCATTGGACCAGTTTAGGGAGCTGGCACCATGGATAAGACAGTTCATTCAATAGTGGCATTCCTCCAATCATGCTAAATTAAGTTGAAGACAGATTTGGCATTGTCCATAACACAGATATTTCAATCTCCAGCATTCTTAGCTTTGATTGACTGAAGAAAATGGTGATTGGCATCCACAGTTTTATGATGATAAGGTCAGATGACCACTTTAGGATCGTCCTCAGCCTCTCTGTTCGGGTGTACCATTGCTACCAATGAAAGGCCCTGACCAATTTAGCAGCAATCTGAGCATCCATGAAAATTGGGTGCAAGCCTCTGCTCGACTAAATTGCTTATTGTTGCACTTGGTTTACACTTTAAAATGGCCACAGTTATGTGAATTTATTCCACAAGATAGTACTTAAAAAAACAGATAAATGGGGATGATTTGAAAGCCTTAATTTCACTCAAAATCACAGATAGAGATCATACAAGATTTGCGCCTCCTGCTTTTGGCATCCTTTGATAGATTCCTGCCTTGTAGAATATACATCCAGCCTTATTTCCATTCTTCGTGATTTATTTGTGTGTATATGTTCATTCAAATGTATATTTGGGGATGTCAGTATGTCCATGCTGGGGCACACAACATTGAAGATTTTGGAAACCTGATAATTCCTGTAGGTGCAGCCATCTTGGAAGGACAGTCCACCCATATGTACAACCCAATTTTTGAGCGGATTGTAAGCCTTTATCTCAAACAAAGAACACTCACAAGTCCCTCAATTGGTTAGCTAAGATCCTGATAATCCAACTGTCAACCAGACAGTGCGGAAAGGGAGGGCGATAATTTTGACTGAAGCAGGACCGGAAGTGTATGAGATGATCAAGAATTTGCTCACCCCAGCAAAGCCAAAGAACATGTCGCTGATGGACATTTGGATTAAGCTGGAGCAGAAATACAACCCCAAGCCTTTGGAGATTGCAGAAAACTATTGTTTTGGAACAAGGAATCAGCTGCCCAATGAGTTTATTGTGGCCTTGAAAAAGGCCTTGTAATTTTGGAGAATTTCAACAGAGAGCGTTGCATGACAGATTTGTTTGTGCCTTAAAAAGCGCGCGCATTCACAGTAAGTTGATGACATGCCAAAGTTGACTTTTAACATAGTTTGTCAAACAGCATTGTCCATGAAGATGGCTGAATATGACTTGAGAGAAGTGAGAGTTAACAAGCATTAGTCATCTGCTGAAATAAATAAGCTGCAGATGTGTAAGCAGAAGGCCACAACGACGGCAGCCGGTAGCAGTCATGTGGGTGTTACTAGTAAAAGAATGAGAGGAGGTCATCAGGGTAGTAGCAGTGGTACAACAAAGTCCTGTTACCAGTGCATAAGCCAACCTTGGGCTCAGAATTGTCCATTTCTGAAGGCAGAGTTGCAAGAAGAAGGGTCACTTTGCCAAGGTATGACGCAAGGTCAACAGAGGAGGAAACGTCAGTTGCTGCATACAGTTGTCGAACAGCAGCAGGTTGATGAGGGATTGTTTGAGATCCATACGATCAGCAGCACAAGGATGTCCAGTTGAAATTTGCAGGTCATCGTGGTCCAAGTAGCTTTGGATGGAGTTCTGGTAAACGTGGAGGTCGACACGGGTGCATCGGTTAGCATGATTTCTGAGTCGCTGTATTGTGAAAAGTTGAGTCAACATCAATTGGAAAAATCACAAGCAGAGTTATGCAGTTATGGAGGAGAGAAAATTCCCATAATTGAAAGTGTGTGCATTTCAATCACATACTTGTGTGCTAGGTGAAAAAACAGCCTTGGTAGGAAGAAATTGGTTAGCAGCACTTAAGTTAAATTGGAGTGAGCTTTCTCGCGTTGAAACGAAATTCACTTTGCAAGATGACATGGTCGACAAGTACCCTGAGGTGTTCAGTGAAACTAGCAATCCAATTCAAGGGTACAAGGCTAATGTACGAGTTCAGAGGAATGCAAGGTCAGTTCATTGCAGGTCGCGTCCAGTACCCTACGCTCCAGGAAAGAAGGTAGAGCAAGAACTGAACAGACCTGAGACTGAGAACATTATCTCTAAGGTAGAGCAGAGTAATTGAGCACTTCCCATAGTGGTAGTACCAAAATCAGATGGTATAGTAAGAGTATATGGTGATTATAAGGTAACTGTACATGAGGTACTGGAATGTAATCCACCCAATGCTTTGCCGAACGTGGAAGAGATCTATTCACAATGGTATCAGAAAGTCTTATTTTTCAAAGTTAGATCTGACAAACACTTATCTGCAACTTGAGTTGGAGAATGAGTCTAAGTCATACTTGACTATCAACATACACATGGGTCTATTTCAGTTTCATATGCTGCCATTTGGTGTTTTTTCAGCTCTCAGGTTTTTCCAAGGGGTGATGAACCAAATTTTATGAGGAATGGAGGGAATAATGTGCTATTTGGATGACTTATTTCAGCTTCAAAGAAGCAAACCCATGATGACAGACTGAAAAAGATTTGGAAAAGCATGGAATTCGGGTGAGGGCACTCAAATGTAAAATGTTTCAAAACTTGGGTCACAAGGTGGAAAAGGATGGGTTACATCCTACCAAGAGTAAGGTTCAAGCAATTAGAAATGCACCACAACCTCAGAACATCTCTGAGCTCAGATCTTTTTTGGGCCTCATGAATTACTACGGCAAATTCATGTCAAATTTGGCAACATTATTGCATCCATTGAATCAACTCTTGAGGAAAGGTATTCCGTGGAATTGGATGCAGGAGGGTGACAAGGCAATCAAATTGTGTAAAGGTCAACTTGTAGCGGGTACGATGTTTGTACATTACGATGTGCTAAAGAGATTAAGCTAGCATGTGATGCCTCTCCATATGCAGTAAGTGCTGTGATCTTTCTTGTGTTTGATAGTGGTGAGGAGAGACCGATTGTATTTGCCTCTCACACCCTCAGTGCCAGTGAGTGAAATTATGCTCAGATAGAACGTGAAGCATTGTCTTTGATATTTGAAGTAAGAAGATTTCATAAGTACTTGTATGGTTGCAGTTTCACGATTGTAACTGACCATAAGCCACTGATAGCTATTCTGAATCCAAAGTTTCCAATACCCATTTGAGCTGCAGCCCGGATGCAGAGATGGCTTTGATTTCCTCTGCGTATAAGTACAATATTAAATACAGACAATCGGAAGATCATTGTTACACTGATGTGATGTCTAGATTGCCATCCCCATCAAAGTTACAGCCCAACAAGGAAGATGTATTTTTCTTTTCGTGCGTAGATGAGTTGCCAGTCACAGCAGATGACATTGGCAGAAAAATACGTAGGGACTCTGTATTGGCAAAGATGTATGACTGTATCGCAAATGGGTGGTCAACGCAGAGACTGGATTTAGAAATCTGGCCATTTTTTATTCATAAGAATGAGTTGCCTGTTGATAAAGGTCATGTCATGTGAGGAACCAGAGTTGTAATCCCTGGAAAGTACAGATTGCAGTTGCTATGTGATCTCCATGATCAACACTTAGGAATGTGTTTGACAAAGAGCCTAGCAAGGAGCTATCTTTGGTGGCCAGGTTAGATAAGGACATTGAAAACACACTGAAATAGTATAGTGCATGTCAAGCAGTAGAAAAGAAACTGCCATCGGTACCTTCACAGCCATGGAAGTGGCCAGCTAGAGTGTGCCACAGGCTGCACATAGATTTCACAGAATTAGAGGGGTAACAGCTATTTAGTGTGATAGCTAGCCAGTCGAAGTGTATTGAGGGGCTTTCAATGAATCAAACAACTAGCAAAACTCAAGATATTTTGCATAGTTTGTTTGCTGCTTATGGATTCCCAGAGGAAATTGTACCTGACAATGTTTTGTTCAGAAGAGTCTGCACAATTGTTGAGAACTGATGGTGTAAAATACACTGGAGTTCCATCGTATCATGTTGCTTCCAATGGAGCAGTGGAGCACGTAGTCCATATTGTTAAGCATGCTTTTGTCAAGCAAACACTAGATACGAAACTGAAGAAACATCAGTTTTCATTGGATCACAGACTGGTGAACATTCTGTTTACCTACCAGAACACCCCTCACACTACTACCGGCAGAATGGCAGCTGAATTGTTTCTTAGAAGACAGCTCAGAACGAGATTTTCATTGTTGAAGTCACATTTAGCACAGTCAGTAATCAAGACAGAAAGAGAATTATGATAGGGGTAGAATGAGAGAAAGAATTCTGAAGTTGAACCAGAAGGTTAGAGTAAAGAATCATCATCACAAGTTGTTGAAGTGGCTACCAGGAAGAGTCATGAAAATATATGGTCCTTGAACATATTTGGTCAAGATGTTTGGTAGTGGAGAGGTTCAGTTTGTACATATAGATCATGTTTTACTTTCAGAGGTTCATGAAAAACAAGGATGTTGGAAATATTCAAATAAGTCTGATGAATCAGATAGTTTGGATACGAGTTGAGTGTCAATCGTTACTCCAACACAAGTCATGCCAAAAACTAGTGCTAGAGAAAGTCAGAGTTCAGACCCAAGTCAGAGTCAGACAGATATGTCTGATGAAGTGGAAATTTCAATTGTACGTCAAGGTCAAAATCAGTCTTTGTTGGACAAAACTTCTCAGATTCAGTCCACGATGGGTCATGGGTTTTCCACAAGTTCTGAAAGTTTGGGTCAGGAAAGGAGGTTTCCTCTTAGGAAACCAGTGGTTAAGTTTGAATTGTGAATAAAGGAAAACAAATCTTCAGCTGCTTCATCAATGACCTTCCTTCAATCATATGGTCAGAAGTGGGGATGTTCACCAATGATTGCACAATGTTCAGCACCATTCGCAACTCCTCAGATACTGAAGCAGTCCATGTTGAAATGCAGCAAGACCTGGACAATATCCAGGCTTGGGTTGATAAGTGGCAAGTAACATTCATGCCACACAAGTGCCAGGCAATGGCCATCTCCAACAAGAGAGAATCTAACCATCGCCCCTTGACATTCAATGGCATTACCATTGCTGAATCCCCCACCATCAACATCCTAGGGGCTACCATTGACCAGAAACTGAACTGGAGTAGCCATATAAATACCGTGGCTACAAGAGCAGGTCAGAGACTAGGAATCCCACGGTGAGTAACTCACCTCCTGACTCCCCAAAGCCTGTCCACCACCTGTCCAAGGCACAAGTCAGGAGTGTGATGGAACAACACTCAAGAAGCTCGACACCATCCAGGACAAAGCAGCCCACTTGATAGGCACCCCATCCACAAACATTCACTCCCTCCACCACTGACACGCAGTGGCAGCAGTGTGTACCATCTACAAGATGTACTGCAGCAATGCACCAAGACTCCTTAGACAGCACCTTCCAAACCTGCGACCTCTACCAACTAGAAGGACAAGGGCAGCAAATGTATGGGAACACCACTACCTGCGAGTTCCCCTCCAAGTCACACAATATCCTTGCTTGGAACTATATTACCATTCCTTCACTGTCACTGGGTCAAAATCCTGGAACTCTCTAACAGCACTGTGGGTGTACCTACCTCACATGGACTGTAGCGGTTCAAGAAGGCAGCTCACCACCACCTTCTCAAGGGCAATTAGGGATGGGCAATAAATGCTGGCCTGGCCAGCGACGCCCACATCCCATGAATGAATAAATTAAAAAAAAAATTAGAGATGGGCAATAAACACTGGCTTGGCCAGGGACGCCCACATGAATGAAAAACATGTATTAAGATAGTGTGGAAATTTAACATATATTGTTGAAGTAGTATGCATGTTAAACAAGAGAAACAAATGCAACAGTTATATACTGAAATTATTGTCATAAGACACAATTATTGTCATATTTCACATCTAGACCAGTTGTATTGTAACTTTTTCATTAAGGAGGGAGGAGTGTAATAGTGCCATCTTGTGACCATTCTTGTGTATTCATGTGTATAAGGAAAACCAGATTAAACCAGTCTCTTTTACCCCACCTCCACCATGTACACACAAGTGATGTTTGTCAGGAAAGATATGACATCAGCAAAAAGCTTTCACATCTACAACAGTAACTGGATATGTCCAGAAAAAATGTGGAAATGTCAACTTTGCAAGAAGTTTCTCCTGAAATAAACAAAGCACTTAAGGCACTATAACCAGTAACTTTGAAATTGACATTAATGCGAATAGATAATGATTATCACTTCTTGACCGATGCCCATTTTAAATGTGTGTGTTTGAAGTGCTGGAGTCTGTCACTGTATTTAATGTGGATGATTTCAAACTTTGTGAGTCACTGCTGGTGAGTACCAACAATAGCACATATTGGAAAATTGAGCACAAAGAGAGTGCATTTTGTCTCCTTGCTTTCCTCAGTTCTTCTTCCAAGTGATTTTCAACATGGAGGAATACTGATTCTTATATAAAATGTGTGGTTGGGAAATCATGAAAAGCACAAAACCAAACTTCTAAAATGTGCTACCAAGTCTCTCGACCAACAGTACAGAGTTTGAACTGTACCAATTCATGAGTAATTTCCATCTGTGCAATCTAGTAATCTTTTCCTATAGTAAATGAAGCGTTAAATTTAGAACATGCATCAGCTTAGCTGCAGTAACAAACCAGCATCTTCCCTTTTATACTAAAACTTTACATTGTGAGAGTGCAGGTGGTTCTAGGATTGTTTTGCTCTGTCTACCACATGCTGCTTCCACTGTTTAGCATGCATGTTGTCCTGTGTTGCAGCTTCATGAGGTTGGCACCTCATTTTTTAGGTATGCCTGGTGCTGCTCCTGTCATGTTTTCTGCACCTCTTATCAAACCAGGGTTGATCCCCTGGCTTGATGGTAATAGTAGAATGAGGAATATGCCAGCCCATGAGATTACATATTGTCATTAAATACAATTGAGCTGCAGCTGATGGCCCACCACGCCTCATGGATGACCAGTTTTGAGCTGCTGGATTTGTTCTGAGTCTATCCCAATAAGTACACTGATAGTGCTACACTACACAATGGAGGTTATCCTCAGTGTGAAGGAAGGACTATGTCTCCACAAGGACTCTGTGGTGGTCACTTCTACCAATACTATCATAGACAAATGCATCTGCGACAGGTAGATTGGTGAGGATGAGGTCAAGTAGGTTTTTCCCTCTTATTGGTATTCTCATCACCTGTTACAGGCCCAGTCTGGCAGATATGTCCTTCAAGATTCAGCCAGCTCTGTCAGTAGTGGTGCAGCTGAGCCACTCTCGGTGATGGACATTGAAGTCCCTCACCCAGAATGCATTTTGTGTTCTTGCTTTCCTCAGTGCTTCTTCCAAGTGGTTTTCAACATGGAGGAGTACTGAGTCATCAGCTGAGGGAGGGCGGAAGGTGGTCATCAACAGGAGGTTTCCCTGCCCATGTTTGACCTAATGACATGAAACTTCATGTGGTCTAGAATCAATATCAAGGATATTCCCAGGGCCGCTCCCTCCCTACTGTATACCACAATGCTGCCACCTCTGGTGGGGCTGTGCTGACGATGGGGCAGGACATGCCCAGGGATGGTGACAGAAGAGTCCAGGACATTGCCTGTACGGTATGATTCTGAGTATGACTATAGCAGGCTGTTGCTTGACTAGTCTGTGGGACACCTCTACCAATTTTTGCACAAGTCCCCAGATATTAGAGAGGAGGACTTTGCAGGGTGGACTGGGCAGGGTGTGGCTTTGTCATTTCTGGTGCCTAGCTCGATACCAGGTGGTCCATCTGGTTTTATTCTTTTTCGACTGTTCTGTAGCAATACAACTGAGTGGCGTGCTAGGCCATTTCAGAAGGCAGTGAAGAATCAATTACATTGCTGTGGGTCTGGAATCACATGTCGGCCAGACTGGGTCAGGATGGCAGATTTTCTTCTCTAAAGGACATTATGGAACCAGATGGGTTTTTACAACAATCTGGTGGTTTCCTGGTCACCGTTACTGATACTAGCTTTTTATTCCAGATTTATTAATTAATTGAATTTATATTACACCAGCTGATTTTAAAGATTTTAATTTTTCCTTGTTTGTTTACCAATATCCTGAGATGTCTTTGCTCATCTGCCCATTCAGTTTCTTATTCCCTAACGTATAAGTGATGTTTTTTATTTTTCCTACAAATTGTATCTGTGTTTTCTGTGT